>NC_060176.1:61338939-61938939 GCF_021184085.1 Oncorhynchus gorbuscha
GACATACGAAGACAATGTACCTCTCCACCTGGCCTACACCATGTCAAGGTGAGACAGTGTGGGCGAGACAGAGAGAGAGAGTGTTCTTGATGGATAGCGTTCTCAAGCCACCTCTCCTTTCTCTCCCTCTCAGAAGGCTGGTGACTTTCCAGTGAAGCAATTATCATTGCAGAATGCATAATAGCCTAATTAATTACAGGTGTCAGCCTTTGTTTCACTATAGAGGAACATCATGCCAAACATGCATCAAATGTATTGGGAGTGTAGATGTTATTACGGGGGTAGTGAAATGCTTATGTTTCTAGCTCCAGCAGTGCAGTAATACCTGACAGTGCAGTAATACACAATACATACAAATCCCCAAAATTAAAAGGAATTAAGAAATATATAAACATTAGAATAAGCAATGTCAGTTTGGAATATAAATATACACAGTGTACAAAACATTAAGAACACCTTCCTAATATCACAAATCCTCAACTGGCAGCTTCATTAAATAGTACCCGCAAAATACCAGACTCAACGTCAACAGTGAAGAGGCGACTCCGGGATGCTGGCCTTCTAGGCAGAGTTGCAAAGAAAAAGCAATATTTCAGACTGGCCAATAAAAAGAATAGATTAAGATGGGCAAAAGAACAAAGACACTGGACAGAGGAACTCTGCCTAGAAGGCCAGCATCCCGGAGTCACCTCTTCACTGGTGTTTTGTGACGACTATTTAATGTAGCTGCCAGTTGAGGACTTGTGAGACGTCTGTTTCTCAAACTAGACACTCTGATATGCTTATCTTGCTCAGTTGTGCACCGGCGGCTCCCACTCCTCTTTCTATTCTGGTTAGAGCCCGTTTGCACTGTCCTGTGAAGGGAGTAGTACACAGTGTTGTACGAGATCTTCAGTTTCTTGGCAATTTCTCGCATGGAATAGCCTTCATTTCTCAGAACAAGAATAGAGCCAGATTGCACTTCAGAGGGTAGTGCGTACGGCCCAGTACATCACTGGGGCTAAAGCTGCCTGCCATCCAGGACCCTAAAAATTGTCAATGACCCCAGCCACCCCAGTCATAGATGGTTCTCTCTACTACCACATGGCAAGCGGTACCGGAGTGCCAAGTCTAGGACAAAAAGGCTTCTCAACAGTTTTTACCCCCAAGCCATAAGACTCCTGAACAGGTAATCAAATGGCTACCCAGACTATTTGCATTCTGTGCCCCCCAACCCCTTTTCTTTTACGCTGCTGCTACTCTCCGTTTATCATATATGCATAGTAACTTTAACTATACATTCATGTAAGTACTACCTCAATTGGGCCGACCAACCAGTGCGCTCCCGCACATTGGCTAACTGGGCTATCTGCATTGTGTCCCACCACCTGCCAACCCCTCTTTTACGCTACTGCTACCCTCTGTTCATCTCACAGTCACTTTAACCATATCTACATGTACATAATACCACAAAATCAGCCTGACGAACCGGAGTCTGTATGTAGCCTCGCTACTTTTATAGCCTGTCTTTTTACTGTTGGTTAGAACCTGTAAGTAAGCATTTCACTGTAAGGTCTACCTACACCTGTTGTATTCGGCGCACGTGACAAATAAACTTTGATTTGACTGATGAATTTCAGAAGAAAAATCTTTCTTTCTGGACATTTTGAGCCTGTAATCGAATCCACAAATGCTGATGCTCCAGATACTCAACAAGTCTAAAGGAGGCCAGTTTTATTGCTTCTTTAACTTCTTGGCGCACCCATCCCGTTAGCGGGATCATTTGTCAGCATCCGCTGAATTGCACAGCGCCAAATTCAAATTAAATGACTAAAAATATTTAATTTTCATGAAATCACAAGTGCAATATAGCAAAACACAGCTGTTTTGCTATATTTTGCTATAATCTCACACCAGCTGTGTCAGATTTCAAAAAAGCTTTACAGCAAAAGCTATCCAAGCGTTTATGTTAGGACATCTCTCTCAGCAGACAAAACATTACAAACATCTAGCAGCAAAGTACAATGGTCACGAAACTCAGAAAAATCAATCAAATGAATCGCTTACCTTTGGTGATCTTCGGATGTTTGCACTCACGAGACTCCCAGTTACACAATACATGTTCCTTTTGTTCGATAAAGATCATTTTTATATCCAAAAACCACCATTTGGTTGGCGCGTTTTGTTCAGAAATCCACAGGCTCAAGCAGGTCATGACGGGCAGATGAAAATTCCAAATAGTATCAATAAAGTTCGTAGAAACATGTCAAATGTTTTTTATAATCAATCCTCAGGTTGTTTTTACAATAAATTATCGATAATATGTCAACCGGACCGTAGCTTTTTCAATAGGAGAGAGATTGAGAAAATGTCTGCTCCAAGCTGTTGCGCATGCAACACTCTGCTGGCACCCAGCCATCCACTGACGCGATGTGATTGTTCTTACTCATTTATCAGAATAAAAGGCTGAAACTATGTCTAAAGACTGTTCACATCATGTGTAGGCCATAGGGAAAGGAATCTGGTTATTATCCCTTTAAATGGAAAGGCATGCAATGGAACAGGGAGCTTTCAAAATAAGAGACACTTCCTGGTTGGTTTATCCTCAGGTTTTCGCCTGCAATATCAGTTCTGTTATACTCATAGACAATATTTGGACCGTTTTGGAAACTTTAGAGTGTTTTCTATCCTAATCTGACAATTATATGCATATTATTGCTTCTGGGCCTGAGAAATAGGCTGTTTCATTTGGGTATGTTTTTCATCCAAACATCAAAATACTGCCCCCTACACTCAACAGGTTAATCAGAACAGCAGTTTTCAGCTGTGCTAACATAATTGCAAAAGGGTTTTCTAATGATCAATTAGCCCTTTCAAATTATACATTTGGATTAGATAACACAACATGCCA
Source organism: Oncorhynchus gorbuscha (assembly GCF_021184085.1). Taxonomy (NCBI): domain Eukaryota; kingdom Metazoa; phylum Chordata; class Actinopteri; order Salmoniformes; family Salmonidae; genus Oncorhynchus; species Oncorhynchus gorbuscha. The sequence continues at coordinate 61,341,830 of NC_060176.1, forward strand.
TTGAAACACAGGAGTGATGGTTGCTGATAATGGGCCTCTGTACGCCTATGTAGATATTCCATTTAAAAAATCAGCTGTTACCAGCTACAATAGTAATTTACAACATTAACAATGTCTACATTGTATTTCTGACAAATGTTCTTTCAAAAACAAGGACATTTCTATGTGACCCCAAACTTTTGAACGGTAGTGTAGATATGAAGTGGGTAAAACAGTATGTAAACATTATTAAAGTGACCCGTGTTCAATCTCTAAGGTGCAGGGTTGAATACTGTGTGGTAGCCGGCTAGTAACAGTGACTAAAGATCCAGGCAGGGTACAGGGTGGAGGCCAACTAGTGGTGACTATTTAATAGTCTAATGGCCTGGAGATAAACAGCTTATCAGTCTCTCAGTCCCAGCTTTGATGCACCTGTACTGTCTCCACCTTCTAGATGGTAGTGGGGTGAACAGGTTGTGGCTCGGGTGGCTGAGGTCCTTGATGATCTTCTTGGCCTTCCTGTGACACCAGGTGCTGTAGACGTCCTGAAGGGCAGACAGCGTGCCCCTGGTGATGAGTTGGGCAGATCGCACCACCCTCTGGAGAGCCCTGTGGTTGCGGACGGTGCAGTTGCCGTATCAGGCGGTGATACAGCCCGACCGGATGCTCAAAAGAGAGCATCTGATGAACGAGTGCTGAATGGGGGTTCAGAGGCACAGCTGACAGAGATGAAACCAAATGCTTTCTGCTTACAGTAAACAGTAAGGACAACAGAAAGCACAACTCTAAACAGCCATCATCTGATGCCAAGTGCCTGTAGACAGATTGGTGACATTGAATTCAGGCCTTTTGTGTTCCAAAACTTTTTGTAATAGTGACCAACTTGAAAGAAGAAAGGACGTCCACTATCAGCTGTCAGTAGTGATGTCCACTGGGGGAAATCTTCATTCAGCATGTGAACAAAATGACTACTTCCTATGAACAGGGCTAGTTATGACAGCACCATCAGCAATGAAACAGTCCCTTCCCTTCCCCACTGGTATGATATATAATTTGTCCTGTCAGATTTTTCTCTTTCACCTATTGTTTTTTGAGGATGCCGGAAAACAGGCAATTGCAGAACACAAAGAAAACAAATAACCGGAACCGTAGAGTAGAGTAGAGCAGTGAATGATAGGGCTGTAAGGAGAGGATAGGGCTCTAAGGAGAAGATAGGGCTGTAAGGAGAAGAGAGGGCTGTAAGGAGAAGAGGATAGGGCTGTAAGGAGAGGAGAGGATAGGGCTGTAAGGAGAAGATAGGGCTGTAAGGAGAGGATAGGGCTGTAAGGAGAGGATAGGGCTGTAAGGAGAGGATAGGGCTGTAAGGAGAGGATAGGGCTGTAAGGAGAGGATAGGGCTGTAAGGAGAGGATAGGGCTGTAAGGAGAGGATAGGGCTGTAAGGAGAAGATAGGGCTGTAAGGAGAAGATAGGGCTGTAAGGAGAAGATAGGGCTGTAAGGAGAAGATAGGGCTGTAAGGGGATGATAGGGCTGTAAGGAGAGGATAGGGCTGTAAGGAGAGGATAGGGCTGTAAGGAGAGGGAGACAGCACAAATTCATCTCATTCTCATCCCCAGCTAAACATACCAGGACACATATGTGCGTGTCAGGTGTCAAGGGGGTGGTGGTTGTTGAGAAGGTTGATAATCCCCTCCACAGCGCCCCAGGCAGCAAGGGCTTATTGTAGAGTACAGTGACTCTAATATGAGCCGGAACTGCAGTTGTATGCTGATCTCTGCTCCCATTGTGAGAAGATTTTTACATAATTAATGACTGTTGTTTCCCAGGTAGTCGCCCGGCAAATTCACTCCAGACTCGGCTGCCACCGTCGCCGGTTTCACTGAGAATGAGCGACACTGGAACAGACAGGTTACATTACAGGCATAAACAAGGCAATTTTGTACAGTGTCTTAAGACATTAACGTGAGCTGTTCAGAGACATGATTCAAGTTACTTCAGAGAAATACTGAGAGAAATACTGAGAGAGAGAGAGAGCGAGAGAGAGAGAGAGCGAGCTTTTCTCTGTCTTGTAACCTACAGAGGATTTGAGGATGATGCTACTGAAGCCTGTGCTTGTGTGTATCAAATATGCTGTTAGTATAGACCTAGATCGAGTATATTCAAGGAAACCAAATGTATGATCATTCATATAGACTACTGAACATGAATGTTCATTTAAGAATGTGTGTGCTGGAGCCCATGTTCCTAGAAAGACAAATAGACAGGCAGACAAACAGGCAGGCAGACAGGCAGCATTGGCCAGCCAGGCCAACAGGCAAGTTACCACTGCTGGGAGCCAGTCCAGCTCTATATTGGTGCATGTTAAATTAAACATTACTGCTCTCGCCCCACTACCCATTATTCATTTGTAATAACCTTTAAGGCTTTTTGATGTCATACATATTTTACAGAGAGATATCACTCCCTTTCACAGTGAGCATGGAGCTCTGTGGGCCTGTCAATGACAGATCACTGTTGGCTCCGTGAAGGTGTGCCATCATACACTATAATTAGAACCAGGTAAGGACAAATAGCAATATTCACAAGGTGTGTATGTGCATGTACCCTAAGGGTGCTTCTCAATACTATATATTGGAGAAAATTAGATGACACTTTAAAAGAAAATGTTATATAGTGCACTGCTTTCAGAGGTGAGCCAAGATTCTTCCCAAAAAACTGGAGTAACTGTCATATCAGTACATAAAGCCTTTTAGCAGCTGACCTGAGGATCATTTAGAGGCTTGAGAGCCCAGTTTGTGGCAGTCCATTTCAGTAGCGTAAATCAGCAGTCTGGTGGTGGGGGGGCACAATAACACACACTCCCTCTCTCTCTGTGAGAGGGCTGGCCATGGCTCGCCCCTCCCTCCTGAACGGCCATGGCTCGCCCCTCCCTCCTGAACGGCCATGGCTCGCCCCTCCCTCCTGAACGGCCATGGCTCGCCCCTCCCTCCAGGAACGGCCATGGCTCGCCCCTCCCTCCAGGAACGGCCATGGCTCGCCCCTCCCTCCAGGAACGGCCATGGCTCGCCCCTCCCTCCAGGAACGGCCATGGCTCGCCCCTCCCTCCAGGAACGGCCATGGCTCGCCCCTCCCTCCAGGAACGGCCATGGCTCGCCCCTCCCTCCAGGAACGGCCATGGCTCGCCCCTCCCTCCAGGAACGGCCATGGCTCGCCCCTCCCTCCAGGAACGGCCATGGCTCGCCCCTCCCTCCAGGAACGGCCATGGCTCGCCCCTCCCTCCAGGAACGGCCATGGCTCGCCCCTCCCTCCAGGAACGGCCATGGCTCGCCCCTCCCTCCAGGAACGGCCATGGCTCGCCCCTCCCTCCAGGAACGGCCATGGCTCGCCCCTCCCTCCAGGAACGGCCATGGCTCGCCCCTCCCTCCAGGAACGGCCATGGCTCGCCCCTCCCTCCTAAATGGCCATGGCTCGCCCCTCCCTCCTAAATGGCCATGGCTCGCCCCTCCCTCCTAAATGGCCATGGCTCGCCCCTCCCTCCTGAATGACCATGGCTCGTCCTCCCTCCTAAATGGGACCTCCTGCGTGCCTAAAGCCCATGCGCCCCAGTGCCAAGACTGTTCTAAAAGCTGTAAAAGGAAATGGGCTCTGCCAGGAGTTTGGTGTCATGATAATAATGTAATGAGCAGCTTATTTGTCTGATCTCTCATGTTACAGGTCAAAAGTGGTTCAAATCTGGGGTTAATGTTGGGCACACGGGATGAGAGCACATGGGATGAGTGTCACACTGAAAATAAGGAGAAATCAGCCCTTACTGAGCTACAGCGGATAGAAGGTTAATCATATTGTTCAAAATGAGTTTCTAATAAGCATGTGAGCATAATGAAAAATATACACTGTTTAGGCTACAGGAGATCCATCATGAATTGAATCTAATAAAGCAACCTTTCAGGAAGCTTTATATCAGAGTTTCCTGACTGAGCTCCTACTGGCTGTCATGGGTTACGTAAGCCTCCGTATGCTCAGAGTGTAGAACAACTCCACCCGGGGTATAAATAAAGCAGCCAGACGCACGGCTGCAGCCACTGATTTGGGGAGGTTTTCACACGGGATGTCATAGTTCTGCAGCGCTAGCTAGCCCAACTGATATTTCAGGCTCTGCCTCATTGGAAAGAGAGGAAGCATCCTCCATGAGTGGAAAACCAGCCTTTAAAAAAAAAGTTTAATTAGTGAAGACTGGTGGAAGAGAAATGCACATTTGCCTCCTGCCCACAGCCTCATGGGCGAAATGTAACGGTACTCTTCTATAGATGGCTTCAGGAAGCAAACACCACACACACACACAGAGTAAGTATGGTATCCATGGCCAGGCTTGATAGGCAGTGTCCGTGGAAATCACAGTCACACACTCCACCAGGCTGGGGTCTCCAGCCCCGTCCAACAGGGGCACCATTAGACAATGCTTGCAATTACAACCCAACCCTCCCACCCCATCTTTCACAACAAACAAGGAAAATTACGAAAGAAAAGTGGAGAAGGAGAGGGCAGATTGAGAATACACATGTGTATGTGCCCATGAGGGAGTGTGTTTGTGAGTGTGTATGAGCATGTGTGTGTCTAAAGCATGTATTAAAGGGAGCCTGTAGAAGCCTGCTCCCAGATGCTGGCTAATTTAGTTGGGGAATAGCTGGCTGTCCTTCAGGTGAAGGGACAGAGATTGGTCTCAATATGAGATCATAAAAAAGACATCACAGAATCTCTCAGCACCTCCAGCCATTCTTCATGGGTCTCGCTAGACAACACACACACACACACACACACACACACACACACACACACACACACACACACACACACACACACACACACACACACACACACACACACACACACACACACACACACACACACACACACACACATCCATGTACGCACACAAATGACATTGACAAAGACAAAATAGTGTGCATACAGCACACCAGTTCACGCCACACACTGAATCAGTTATTGTGCTTTAATGCAGCTCTGTGTCTCTGACAGAGTGGATAACCTAGGCCATCTGTAAAGAGTGATACATGGCCAAGCCCCCTGTACCAGTGTGTCCCTCCCTTTCCATCCAGATCCAGCTGACTCCCCCAGTCCTCCATCACTCTCCCAGTGTCAGTGGCAGGGCCCCGACATCAGCAGCTGTTCCCCTTGGCTGTCCCAGCAGCCCCTCTCCAGGCTGGGCCCATCAGGCTGAAGGAGCGGGAACTCACACTACTCCATGGAGACCCAATTAAAAGGGACGGAACTCGGCAATAGAAGCAGAATCACAGGGAGATGCAGAGTTGCGGCTTTAATTGAAGATGTGTTTTTACGCTCTTGCACTCTCTCTCACTCGCTCTTCTTCAGGCCACCATTGCCACTTTACTTCTCTCTGATGAAACCGAGGGATGAAGGGAAGAGACACACAGGGGAGCTACAGTGGGGAGTTGAACACACACACATATCTGTTTGTGGGGAGTTGAACACACACACATATCTGTTTGTGGGGAGTTGAACACACACATATCTGTTTGTGGGGAGTTGAACACACACATATCTGTTTGTGGGGAGTTGAACACACACATATCTGTTTGTGGGGAGTTGAACACACACATATCTGTTTGTGGGGAGTTGAACACACACATATCTGTTTGTGGGGAGTTGAACACACACATATCTGTTTGTGGGGAGTTGAACACACACACATATCTGTTTGTGGGGAGTTGAACACACACATATCGGTTTGTGGGAAAGGCAAAGAGCTCTGTGGTACCCGGGTTTGGGAGATGCAATCGTAAAAAGTAGCATCAGAATAGTGCAAATGGATCTGTAAGAATCACATTAGACAGCATGTAGAAGGAAAAAAAACTTTTAATTAAAACTAGACATGGGTTGCTTTTCTCTTAATGCACATTTGTCTACCTCTGCAGTAGAGTTCCTTCCATGTTAATTAGTACTGTAGTTAATTCGAAATGGAAGAGACCCAAACTGTCAGGTCACATTGTAAACAATAGGACCCAACGGTAGTCTGTGGGACATTTTGAGCTGCTCTCTCTCCTAGCCAAATGTTCCCTAGGTACTAATTGGCCTAATTTACGCAGGTCTTCCTTCGAATTGCCAGTTTCTTTATAGTTTTATATATTAGCCCTGACAAGTGTCAGCAGAACTCCACATTTGCTTTACAGGGAAAGCAAAAATGAAAATAAATGACTTAACCCCTTGAATTATATTGATTAAGTAAAGACGGTAACATTGTGAAGTCTACAGTACCTTCATGGGATATTAAACATCATTTGAAAGGAGAATAGAAGTTCAAGCACTTAGCCAGCCGCAAAGTGAGCCCAACTTCTCTCCTTTACATTATTTAAGATATGCTCCATCATTTTATCAATCTATCGATCTCCCACCAGAAAGATGAAAATGGAAAAATAATGAGACCGATGAATGCTGTGTAAAGAACATCAATGTGTGAAATGTAATTATCTGTGCTGAAAAAGTGTTGGCTGTTTTCTAAAACAAGCAGTTAATATTTTTCCCTCTCTGCATATTTTAATTACCAGATCAATCAAACTACATACAGCGGTGCTTTCACAAGAAAGTCTAAATGAAAAACAATAGATTTACTTTAAAGTCTTGGCTTCTTTTGAAGTCTAAATTAAAATTTCAGGTACCTTTAGGAGTGCCTTCTTCAGAAAAGTTGTGATATTTAATTAGTGTGTTTAGATTCTGCTGAAATTAAACTTCACAGTCCAACATAATGTGAAATGAAAACGACAGGATACAGACTTCTGCAGGAGAACAGACAAACAGAATTAAAATCTCTTCAACACCACATGGGAGGACCTCGTCTTCTGACAGCAGCCCATGTTCTGTACGTGACTACACAGCAACTGGTTTGATCTCTAGCTGTGTATCTGTGGTAGCTGTAAGAAGATTTGCTCTCCGTCTCTGACTGCATCTGCGTCTGTGACTGACTGGGTCTTGGGCTCAGTGGCTGTGTAGCACTGACTTTGGTCCTGAAATCACAGCCTCACGTCGCAGAATTGGCGGAGCAGCTCCCCTGTTCTGCCTTTTCTTCCTCACATGGGGTTTTCCTGGTTGTACAAGTGCTGACGTTTATTTCTCCTGGCATGTCCTCGCCGGAACAGAGCCACCGATTTCACACATTTTTATTGGCTAATTCGACTGTGCACTTGCCAGCAGCGGAGAGGGAGCCAGCTAGGAGTCAGAACATCCCAAGAACACAACTGCTTTACTCTGCTTTGCTCTCAGACTGGGATCCCTTGGGGAGCCTAATGCCCGTCTCATAACAAGTCAGTTGACCATTTCAGGCTGGAGCTGGGGCTGGAGTTAGGTGTCTCAGAGACTGCCTGTTAGATGAGAGGAGAGAGTTACTGTGGTTCTTTCAAAGATTGCCTGTTTATCAAGGGGTGAGTAAAGGAGTCTGAGGAGTGGCTATTAAGGTGGTGGGAGGTTTACAGAGAGTGGATGTATGGGCAGTCGGATGCCCAATAACAGCAGCACATCACCGTCGTCAAACATGGCTAACATTTGCACAGCAGCATTACTCAGATATGAAGTCTCTTGGCTCAGAGGTTAGTGCTGTCAGGACTGTGGAAATGAAACCTAGCACCGCAGAGCACAATGTGCTAAAACTCATCAATTCCACATGGCTAGAGAGGCAAGTGCCTATTTATAACATCACGCCTCTCTCTCTTTACCTGGTGTGCATCCCTATATCTAAACACGCTCCCATAATGATGAATGTCTCCAACTGGGATGTGCAGACAGGGCATCAGTCAGTACAGGAAAACAAACACACTGAAACACAACCACATCCCAACGCGTCCTCACACACAACCCTGAGACCTGTAATGAGACTAACGCTGGGGGTCTGATGGAGGATGAGGGATTCCAGCCCAAACACAACCCAGTCAAAACATCAGTCAAGAAGGAACAGTCATATAGCTTGGTGTATTCACTCTGGGTTTAATCTTCTGTGACATGTCCCGACTCCCTTGTCTCTGTGTATGGACTTCAAATTAGCAGAGCAGCAGCACTAATTGTGACCAGTGTCAAAGGCAGCAGCAGAGAGAGAAGACTGTTCCGCAGGACAGACTGCATGGATGAACTGGGCTGAGGGACATTATGTTATTATGTCTAACCCAAGAACCTCTGGTAAATAAATGTGATTTGACTGAATAACGTGTCCTCTTGCTCTACCAGCTACTGTAATGTAGCTACACTAATGATGTTAATAAAAAAGCAAAGAGACAAAAACAGTACAGTATGTCCTTAATGGGAGCACTATTGCTGCCTCTGGTGGGGGGCCTTAAATGTGAGCTCCTATTGGTGCAGAGAACCCCACACTCTCCCCAATGTAGATGACACAAGTGATAAACCAGGAGACCGGGAGAGAGAGAAAGAAAGAGAGGGGGGAGAGAGATAGCAAGAGGTAGAGAGGGAGAGAGCTAGAGAGTGAGAGTGTCACTGGTTTACATGGTCCCTGCAGTCCATTATATTCCCAACAATAGGTTGGAGGTGTGGTGTGTGCTGTTCATACCTAATGGCCTGGAGTTCCTGTATGGGCCTAGGCTGACTGGCTCAATGAGCCTGAGACAGACACCAGACAGAGACAGCATTAGAACCACCTCAGCAGCTCAGCACACAGGCATGACAATAGACATGGTTGAGAGGGATAGATCCAGCAACACAGAGTTGGAGTGAGTCAGATCCAGAGATATCTCGTATCTCACAGCTACATCTTAATGCAGATGTTCTGGAGATATGTGAATGTGGAATTTTAGTGAGGGGAGTTTCTAGGTATCAAATTGTGCTGTACTGTACTTAGTGACAGCTTCAACACTGTTCCAAACCTCACCTTTACAGACAATTGCATTGAGATGAGGATTCTACGAACCAATCCAAACCCACCGACCCATGATACCCATCTGATCAGCCTATATGCCCCTAATAACCAACCAATTTAGTCCGTAATGAAGATCTGTCTTCATTGAGTCGTTAAAGCGGGAGCATCACCACTGTATTTCACAAACGGCACAGTCCCTCATCTATGAAAGTGCCATAGGGCCCCACTGACAATTAGACAAGCAAAAGCTTTATGACCGTTAGACTCACCGCCGCGGCGCTCTTGCCACCGGCAGGACAGCCAGGAGCTTTTTTGTGTAGAAAAGTAATTATGAAGCCTCTCGTAATGACAAGGAGGAAACCAGTGTCATAACACACACCGCCTTTTATCACAGTGCCAATAATGAACCATCATTCTTTACTCTTTGATTCATTCCACTATTCATAACATATTTAGACCTTCAAGACAAATTATAATTTCCTTCAGGAATTAATCAAAAACAGGAAGGACCGGTGTCCTCTCGATGGATGATCAAAGACTGTGTATCTACCTAGCTAGCGGCAATGCTGCCCGCTCTGCTCTGTATGGGTTCAGGCTCTGGGCTCAGGGTTCATGGCAGGTCTGCAACACGGGACTGATAGACTGGTGTCTCTGCAGGACATTAGTTTCATATCAGCTGATACATTCAGTACTTCCGAAGTCTACCGTGATTGGAAAGCATTGAAATGTACATACATAGCATGATTATTAATGGAGCTGGAATTAAAACCACATCTACACTGAACAAAAATATAAACTTAACATGTAGTGTTGGTCCCACGTTTTGTGAGCCGAAAATAAAAGATCCCCACATTTTTCCATACGCACAAAAAGCTTATTTCTCTAAAATGTTGTGCACATATTTGTTTACATCCCTGTTAGTGAGCATTTCTCCTTTGCCAAGATAATCCATCCACCTAACATGTGTGGCTTATCAAGAAGCTGACAGCAGGAATGCTGACTGCAGGCATGTCCACCAGACCTGTTGCCAGAGAATTGAATGTTCATTGCTCTACCATAAGTGGCCTCCAACCCAGTATTAGAGAATTTGGCATTACATTTACATTTACATTTAAGTCATTTAGCAGACGCTCTTATCCAGAGCGACTTACAAATTGGTGCATTCACCTTATGACATCCAGTGGAACAGCCACTTTACAATAGTGCATCTAAATCTTAAAGGGGGGGGGGTGAGAGGGATTACTTATCCTATCCTAGGTATTCCTTAAAGAGGTGGGGTTTCAGGTGTCTCCGGAAGGTGGTGATTGACTCCGCTGTCCTGGCGTCGTGAGGGAGTTTGTTCCACCATTGGGGGGGCCAGAGCAGCGAACAGTTTTGACTGGGCTGAGTGGGAGCTGTACTTCCTCAGTGGTAGGGAGGCGAGCAGGCCAGAGGTGGATGAACGCAGTGCCCTTGTTTGGGTGTAGGGCCTGATCAGAGCCTGGAGGTACTGAGGTGCCGTTCCCCTCACAGCTCCGTAGGCAAGCACCATGGTCTTGTAGCGGATGCGAGCTTCAACTGGAAGCCAGTGGAGAGAACGGAGGAGCGGGGTGACGTGAGAGAACTTGGGAAGGTTGAACACCAGACAGGCTGCGGCGTTCTGGATGAGTTGAAGGGGTTTAATGGCACAGGCAGGGAGCCCAGCCAACAGCGAGTTGCAGTAATCCAGACGGGAGATGACAAGTGCCTGGATTAGGACCTGCACCGCTTCCTGTGTGAGGCAGGGTCGTACTCTGCGGATGTTGTAGAGCATGAACCTACAGGAACGGGCCACCGCCTTGATGTTGGTTGAGAACGACAGGGTGTTGTCCAGGATCACGCCAAGGTTCTTAGCGCTCTGGGAGGAGGACACAATGGAGTCGTCAACCGTGATGGCGAGATCATGGAACGGGCAGTCCTTCCCCGGGAGGAAGAGCAGCTCCGTCTTGCCAAGGTTCAGCTTGAGGTGGTGATCCGTCATCCACACTGATATGTCTGCCAGACATGCAGAGATGCGATTCGCCACCTGGTCATCAGAAGGTGGAAAGGAGAAGATTAATTGTGTGTCGTCTGCATAGCAATGATAGGAGAGACCATGTGAGGTTATGACAGAGCCAAGTGACTTGGTGTATAGCGAGAATAGGAGAGGGCCTAGAACAGAGCCCTGGGGGACACCAGTGGTGAGAGCACGTGGTGAGGAGACAGATTCTCGCCACGCCACCTGGTAGGAGCGACCTGTCGGGTAGGACGCAATCCAAGCGTGGGCCGCGCCGGAGATGCCCAACTCGGAGAGGGTGGAGAGGAGGATCTGATGGTTCACAGTATCGAAGGCAGCCGATAGATCTAGAAGGATGAGAGCAGAGGAGAGAGAGTTAGCTTTAGCGGTGCGGAGCGCCTCCGTGATACAGAGGAGAGCAGTCTCAGTTGAATGACTAGTCTTGAAACCTGACTGATTTGGATCAAGAAGGTCATACAGAGAGAAATAGCGGGAGAGCTGGCCAAGGACGGCACGTTCAAGAGTTTTGGAGAGAAAAGAAAGAAGGGATACTGGTCTGTAATTGTTGACATCGGAGGGATCGAGTGTAGGTTTTTTCAGAAGGGGTGCAACTCTCGCTCTCTTGAAGACGGAAGGGACGTAGCCAGCGGTCAGGGATGAATTGATGAGCGAGGTGAGGTAAGGGAAAAGGTCTCCGGAAATGGTCTGGAGAAGAGAGGATAGGGTCAAGCGGGCAGGTTGTTGGGCGGCCGGCCGTCACAAGACGCGAGATTTCATCTGGAGAGAGAGGGGAGAAAGAGGTCAGAGCACAGGGTAAGGCAGTGTGAGCAGAACCAGCGGTGTCGTTTGACTTAGCAAACGAGGATCGGATGTCGTCGACCTTCTTTTCAAAATGGTTGACGAAGTCATCTGCAGAGAGGGAGGGGGGGATTCAGGAGGGAGGAGAAGGTGGCAAAGAGCTTCCTAGGGTTAGAGGCAGATGCTTGGAATTTAGAGTGGTAGAAAGTGGCTTTAGCAGCAGAGACAGAGGAGGAAAATGTAGAGAGGAGGGAGTGAAAGGATGCCAGGTCCGCAGGGAGGAGAGTTTTCCTCCATTTCCGCTCGGCTGCCCGGAGCCCTGTTCTGTGAGCTCGCAATGAGTCATCGAGCCACGGAGCGGGAGGGGAGGACCGAGCCGGCCTGGAGGATAGAGGACATAGAGAGTCAAAGGATGCAGAAAGGGAGGAGAGGAGGGTTGAGGAGGCAGAATCAGGAGATAGGTTGGAGAAGGTTTGAGCAGAGGGAAGAGATGATAGGATGGAAGAGGAGAGAGTAGCGGGGGAGAGAGAGCGAAGGTTGGGACGGCGCGATACCATCCGAGTAGGGGCAGTGTGGGAGGTGTTGGATGAGAGCGAGAGGGAAAAGGATACAAGGTAGTGGTCGGAGACTTGGAGGGGAGTTGCAATGAGGTTAGTGGAAGAACAGCATCTAGTAAAGATGAGGTCGAGCGTATTGCCTGCCTTGTGAGTAGGGGGGAAGGTGAGAGGGTGAGGTCAAAAGAGGAGAGGAGTGGAAAGAAGGAGGCAGAGAGGAATGAGTCAAAGGTAGACGTGGGGAGGTTAAAGTCGCCCAGAACTGTGAGAGGTGAGCCGTCCTCAGGAAAGGAGCTTATCAAGGCATCAAGCTCATTGATGAACTATACGAGGGAACCTGGAGGGCGATAAATGATAAGGATGTTAAGCTTGAAAGGGCTGGTAACTGTGACAGCATGGAATTCAAAGGAGGCGATAGACAGATGGGTAAGGGGAGAAAGAAAGAATGACCACTTGGGAGAGATGAGGATCCCGATGCCACCACCCCGCTGACCAGAAGCTCTCGGGGTGTGCGAGAACACGTGGGCGGACGAAGAGAGAGCAGTAGGAGTAGCAGTGTTGTCTGTGGTGATCCATGTTTCCGTCAGTGCCAAGAAGTCGAGGGACTGGAGGGAGGCATAGGCTGAGATGAACTCTGCCTTGTTGGCCGCAGATCGGCAGTTCCAGAGGCTACCGGAGACCTGGAACTCCACGTGGGTCGTGCGCGCTGGGACCACCAGATTAGGGTGGCCGCGGCCACGCGGTGTGGAGCGTTTGTATGGTCTGTGCAGAGAGGAGAGAACAGGGATAGACAGACACATAGTTGACAGGCTACAGAAGAGGCTACGCTAATGGAAAGGAGATTGGAATGACAAGTGGACTACACGTCTCGAATGTTCAGAAAGTTAAGCTTACGTAGCAAGAATCTTATTGACTAAAATGATTAAAATGATACAGTACTGCTGAAGTAGGCTAGCTGGCAGTGGGTGCGTTGTTGACACTACACTAATCAAGTCGTTCCGTTGAGTGTAATAGTTTCGACAGTGCTGCTATTCGGGGGCTAGCTGGCTAGCTAGCAGTGTTGTTTACGTTACGTTGCGATAAAAGAAAGACAATAGCTGGCTAGCTAACCTAGAAAATCGCTCTAGGCTACACAATTATCTTTGATACAAAGACGGCTATGTAGCTAGCTATGTAGCTAGCTACGATCAAACAAATCAAACCGTTGTACTGTAATGAAATGAAATGAAAATGTGATACTACCTGTGAATGCGACCGGGTTGTTGAGTGGGGAAGTTCTATTCGGTATACGTTGGCTAGCTGTTGGCTAGCTAGCAGAGTCTCCTACGTTAAGGACGACAAATAGCTGGCTAGCTAACCTCTGTAAATTAAGATAATCACTCTAAGACTACACACTCTAAACTACACAATTATCTTGGATACGAAGACAGCAAAGACAGCTATGTAGCTAGCTAACACTACACTAATCAAGTCGTTCAGTTGAGTGTAATAGTTTCTCCAGTGCAGCTAATCAGTGGACGTTAGCTAGCTGGCTAGTGAAGACTACGTTAGGACGGCGAAATACGATAATTACGCAATTATCTTTGATACAAAGACGGCTATGTAGCTAGCTAAGAAGAAATTGCTAAGATTAGACAAATCAAACCATTGTGCTATAATGAAATGTAATGAAAAAGCTATACTACCTGCGGAGCGAAGTGCCGATGCGACCGCTCGCTCCAACCCGTAGTCTCCGGCCTCACAACCGCAGACTACGAGTAACCAAGCCAGCCCAGGACCTCCAGATCCGGCTTCTTCACCTGCGGGATCATCTGAGACCAGCCACCCGGACAGCTGATGAAACTGTGGGTTTGCACAACCAAATAATTTCTGCACAGAAACCATCTCAGGGAAGCTCATCTGCATACTCGTCGTCCTCATCAGGGTCTTGACCTGACTGCAGTTCGGCCTTGTAACTGACTTTAGTGGGAAAATGTGCACAGCGATACCACGACGAGATCCTGATGCCCATTGTCGTGCCATTCATCTGGCGTCATCACCTCATGTTTCAGCATGATAATGCACGGCCCCATGTCGCAAGGACCTGTACACAATTCCTGGAAGCTGAACATGTCCCAGTTCTTCCATGGCCTGCATACTCAGACATGTCACCCATTGAGCAGGTTTGGGATGCTCTGGATCGACATGTCCGACAGTGTGTTCCAGTTCCCGCCAATATCCAGAAATTTCGCATAGCCATTGAAGAGGAGTGGGACAACATTCCACAATCAACAGCCTCATCAATTCTATTTGTAGGAGATGTGTCATGCTGCATGAGACAAATAGTGGTCACACCATTTGCACACTGATTTTCTTACTGTGGAATGCAGGGTTTGGTCTTCGCCAGGCATAAATGGGACCCATGTCATCCAAAATGTTATACCTTTGAATCATCTGTCCATATAACATTCTTCCAAGAGTCTAGATGTGCTTCCAGGTGCTGGGCAATGTGCTTCCAGGTACTGGGCAAACTTGAGTCAACTTTTTGGATGACATGGGTCACAAACACTGCATTCCACAGTAAGAACCTCATACCAACGGTCAAGCATGGTGATAACATTAGTAGTGTGATGGTTTGAGGATGCTTTGCTGCCTCAGGACCTGGACGACTTGCCTTAATAGAAGGATTCATGAATTCTGTTCTGTATCAGATAATTCTACAGGGGAAGGGCAGGCTATCTGTCTGTGAGCTGAAGTGCAGCTGGGTCATGCAGCAAGACAATAATCCAAAACACACAATCAAGTCTACATGGCTAAAAATCTAAATGGCTACAAAGCAACAAATGTAATGTTTTGGAATGGTCTCGTCAAAGTCCAGACCTAATCCCAATTGAGATGTTGTGGCAGGACTTAAAACAGGCAGTTCATGCTTGAAAGCCCATTAATGTTGCTGAGTTAAAGCAGTTCTGTATGCAAGAGTGGGCCAAAATTCCTCCACAGCAATGTGAAACTGTTTAACAACTATAGGAAGCATTTGGTTGCAGTCTTTGCAGCCAATTTTGGCACAAGTTATTGAGTGTAAGGGGGCAAGTACTTTCTCACACAGGGGAATTGGGTGTTGCGTAACTTTGTTAATGAATTAAATAAAAACTCAGGTTCCCTTTATTTAATACTAGGTTTTGGATGACGATCTGATAACATTTAGTATCAAGAATATGCAAAAATAGAGAAAATCACTGTATCTGCTATTGACTTAAAGAGATTTAGGATTATCTCCTTTCTGTAAATTTAATTTACTACTAGAGTATGAATAACATCACCACAACCTCAGGGGAAGAGATGGCACAGTTAGAATCAAAGACAGGTGTCCACCATCCAACCCCAACCCCCAGTCAGCAGTGTGTTAAAAGCTGTTTGATGGTTTGGATGTCTAGTCAGCTCCATTGTACCTTTCTGGCTGATAATGAGGGCCAATAATGATTCCCAAGCTCGAGGGGTTAATGGCATGTAACCGGCAGAGCCACTAATTACACGTTACAAACTATTTATCAGATTTTCCATCTGCGCAACTCAAGCGCCACAGCTCTCATTGTGCACGCTAAATTACTCCTCGGATTATCATTGTAAAGCAAGTTTCCGTAATTAGGAGCGCGGGATGCTGTTTTCTTTTTCTGAGTAGGCTGCCGAACGACATCAAGTGAAGAGGGGGAAAATTGGTTCATTTTGGCCTGACATCCCAATACAGAGCCAGTATCTACTATATATGGCATCTACAGTATCTAGCTGTATGAAGATGAATCTAGCCACACAGGAATCCACAGCCAACAGATTCCAGAATTCCGTCACAGTTTTTTGTTGAGAATATGAGACCTCAGGGGGATTTACACTTTAGAATGAGAGAGAGGTATAAATTGCCTCTTGGATCCTTGGTGGAGTCTGCAATACCGTATAGTCAGATTGCAACGGAAGGTTGTACGAAAGTTGTGTGAACAGTGGAAAGTTGTGTGAACAGTGGAAGGTTGTGTGAAAGTTGTGTGAACAGTGGAAGGTTGTGTGAAAGTTGTGTGAACAGTGGAAGGTTGTGTGAAAGTTGTGTGAACAGCGTGTGGAGCAGAGAGGCTCAGTCTCAGTCCAAAAGGCCTCTCTCTCCTGCCATCGGTTATTTGAGAAATAACTGTCATATCCCCCAGCCCCAAAGGTGTGCCGGAGACCATGGAGACACGTCCCATCTCATCTGTCTCTGCAGTACATTTTATTAAAATTACCTTCATTATAAGACAGTGTTCATTATAAAACCAAAAACGCTGGTCTCCCAGGGCCCAGTGGATTAATAAGGACAGCGGTGTATTTTAAGCTGTAAACTCCTCACTGTCCTTAATCTCCTTCCCACTTCACAAGGCCAAATTAACACCTCTCCCCAGCTCTGACGGGACCTCATTAGCAAACTTCCAGGGAAGGAAAGAGAAGAGGAATGAAAAAGAAGGAGAAGAAGAAGGAGGGACGCGACCAATGACAGCCACCAGCTCTGGGATTAACCCTTTGTGGTACTTCAGCGCTGTAGAAACTAGGTCGTTGTCGACGTGTTTCTAATCAGTCGCCTGGTTAGCGATAATTAGAAGTCAGGATCGGACGAGGGAAGAGAGAGAAAGTGGGAGGGGTACATTGAAATGAAACAGAAAAGAAAGAGAACCTGTCATGTCGCAAACACTTCAAAGGCAGAGACTTCTCTTTTAAAAGTGGCATGATGAGGATCCAAATACCAAGAGGGATTCCTCCGAGCCTCAGTGTGTGTTTGTGTGCCTCTCATATACACACACACACTTCTGGCTCAAACTCCACCTTTACGGTACAGCTGTAGGGGGGTTTTAGTGTATCCCAAAACACACAGCCAAACAAGCTCCTGCAACTACACCTCCTCCTTACTGTATTTCACCCCTGAAGCAGCAGGTATAAGTCCCACAGCTTTACTCTAAGGCCTGGCTGACTACTGTGGGTAAAGTTCACAAGCCTCCGCAAGCTGTTTGACATTAAGCAGGAAGGTCAAAATGTACCAGAAAACACAAGGGCTTTCATTCATTTATGATTATGCATAGTGAGATTGATTGCATGTACATTAGTATATTTTACTTTCCAAATCTGTGTTCTATACATATGGAAGTTTGATAAGAGAGATCCAAAGTAACAGTGAAGACCTTGCATCCTTCAAGACCGATACCTCTGGAGAAAACGTTAATATTATATTTAATTATCAGTCATCTACTTTATTTACTTTCTCAACATCTATATTCCCTGTTGTCAAACATCAATAGTGCTCAAATGAATCCCCTAGCTTAACGTTTGCAGTGGTAGAAAAAGTACTCAATTGTCTTACTTGAGTAAAAGTAAAGATAGCTTAATAGAAAAGGACTCAAGTAAAAGTCACCCAATAAAATGCTACTTAAGTATATTCTAAACCAGATCATTTTAGACTTACTCAAGTATCAAAAGTAAATGTAGTTGCTAAAATATACTTAACTATTAAAAGTAAAAGTAAAATAATGAATAATTTCCAATTCCTTATATTAAGCAAACCAGACAGCACCGTTTTCTTGTTTTTTTAAATGGACCGATAGCGAGGGGCACGCTCCAAAACTCACATTGTTTAGTGAGTCCGCCAGATCAGAGGCAGTAAGGATGACCAGAGATGTTCTCTTGACAAGTGTGGGAATTTTGGGTGTCAGGGAAAATGTATGGAGTAAAAAGTACATAATTTTCTTTAGGAATGTAGTGAAGTAAAAGTAACTTGTCAAAAATATAAATAGTAAAGTACAGATACCCCCAAAAAGTACTTTCGTAATACTTTCAAATATTTTTACTGCATGTTTGCACAACAAAGATATGGCAGGGCCCTTTTGATAGTTTTGTGTCTGTGCCTTTGAGGTCACAGCCATTCAATTGGCCTTGACATCAACCTTACATAGCAGCAGCATTGAATACAATAACTCCAGCCAAAACAGACCGCTGCTTTGGCCTAGCTATTTACACAACTTTTTTTTAAACAAGTAGACTATGATAATTCATGAGAACCAAACAATCCATGGAGTTATCGTATTTAGTGATCCAGCTTTCAGGAGTTGAGGAGAGAGAGGGAGACTGGAAACATGATTTGCAGTATCATTTCAATATGCCTCTACTTTGTGTACCATAACGCAGCTCACAAATGTGATTTATGCCCTTGGTTTAATGGCTAGAGCAGAGCCTTGTTAGGTATCAGATGACTTTTTCAATATGGCAGCGTCAGAGAGGGCACTAAGAATGCACAATCCCAACAGGAAATGAGGGCTCGTCTCAGCCAAGATAATATGAGCAATCAGATACAGTATCTGATCATCTAATGGCACCTACTCCACTTTGACAGAAAAGGCATCAGTCAATAAGCATAACATGAAAACTGGGTCCTCCTTACACTTGGCCATGAATGTATATCCTGCTACCCTATCATCCATCCTTACAGTGCTTTGTGTCAGAATGTAATTGGTAAAGTGTCTGTAAATCATGTCAAAGTACCCCTGGCAAAACATAGGCAAGGAGGTGTCAACTCACCTGGGCTTGGAAACTCTTGAGGACAGGAGCCACCATCTCCCGCACTTCCTGAATACAGATAAGCAGAACCAAGGTTTACCATTTTTGAGACAGTAGAAGCTCCATCTAACTAGGGACCAATTGCCCTGTTGAGATCAGGGGAAGACTTCTACTGCACCTTGTATTATAATTTGTCTCAATAGTATTGAATATACTAACTTATGGACAAATTTAAGATGAGGAAGACTGTCAAATGCTGTTTGATCCCAGATGTATTTTCCTTTAGCCAAATTTCAGTAGAAGAAGCAACGTCCCTGGTTTGGATTGATTTGCGAGGGAGGGAGGTGGAGGAGGAAGGGGGGGTTAAAAGTGGGGAGTGTAAGTGGGGATTTCCTGCTTGTATTAGCTCAGACTCCAGCTTCTCCCTTCCTCCTGGCTTTCAGTGAGCCCCAGGTAGAGGGATTGGGCTGCCTGTGTGGACAACCTGATCCTGCCATCTGCACCTGTATTATACTGACAAGATTGCAGCATACTCTCCACACTCTCAACCAGGGATAGGGGCTCTGCAGTCTGACTCTGGGAGATCCTAGGAACCCTGGCTGTGACCCTAGTGGTACTGCAGATACCCTGGCCTTAAACAACACCTAACTATAAACCACATATTTTAATTTAAATGTTAACATACCTGGAGAAGGGGGGTTGGGGTAATAAGACGGACTTGTCCCAAGCATTGTGCGCAAATTATATGCACTAAAGCGGATTATAAAATTAACTAAATAATTCCAGGCACAAAGAGACGAACAGAATGACACACAGAACTCATAGCAGGGTAGGGAGGAGGCAAGGGGTAGGAGGTAGGGAGGAGGCAAGGGGTAGGAGGCAGGGAGGAGGCAGGGGGTAGTGGGTAGGGAGGAGGCAGGGGGTAGGAGGTGGGAGAAGGCAGGGTGTAGTGGGTAGGTAGGAGGCAGGGGGTAGGGAGGAGGCAGGGGGTAGGGAGGAGGCAGGAGGCAGGAGGTAGGAGGTAGGGAGGAGGCAGGGTGTAGGAGGTAGGGAGGAGGCAGGGTGTAGGAGGTATGAAGGAGGCAGGGTGTAGTGGGTAGGGAGGAGGCAGGGGGTAGGAGGCAGGGTGTAGTGGGTAGGGAGGAGGCAGGGTGTAGGCAGGGTGTAGGAGGTGGAAGAAGGCAGGGTGTTGTGGGTAGGAAGGAGGTAGGGGGTAGGAGGTAGGGAGGAGGCAGGGTGTAGGAGGTGGAAGAAGGCAGGGTGTTGTGGGTAGGAAGGAGGCAGGGTGTAGTGGGTAGGGAGGAGGCAGGGGGTAGGAGGTAGGGAGGAGGCAGGGTGTAGGAGGTGGAAGAAGGCAGGGTGTTGTGGGTAGGAAGGAGGCAGGGTATTGTGGGTAGGAAGGAGGCAGGGTATAGGGAGGAGGCAGGGGGTAGGAGGTAGGGAGGAGGCAGGGTGTAGGAGGTAGGGAGGAGGCAGGGTGTAGGAGGTAGGGAGGAGGCAGGGTGTAGGAGGTAGGGAGGAGACAGGGTATATGAGGTAGGGAGGAGGCAGGGTATAGGAGGTAGGGAGGAGGCAGGGTGTAGGAGGTAGGGAGGAGGCAGGGGGTAGGGAGGAGGCAGGGGGTAGGGAGGAGGCAGGGTGTAGGGAGGAGGCAGGGTGTAGGAAGGAGGCAGGGTGTAGGGAGTAGGCAGTGTGTAGGGAGGAGGCAGGGTGTATGGAGGAGGCAGGGTGTAGGGAGGAGGCAGGGTGTAGGGAGGAGGCAGGGTGTAGGGAGGAGGCAGGGTGTAGGGGGTAGGGAGGAGCCAGGGTGTAGGAGGTAGGGAGGAGGCAGGGGGTAGGGAGGAGGCAGGGTGTAGGAGGTAGGTAGGAGCCAGGGTGTAGGAGGTAGGGAGGAGGCAGGGGGGAGGTAGGGAGGAGGCAGGGGGTAGGGAGGAGGCAGGGTGTAGTGGGTAGGGAGGAGGCAGGGTGTAGTGGGTAGGGAGGAGGCAGTGTGTAGGGGGAAGGCAGGGTTTAGGAGTTAGGGAGTAGGCAGGGTGTAGTGGGTAGGGAGGAGGCAGGGTGTAGTGGGTAGGGAGGAGGCAGGGTGTAGGAGGTAGGGAGGAGGCAGGGTGTAGGAGGTAGGGAGGAGGCAGGGTGTAGGAGGTAGGGGGCACTAACCTCCGAGACATTTCTCTTGAACTCCCGGCTCAGCTCCACCAGGTGCTTGTGCGAGTGCTCGCTCTCTTCCTGTCGCCCTGCCAGCTCAGACGCTACTGAGTTTAACTCCCTCTATAAACACAAAAAAAGAGGGAGAGAGGAAGAGCAGCAGAGAGCGTGTGCGAGAGAGAAAGCGAGAGAGCGAGAGAGAGACCACTTAGAGAGGCTGCCAACAGTAATACAGTGCAGCTTAGAGTGTACATAAATAAAAATACAGTGCTGAATATTAACTATGTAATCCTTCATGATCTTATAGCGGTAATACTTACTGCAAGCCCTGGCCCATAAATAATTAAGCCAAAATAAATCCAATGCCTACAGTAGCAGAAGGCATTTTAGATAATCAGTATTTGAAATAATCAATACGCTTGCAACGGCCATGGAACTCCAGTGAGAGAGGAAGAGAGAAAAAGAGAGAGAGAGAAAGAGAGAAAAAGAGAGAGAAAGAGAGTGAGAGAGGAGAGAGAAAGAGAGAGAAAGAGAGAGAGAGGAGAGAGAAAGAGAGAAAGAGAGAAAAAGAGAGAGAAAGAGAGAAAGAGAGGAGAGAGAAAGAGAGAGAGGAGAGAGAAAGAGAGAGAGAGAGAGAGAGGAGAAAGAAAGAGAAAGAGAGGAGAGAGAAAGAGAGAGAGGAGAGAGAAAGAGAGAGAGGAGAGAGAGAAAGAATAAACAAGGCAAGCAGAGTCACATGTGAAGGAACCAATAACCTGACAATCAACCTTATAAACAAATATAGGGCTTCCTGGAGAAATTAAGAGCTGATTTTAAGCCTAGACAAGACACAATTCAACACACAACATAATTTATTTTTCCATGATTAACAGAGATCACATTGAAGCCTCTATTTCATTAAAATCTCTCTTCCACATCTTTGCATTGATTTCAGGTGGATTTTAATAACAGAAATATACTGCTGGTATCTTATCTAGGCCTAGTGCTAATAACCCACATTTTCCTATTAGTGTCACAATTGCCTAAATCACAATTAATCTGTCTAAATCCTTCAATACCTGGTGATGCAGTACTTGCTAAAACTCCACCCTATCAACATCCACTGTACAATTCCCAGTAATCGGTGTACACAGCCACTCCTCAGACCCATGCATTTATAGCCTCACCACACCACTTGGCATTCACAAATCCAATAGCATCCATTGACTTATCATCCAATTTCCAACTCTTTTTGCAAAAAAAACAAACACATCTAAAATCTTGCCCCAGTACTCGTCTCCACTGACAACGTTTGTCCCTTTGAAATCCCATCTCTTTTCCTGTCCTCTTGGATTGGTTTTATTTGACGGTCTTCCCTTGTATCTGCTGGGATATAATATTAAAACTGGAGTGAGGGATTCAATTAACACAGTGAATTTATATATGACGCTGGAAAATGAAATTGACTGTTTTAATTAATCTCCAGTCTTACTTAAAAGCAATTTAATAAATTATCACGAGCCAAAATAGAGAAAACCTAGGGACAAAACTCTAGTTCCATATTTGAAAAATGTAACTGATTCCACTTATTCCCAGTGAAAGAATTTTAACCCTTCAGTTTCATCAGATCTCAATGTAAATAGATTGCTGTACTGGTCCTTGAAAGAGGCCACCTTTCTCTCTCCAAAACCAGTGACAGAATGCTCCCATTGATGAGTTTTATTTGATCTCTCTTGGGGACAGTTGTGCCTTCTTAAGAGATGGGTCCTTTGCCTAAGGACTTTCTCCAAGAGTCAGAATGGATTATACTTCCCTTTGCTTATCCCATTCTCATGCATGGGAATCTCACATCTCAAATCATGATGTTGATAGCAAAACCACACATTTCATGGAGGCATCATTTTTTTGTCAGAAACACATTCCTATTTGGTTTCCGACTGCCTGTGCTCTTATTCGTAAGTCACTGCGCTTCAGTCAGCCATTCTAACCCATATTGGATGAGACCTTTGGGGGATTTGGGACTTGGCTGTTAGGAGTGGGCTAGCCTCCAACAGATTCAAGCAGCCCTAGACCACCAGCTAATCTGGCTGAGAGAGAATCCTGGTAGAAGTGGCTTTGTGTGGATTATAGTGCTGATTCTGAATTGCCCAGCCCTTCATTGTCCATGAAGAGACTAAAGTAAAGCAAATCACATTGATGCCTCATTTCAGTCAAATTCAACACAATGTTTGGTTGCTTCTTCACATGAAGAGTCCAATAACATATGTATTTACATTGTAATTATGTGCAGTGCTTAATTTGGGCCGGAGCTGTCCGCAGCGCCATTTTGGCACATCTCATTTTTGGGGAATTGGTTCCCGGCTCCTCTATAAAACTAAGTAGCCTATTGCAGACCCAGACGCACACACACAGAAGAAAAATAATGTTGAGCAAAGCAGAATGCATTGAATGGAGAATGGGCGTTCATTTCCTGATTCCACTTTGTTCAAGTTTATTTGCCAGTAGTCTGTGACTCCGTGTGTGACAGTAGGCTGTTCAAGATTGCGCAAATGTGTCATGAATACACATGATGCACTATTTCAAGTTGTCAAATGAAGGTTGAGGTCATGAAAAGTAATTAAATGAGTTTCATAATTTGTGTTAATATAATTAATGAAGTCACACTTAAAATATGATCAATCACTTAATCAACATATCAGCCATCTTCGGAATGACTCTTCAGTGCCTGCCAGTGTGTGCCGCGTGTGTGCCAGTGTATGCTGCCGTGTGTGCCAGTGTATGCTGCGTGTGTGCCAGTGCGAGTGGGCCGTTGCCCGAGAAGAGAGAGCTCGACATTTCAGCAGCACGTATAAAACAATGACAGACAACAGGCTAACTAGATAGCCAATTCAAAACATAACTTGTAGCAGTTATCGAGCTAGTAACTATAGCTAGCATTAATGTCTTTGTCGCCTTTCCACGTGCACCGTTGGAAAGCTGGGATTCCCCTCTGTCATGACTGTCCTGATCAGGTCAGGTTACAGGAGACCTGATCACCCCCAACACCCCCAACAGAGGAGGAGAGATCTAGGGGTCTGAAGATGTGGGGGTTTTATGACCCCTCACGCCCAGGGTAAATCTTAGGCCACAGACAACATCCCTTTGTCCTGTTACTATGGAGAACCAGCCTCAGAACATTAAACATGCAATAAAGGGAACTTTGGAACAATGGTTTTCGTCAGCCACAATGGTGGTCATGACGATAGCTGGAATGTGAAAATGTATGTCATTTTTGTTTTGTTATTAAAGGAAGACCCCTCCCAGAGCAAAGGCGAGGAATCAGACCAAAAGGACACTGACATCGTGAGGACGACCAGAGATTTTCGCGGGAGAAGTGAGTCATTGAGAAGCCTAAACGACCCACGCGGAGCTTCCCATCTGAGAACTCCCACACGTAATTACATCATTATATTCTGACCCATAAGAGCAGCAGTTTGGGGCAAGGATAGGGTTAAAATAAGCCTAGCTGACAAATGCACCCAAATGTATATTTCTCTCGTGTACTTTCTTTTTCTCTCTCTTTTAAATCCCCATTTTGGGTGACACGTGCCATAGTGTGTTGGCCCGTTATACTAAGTTCTAATCAATAGCCTAGAATGTGTTTTGTGTATGTATATCTTTTATCATCATTTTAGCTTTCTAGTACATAAATACTCAACTAAGACTGGTGTGGTACGAACTCATTGGTAAGACCCGGGTCCGTGCAGATTCCCGGATTATGCGACGTTCAGAATGAGACTGTAGAGGAAACTGATTCATTAGCGACTGTTGTAAATCGATGTTCTGATATTCTTTGAGTTCATTTGGGAAATAGAAACTCAATAAAACAAATTTTCCCATGGTGCCCCAGGTTAATGAGTTAATAATTGCTTGATTCAGTTAATCACGCAATTAGAAACCTTTAATCATTCGATGAGCAACAGTCGTCACATTAACTAATACAACGTTACGACACCTCTATTAAACAGTAGCCATGTAATGTTAAACATCTACCCTTAAACATGAACATTTGAGCCTTAAACATAAACATGTCTAATTAGATACCTTTCTTTGAAGTAGCCTACCTTATCCATTTGATTCCTGATTTATTGAATGAGGGAATCCTTTTATAAAGACAAAAGTATTTGGTTGTAATATTGCAATAAATGTATATCAAAGGTGGCAACCTTTAGGAACCCACAACTGTTAATAAATGAGAAGGTCTCTATAGTAGAGGTCGACAGATTCAATCGAATGGCCAATTAATTAGGGCCGATTTCAAGTTTTCATAACAATCGGAAATCTGTATTTTTGGGCGCCGATTTTTTTAAATTTTATATACCTTTATTTAACTAGGCAAGTCAGTTAACACATTTTCAATTTTCAATGACAGCCTAGGAACGGTGGGTTAACTGCCTCGTTCAGGGGCAGAACGACAGATTTTCACCTTGTCAGCTCGGGGGATCCAATCTTGCAACCTTACAGTTAACTAGACCAACGCAATAACGACCTGCCTCTCTCTCGTTGCAGACTGCCTGTTACCTTGGCTTACTGCATTCGCGTAAGTTGCTAGCTATCATTAAACTTATCTTATGAAAAAAACAATCAATCATAATCACTAGTTAACTACACATGGATGATTATATTACTAGATATTATCTAGCGTGTCCTGCCTTGCATATAATCTGACTGAGCATACAAGAATACAAGTATCTAAGTATCTGACTGAGCGGTGCGGTAGGCAGAAGCAGGCGCGTAAACATTCATTCAAACAGCACTTTCGTGTGTTTTGCCAGCAGCTCTTCGTTGTGCGTCAAGCATTGCGCTGTTTATGACTCCAAGCCTATCAACCCCCGAGATGAGGCTGGTGTAACAGAAGTGAAATGGCTAGCTAGTTAGCGCGGGCTAATATCGTTTCAAACGTCACTCGCTCCGAGCCTTCTAGTAGTTGTTCCCCTTGCTCTGCATGGGTAACGCTGCTTCGATGGTGGCTGTTGTCGTTGTGTTCCTGGTTCGAGCCCAGAGAGGAGCGAGGAGAGGGATGGAAGCGATACGGTTACACTGGCAATACTAAAGTGCCTATAAGAACATCTAATAGTCAAAGGTTAATGAAATACAAATGGTATAGAGGGAAATAGTCCTATAATTCCTATAATAACTACAACCTAAAACTTCTTACCTGGGAATATTGAAGACTCATGTTGAAAGGAACCACCAGCTTTCATATGTTCTCATGTTCTGAGCAAGGAACTGAAACGTTAGCTTTCTTACATGGCACATATTGCACTTTTACTTTCTTCTCCAACACTTTGTTTTTGCATTATTTAACCAAATGTAACATGTTTCATTATTTATTTGAGGCTAAATTGATTTTATTGATGTATTACATTAAGTTAATAACTGTTCATTCAGTATTGTAATTGTCATTATTACAAATAAATAAATAAATAAAAAGAAAATCGGCCGATTAAATCGGCATGGGCTTTTTTTTTGGACCTCCAATAATCTTTATCGGTTTTGAAAAATCATCAAATCGGTCGACTTCTACTCTGTAGCAAAATATTGTTTGTGAGTTTCGGTGAACATAGTCTAATGGACCAACTTGGACAAAGATAGCTCCTGCACTTCTTTCATCCCAAGTCAAGCACTGGTTATGTGGGTAAAGTGTAATTGGAGTGTATAGTTCAGTGTTTGCAGTATATCCTCAAAGTCTCCACCAAGTTCATTAGTTGCAAAAGTGAAAACATGAGTCTAGTGTTGGGCAAGGAATGTAAAAACCTATCAAATGGCATCATAATATACCACTTATTTTTATTGTATGTTAAATATACCATGGATTTCATTTTCCATTCAATTGTGAGTAGCTCAACCTGTTAGGTAAGTGTAACTGGCTGTAAGGGAGTCAGACGCAGGAGAGCAGAAGTTGGGTAGCCAAAGGAGCCTTTTATTTCGGCGAACAAACACACGGCACTAAGAACACTAAATACAATATGGGTTGACATAACCCAGCGCAAACCAGTCTAGCGTGCACATACACGAAACAACAAACAATTCCACACACAGACATGGGGGGGAACAGAGGGTTATATACATGTCTCATACTGAGGGAATTGAAACCAGGTGTGTAGGAAAACAAGACAAGACAAATGGAAAAACGAAAGGTGGATCGGCGATGGCTAGAAAGCCAGTGACGTCGACCGCCGAACGCCGCCTGAACAAGGAGAGGAACCGACTTCGGCGGAAGTCGTGACACAACCAACAAGACAAGTAAATACATCTATATGAGTAAAACAACACTAGCTGAAAAGGCTGGGCAATAGCACATCAAATGAAACCTGGTGTCTGCCCACATTCTTGAAGGGAACTGAAGCAGAACATTGTTTCCCTGTTTGGTTTTCTTGAGGAGACGGATGATGGAGCAACTGTACAACACAGTGTACTTGAAGTCTCTTGAACTAAAATATTTTACACCTCACTAATCAAAGCTGATCCATTTCACCTTGAGTTATGGGTAACTGAGGTCTCTGATAAGATTCACTTATCTCCATGAATCCGCATGGAGAGTCCAAAAAGACACACATCTAGAGCTACTATACTCTTGATTACTTACATTGAAAATAGGGGGGAGTAAACAAGTTTGATTCCCTGTGCAAAGAAGAATTTCCCAGGAATCGTTTGACAAGTTTTTTTTAAAGGCGATCGGGACCGAATTTTCAGTGTGTAGCAGTCAGGTCAATACCGAGCTCCTGTCATTAAGCCTCTGCCAGTCAAACATCCGGACGTAATTGATGAGTTTCCCCGAGGGAGGGCAGAGCTATCACTGGGGTGGGGGTAGGAGGAAGAGGGGGGGTAGTTGAAGGAGGAGAGGGGGTAATGGGGATGCTGAGCAGGGCCGGTCCAGAGGGAGGGTGTGCCCAGGCCTGGTCCTGAGGAGGACAGTATCTGTGGAGGAGCTGACGACAGTCTCTGTGGAGGAGAAGTCACATGTCCTGACAAAGTCAGTCACACAGATTTAGGTGGGTCAGGTATTTAAGCTTGTGTGTTGTGTTGCTGAAAAGACTACAGGGAGTAGTCCTTTTAGACTCCACGGAGGGACATGAAAAACAAAACAAGCAAAATGGAGGATAATGGTGATAAGAAAGCAGTGGAGAGATCTTGATATCAGGAACATCATATTTTTGGTACTACAATGTATCGACAATGCTATGAAATAAATCACTATTGGACCATTACAAACATTGATGTTAGCAAGTGGTAATAATATTAATGCTTATTAAAGTCCATCAATCCCACGACATATCCATTGACGTCCGTCGGTAAAAACATTCAATACATAAAAGACATACAAAATCAGTAGTGTGTGAGAAACATGTATAAAATGTTTTCTGTAAAAATGTGAAACTACTATATTGTAAAACAGTATATTTGAAATTGATTCCTTAAACCAACCCCTCTCAATTACATCTGTGGCCATAAGCTGTTTCTTGGCCTTCCACCAAGACAAAACATGGTGGGAAAAACTACCAAGACACTGCAATAGAATGTACACTCACAGGCACACACTATTGTATGCAGCGGGCTTGGACAGCACAAATAAAGGGGGAAATAGGCGAGGAGGACAGGGGAAAATGCAGATGGGTATTATTTTTCTTTTTGCATCTCATCTAATTGCAATCATAGGCAAATGTCTGAAAGTGTGACAGCATCAGCAGAATTGCTGCTGAGAGCACAGAATCTTTGTCTAAAAATAATCAGACATTCTGTGTGCTGCTGTTAGTTATAATGGTAATCGATGCTGGAGGCTTTGAATTCCATCAATTTATAGATCCACTCTGTTCTGCCTGGTGACTGTGGAGCCTCACAACCCCCACCGCATACGCACACCAAGTGACACAAACACACATTGCATGCAAGCTCACACACAAAAGAGCACACACACTGGTCGTAGCAAGGCAGCACTGGAGCCAGTGTGTGATTAAGATAAGTCTAGTTTCCTTTTATACATTCCTTATCCCCTCCTATTCTCTGTAGGGCACAAGATTGACCCCGCATCTCAGACGTCACATTTGAGTGGGATCGATCTATAAATCAAATCACCACAATCAATGGCCCCGATCGCTGCAGTCTAGTCTGGCCTCAACGTTATTACTGGCACCCCCCAGCCGCTGAGGGGTGGAGAAAAAGAAAAAGAAGGCTGGGGAGGGAGAGGGGTTCAGGGCAGGGCCTCGGCTGGCTGGCTGGCTTCTGTCCATATACAGGATGAGCCCTTATCTGGCCTCCCTCCCTGGGCTGACCGACCGACTGACAGGCAAGCAGCTCTCTACATCTCTACACAACTGTCTACCATAATACCTCCCTGTTCATTCGGCTGCTCTCATTTCCACTACTCCACTGTGTTCAAACCATACAGTGATTGGTATCAGAGTGTCCACTATGCAGCAGTAGTACAGTACATAGGAAGTAGAAAGTCGTGGTATTGAATAGTTATGTAGGCTGAAAATCACATTTAAATTTTGACACCTTTCTAAACCCTGGACTAGTAAGCCTGATAAATCATCCCAAATAATTAATCCCCAGTCAGTCAGGCTGTCTTTAAACAGCAAGCTAAATCTCACAAAGGGGATGAGAGGCGCGTGAGCGTTACAACCATCAGCAAAAGGTGTGACTGGTGTTGTCAGACATTGTTCGTCATAGCCAGCTTCATTTAGGGAGTTTTAGAGCCTGATGCACCAAAGCACATCGTCCCGTCAACGCTTCTTTCTCTTTTTAAACACATGTGCGCACGCAAGCAGGCACGTGCACACGCACACACACAACCATTGATAAGAAAGGGTAACACATTACCATTATGGTATTCTTCAGTTGAGACAGCACTTTAAACATGTTTTACTAATAAAAACCACAGCCTAACATAGCCCTTCCATTGAATCTAGAATCCTAGTGATGTCTTTAAATGTCCTCCAATTAGAACCTTCAAACTGCCATCTATGGGTGAACATTCTAATTGAACTGCCAATTAGAAGAGCTTATTTATCATCATTAAGCTAGGCCCATTGTTCTCCTCATCTCCAAGTCTGTGGTTACAATCAGGATGTCTATTGTCATACTGTAATACATGGCCACTGACTGATTAGACCTCCCTGGATTCATTAGCAAGCTGGGGGGTTGAAACCTGAGTGAAAACATAACCTCAACAGGTCTGGTAAAATGGAGACTGGATGTGAATGATAGATTTGACTGTATATAAAAGTGGTCCAACGTGGTGGTGATGACTTTATTTGTAGAGCTTTATCGTGTGTTGTCTTATTCTCATGCTGAAATTAATGGTTGGTTTCTGAGAGAGAATCGTCCATCACAGTCCATTCGTAATTGTCAAAGGCAAAGGACCTGTAGAGCATCTCTCTTAATAAATAAAAAATATACACACACACACACACACACACACACACACACACACACACACACACACACACACACACACACACACACACACACCCTTCAAAAGTTTGGAAACACCTACTCATTCCAGGATTTTTGTTTATTTTCACTATTTTCTACACTGTAGAATAATAGTGAAGATCTCAAAACTATGAAATAACAGATACGGAATCATGAAGTAACCCAAAAAAAGTGTTAAACGTGGCCACCCTTTTTCTTGATGATAGCTTTGCACATTTTTTGGCATTCTCTCAACCAGCTTCATGAGGTAGTCACCTGGAATGCATTACAATTAACCAGTGTGCCTTGTTAAAAGTTAATTTGTGGAATTTATTTCCTTCTTAATGCATTTGAGCTAATCAGTTGTGTTGTGATAAGGTAGGGATGGTATACAGAAGATAGGACTATTTGGTAAAAGACCAAGTCCATATTGAGGCAAGAACAGCTCAAATAAGCAAAGAGAAATGACAATCCATCATTACTTTAAGACATGAAGGTCAGTCAATCTGGAAAATGTCAAGTGCAATGTCAAGTGCAGTCGCAAAAACCATCAACAGCAATGATGAAACTGGCTCTCGTGAGGACCGCCACAGGAAAGGAAGACCCAGGATTTCTGCTGCAGAGGATAAGCTCATAAGAGTTACCAGCCTCAGAAACTG
This sequence comes from Oncorhynchus gorbuscha, assembly GCF_021184085.1. NCBI lineage: Eukaryota > Metazoa > Chordata > Actinopteri > Salmoniformes > Salmonidae > Oncorhynchus > Oncorhynchus gorbuscha. Next base: position 61,372,846 of record NC_060176.1, read on the forward strand.
CAGCCCAAATAAATGCTTCACGGAGTTCAAGTAACAGACATCTCAACATCAACTGTTCAGAGGAGATTGAGTGAATCAGGCCTTCATGGTCAAACTGCTGCAAAGAAACACACCAATAAGAATATGAGACTTGCTTGGGCCAAGGAACACGAGTAATGGACATTAGACAGGTGGAAATCTGTCCTTTGGTCTGAATTTGATATGTTGGGTTCCAACAACTGTGTCTTTGTGAGACGCAGAGTAGGTGAATAGATGATCTCCGCATGTGTGGTTCCCACAGTGAAGCATGGAGGTGGAGGTGGAGGTGTGATGGTGTGGGGGTGCTTTACTGGTGACACAGTCAGTGATTTATTTAGAATTCAAGGCACACTTACCCAGCATGGCTACCACAGCAATACACCATCACATCTGGTTTGTGCTTAGTAGGACTATTATTTGTTTTTCCCAAGAGGACAATGAACGAACACACCTCCAGGCTGTGTAAGGGATATTTGACCAAGAAGGAGAGTGATGGAGATCTGCATCAGATGACCTGGCCTCGACAATCACCCGACCTCAACCCAAATGAGATGGGTTGGGGTGAGTTGGACCGTAGAGTGAAGGAAAGGTGCTCAGCATTTGTGGGAACTCCTTCAAGACTGTTGGAAAAGCATTCCAGGTGAAGCAGATTGAGAGAATGCCAAGAGTGTGCAAAGATGTTATTACGGCAAAGGGGGGCTACTTTGAAGAATCTCAAATATTAAATATATTTTGTTTCATTTAACAGTTTTTTGGTTACTACATGATTCCATAAGTGTTACTTCATAGTTTTGATGTCTTCACTATTATTCTACAATGTAGAAATTAGGAAAAAAAATAATGAAAAACGCTCGAATGAGTAGGAGTGTCCAAACTTTTGACTGGTACTGTATATATACAGTTGAAGTCAGAGGTTTACATACACCTTAGCCAAATACATTTAAACTCAGTTTTTCACAATTCCTGACATTTAATCCTGGTAAAAAGTCTCTGTCTTAGGTCAGTTAGGATCACCACTTTATTTTAAGAATGTGAAATGTCAGAATAATAGTAGAGAGAATGATTTATTTAAACTTGTATTTATTTCATCACATTCCCAGTGGGTCAGAAGTTTACGTACACTCAATTAGTATTTGGTAGCATTGCCTTTAAATTGTTTAACTTGGGTCAAACATGTCGGGTAGCCTTCCACAAGCTTGGGTGAAGTTGGGTGAAATTTGACCCATTCCTCCTGACAGAGATGGTGTAACTGAGTCAGGTTTGTAGGCCTCCTTACTCACACACGCTTTTTCAGTTCTGCCCACAAATTTTCCATATGATTGAAGTCAGGTCTTTGTGATGGCCACTCCAATACCTTGACTTTGTTATCCTTAATTAACCTCTTAAAGCTAGGGGGCAAAATTTTCACTTTTGGACAAATAGCGTGCACAATTTCAACTTCCTGCTAATCATGCCAAGAATATAAGATATGCATAGTATTCATATATTTGGATAGAAAACACTGACGTTTCTAAAACTGTTTGAATCATGTTTGTGGGTATAACATAACTTATGTAGCAGGCAAAACCCGAGGACTAACTGTTCAGATTATTGTAATTTATTCCCCCTCTTTGTTCCCTATTTTGTCTTTGCCATTGGATATTTAATAGGATCCTATTTTCAGTTCCTACCGCTTCCACTTGATGTCGCCAGTCTTTGGAATATGGTTGACGTTATTCCTTTGTGCTATGAAGAAGTAGGCCAACTCGGAACACTTTTGTGAGAGTTGCGCAAGATGTGGAAAGCAGTGCTGGTTTCTTTTCTTTCCTGTATTGAATGCAGATTGCCCCGTCTACAATTTGATCGATTATTAACATTTAAAAATACCTAACGTTGTATTACAAAAGTAGTTTGAAATATTTTGGCAAAGTTTATAGGTAACTTTTGAAATATTTTGTAGTGACATTGCGTTTTTGTAAGTTGTTTTTTTCTGGATCAAAACGCGCTTTAAAAAATTGACATTTTCGATATATATGGACAGAATTAATCTAACAAAAGGATCAATTGTGATGTTCATGGGACATATTGGAGTGCCAACAAAAGAAGCTCGTCAAAGGTAATGCATATTTTATGTTTTATTTCAGCGTTTTGTGTAGCGCCTGCTATGCTAGCTCCTTTGTTTACTGCTGGTGCAGATGGTGCAGGCTATCAGATAATAGCTTCTTATTCTTTCACCGAAAAGCATTTTTTAAATCTGACATGTTGGCTGGATTCACAAGTGTAGCTTTACTTGAGTATCTTACATGTGTGACTTAATGAAAGTTTGAATTTTATAGCATTTTATTTGAATCTGGCGCTCTGCACTTCCCCCAGCAGTTGGCCAGTTGAGATGCTAGCGTCTCCCCTTCCATAAGCCATTTCGCCACAAATTTGGAAGTATGCTTGGGGTCATTGTCCATTTGGAAGACCCATTTGCGACCAAGCTTTAACTTCCCGACTGATGTCTTGAGATGTTGCTTCAATATATCCACACAATTTTCCTACCCCATGATGCCATCTATTTTGTGAAGTGCACCAGTCTCTCCTGCAGCAAAGAGCCCCCATAACATGATGCTGCCACCCCCGTGCTTCACGGTTGGAATGGTGTTCTTCGGCTTGCAAGCATCCCCCTTTTACCTTCAAACATAACAATGGTCATTATGGCCAAACAGTTCTATTTTTGTTTCATCAGACCAGAGGACATTTCTCCAAAAAGTATGATCTTTGTAGCCATGTGCAGTTATAAACCGTAGTCTGACCTTTTTTTGTCGGTTTTGGAGCAGTGGCTTCTTCCTTGTTGAGCGGCCTTTCAGGTTATGTCGATATAGGACTCGTTTTACTGTGGATATAGATACTTTTGTACCAGTTTCCTCCAGCATCTTCACAAGGGCCTTTGCTGTTGTTCTGGGAATGATTTGCACTTTTTGCACCAAAGTATGTTCATCTCTATGCATCTCCTTCCAGAGCGGTATGACGGCTGCGTGGTCCCATGGTTTTTATACTTGCGTACAATTGTTTGTACAGATGAACGTGGTACCTTCAGGCATTTGGAAATTGCTCCCAAGGATGAACCAGACTTGTGGCGGTCTACAAATGGTTATTTTGCCCATCTTTTATTTTTATTGGCCAGTCTGAGATATGGCTATTTCTTTGCAACTCTGCCTAGAAGGCCAACATCCCAGAGGCGCCTCTTCACTGTTGACATTGAGAGTGTTTTGCATGTACTATTTAATGAAGTTACCAGTTGAGGACTTGTGAGGTGTTTCTCAAACTAGACACTCTAATGTACTTGTTATCTTGCTCAGTTGTGCACCGGGGCCTCCCACTCCTCTTTCTATTCTGGTTAGAGACCGTTTGCACTGATCAGTGAAGGGAGTAGTACACAGCGTTGTACGAGAACTCCAGTTTCTTGGAAATGTCTCGCATGGAATAGCTTTAATTTCTCAGAACAAGAATAGACTGATGAGTTTAAGAAAGGTCTTTGTTTCTGGACATTTTGAGCCTGTAATCGAACCCACAAATGCTGATGTTCCAGATACTCAACTGGTCTAAAGGCCAGTTTTATTGTTTCTTTAATCAGAACAGTAGTTTTCAACTGTGCTAACATAATTGCAAAAGGGTTTTATAATGATCAATTAGCCTTTTAAAATATTCAACTTGGATGAGCTAACACAACATTAAATTATAACACAGGAGTGATGGTTGCTGATGATGGGTCTCTGTACGCCTATGTAGATATTCCAGCAAAGAATCTGCCGTTTCCAGCTGCAATAGTCATTTACAACATTAACAATGTCTACACTGTATTTCTGATCAATGTTATGTTATTTTAATGGACAAAAAATGTGCTTTTCTATCAAAAACAAGGATATTTCTAAGTGACCCCAAACTTTTGAACCTTAGTGTATATATATTTTAAGAGTGATGCTCTACAATTACTGAATGAAATGGACTGCGATGGACGATTCGCTCTTCTAAACCAACCATTAATTTCAGCATGAGAATAAGACAACGCTCTGTAAAGCTCTACAAATAAAGTCATCACCACATTGGCCCACTTTTCACCACAAATGACTATAGTGAAGCAGCGAAACACACAACCTGCGATTGGCATTGTCTTAAGAGAGAATAAACAATCTGTTCATTCTCAGGTGTGCTGATCTTCCTCTTGTTTTGTTGTTGTTTTCTCCCCCCTATTTTCCCTTGTCGATTGCAGGAAGATCAAAGCGCCGCCGCCAGAAGAATCTAAATATTTCAGGTGAGGAGAGAGGGCTGCGTTTCACACCACCTGTGCGCTGAGATACTCGTCCCTCCTCTCTCTCTCTCAGTGTTCCAGGGGCCCCTGGGGCCCGGCATCATGAACCAGGGCCACCTGTCTGAGAGAGGGGGCTCCTTTATTCTCTGCCACTATCGCGCTCTTATAATTTTCCAGTATTTGAACCAAAAATAAATGTATTTAAATAGAACTGTGAGAGTGAAAATACAACCTGGGCTGACAACAAGCTGTGTAAAACTTAAGAGTGTTGCTGTCACAAAAGCTGCAAGACCCAGCAGATACATTAACATCCCATGAATGGGAATCTTATGTGAGATTTGCAGTAGGAAAACCATTTATAGATTTGCAATAGGAAAACCATTTATAGATTTGCAATAGCAAAGTAGATTGCTTTGGTGAACACAGTAACTTTCATAATGTATGCCTAAATAAAATGAACTGCCTGTATTGTTTTATTGTATTATCAAGGCAAATAACATCTGGACAAAGAGCTGCCCAATGCAACTTAATCATTAGTATACTGTACAGTACTGATCTCAGGAGGAAGGCAGAGAGTGATTTTGTAAGATGCTGCATATCACCAGAACAGCCTTTTCTGAACCACAGCAAATAAAAAGCATCCCTGATGTCCACAGCACACAGTTTATTGTAGCTGCTCTCCTCGGAGGGGTGTATGTGTGTACGTCTGCATGTATGCATGTGTGTCCATGAACTGTACATGTGTGCAGGGGGGTGTGGAGTGGGTACCACACAGCCAGTTCCCTGCCATGTCTCTCAAAAGGGCCATAAAGTATTTACAGGTGAGAATGGGCTCCATCTTGCTTTAAATCAGCATTTAAACACCCAGCTAAATGTAATATGTAGAGAGTCAACAAGAGGTACTCGTATTACCCTGTACAAGATATGTTTTTATTTACTCTGGAATGTGCAATAGATTTTTTTAGTTGTTCCCCTAATGATGTATGCACCCGATAAACTGAAAAAGTCACGTCTCTCCCTCCCCATCTTTTTCATATCAGCAGTGTTTATGTGAACATGTGCAGGTTAATCTCGGGAGTGGGTCAGAGGTAGCTGGCGCATTGGTAATGTCAGCAGTGAGATCTAGGCTCCTCTCATTACCACACTAAACCCTCATGGCTGTCGGCTCCACGATGGATGTATGACTTGGTGATGTCTTTCCCCCACTCTTCACCGCCATCGCAGGGTTCCCCCTCCATCACAGGAAATCTAATTAATCAAATCGATTTATCGTCAGAAATCAGGCCGGATCTTTGATTGTATCAGCAAGTCACGCAATCAATCAATTAGTCGCCTAGCAGCCCAATTTGCCTAAAGAAAAATGAACGTCTCTTCAGATCATCCATTTGACTGTCCGTTTACCCATCAAACACTGGGACTGTTGACTCACAGGCTCCACTTTGCATCCTCTTATTGGTTTTTGCAGATTAAACTTCAAAAGACACTTAACTGAGTGGGAATAATTCTGCCCTCTTCATTTGTGCTGAAGTTTGTTCTCTGTTCTTTATGGTGAAGCCAAACATCATCATCACAGCAGAGTATGAAGATATTCAATCCAGGACAAAGTGTCCTCTTTTTCATAATGCAATTATTGTTATTACTGTGAAGTGGACCAGTCAGATGCAACAAGTAAATAAACCATCAGCATCACAGTATATATTACCATTAGCTGGATGCCACCGGAGTAAAATAAATTGACCTTCACAATGTCTCAGACAAATCAGGTATTTCATCCTATAATCCTGGCAAGGTTGAGATACAAGTAGGAGGGAGGTGTTCAAGGGAAATGATAGATGAGTGAAGTAAGTATAATGACATATTTGTTTCATATTTCATTCCTACTGTGAATTCCAATACACATTGTGACAAACTGCCATGGTCCACCGGCTACCATCTGCAACTGAGTGTCAGGACGTCTCCTAGGATACGCTGGAAACTTTAGGGATGACAAACCGACAAGAACAACTAGAGCACAACAGAGTGGGCTGCCTCTCCCAGCGCCCCAGCAGGCTTCCCGGCAGAGAACGCCAGGCAGCCAGGCCACAGAACCAGAACCGTAGAGGACAGGAAGGAACACCAGCCCTGGTCCCAGGGGAAAACGTCTGTGGTGGGATTACAGCATGATGAGGGCTGGTTCTGCTTCACACTCCCAGACCCTGCTGTCTGTCTGCCTGCAGCCTGGAGCACGGTGTCCCTGCAGAGATATCTACAGGGCTTTAGAGTTCTGCCCAATCTCCACCATGTAATTACAGATAAAGACACAGAACCAGGGTATTCAACCCCAACTCTGCCAGGTTCACACTACACTGCCCACCCATAACCTCCCAAAAGACAACCGCCCATCCCAGCTCTACCATCTATAAGCCACCTGTGAATACCCAACCACAACCCCTATTAGGTATGCCTCTAGTACCGATCCAGAAGCCTATCATATAAAAAAGAAACATCGCAAAACACCAACACAAAATAGTGTAGAATGAACGACTACAACCAGGGTCATCGTGCCAGAGATAGATGTCAAACTTCACTACAGACTTATTTAAGAGTGAAGCTTAAATAAGAAGAACATATCATCCCCTCACACATCACAACCTCTCCCAGGCAACTAGGAAGAATATATCATCCCCTCACACATCACACAACCTCTCCCAGGCAACTAGGAAGAACATATCATCCCCTCACACATCACACAACCTCACACATCACACAACCTCTCCCAGGCAACTAGGAAGACCATATCATCCCCTCACACATCACACAACCTCACACATCACACAACCTCTCCCAGGCAACTAGGAAGAACATATCATCCCCTCACACATCACAACCTCTCCCAGGCAACTAGGAAGAACATATCATCCCCTCACACATCACAACCTCTCCCAGGCAACTAGGAAGAACATATCATCCCCTCACACATCACACAACCTCTCCCAGGCAACTAGGAAGAACATATCATCCCCTCACACATCACACAACCTCTCCCGGGCAACTAGGAAGAACATATCATCCCCTCACACATCACACAACCTCTCCCAGGCAACTAGGAAGAACATATCATCCCCTCACACAACCTCTCCCAGGCAACTAGGAAGAACATATCATCCCCTCACACATCACTACCTCTCCCAGGCAACTAGGGAGAACATATCATCCCCTCACACATCACACAACCTCTCCCAGGCAACTAGGAAGAACATATCATCCCCTCACACATCACACAACCTCTCCCAGGCAACTAGGAAGAACATATCATCCCCTCACACAACACTACCTATCCCAGGCAACTAGGAAGACCATTTCACAACCTCTCCCAGGCAACTAGGAAGAACATATCATCCCCTCACACAACCTCTCCCAGGCAACTAGGAAGAACATATCATCCCCTCACACATCACAACCTCTCCCAGGCAACTAGGAGGAACATATCATCCCCTCACACATCACACAACCTCTCCCAGGCAACTAAGAAGACCATATCATCCCCTCACACATCACAACCTCTCCCAGGCAACTAGGAAGACCATATCATCCCCTCACACATCACAACCTCTCCCAGGCAACTAGGAAGAACATATCATCCCCTCACACATCACACAACCTCTCCCAGGCAACTAGGAAGAACATATCATCCCCTCACACATCACAACCTCTCCCAGGCAACTAGGAAGAACATATCATCCCCTCACACATCACAACCTCTCCCAGGCAACTAGGAAGAACATATCATCCCCTCACACATCACAACCTCTCCCAGGCAACTAGGAAGAACATATCACAAACTCTCCCAGGCAACTAGGAAGAACATATCATCCCCTCACACATCACTACCTCTCCCAGGCAACTAGGAAGAACATATCATCCCCTCACACATCACAACCTCTCCCAGGCAACTAGGAAGAATATATCATCCCCTCACACATCACACAACCTCTCCCAGGCAACTAGGAAGAACATATCATCCCCTCACACATCACACAACCTCACACATCACACAACCTCTCCCAGGCAACTAGGAAGACCATATCATCCCCTCACACAACCTCACACATCACACAACCTCTCCCAGGCAACTAGGAAGAACATATCATCCCCTCACACATCACAACCTCTCCCAGGCAACTAGGAAGAACATATCATCCCCTCACACATCACAACCTCTCCCAGGCAACTAGGAAGAACATATCATCCCCTCACACATCACACAACCTCTCCCAGGCAACTAGGAAGAACATATCATCCCCTCACACATCACACAACCTCTCCCGGGCAACTAGGAAGAACATATCATCCCCTCACACATCACACAACCTCTCCCAGGCAACTAGGAAGAACATATCATCCCCTCACACAACCTCTCCCAGGCAACTAGGAAGAACATATCATCCCCTCACACATCACTACCTCTCCCAGGCAACTAGGGAGAACATATCATCCCCTCACACATCACACAACCTCTCCCAGGCAACTAGGAAGAACATATCATCCCCTCACACATCACACAACCTCTCCCAGGCAACTAGGAAGAACATATCATCCCCTCACACAACACTACCTATCCCAGGCAACTAGGAAGACCATTTCATCCCTCTCCCAGGCAACTAGGAAGAACATATCATCCCCTCACACAACCTCTCCCAGGCAACTAGGAAGAACATATCATCCCCTCACACATCACAACCTCTCCCAGGCAACTAGGAAGAACATATCATCCCCTCACACATCACACAACCTCTCCCAGGCAACTAAGAAGACCATATCATCCCCTCACACATCACAACCTCTCCCAGGCAACTAGGAAGACCATATCATCCCCTCACACATCACAACCTCTCCCAGGCAACTAGGAAGAACATATCATCCCCTCACACATCACACAACCTCTCCCAGGCAACTAGGAAGAACATATCATCCCCTCACACATCACAACCTCTCCCAGGCAACTAGGAAGAACATATCATCCCCTCACACATCACAACCTCTCCCAGGCAACTAGGAAGAACATATCATCCCCTCACACATCACAACCTCTCCCAGGCAACTAGGAAGAACATACTCTCCCAGGCAACTAGAAGAACATATCATCCCCTCACACATCACTACCTCTCCCAGGCAACTAGGAAGAACATATCATCCCCTCACACATCACAACCTCTCCCAGGCAACTAGGAAGACCATATCATCCCCTCACACATCACACAACCTCTCCCATGCAACTAGGAAGAACATATCATCACCTCACACATCACACAACCTCTCCCAGGCAACTAGGAAGAACATATCATCCCCTCACACATCACAACCTCTCCCAGGCAACTAGGAAGAACATATCATCCCCTCACACATCACAACCTCTCCCAGGCAACTAGGAAGAACATATCATCCCCTCACACATCACAACCTCTCCCAGGCAACTAGGAAGAACATATCACAAACACTCCCAGGCAACTAGGAAGAACATATCATCCCCTCACACATCACTACCTCTCCCAGGCAACTAGGAAGAACATATCATCCCCTCACACATCACAACCTCTCCCAGGCAACTAGGAAGAACATATCATCCCCTCACACATCACACAACCTCTCCCATGCAACTAGGAAGAACATATCATCCCCTCACACATCACACAACCTCTCCCGGGCAACTAGGAAGAACATATCATCCCCTCACACATCACAACCTCTCCCAGGCAACTAGGAAGAACATATCATCCCCTCACACATCACACAACCTCTCCCGGGCACCTAGGAAGAACATATCATCCCCTCACACATCACACAACCTCTCCCGGGCAACTAGGAAGAACATATCATCCCCTCACACATCACACAACCTCTCCCGGGCAACTAGGAAGAACATATCATCCCCTCACACATCACACAACCTCTCCCGGGCAACTAGGAAGAACATATCATCCCCTCACACATCACAACCTCTCCCAGGCAACTAGGAAGACCATATCATCCCCTCACACATCACAACCTCTCCCAGGCAACTAGGAAGAACATATCATCCCCTCACACATCACAACCTCTCCCAGGCAACTAGGAAGACCATATCATCCCCTCACACATCACAACCTCTCCCAAGCAACTAGGAAGAACATATCATCCCCTCACACATCACAACCTCTCCCAGGCAACTAGGAAGAACATATCATCCCCTCACACAACCTCTCCCAGGCAACTAGGAAGACCATATCATCCCCTCACACATCACAACCTCTCCCAGGCAACTAGGAAGACCATATCATCCCCTCACACATCACAACCTCTCCCAGGCAACTAGGAAGAACATATCATCCCCTCACACAACCTCTCCCAGGCAACTAGGAAGAACATATCATCCCCTCACACATCACACAACCTCTCCCAGGCAACTAGGAAGAACATATCATCCCCTCACACATCACAACCTCTCCCAGGCAACTAGGAAGACCATATCATCCCCTCACACATCACAACCTCTCCCAGGCAACTAGGAAGAACATATCATCCCCTCACACATCACAACCTCTCCCAGGCAACTAGGAAGAACATATCATCCCCTCACACAACCTCTCCCAGGCAACTAGGAAGAACATATCATCCCCTCACACATCACACAACCTCTCCCAGGCAACTAGGAAGAACATATCATCCCCTCACACATCACACAACCTCTCCCAGGCAACTAGGAAGAACATATCATCCCCTCACACATCACACAACCTCTCCCAGGCAACTAGGAAGAACATATCATCCCCTCACACATCACACAACCTCTCCCAGGCAACTAGGAAGAACATATCATCCCCTCACACATCACACAACCTCTCCCAGGCAACTAGGAAGAACATATCATCCCCTCACACATCACTACCTCTCCCAGGCAACTAGGAAGAACATATCATCCCCTCACACATCACAACCTCTCCCAGGCAACTAGGAAGACCATATCATCCCCTCACACATCACAACCTCTCCCAGGCAACTAGGAAGAACATATCATCCCCTCACACATCACAACCTCTCCCAGGCAACTAGGAAGAACATATCATCCCCTCACACATCACAACCTCTCCCAGGCAACTAGGAAGAACATATCATCCCCTCACACATCACTACCTCTCCCAGGCAACTAGGAAGAACATATCATCCCCTCACACATCACAACCTCTCCCAGGCAACTAGGTAGAACATATCATCCCCTCACACATCACTACCTCTCCCAGGCAACTAGGAAGAACATATCATCCCCTCACACATCACAACCTCTCCCAGGCAACTAGGAAGACCATATCATCCCCTCACACATCACAACCTCTCCCAGGCAACTAGGAAGAACATATCATCCCCTCACACATCACAACCTCTCCCAGGCAACTAGGAAGAACATATCATCCCCTCACACATCACAACCTCTCCCAGGCAACTAGGAAGAACATATCATCCCCTCACACATCACACAACCTCTCCCGGGCAACTAGGAAGAACATATCATCCCCACACATCACACAACCTCTCCCAGGCAACTAGGAAGAACATATCATCCCCTCACACATCACACAACCTCTCCCAGGCAACTAGGAAGAACATATCATCCCCTCACACATCACAACCTCTCCCAGGCAACTAGGAAGACCATATCATCCCCTCACACATCACAACCTCTCCCAGGCAACTAGGAAGAACATATCATCCCCTCACACATCACAACCTCTCCCAGGCAACTAGGAAGAACATATCATCCCCTCACACAACCTCTCCCAGGCAACTAGGAAGAACATATCATCCCCTCACACATCACACAACCTCTCCCAGGCAACTAGGAAGAACATATCATCCCCTCACACATCACACAACCTCTCCCGGGCAACTAGGAAGAACATATCATCCCCTCACACATCACACAACCTCTCCCAGGCAACTAGGAAGAACATATCATCCCCTCACACATCACACAACCTCTCCCAGGCAACTAGGAAGAACATATCATCCCCTCACACATCACACAACCTCTCCCAGGCAACTAGGAAGAACATATCATCCCCTCACACATCACTACCTCTCCCAGGCAACTAGGAAGAACATATCATCCCCTCACACATCACAACCTCTCCCAGGCAACTAGGAAGACCATATCATCCCCTCACACATCACAACCTCTCCCAGGCAACTAGGAAGAACATATCATCCCCTCACACATCACAACCTCTCCCAGGCAACTAGGAAGAACATATCATCCCCTCACACATCACAACCTCTCCCAGGCAACTAGGAAGAACATATCATCCCCTCACACATCACTACCTCTCCCAGGCAACTAGGAAGAACATATCATCCCCTCACACATCACAACCTCTCCCAGGCAACTAGGTAGAACATATCATCCCCTCACACATCACTACCTCTCCCAGGCAACTAGGAAGAACATATCATCCCCTCACACATCACAACCTCTCCCAGGCAACTAGGAAGACCATATCATCCCCTCACACATCACAACCTCTCCCAGGCAACTAGGAAGAACATATCATCCCCTCACACATCACAACCTCTCCCAGGCAACTAGGAAGAACATATCATCCCCTCACACATCACAACCTCTCCCAGGCAACTAGGAAGAACATATCATCCCCTCACACATCACTACCTCTCCCAGGCAACTAGGAAGAACATATCATCCCCTCACACATCACAACCTCTCCCAGGCAACTAGGAAGACCATATCATCCCCTCACACATCACACAACCTCTCCCATGCAACTAGGAAGAACATATCATCCCCTCACACATCACAACCTCTCCCAGGCAACTAGGAAGAACATATCATCCCCTCACACATCACAACCTCTCCCAGGCAACTAGGAAGAACATATCATCCCCTCACACATCACAACCTCTCCCAGGCAACTAGGAAGAACATATCATCCCCTCACACATCACAACCTCTCCCAGGCAACTAGGAAGACCATATCATCCCCTCACACATCACAACCTCTCCCAGGCAACTAGGAAGACCATATCATCCCCTCACACATCACAACCTCTCCCAGGCAACTAGGAAGACCATATCATCCCCTCACCCATCACAACCTCTCCCAGGCAACTAGGAAGAACATTTGGAAAAGAATGCAGGGGAAGAAACATGACTATATTCAAGTAAAAGAAAATTATACTATAGCGAGAGATCCATTATTCATTTCAGATCCATTTTTCATTTAGGGTGGATATGAGCAATGATGAATGCATCGCCCAGGATGCAATTTGTATGTAAAATAACAGAAGATTAAATAATATGTTTTAAGTGCAAATGTAGTTTGTTGCCATCTAAAGGGAAAATACATTCCTGGAAAAAAGAATAAGACTTGTGCCAATGACATTGGCTCATAAAATCACTTAGCCTATTGCTCGGTCCTTCACCAGTCCCCGTAATGGGTCACAATGAGAGCACAATGAGTTTCTCAATGATGAACCAGCGGGCTGGAGATGTTCATTCAGACAGTATTTTTGGCAGACCATTTGGTAATGCAGAGTTAAATAAAAAACCTAATTCAATAGACATCCAACAAGGCAGCCCATTCCTTGACACGCACGTACATGCATTCACTCAGACGTGCATAAATGCGCACACGCACACACACAACCTTGCCTGCCAGGCATCCACATGTTCTTCTCAGGACTCTAAATCAGCTTCACTCAGTGCACACCATTTCATTTCACTGCCTCTCAAAGACACACAAAGAGCCATTCCCTCCATTCAGAGGCCAGAGATTGAATTTAGCCTGGGAACACAAGGCATGTCCACCACAGCTCATTACTGGGCTCACAGGGTGGAGATGGCCGAGATGGGAGAGAGAAGCACAGAGGAGAGAGCAGGTCTGTATACCAACATCACCCTCATTCACTCGTCACATAACAACTACACTTCTCTAAACAGTCAGGCTGCTATTTAGCTCCTGTTTGAATACTAAATGAGGTATTGAAAAGCAAGGTAGAATCCTGACATGGAAACTGTTTGAGGGCTATCTGAGGAAACATTCACAGTAGTAGGCTCCAAACCAAACAAGCATGCATGTTACATGTACAGGTCACGACAGTCTAATAGAAATGCTTATTTACCTGCTGCGTTAACAGTTGTCGACACAACCAAACAGAGGTTGACCCATTACTGTCCCCAATCAGAAGGAAGAGGGACAAAATCCATTTGGGTCAGTGACATTGATCTCTACCCTACCACATGGCTCTGGGGGTCAGGGGTGTGTGTGTGTGTGTGTGTGTATGTTAGAGAGAGAAGGTGGTACTGGGTCTGTTTGGTTCGACTGGGGGAGGAGGGCTGTTGTGATTCAACTCTGGTGATCCCTCCCTAACCTCGGGGCTATGGCATGACCTGAGGCAAAGCATTACTGACATTAAAAAGGCATGAACTTCTCAGCATTGGAGTTTCAAACACGCAATCAAATGGGGCCACAGGTGCACACATTCTCTGCACCGCCAGTGGAATGCCCTTCCTCCCCCTCCAACACAATGCTGGAGCCTGTTTTCTGCTGTGTTCATGTTTATGTCACCAATAATGAAGACCTGCAGCACATGAAACAAAAACGCTAAAAGTGGAGACAGTTTTTGGAGGTCGGTTGGAAACAGAAATATTGGAAGATCAGGAGAAAGGCTAGGATGTAAAGAACGTGTCAGCTTCTCTCTGTCGGGCAGATCCTGTGCTATGGCACGCTCACTTCAGACTGTGAAAGGAGCAAATAGGCCTAATTCACACTGGGTGTGTGAGTGCCTCTGCTGTCTAGCAGTGTGAGCGGGGAATTAGATCTATTGTTTGTAGCCTTCATCCCTTCCCAGACAGACTTGTTCCGGCTCAGAAGCGCTGTCTAATCCGCACCTCTCTCCCGCTTGCGCTCCTGGAAAATGACTTCACACAGCTGCCTCAAATTCCCAACACAGCAATTCTCGTCTGACTGAACCTAAAAAAAAACACCTCAGCAGACCTCCCATAGCTCATTTAACATACCAATCCCTCCCCCAAACCCAACAACCCCCCCGGAGGAAAACAAGAAGCAAAACAACAGCCCCTCTTGATCATGTAAAGGCCCTTTTCTCTGGTAAAGTGTCAAAATCAGCAATACTGGGTGAAGAATGTCTATTCCCAATAGTAGGTGGTGAGGGAATGTCTATTCCCAATAGTAGGTGGTGAGGAAATGTCTATTCCCAATAGTAGGTGGTGAGGAAATGTCTATTCCCAGTAGTAGGTGGTGAGGAAATGTCTATTCCCAATAGTAGGTGGTGAGGAAATGTCTATTCCCAATAGTAGGTGGTGAGGAAATGTCTATTCCCAATAGTAGGTGGTGAGGAAATGTCTATTCCCAATAGTAGGTGGTGAGGAAATGTCTATTCCCAATAGTAGGTGGTGAGGAAATGTCTATTCCCAATAGTAGGTGGTGAGGAAATGTCTATTCCCAATAGTAGGTGGTGAGGAAATGTCTATTCCCAATAGCAGGTGGTGAGGAAATGTCTATTCCCAATAGCAGGTGGTGAGGAAATGTCTATTCCCAATAGCAGGTGGTGAGGAAATGTCTATTCCCAATAGCAGGTGGTGAGGAAATGTCTATTCCCAATAGCAGGTGGTGAGGAAATGTCTATTCCCAATAGCAGGTGGTGAGGAAATGTCTATTCCCAATAGCAGGTGGTGAGGAAATGTCTATTCCCAATAGCAGGTGGTGAGGAAATGTCTATTCCCAATAGCAGGTGGTGAGGAAATGTCTATTCCCAATAGCAGGTGGTGAGGAAATGTCTATTCCCAATAGCAGGTGGTGAGGAAATGTCTATTCCCAATAGCAGTTGGTGAGGAAATGTCTATTCCCAATAGCAGTTGGTGAGGAAATGTCTATTCCCAATAGTAGGTGGTGAGGAAATGTCTATTCCCAATAGTAGGTGGTGAGGAATGTCTATTCCCAATAGTAGGTGTTGAGGAATGTCTATTCCCAATAGTAGGTGGTGAGGAATGTCTATTCCCAATAGTAGGTGGTGAGGAATGTCTATTCCTAATAGTAGGTGGTAAGGAATGTATATTCCTAATAGTAGGTGGTGAGGAACGCCTGTGGACATGCCTATTTCCAATAGTAGGTAGTGAAGGCAAGAAAAAATATATAATGTCTGCATGTCAACCACCATTACTAAAGCATCACACTTAGATGAGACGACCACTTTGATGACATGTCACACTAATACTGTCTCTAATGCCAATCTTGTTCCATGGTAATACTTATGTTGCTAGGAATTGCTCGGTCTCTGTCCTGTTCTCAACACTCGTCCAGTCCAGTGGGACGGAGACAGGTTGAGGTTGTGAATACCCAGACCAGGTTCCATGAGACTGCTCCACTTTTCTCTGGGAACACCAGAAACAGAAGTTCTCACATTAAACTTACCTATTGGGCTGAATGTTTCAGTTAGTTGTCATCAATGAAAATGGCTGAAAATGAAAATTGCAAGAACACTGGTCCATTTGGGTCATTCAGAGTAAGTCAGTGTAGAGGCAGGGAACTCAGACAAACACTTGACTCCTGAAAACAGGAAACTGTGAGAGTTCCTTCACATGAACAAGGACAATCCAACACCCTTGAATACCCACAATGCTCCATGAATACCCACTTAAAATAATCTGTTTCAAAGCCCTGCCCTTGACATTTTTATCTGAAAGCATAATTAAGAAAAAAATGTTTCAAAGTTGGCATAGTTATGACATTTTGGCATAACCCAGGGGTCCTTTAAGACTCCATGTCATCTCATTTGTAGCTGCTACAAAGCAAACATTGCTGCCATATGAAGCTTTACAGCTGGCTCTGTACTATGAGAAGTATTTTACATCCACAGCTTTCATTCACATACATTTATGATTACTGAAAGACAAACATGAAGCTTGAAAAAAAACACCATTATTGATTTTGCAAATGTTTCTATATATTGTTGAACATAACATACTCTACGGACATACCAACGTTCCAGAGTGGGAAATTGGTGGGTTTTTTTTATATTCATGTTTCTATTTTTAAATATTCATAATTTTATGTAAATCTTTTTGAATTGAAATTAAAATAGTCCTCATATTACAGAGCAAGCGGTAAAGCTTCATATGGCATCAATGTTTGCTTTGTAGCACTTACCATATTAATAACCCCTTTAAGACTTTGTAACTATATCTAAATTATTATTCAATGTTTTGTTTAGTTTTTGTCCTGGTTTCATGAGGAATCACTCTTACTCAGAATAGGACATTGAGGGAAGGAGAAGGAATAGAAAGAGGAGGAATGAAAAGGGGAAATGCAAGTAGCCAGGGCGGGTCCATTTTCGACCAGACCCTGCAGTACCGCAGGATTACTGGTGTAAATTTGCATGACATGTATATGGCATGCAAAAAAAAACATAACGTTTGAACTTCACAAGACCTCCTGCAGCAGCACTGAAATACAATACATATAGTAAAGGGAAGGGAAGTCATTCCAACCTGTGATGGGAGAGAAAGAGGTGATTTATCCCTTCACAGCCTTTTGACACTAAATTAAACTTTTGAGTCTATTCCCCGTGCCAGCTAGTTATCTTTCTGGGCTAATTTAACACTATAATTTACATTCCATATAAGATACATCCTGATGTGGCGCTGTCAAGGCGTACATCATTGGCGGAGAGTGCTCCAGTTTCCAAGAAAAGGACAGAATTAGATCATATTCATGATGCAATTAAACACTTCAGTGGGAATCGATGTAAAACCGATGAGCCCTGAAAACAATGCATATGGCTGAGAACATTAGAACACATTCCCTTCCCCTGGATCCCTCGCTCCACAGACACCATTTAAAATCCTCCACCATCCACTCTCCGTCTCTCCAGATTCATAATGTACAGCGATAATAAATGAATTTTTCACAAAATTATTCAACTACTAAATTGCCCGTGGTAACTGAATATCAGATGAAAGTGATGAGAATTATTAAGTAGAGAAACTGTTTGTTCTCACTATGGGTGTTATAATCGCCCCAAATGAGAAGGAGAGGGGAAGGTTACCGTAAATATGTTTTTTTTTAATAAACATTACTGTTGATGTAAAACTGGGAAAACTTTGTCTGCCGCCTGAGCCTCCACCTGAGATGATGACATCGACCAATTTCTCTTGGACGGAAGTGTGGGTTTTCTTATGGATACAGAGATGAGTACATTACCATCCACATACAAAGCTGGCAACCTGCCCGAAGGAGCTGGCATACCACGGCAACACCCAGCCAATGTTGCGCCAACATCACCACATTTGACATAATCAGACAAACAGATGGACAGACAGCAAGTCAGGCCACACAAACAGCAGCACATAGGATCCCATTGGAACTACCTGTCACTGTCTCCTCTGCAGCCATCAAATACAATTTGACTGACCATGACACAATTGGATTCAGTGGGAAAACAGAAGAATGGATTTCAAAATACCTGAAGAAACAGCTAAATAAAATATTTCGTACCGCTGACACTTTGAGTCAGCAGCACTGTGAAGTTTCCATTCCCACACCACCACACCTTCTTTTCCCTGTCAAAAGTCCAAACTGTTGATCGAAAAAGTAGATGAATCTAATTAAAGGCAGAATTTAAAAAGGCAGGTGGGATAGGGCATCAATTTGTAACCATTTCTGACACCGTGAGTTCACTTCTCCAACTGAAGTTGTAATTATACTTAATGGTCCTTTAATCTGTCCATCAGGCTGGAGGTGAGCAGCCAGGTCACGCTAAAGTGCTGGGCCGTCACACTGTGACCCTACGAACACTCATCTCACCACAGGTCCCTGGGATCCAGGCCTCCTGGCCCCACTGACAGACTCATCACCTCGTAACATTAGCACTTACTGCATAACTATGACAATAATTGGGGTACAAGGTCAGGGGGAAAACTTAACACACAGACTTTCAGGGAAAATCACCTTGAATTATATTAAAAAGTACCAAATTGGGATTTTTGGAATTGCTAACAATATGTTCCAAATTCATAATTATTATGCTCCTGACAGGCCTCCATGAATGATTAAAGCGACGTATTGTCGTCAGGTCCTAAACTATTCTCTCCATCTGGAGTTATGGCACTATGCCATCAAATTGAATCTTTAACTCCAGGAGGATCTGTCCAGGTTTCACAGAATTAGGACCTATGGATGTAAGATGGGGAGGGGGTTCAACATGCTAATTCAACTTGAACCCTTAAATACCTGGGTGATCCCAGAGGTCTGCAGTCTGCATATCTGATCCAGAGATCCTCCTGCTTACCAGGGAAGCCTAGGAGGAAAGCCACCCATCAGGGATATACTACCAGATTAATCTCAACAGCATTACCAGAAACACAGGAGCCATGCCAATACAGGTACGAACAAGTAATACCTTTGTACCCAACTCAGGAGTCTGGCCGACTCTGGGTGTCAAAGAGAGAAGTGCTATTCCCAGCCATTAATCTATGCTTCTGGCCTGCTTTATTTATTATCTTGGACAAGCATTATCCCACAGCATTTCACTGGTAGAATAAAGAGGGGAGAGGGAACGAATCACTCCCAACCCCACCACTGTTGTTCCCCAGGCTGTCAACACTTCTCAGCCGGTTTCACCCCCATCTAGCCACATCGATACAGAGAAGTGACTGCCGTTTGCTTTATGATTAGCTTTCTTTATTTTCTTCTGCCTGTTTTCATCTCACCACCACCACCCTTCCTGGTCTAATCAGTCCAGCTGGCCAGAACAACGGAACAGAGGCATTGTCTCTTTAAGTGAGAGTGCTAGACAGTATATCAACGCATCCCCTTCCCATTTCCCCGCTTTAAAAGCACAGCGACATAGCACTGTTTTTACTAGTGGGTATTTCCTGTTTGCTGGAACAATTAGAGTATGACAAATGGTCTATCAATGCCATCTATTAGGGCAGACCTGACAGGAATCCTATACGCAGGGCGGCATTCGTCCCCCTGCACCCCATCTCTGGGGTCCCATGCTTTAGTATCCATGACAACGTACAAGCCACTCACCACGCTTGCCACTTCATGGTGAGAGATGGGCGCCATTGAGTGGCTTTGAAAATTAGCCATTTGCACCCGTGTTCCACTCCATTCCCGCCTCCCTCCTAGCCCACCAAAGGGATCTGCGCAGGCAAATCCCTTTTCACAAACAAAAACACTGCACCCTTTCTCACCCCTTGTGATACTGTAAGCTACAGTTCCATTGAAAATATATAAGCAGCAAATCTTCAATAGCCATTACTCACAGCTCCCCACCCCAAAAGCGAACATAGGAGAGGGAGCGGCCGTCCCAGCCAACATCCATAAACCAAGTGCATGAAATAGACAGAAGGTGAGTGAGAGTGTAGAAGAGCTGCCAATAGACTATCATCAGACATAAAGCCTAAGAAAACTGCCCTACTCCCTTTCCTGTACATTAATGACTCAAACATATAATTGAGCAGCTCCTGTGTTTTACATTAAACACCAGAAAGTATTTGTTTTTCAGTCAAGTAGCAGCTGTTCATTATGCTTCACCTTTTGGCTTATTGATACAGGAAACTCAGGGGCATTGGGAAGGGACTGAATTACATGGGACTGCGCTCTGTGAAGAATGGATTATGGTTGTAATATAACGGATCTGGTTCAGAGAATCAGGATGTTCCGATGATTTGTCTTCAAGTCCGAGTTTACTGTGAGTTTGTGAAGTTTGAGTCTTATAAACATTGTATATATCAAATATGAACTGTAATGTCAGGAGAATAACAGGGCAGGGTGAACATTAAAGAACAGGAGACTACATGCAGCTCTAGGACATCAAGGTCAGAAAGCACCAAATCCATGCCTGTCACTATCAATGATCTGTTATCAAGGACAGAAAAGATAACCAGTGCCCACCGAAGCAAATAGGCTACATGAAGTAAACCTATGTGAAAACCAGGAAGTGTGATCAGGTGTCAGTGTTCAAGAAAATGTATGAATTATTTATTCATGAATACTTTACACAAATAACCTATACCTAAATTGGAGCATTAGTGCATTATAATTAGTCATATTTCGGATGCAGTTATATGGCATTGCAGGGAACGAAACTTAACATGCACATTACACTGTCACACATACACCTCTTTGGTGTTTATGCTAAACTACTGTTGGCAGCTTAAAGTCATGAAATGCTTAGGTAAAAGAAGGGAACAAAGCTTTGCAAATGTCTTGCACTGTCAGGAGCAGGGTTTTTTGGGTTTGTGATTAATTCTATTTGGATAAACATGAAAGGGAGGGGAGAAATGGCTCCAGCTCTAGGAGGTAGGGTGTCAACTGATATAACCCAGTGCTGACATCCAGCAGAGCGGGCTCGCTCATTGATGTGGCAACGTCTCATTTTCACCAGTTTGGGAGCAGACAGTTTTGCAGCGCCTTGCGGTTCTTAATTATCTTCCGACTTTGTCTAATTCAATCAACACAACTCAGATCTGGCTGCGAAATGGCACTCAGATGCCCTCAAGCTCAGCAAGTCAGAAAACACTGAATAAGTGGAACAGTCAAACTGACAAAATGAGCAAAGCACATGAGAAATAACTGCTACTTTATCTCTTGAGCTGAAACCTCATCCATGTTAGATGCTGTGGAGGAGGGTGTGCAAGCCGGCGATCAGCTATCTGTCTAAGTTACAGGATAGCATTCAGAGGGGACACAGAAGTTAAGTGCTGTGATGACGCTGCAGAGGATGCCTTGCTGTACTGTAGGAGATCAGCTTGTCACAGGAGACTGAATTCCCCTAGTAAAATACTTCCTGATGAAGCTCATATTTTATTCCTAATACAACACTTAGACAACCAAGATAGACAAAATACAATTATCTCCTACATATACTTGGGGGTACTGTCTCTACCAGACACAACATTTTTGCTAACAGACACTTCGGAGATAGAGGCCATTGGGGATTAAATTGTTTGCCAACCTCCAGTGGGAGAGAAAGGAATACAGGAAAGGGAACACGCAATTTCAGTTAACCCCCAAAATAAACCCTGCCAGACCACCACTATCCCCCTTCTATCTAATTCCAAGAGCACTACATTATTCAATTTAGTAAGCTCAAATAGCAGTGGGGCCCGTCATCATTAAAAATCCTTTACTTTTGCGCTGACTGCCAAGTCTGTTTTGCACTACAGACTGCAAAACCCAACAATGGCAGATTAGTGAAAACCTTCTCCCGTTGCAATAGAGGTTAATAAAAAGTGACAGGGCTAAGTCCGCTCCGATTAAGTATGCTGAGAGATAATATAGCAGTCTGTTACATCAGATGGTTATTGGATTACACAGCATGCACAACAATTACATTTTTTTTTCCGGCACTCATTGAAATAGGCTCGGAGTCTGCGAGAACACTTCAAAAGGCGGTATTACAATAACCTCAGTTTTCAATAATCTCCCACTACTACAGGACGTACTGAAGCTGTTCGATCATACTGAGAGTCAACCCCTGGTGGATTGTTTTCACGATAATCCATTAATCACATCTGAAATCATGATGTGCTTTGAAAGGCTGGTTATGGCACACATCAACACCATCATCCCAGACACCAAGACCCACTTCAATTTGCATTTGCAACAGATCCATAGATGACACAATCTCAAATGCACTCCACACTGCCCTCACCCACCTAGATAAGAGGAATACCTATGTGAGAATCAGTGGAGGCTCCTCAGGAGGAAGGGGAGGACCATCCTCTTCAGTGAATTTCATAAAAATGGTAATATATTTAAAAATCTATCCTTTTTAGGTAACAGTATACTAAATATATTCATGTCACCAAATAACTGATGAAAAGACTATTTTGCAAAGGTCTACGGTAGCCTCAACAACACTATTTAGGGTAGCACCATGGTGTAGCCGGAGGACAGCTAGCTTTGATCCTCTTCTGGGTACATTGACTTCAATAAAAAATCTAGGAGACTCATGTTTCTCACCCCATTCCATAGACTTACACAGTAATTATGAACACTTCCGGAGGACATCCTCCAGCCTATCAAAGCTCTTGCAGCATAATCTGACATGTTGTCCACCCAATCAAAGGATCAGATATTTGATCTAGTACTGAAAGCATAAGCTACAGCTAGCTAGCACTGCAGTGTATAAAATGTGGTGAGTAGTTGACTCAAAGAGAGAGCAAGATAATAGTTGAACAGTTTAGAACAAATTAATGTCTTCCAAAATGAAGGAAAAGCAAGAGATAGATTTTTTCATCATTTTTTCACTTACTTAGCTAGCAAATGCGGCAAGCTAGTTTAGCCTCCTGAAACACCCTGCTCAAACAGAGGGATGCTATGTTAGCTAGCTGGTATTAATAATTTATTGCCACCGGGGCCCGCCTGTGTAACTGTTTACTGACTGTACACTAACCTTACTGCATGATTGTAGCGGGTTTAATAACGCGTTAGTTCTATTAGCTATCCTGACTATGACGTTACTTTAGCTAATATAGTGACAAAGATGTAGGCTGTGTGTAGCGGTTTGGTTTGGTAACGTTTTTCACCTGGTCACATACAACTGATGTGTTGTGTATTGAAGTCCACAAGCAAAGGGAAGAGGTGAGAGGAGAAAGTGCACAGACGCTAGAAGGAATAAAAAGTGGCTGCTATGAAAGTGAACTGTGTTTACGTGTGATCAGGGGTGTATTCATTCTGCCGATTCTATTGAAAAAGTTTCTTAAATGGAGGATAATGGAAGAAAATGGGGATAAACATACCTGAATTTGTTCAATAGAAACTCTAATTTGCAACTGTTGGACTAATGACTACACCCTATATCAGCTAGTTGCAGGCGGTATTGAACATTACCGTCTGTCCATGTGTCACTGTCTGTCACCTGAAACTTGTCTCTCAACCTGCGTGCACCTACGTTGTAAACTTTCATTCATAGGTAGCAACATCACGATGGGTATAGGGAACATTTGAGTATCATGTAGTAGCCTAAACCTAGCACTGTTACATTGAGCTGGGTGAATGGAATGAGAGTCATCCAAAATGCTGTATTAGAAATAAGGCCATGCTCATGAAAAACAAAAAAATTGTCCTCCCTCATTTTAAACGGCACTGACCGCCACTGGTGAGAATACTGTTCATAGACTACAGCTCATCGTTCAACACCATTGTCCCCTTCAAGCTCATTACCAAGCTTAGGCCCCTTGGACTTAACAACTCCCTCTGCAACTGGATCCTGGACTTCCTGACGGGCCAACCCCAGGTGGTGAGGGTAGGCAACATCACCTCTGCCATTGACCCTCAACACAGGGGCACCACAGGAGTGTTTACTTAGTCCCCTCCTGTACTCCATGTTCACCCACGACTGTGTGGCTACGCATGACTCCAACATCATCAAGTTTGCTGACGACACAATGGTGATAGGCCTTCAAGTTCCTCTGTGTCCAAATCACTAAGGACTTAAAATGGTCCACTCACACAGCGCATCTTCCCCCTCAGAAGGTGAAAAGGTTTGGCATGGGCACTCAAATTCTCCAAAAGTTCTACAGCTGCACCATTGAGAGCATCTTGACTGGCTGCATCACTGCTTGGTACGACAACAGCACTGTCCTCGATCGCTTGGCGCTACAGAGGGTGGTGCGGATGGCCCAGTACATCACTGGGGTCAAGCTCCCTGCCATCCAGGACCTCTATACCATGGGGTTTGAAGGGAAGGGCTGGAAAATCTTTAAAGAATTAAGCCATAGACTGTTCTCTCTGCTTCCGCACGTCAAGCGGTACCGGACACCAACAAGCTCCTGAACAGCTTCCATCTCCGAGCCATACGACTGCTAAATAGCTAACAGAATGGCTACACGGACTATCTGACTTAACCCTTGTATTGTGTTTTATTTTTGCACTGTCTATATGCACACTCACAGGACTCTACACACTCCCTGACACTCCAATACACACATAGCATGCACACACATTTATACTGACTTTACACACACGCACAATCATCTAGGATGCTGCTACTCTGTTTATCATGTAAGCTGATGCCTAGTCACCTTACCCCTATACATATCTACCTCTATCCCTCCAGTACGCCTGCATATTGTAAATATGGTATTGAAGCTGACACTGTATTCAGCTTCTTACTTTGTTGTGTTCTTCTTATTTTAATCTCTTGTGTATAAATTACACCAAACCAGTGAACCAAAATGGAGCAGGTGGCAGGTTTTTTCTTAACCCTTGCTAGCATTTATTGAATTGAGCATGATACTTTAGGCTAGTTAGGTGGTCTTAGACCTTTATCTTATGTCTTCTTGAATACAGAGTTGAGTCAATTTCTCCAAAGATGCCCATGTAGTAAACATATTGTAATTTACAGTATCTACCTTTTCCAAAGGGGGGTCAATCAGTGTGTCTCCTGGGGTATTCCCCACTGGCCCATTCCCTCTGATAAATTTCAGTGCCTTATGATTAGGTACATAAAATGAGTCATAGATCTGGACGGTAAATAAGAGCTCGTCATTGAGGCTGATGCCAAGCCAGGCTCCACCTCCTCCAGATAGTCCCTCAGACTCCTCCAGATAGCCCCTCAGACTCCTCCAGATAGCCCCTCAGACTCCTCCAGATAGCCCCTCAGACTCCTCCAGATAGCCCCTCAGACTCCTCCAGATAGTCCCTCAGACTCCTCCAGATAGTCCCTCAGACTCCTCCAGATAGTCCCTCAGACTCCTCCAGATAGTCCCTCAGACTCCTCCAGATAGTCCCTCAGACTCCTCCAGATAGTCCCTCAGACTCCTCCAGATAGTCCCTCAGACTCCTCCTATTGAACTGAAGATAAAAAAGGTTCCAATAAATGATGCTGATATTTCCTTGGAGATGTTGATGCTGCCACCACGAAGCACGCTTTGCTTGCATATGAATGCAAACTAACAAAACTAACTGTTTACTGGTTCTGTAAATTCAGACAAATGTACTTGTCGTAAAGTCAAGCACCGGCTCCTCTTTTCAATATTATGAAAAAAACGCCACCATTGGCAAGATAGCCACAAACCACCTGACCCTCTGTCTAATGCTTTCACATGCTGTTGTTATGACAATGTACTGTGTTTGTGTCTTTGTGTAAACGCTTTTTAACCGGTAAAATGATATGTAATCAATGAATCAATCCCACCATAAAAAGCATAATACAGTACATGCATTTATTAAAAGTACAGATGCCATTCAATGGACTATTAATCCATGCATGAAATAAGCATGGAAATATGGCTTTGGAGTACATTCACTTTTACTTTCACACTCATGGTAATGTCTGAAGAATGCTCTGTCATTTCAGTCTCAGGGCCAGTGCAGTGAGGGTTGATGAGTTCAAAATGAATGTAGATGCACTGATGGACACTTGCTTCCCAGCCTCAGCTAATCATTGTGGCCGGTTCGTTTACACTGGTCCAAAATGACTCCCTGAACGACTGCCTTTGCATATTAAGCAGACAAGCAGACAATAGAGACACTGCTGGTGCACAAGAGAGGAACTAAACATGAACATTGACGTGGTGGGAAGAGACACCCTACTGGGCACAGACATTAGTTCAACGTTTAGTTTGATTTACATTTGGTTGAATTGTAAACTAACGTGAATTCAAAGTGAAATCAACCAACAATGTCACCATGTCATTGGATTTAGGTTCAAAGTTGGGTGAAAAAAAAAGAAGACGAAATTCCCTTAAGTTGATGACTTTCTGCAAATGCAAGCAGTTTTCCACACTGATTCAAAGTCATCAGACTTTCTTTTTTAAATTTTACCCCCCTTTTCGTGGTATCCAATTGTTAGTAGTTACTATCTTGTTAAACTACTATCTTACTATCATATTAAACAGGCTTGAGAGATGCATTCAAAATACAGTGCACAATGAACAGACTGTGTCACATACCTTTCCTAAGGTTACATTTTTAAATGTCTGTTTCAGACCCTACATCAAAAACACATATCGTGCATTTGTCTATTTCAGTAAATGGGGTCTCAATATTGGAAAAAAAAAGTACAACGTTAGGAGGTTTTAAAGGAGGCTTTAAAATAAAAACTCAGAAAGTGTGTTTGCTACAGGCATGCAATCAGCATGGAATTCAAAAGCTAGCCCAGATTCCACAGTTGTATAATCAGAGAGCAAATGGAGGAAATGAACCCTTTTGGCATCATGGCACAAAGACACAAACATCTTCCCAAATCAGTAAGAAAGGCATTTTTAAAGTGACACCAACTACATTTTAGTCATTTAGCAGATATTCTTTTCCAGAGCAACTTGCAGGTGCAATTAAGTGTTAAGTGCCTTGCTTAAGTGCCTTGCTCTGGGTTTTGAACCAGCAACTTTTCGGTTACTGGCCCAACTCTCTTAACCGCTAGGCTACCTGCCACCCTTTTGTGTAACTTTGCACAAAACCATATTACTACATATTACTACCACATCTACTATGAGTAGCAAATGGTGGATAATAATAAAAGGACATACAAAGAATATTTTGTACACCTGATCAAAATGCTGAAGCATCCTTACACACAGAGACACACAGAGACACACAGAGACACACAGAGACACACAGAGACACACAGAGACACACAGAGACACTATGAGGGCAGTTGAGAAAAGAGGAGTGATAATAACAGATCAAAGGAAATGAAAAACACCTCATATTTCTCTGCAGATATTGAGTCATAACTAGATCCTGACAGCTGTTGTGGAGTGGGCACTGAACGTAGGGTTTATAGGCCTCTCATTATTTAACATGTTAGAGTCTCCCCATGGCCCTATGAAAATTTCATGGCAGTATTACAGCTAGTTCACTGGCTCCTCACTACTACTCAACGTTTATGCGCATGCAAATGGTAGAGAGAAGCCAAGGCAGCTATGATAAGGCCCTCTCGATTGGACTAACACAGACATAACAATAACTGTCCACTACTGTGTTCCTACAGAAGTAGACACCCACAATATGGAAAGACTGGGATGAGGAGGATTTGCTGGGACCTGAATATAATAATTTTGCTCTTAGAGATAAGTATCAAAAGGCCAAAGCCCAGGCAAGACGGACCCATGACTGCAGTGGTGCAGTAGCCTGACTTAGATGGTTCCTGTCTCTGGATCTGCATACAGAAAAAAAACATTCCTGTAAATAAAGACAGCTGTCTGGCAACTGTCTTCCCAGCGACAATTATATTGACCGTAGTCAGATGCTCCACTGATTAAAAATTGATCCATTTAGAAAATTCTAATCAACTGAACAGGATTATTTCATATGTGGGATAAGGTGGAGTGGAGGTGGTGGTGGGGCAGCAGCTGACACAGACCTGTTATTAACCCCTGCACCTCCACACAGCACCCCAGCAGCACCCGTCCCCTAGCGCCCCGGGACCAGACACAGCCCAGACGCCCTGAATTATTCAGTAGTCTAGCAGAGGCTACGGCCACCTTGTCTATTTATGCGTGGCAGAAAGGGGTAGTGGCTCTAATGGCCTGTCCAGAGGAGCCCTGGGTCCCAGTGGAGTCACCCGTGGAGGGAGGAGGGGCCGTAGCGTAGGGCTGCAGAGGATGTAAGAGAGAATTCATCAGTGGCTGAGGTCACAGCGGGTTAATGATGTCGCACGTCTAGACGGACGCTGGGCTCACACCCGTCCCAAAAGGCTATGGCGTTGTGGCCGGGGTCCACTAATATTTTTATCTCTAAAGGAAAACTAGTGCCTGCCAGAACATGAACTCTTTGGGGGCATTTGTAATAAGCTGGTGTAATTGACTTTCGCCATGGATCCACACATGGTTACACTGGGTGCATCCATATTTCAACCACCACATAAACCAAATGAAACAATGACCACTTCGGCTGCTGGTGATATGTACTGGGATTTGCTATATGTTTTGATGGCACTGTCTACCACAACATGCGATCTAAATAGAAAATCCCTCAGGTGAAGACAGAGAGTTCACTCCATATCATAAACAACTGAATACATCAAATGAGGGGATACCTCTTCAATTCACAATCACTAGGAGGAATTCTAAGCTCGCCTACAGAGCCCCCTTGATTAGTGACTACATACACTTACCCCCTTATCATCACACAGACAACTAAAACCACTACAGTGGCACCTCCACCACGGTAGAGAACAGCGGAGACTTGAGGGAGGAGCTAAAGGAGGTTGGGCTCATTGTAATGGCTGGAATGGTATAAATGGAACGCTGTCAAACATGTGGTTTCCATATGTTTGATACCGTTCCATTTATTCCATTCCAGCCATTACAATGAGCCTGTTCTCCTATAGCTCCTTCCACCAGCATCCTCAGGCAGAGAGTCATTCAGTAATCAGGGCATCTCTCCCTGAGAGGTTAAGGCACAAGGGTGGAGAACACTCTTGGCAACCGCTCTGTCTTCTATCACCTTGGTGATCATGTTGTGTCACGTTGTGTCACGCAGGCCTGGGCAACCACAATCGGGGGCCTGATTGGTGTCACATTTTTGCCCCAGCTAACACACCTGACTCAAATAATCAACTAATCATGATCTTCAGTTAAAAATGCAATTAGTTTAAATCAGGTGTGTTTGCTACGGATGGGGGGGGAAAGTGTGACACCAATCAGGCCCCCGAGGACTGGAGATGCCCAGACCTGTATGTAGTGCATCCGCCCAATCTATCTAAGGGATAAGCACTACAGGAAAATTAGGCACAGGAGAGCACAACCTCCTGTGTAGTCCAGAGACAAGCCAATCAACAACAGCAAAACACATCTAGGCAAAGTAGCACTGACAGAGAGGGGAGTAAATTCAGATTTACAAACTGGTGAAAAGTAATCAACAGTATAGCCAAGCACCAAGCCATCGTCAATTGAGAGGACAAAAAGATAATCAAGTTCAGGCTAGGGTTAAAGAAGCATATTTATAATATCATCCAATGTAGATTCATGAACTTCAAGGTTGGGTTCTTTAAGAGAGAGTGTGCTCGATAGGTCTGATGAGGCGGAATGAGTTTAGCCTTCAATAGGCATATGTACTCCCACTCCTGTCCACTGCTCTCTGCTTATCCTGCATCTGATGCCAAGCACATTTACTGTTGAGGTCAACATCTCTGCCATGATTGAACCAAACCAAGGGCATCCCATGGCAGGGTAGAGAGGACACACAGACACACACACACCCCTCTCTTATTTACACAAATGTAATTTCCACAGCTCCATGCCTCAAGGTGACTGACTATGCACATAACTTAGAGATCCACATGGGCTCTCCTGATGGGGATGTCATAACAATGAGAAAACAAGGTGGGGGAGATGCACTATGAACATTCAAAACACTGTGAAAACAGAAGTCGACAAAATACAACAACCAATGTCAAATGTGTTCTAAATAATCATTTTATACACAAGAATTGCAAACCAGTTGGAAATATGCAAATCACAAGATGTTTTGTGTGTAATATGGCTATGGCTAATGAGCATGTGCTATATTTAACATTCATCCACAGGCATGCAATTTGAGAGCAACATGAACTCATCCTCTGTGCAAAGACAGTCATGCTGCCTAAAGCTACAACTCCTGATGTGAGGAGAGAGAGCACCTAGGGTAAGGGATGCACTTTAAATGCTGCCCTATTCAGCAATCCACTGGTCCAATGGTGTGTCATAATATAGGCGCTGGCCCTCAGGTTTAAACCTCCCTAGAGACGGAAGAGAAAGGGAGACATCACACGACCACATTTTTCTGTTTCAATGGAAGTCAATGAACTACATAGACCAGACCCAGCTGCTATCGCATTGGTGTTTATGGGAGAGCCACCCCCTGAAGTAGACAGGAACTTACAATTAAAAAAAAATGGTAAACAGCCTGAGTGAACTATCTTCATTTATCCGCCATCTTTGCCTCCCTATTCCTGCTCTTCTCTTCGGGGTTTTCTTCCTCCAGTCCCATCCTGTAGAAGCCTAGAGCAACGTTTAGCTAAACCTGCTGGCCTACGTAGGCAGAGAGAGTCCCCAGAGGGCTGAACAATCAGACAATTTCAAGATCATGAAGCATTAAACCAATCCCGGCAGGGTACACTAATTAAACAGCCGAGCCCGGCACAGCCAACCAATCCCCACAGAGCAATTAAATCCATCCCCTCTAAAACACTGTAGAACCTGTCTGGGGAAAACAGCCAAGAAGAGAGAGAGGGAAAAAAATTATCATAAAATTAATCTGGAAAAAAGGGAAAAACTATAGGAGAATGCAGTAAGAGACTAACAAGGGAAATTGAAAAGGAGCGATTTAATTCAGCTCTTTGTTCTTTTTCTCCTTTATTTTTTTAAAATTACAATTCAAAATGCCTAAACAGTCCTTTTCTTTCAACTGACGAGGGGGATTGTGACCACATTATAATGCAAAAACAGTGACCCTGTTGCCATGAAAAAGTGCATATTTAATTAAGATTAGAGAGTTCAGGATCCACCTTGAGACTAGCAAAAAGAGAGGCCTGCCTCAGGGCCTACATTACAGAGCTGCGAACACAGTTGCAACACACAATCAATACCCCAACGTCCTCCGCCATCAACATAAATTAGAAAGTGACAACAGAAGGATGCCATCAGTTGTGATTCCAAAATAAGCGTTTGCATGGAAACGGAGGCGTGAGGAATGTGGAGAGGGGAGCATGGCTATGTGGGGGCAGAACTGATGTCTGCGACATTGCTCTCTCATCCCTCAGAACATACCCAGCAATCTGGGAACATTCCCAGAACATTAGCTAACATTCCCATTAAGTTCTAGTTTTGGATGATAACGTTTGGATGATAATGTCCCACAAACATTCAAAGAATGTTTTTGATCATCAAATATAAAAATAGGATATTCCAAGGATATTGAATAAACTAACATTCACTAAAATGTTGGTCACAACATCTGTAAAAAAAGACCACAGAACATTCCCCTAACTTTCTCATTAGGTTGCCAGGGAATGTAATTACATCATTTTCCGGTAATGTTCATACTGCCGCAACAAAATGTGGGAGCAATAGAAGTGGTTCTGAAGAAACATGACAGGAACGTTCTGCTAATGTTGATGGATATGTTATTCAAAACACACTGAACAACAAGCAGGGAATATTCCTACAATGGTCTCATAAAGTTATAGTGTGACATTATGATGGTTCTAATAACATTCCCTGAACATACTCCAGCAATAAAGTGCTGGAGCAATAGAAGTTCCCAGAATATTCTGTTCATGTTGAAGATATTACAACTAACACCTATAACAACAAACAAGAAACGTTCCTGCAAGACACTTGTAAAAGTATTAAGGTTATGACGATCCAGAATTGTTCTAAAAACATACTTCAACAATAATGGGAGTAGTTCTAAACACATTGCTGCAATGTTCTGCTAATATTGATGTATTGATTTAAAGAAATGGCATTTCAATCTTCTTACATGATTATATTTTATAAGGGTACTGTCCAGACATAGCTGGAGCTTTTTAAAAGAATGGTAATCAAGTAGGATTGAACCTGCGATCTGCCATCTTCAAGCCCTTTAGGCTACTAATAAAAATCAAAACAGCCAGACTTTAGAGTATATAAAAAACAGTTGTCGAGTAAGAAATAAAGGATACTTCTTTTTCTAGACAAAGACCAGAACCTGGAAGTCAGAGTAAAGGTGTAAACAGCTTTATATTTGTGTTAGTTTCATCCCAGCAGGCGCAGTGTAACAACTCCAGGGATCCCACTCCAGGGATCCCACTCCAGGGATCCCACTCCACCATTCCACTCTTTTTGCTCCAGCCATTACCACGAGCCCATCCTCCCCAATTAAGGTGCCGCCAACCTCCTAAGCCTGATACAACCATTGTAAGAATGTCATCATCAGATTTTGTGTTTTGGGAACCTATCTCTTGTAATGTCCCCACAATGTTCCCACAACCTAAAGGAACAATAAAATAACATAAAAAAATGTGTTCTGGGAAAATTCTTGCAACGTCGGGGGATTGTTTTTTCAACCTAATACAAACATTGTAATCATCAGCACAACTGGACAGTTTTTGTTGTTTTGGGAACATATCTATTGTCATGTCCCCACCATGTTACCACAACCTAAAGAAATGTGTTAGTTTGAAGGAAGTTGCTAACTGCTAACTAGCAAGACTTCCAGTCATTGCGCTAATTCTAGTTAGCATTGACTCGCAAAACTACCTCGGTATTTCAAAATACCGAACTATCCTTTCAGCTTTTATTTAGCTGGAAGTACAGAGACAAGACAAATGCATTTTCCTTATGGTGTTGAAAAGATGCAGAAATTACCAAAGAAGACATATGACAAGAGCAGTAGCGATGGCAGGGAAACAGTGGTCTGGATGGAGAGATAGACTTGCTCTCTCTTCTCTCTCTGGAGCGTGACAGCAGCTGCACAAAGACAGGACTGGCTAAAATAACAAGCCTGATTCATCGGTTTTTATGGTAACACACCTTTTGTATCATTTTGATAAAACAGAGGACATCTGCTTAGAAAAAAAAAAAAAAATTTAACACAGAAATAAAGGGGCCATATTTTCTCTTCCGTCTTCTGTTAAAATGAGGACAAATGGGCCCTAGAAAGGTGTGCAACGTAGAGTCCACCATATTCCTCCTTTCTAGTAAACACTCTGAGCAATGACACATAAGACCACCAGGGATCCCCAGAGACCCTTGAGAAGAGCAGGGAGGCATTGACGTCAAGAGCTTAGGGGCCCAGGAGCACCCTCCACACTATCCACACCTCCACTGCACAACAGAACAGGCCTGCTAGCATCCTCACCACACATCATACAACATACAAAGCCAAGCGCTCCCACAAAAACCAGGGTCTCCTTTTTATCCCTGAGAACAAAATGGACAATAGGGGGATGAATTACAGCCACTGAAGCCCTGCCAAAGACAGCAGAGAAAGGCTGGAAGAGGGATGAGAAAGATAGAGAAAAGGGAGGAAAATGGAGGGGATTCAATGGAAGCTCAGTAAAATGAACAAGAAAGGCTGGTGCTCAATACGTCTGCAGTGTTGTCAGACAATCAAAACAAATAAAGAGTGGCCGCTGTAGAGATACACAACTCAATATGGACTCACTGGGCAGGAGACTGGCTGCCAGCAGGGAGAAGGGACACCGCTTTATACCCATACCGATGAGCCACTACCTCTCCCGCTGAATCTCCCCTGGCCTTCCCGTCTGGCCAACTGCTGTGGAAGAAGAGCCTGCCGCCATGGAACCTTCATCCTGCAGACTAATGTGTCCCTGAAGTTTTGTTAAAGCTGGTTATTTACTCCTGCAAAGCAATTGCTTCAGCCTAGGGGCAGCAGAATAAACAAATAAAAACAGGACTGTGAAATAGTGCATGCCTTTTGCAATGAAGCACTGTCAACTACCAAGGGGGATTACTGCTTCAAAATAGGGGTGCAGGCTTTGGATAGGACATTTAGGTAAGGCTGAATGCTAAATCAGAGGGCGAGACACCTGAGAAGAATACAGAGGGTCATAAACAGATGATCAAAAACTAATCCGTGTTTCTTAAACAATATCTCAATGCATATCCTTGTTAGAAATGTTCTCACACTGTTCAAAGAAGAAGGCCTATGACTAGTTCTGTGAACGCAAGAACTCATCATCATTACAAAGACATCATCACACACCCATATCAGACTGCAGTACTTATCCTGCGAACAGGGGCATGAATGAGGTAAAAACGAATGCGGATGGGTATGGAAATCTCCTCGAATGAAGGTCAAAGTGATTAAGCTGACATTGATGACAGGTCTACTCTTTCTGTGTGAATGCTCACCGTGGCTGTCTCTAAACCCATTTGTAATTCCGCTCCAAACGATGAAGCATCTGCTTTGAAGTCTCTACCACTAATGCTACACAGAGAGGTTAAACAGCTTAATGCTGAAGTCTGTTTCACTTCTCTCTCTAATGTTGCCTGCGTTTTATATACCCGGGTTGTGGCTCCTGGATTTCACAACTCAATTTACCCCAGCTAGTTCTGTAAAAGCTCTCCCCTTTCTTATTTCCGGTCCTTCTCACTGTCAAAGAATAAGAAGGGGCTTATGGTAAATGAGACCATGGCAGACGTAACCCGTCCGTTATCTCCCAATGAGGAGGTGTGAAAGCATGTTTGAAGAATGTTTATCTAGCAGGGCATGGATGCAACACAGACCTGTGGTGATGAGGCTGCAGCTTCAGTCCCACTGCTTCTAAAAACCATGCTTAATCCACTGTGGCTTGGTTTGGAAAGGTCTGTCAAAGAGGAGATTGCAGGTCTAAACGGATGGACCCATCTTCTCTTTACTCGAGTATAAATTTAGGTCAGCTTGGTATCCATCTCTGACTCTGCATACGTTTGTATGTGGGAGTGAGTCAATTAAGACCATCTACACGTTTGCATTACATGTGCATGTATGAGTATGGCTGTCCTTATGTGATTAATATGTACCCTATGGAGGAGGTACGTGTCCACATGCCTACACACAAGCGTGTATGTGTGTGCATGAGCGTGTCGGTCTGTGTGTGCATTTTCCTATTTCATACCCTGGGGCTCTGTCTCCACCCATGCTGCCTCCCTGGGTTGCCCATGCTGTTTGTGGTTGAGGCTATCAATGGCTGCCTCTAGAGCTATTTCCCCCTCTCCTCCTTTATAGATCACTCAGTCATATTGGACAAAGCTTTCTCAGGACACAAACCCTAACCCTCAACCCTATAGTGCCCTAGACCTGGCATTTCCGGTAAATTATGAAATGATGGTAGGGCCTTATGTGACAAAAACAATAACGAGAAACAAATCTATTAAAGCATGATTGGCTGCTACAGCCAATTTGAGATTGCAGGGTTGGGTTTAGGGGGGCGGGAGCAGCCGGCAAACGGCACACAGAGAGAGCAGGCTGGTAGCAGCGGCAGCCAGGCTCACAGGCTGCAAAGCAATTTCACTGTTTGGCAATACTGTGGTCTCTGTCTGTGGATTAGAGCTGACACGGGATCGCCTGAGTCATGCTAAATGTATACAATCACAGCCTTTCGTTCCTGATCTAAACTCACTGCCTCAGAGAATGATGGAGAGAAGAGTATGGAGATGTGTGGGTCTGGAAAATACCATCAAATAAGTGCATTGCTTTTAAACCATATAAAATGAATACAGCATTCCATCACTATAAGACAACAGGAGGATTCTCAAATGTATTTTATATAAACCGGGAGCACAGTAATGATTTGAAGCTATAGTTGGTGTCTACATTTGGACAAGGTTACCGGGAAATCTGATAAAACACATTGCGTTACACTTCAAAATGTACCTGAGGAAGGTTGATTACTTTAAAAAATTATCTTCTAAACACATGATGTTTCCTCTATGATATTTTGGATAGCTAAAGTGTGCTTTATATTGTGAAAACAATAAACAATGTTATTACAATGTAATAACTTCGTAAACTGTGTCCTCTTGTAGTCTGACCTCACCTTTTTGTCACCTGGGTCTGAGAATGCTCCCTACTGGCTGAATGATATCCTGATTCGTGGGCGTTCTCGCTATTGGCTAAGACTTGTCTTGGGCCCGGCAGGACATCTCCTGACCCGTCCTTTCCATGGTCGCCCACGGAAATGCCATCTGGCTGGGGTGAATGATTACACTGGCAATGGCCGTGTGACCTGCGGCCAGCGGGAACCAAGGTCACTCCACCTCAATGCTCACTTTACCTGTTCTCTTTTTGTTAGGTTCGGGGTGAATCAGCCATCTCTGACTATTCTACCACAGAAATCAAGTTCACACACAAATTAATTAAAAATGAAAAGCTGAAATGTCTTGAGTCAATAAGTATTCAACCACTTTCTTATGGAAAGCCTAAATAAGTTCAGGAGTAAATATTTGCTTAACAAGCCACATAATAAGTTGCATGCACTCATGCAATAATAGTGTTTAACATGGTTTTTGAATGACTAGCTCATATCTCTGTACCCCAGACATACAATTATCTGTAAAAGGTCCCTCAGTCGAGCAGTGAATTTCAAACACAGATTTAACCACAAAGACCAGGGAGGTTTTCCAATGCCTCGCAAGGAAGGGCACCGATTGGTAGATTAAAAATAAAACAGACACTGAATATCCCTTTGAGCATGGTGAAGTTATTAAGTACACTTTGGATGGTATATCAATACACCCAGTCACTACACAGATACAGGTGTCCTTCCTAACTCTGTTGCCGGAGGGGAAGGGATTTCACTATGAGGCCAATGGTGTTCAGAAAACTGAGAATGGATCAACAACATTGTTGTTACTCCACAATACTAACCTAATTGACAGAGCGAAAATAATGAAGCCTGTACAGAATACAAATATTCCT
The DNA here is from genome assembly GCF_021184085.1 of Oncorhynchus gorbuscha. Classification (NCBI taxonomy): domain Eukaryota; kingdom Metazoa; phylum Chordata; class Actinopteri; order Salmoniformes; family Salmonidae; genus Oncorhynchus; species Oncorhynchus gorbuscha. The sequence goes on from NC_060176.1 coordinate 61,410,529, forward strand.
AAACATGCATCCTGTCTGCAACAAGGCATTAAAGTAATATTGAAAATAATGTGACAAAGCAATTATGAATATGCCTGAATACAAAGTGTGATGTTTAGGGAAAATCCAATACAGCACACTACTGAGTGCCACTCACCATATTTTCAAGCATAATATCTGGCTGCGTCATGTTATGGGTATTCTTGTAATAGTTAAGGACAAAAAATAAACTGAATGGAGCTAAGCACAGGCAAAATCCTAGAGGAAAACCTGGTTCAATCTGCTTTCCACACTGGGAGATGAATTCACTTTCAGCAGGACAATAAAACAATAACCTAAGGCCAAATCTACACTGGAGTTGCTTACCATGAAGACAATTAATGTTCCCGAGTCACAGTTTTGATTTAAATCTGCTTGAAAATCTATGACAACACTTGAAAATGGTTGTCCAGCAATGATCAACAACCAATTTGACAGAGCTTGAAGAATGTTGAAAAGAATAATGTGCAAATATTGCACAATCCAGATTTAGAGAGATACCCAGAAAGACTAACAGCTGTAATCTGTGCTAAAGGTGATTCTAACATGTATAGACTCAGGGATGTGAATACTTATGTAAATTAGATATTTCTGTATTTCATTTTCAAATCATTTGCAAACATGTTTTCACTTTGTCATTGTGTGTAGAAACCCCCCCCGACTTAATCCATTTTTAATTCAGGCTGTAGGCCCTGAAGGCCATGTAGATATAAGTTTTATAGTAATTTCTGTAGATTCTATAAAATGTTCACTTTAGCCTACTATATAAACTCCAACATATGACTGACATCAATATTGGGATTTTTCAAGATGTTTCTTTTGAGTAATATTGCATTATTCAGTTAACAGTAATTTAGTCATGTTATCATTTTCAACGTTACATTATGAACATGAATGACTTTGTCAAACCGAATATCAGTGGCCTCCCGCTATGTTAAATCATAGACTTGATAGATATTTAGGTTGGAAACACTTTATTTTGAGGTGTCAGGCCTCATTCAGGTAGAAAAAAAAGTAATGTGCAAATTGATTTATTCGACTCAAACCTGAAAAAATGAGAAGTTGGCAATTTGATTCTAAGCATTGGCCACTAATGCCAGGATTGCAGCAAATTAATTATGTAAAAACATGGGATTTTGTAAGAGGAAAGACGTAAATGAATCTCGACGTAGCCTATAGCTACATAATAGCTAAACTCGCCCTTTGCATCACTGATTAAATGAGTAGGCCAGCGATTGGGGGGCACAATAACAACCGGCCACACAAGACAACCCAGAACAGATCAGATTTATTTTCGGCAGGCTTTTCCGCGGGACCTGGCTTGCCATGCTCCAGTCATTTCTCATATTACAGAACATCAATCATACAGTAGAGACTGTGCTTTTGCGCTGGCCGAGCCTGATTTACAAACATTAGCGAAGAATACAATTACAACAGTCCTTGCCCGAATAGCCTTGTGCTCACAATGCGGCTCGAGATGAGAGGAAGGGGCTATAAACATCTGTACCGAGACGAACAGATAAGCGAATTACATCGTCAACACTCTGGCTTTTTAGTGATGTCAAGTCTTACTGAAATTCAATTGAAAAGGTTAATAAAAAACGCTATAGTCGTATGTCAGTAGCCTAATAGGTTGTAAAACTATTTGTCAATTTACTAGACAAGTTTGTAAAACAGGATCATTGACAACTTTGTGATAACCAAGTCAATATAAGCTGTCTATTTTGTGAAATCCGCATTCAAATGTCTGACTATTCACTGAACACGCGTTGCATTAATCCTACATCATTGCCCTTAGTCAAAAAGACTATCATGATTTTACACATATGTTTTAACGTGCAACACCGGAATGAACAACAGCCTAAATAGATTACATGATAACGTCGTTGGTAGACTCAGCCTATAATAAATACGCGTCAAGTTTTTTCTGACTGGGCTATTATCTAAAAGATAAATAACAAACAGTCAATCAAGTAGGCTATCCAACGGTAGCTTATAGCCTATGACTTGAATAAGTGATGATTATTTAGCAGACGAACAGAAGAAGAAAAAAACTTTCATCAATCTAATTGTGGCAAACAAAGTTGATTTACAAGCAAAAACGAATGATCATATTGTTATCTAACACAGAAAATAAAATAGAACCAAATGTCGCTAAAGAGATCGTAAAACCACACACCACCATGACACAAATGGAATAAAACATTAAGCTGGTGAAAAGTTACGTCCTTGGAGCAAGATTCACGAGGACATAAAAAGTTTCAATCCGTTCTGTCTACACCACTGATGGGCATTATAAAGACCGAATCGTATACAAATAAGGTCTGTGTCCGTGGTGCTGATCCCAGTGGTGAACGCAGAGCGGAGGCTACAGAGCGCCTGTGCTACTCTATGGTCGTTCCATCGCTGATCAATGATTGAACTGAACAAAGGCAGAAAAGGATCAATTTCTAATAACTATCAATGCAACACCGCCGATTTCTTTCTCCATTCGTTCACAATAACAGATTTCCCATCATTTTAAAGTATACAATGTTCTATGAACACATGCAAGCAAAAGGGTAAAGGATAACACTAACCTGAAGCCGCCGTAGATCAAATTTCTTCCAATATTGAAACATCGATCCCACATCGGCGGCCATCTTGGGGGATATTGAAGATGTTTTTTTCAGCGGCTGCAATAAATATGTGGGCTGGATTTCCCTTGTTAAACAACGTTCACGATTACTCGTTCTACTTTTTAAAAAATGCAACGAACACAAGAAAGTCCACTGAACTAACGCAAATGTGTTTGTTAAAAAAAATAAGTGATGTCCTGGTGGACCGCGAGTGTTTTTGAAAAGAAAAATAGTATCAACGCATTTGTGCAGTCCCGGTTATCCGGACAAATTGCATTTGATTTTGGTTTGTCAAAGTTATCAATAATGACGTAAGGGGTTGATCAATAGCCTACCGTCTGGTAAAGGGAAGGAGAACAACAATGTAATCTATGCATATTGTGCTTATGGAAATCCGTCTACCATGGTATAAAACAGTTGCGTCCATATCTTCAGTCCTTAATAATAGTAGACTAAATAGTGAAATACACAGAACACCTCTTTTTATGTTTACACCCCTCCCTCCATTAGTTTAGGCTACAAATAACAGTGAATGGATGAATAGACTATATATCCATTGCACTTTGGATTTCTGCTCATCTGAATAAATAGGCGCAGATCATTGGCAATGCTCTGCTCTGGTGAACGAATAAAAACTAGTTTAATTTGTGATCATGTTAATTCATTACCATTTCAAAATGTGAAATAGTAATATCACAAAAACCTTAGCGCACACGCGCTCGCGTACACACACACATACATACATACACTGACGCTACACACATATCACAACTGCTGCTACAATACTTATTTACGATTTTCTACTACTGCTAATTCAAATTCTTGCCCCAAAATCCCCCTTCCCACTTAATGTGTCGTGAAAAGTGTTATGAAATGTAATGTCATGTAATATTTTAAATTGAATATAACTGCCTTAATATGTTGCTGGACCCCAGGAAGAGTAGCTACTGCTTTGTGTAAATATTGTACTATAGATTGTTGCCTTCCTGTTTTATACTTGGGCTAAAATGTACTATTCTATTCTACTGAGCCATTTACTTTATATTTGTAATTCTTATATTTTATTATTTCTTATTGTTGTTGTATTGTCTAGAAGGGACCTGCATGTAAGCATTTAATTGGACAGTAAATACCATGTGTATCCTGTACATATGACTTGTAAAAACTTGAAACTGATTTGAAATAACTTCATAAACATTTCACTGTCTAAACTTTGCAAAATGATTCCCACACATGCCTAGTTACTAATTATTTAGATATGTCAAAGATCCATTCAAAAATATATGAAACGTATTTTAGAACTTAGTTCATGTGTGAAAATGAATTAATCACTCTAGCAATTGGATCTAGCTTTGATATCTGAAATTGAACAGTGGCTGGTATATGGTGGGTTAACTGGGTCTCAGAAAAAGTGGGTGTGCAGGCATAGAAAACATCTAGTTATTGTATATCTGGGATACAGACTGGTACTGGATGATATGAGACCTGTAAAAACAAAGGCATATGGGATGTACTGAGTAGCCTACTTAAAATAATGCATATTATTGACAACTTGACACAAATCCTCTAGAGTCTACTCTGAGCAGTGCCCGTATGGGGTCAAATAACATGTTTATGAGGTCAATTACTGGATCTTAATTTTGATTAGATAATGAAAGATTATGGTGTGAAAACAGTACATATATGGTATCTGAGGAATTACAAACGTGTGTATTTCTGTTTCATCACATCTGTAGGCTATACAGGGGAAAGGAAGGGGAAAGGGGATGCCTAAGTCAGTTGCACATCTGAATGCATTCATCCGAAAAGTCTCTTCCACATTGACTCAACGCCTGTGAATCAGAGAAGGATTCATATGTAATGAATATCATATTGATATAGTGTTTTTCAGTGGTAGTTTACTTTTGAAGAGCACAGGTAGACAGACACATGTACATCAAATACGAAGACGATATATTACGCAGGCATTCATGTCCATCACCACTACTCTGGAAAACCTGCCTCTGTTTACATGAAGGGGTTTGTAAGAATTTGTTCTTAACAGACTTTCCTAGTTAAATAAAGGTTAAATAAATACAAATAAATGCATTTGTAAGACCAGTGAAGGCTGCAGACATATTCCATAATATACAATAAAGTTGTTTTCCATCATACTTGACTCTCTGTACACCATAGACTTGCATTCAAATTTTTGTAGTGGTGATGGTGGAGTTGGATGTTTTACCAACTCTGCACTTTCAACAAATAATTTCCTTCCACTATTCAACGCATACCGAGCAAAGCTAAGCTTGAACAAGAACTGTTTTAGTGTTGTCTGCGCCCCCTGGTGGCTGTACATGTTCTTAGGGTACAGTCGTGCACTGAATAATATTCTGACCAAACAAAGTAGGCCTAAGTAGGCCTATGTTACAATTAAACACATCCTTTGATTTAATTACCAAATCATTGATAAGAAAATACGTAATAAATGTACATACATGATAATCTGGAGCCATGTGAAATCACAAATATAGGAAAAAGTAATTAACTCAGGTCACTGTGAAATGCATCATAATGCTGTTTATGTGTTTATTCCATCATGACATCCCTTTAAAAACGTCTGTAAAGAGAAAATAATATGCATATATTGTTGTACTTTAGCAACTTAAAGTTTATTACTATCTGAACCATATGTAAGGGAGGAATTTCATATTCTCTTGCCAGACATAAATCACCTAGGGGGAATTATGAAGGAAGCTTATTAAAAGTTTCAGTATTATTGCGTTTTATTGGTTGCTCGAGGGTGGCAATGAGATGCAAGCCTCATATGAAAATAATAACATCTTAGTTAGCTGTGATTTATCTGGAAACTTAACATTCAAATTAGAGTTGATATGGAAGACAATTTCATGCCAGGGTTGTTGCCACAATAAACCCACCGGGCTGTGTGTTTTATGTAAATATATTTTTAGTCTAAGTTTGACTGAACAATTCAGCGCTTGCAGATTTCATTCTCAAGCATATCGATCAATCAACTGAGTGAGTAATCTCACATATTTGATCAACTTTTGAGCAGTGAATGAACAACCAATATTGACAGATGCAGCTTATTTCCACTTCTATTACATGTGTATCAAATGCAGTAGGTCAAGTAGAAAGAGATGATTAAATTGAAGAAGAGCCAGCAAAACTTTATCATTCAGGTGTATTACAAAACGTGCAGTATCAGTGGCTCATTTTCAAAGAGCCAAGATAAATTTGGTTTGACACATAGAAAAAAATGTGCTGCTAGCACTGCCTACTGGCCAACAGGGATAAATTGTTTTCAAAGTCAAGGCACGGGCAACCTAGTATCGTGTTTAAAAGTTATCTCCATTGCCACCGTCCATTGTTATGACAAAGCCTTTACAGTGTAGTGAAGAAGGCGCAACATTGCCTCTTCAATCACAGGAGGCTGAAGAAATTTGGCTTGTCACCTAAAACCCTCACAAACTTTTACAGATGCACAATTGAGAGCATCCTGTTGGGCTGTATCACCGCCTGGTAAGGAAACTGCACCACCCACAACCGCAGGGCTCTCCTGAGGGTGTTGCGGTGTGCACAATGCATCACCAGGGGCAAACTACTTGCCCTCTAGAACACCTACAGCACCCGATGTCACAGGAAGTCCAGAAAGATCATCAAGGACAACAACCACTCGAGCCACTGCCTGTTCACCCCGCTATCATCCAGAAGGCGAGGTCAGTACAGGCCCATCAAAGCTGGGGCCAAGAGTCTGAAAAACAGCTTTTATCTCAAGGCCATCGGACCATTAAATAGCCATCACTGCTGCCTACATACACAGACTTGAAATCATTGGCCATGTCACTTTAATAATGTTTACATATCTTGCATTTCTCATCTCATATGTATATACTGTATTCTATAATATTCTACTGTATCTTAGTCTATGCCGCTCTGACATAGCGCGTCCATATATTTATATATTTTTAATTCAATTCCTTACTTAGGTTTGTGTGTATTGGGTACAGTATATGTTGTGAAATTGTTAGATATTGCTGCACTGTCAGAACTAGAAGCACAAGCATTTCGCTACACCCGCAATAACATCTGCTAAACACGTGTATGTGACCAATAAAATTTGATTTGATTTGATTTCAGTGTAACATTTTCTGGTTATTGGTCTTGTAAATGTTAACAAATACCTACAAGCCTATAAGCCTCAGTCGAAAATCACTATGAGTAGAAAGGGCACATCATGCTCTGCTGCCTGCTTTAAAGAGCTGCAGTTACTGAGGAGGATGGCTTGTCTTTCTGACATTGGGAAAACAGTAAGCCTCTTGGACTTAACCCTTCTAATATATCCTATTTCATCAGACATCCCGGAATTTGTGCAAAAGGGTGTGTGAAGAACTGAGAAGAGACATAACATCAACTACATTGTGAGGGAGTATTTTCACATCGTCTACTTTGAAATCCATGCCACCCTGTTTGTATCACAATTCCTGTTTATCTCTCCTCTTTCTCCATCCATCCTTTCATCCATCCATCCATCCATCCATCCATCCATCCATCCATCCATCCATCCATCCATCCATCCATCCATCTATCTCCCATGTAGAGTATGTGTGACTCCGTTACAAAGACTAAAATGCATAAAGAAGAATCAAATATTCAAAATATATTCAATTAATTCAAATGCCCCCAAGAACACACCCCACCACTGACCGTCTATTTGGGTGGAAAATGTTTTGACTGTATAATTTGGATACTGTATAATTAGAAAATCCTTAATGGGCACCATACCCCTATTTTCCATAGCTTTTTTCCTGTGCTATGTGAGAAAGCCACCAATATGACAAAAATTCAGAAGTTTAAAACAAACAGAGCTGCTACACAGAAACACCTCTCATCACAATAGTTATGGTCCATCAGGAAATGTAATGGGACAGCTGGTGGATGGAGCCCAGCAAGTGGAGCTGTCAGTCAAACCTCTAGCTTTCTACTCAAGCCATATCTGATTCTAGTGTCTCTGTAATGTGATGGAGTGTTGGGCTGTTACTCTAAATCGTAGTTAAAGTACTGACAATAGTCCAAAAGGAAGGGGAATACTTAGTGCTCTTTACCAGTGTCATGGCCTATAGAAGGCATGGAGCCTTTATAGTGTATGGGTAGGGAAGGTTGGCAATGGGTGTGGTGGGGTATCAGTAGCCGAAATATCTACCCCCTAGTGATCATCCTGTCACATTATAAACCGTCCCTCTTTGCCCTTTTCCAGCTACTATACAGACGTGGTGAGTAGATGCTCACCCCTTGACTGGATCTAATCCTAGGAAGCTTCAGAGAGCCATATGCATTTCACTGCGTGAAATAAGTGATCCCAAATAGCTTTTTAGTCAGGAATCATTTGGTTGGGGATTTCCTGTTCTCTTCTAGTTGTATCTCTCTGGGGACAGGATGCTGGCAGTTCTCATATTTTTTGTTATTTAATGTACAGAAAGATTGAGATTGAGATGACTTCTCTCTCTCAGGTGTATTGCTGCTTTTTTTGTTCATCGAGAATATGAAATTGTTATTTTTTGGGCCGACATAGAGCAGATCGTTGGTATCTAACTTTGAGAGAATGGGCAAATTGAAGTAGAAGTAAGTTGTGTAAACAAATTAGAATCTTTCGTTTGTGTTCTTTATCTACTTTGCTCTGGAAATTCAGGAAAGACCTGCTGTAAGAGTTAAGATGTCTTTGAATGTCCAAATTAATAGATTAAGCAAAATTTCTGTGAATATCTGGGGGTGAGGACAACTGAGGACTGGAGCAAGGAGTAGAGATGGGAATAGAGATGGGACCAGTGACATCAAACATCAGATACCTTTCTGATAAGATGTAAGGCATATGTTTATTGAGGAGCAACAATGAGGTGCAAACATTTTCCATGGGTCTACGATTGTGTTCATCCTCATCTCAACCCATTCTGGATCAAATCATCATCAACTCAACTCATCATCAATGCAACTCAACTCCACTCTGCGCAGACAATCTTTCACTAAATTGAGATGAGTACATACCTATTGGCACAATGACCTTCAGCTGTGAAGCACAACTGTTGGTGGGGCTAATCCACAGCATCTGTTAGACATCAGCTGTCGAGAGATGCCTGCCAATCCTGGCACTGTAATGTCATCAGACTGCATTCCCATGCTCTGTTTTCACGATTCCACGGTAATCCCTGGCTTCATGAGATATCTCCAATCAAACGTGGCTCAGTGCACCACCCTGTCAAAGCCTAGGCCCCAGTGCATAATCCCTCATATGATCCAGGGGCTCTGAGTACGGGAGGACCACTCCCTCACCATGCTAATTATAGACTCCCAGAGAGGAGAGGGCTATGGAAATAATTGAATTGCAAAATAAGAAGTATTTCAGGTCTTCATTATGAAATGTGCGCTATACCATCAATCATGTTTAGTGTGCAAGGTTATAGTAACCACAGTCAGATATTTAGTTTGCTGGCATGATCTAAGTAGGTTATAGTAAACCTGGTCAGATATTTAGTTTGCTGCCATGATCTAAGTAGGTTATAGTCAACCCGGTCAGATATTTAGTTTGCTGGCATGATCTAAGTAGGTTATAGTAAACCTGGTCAGATATTTAGAATGCTGCCATGATCTAAGTAGGTTATAGTAAACCCGGTCAGATATTTAGTTTGCTGGCATGATGTAAGTAGGTTATAGTCACCCAAGTCAGATATTTAGTTTGCTGGCATGATCTAAGTAGATTATAGTAAACCTAGTCAGATATTTAGTTTGCTGGCATGATGTAAGTAGATTATAGTAAACCCGGTCAGATATTTAGTTTGCTGGCATGATCTAAGTAGATTATAGTAAACCCGGTCAGATATATTATTTTGCTGCCATGATCTAAGTAGATTATAGTAAACCCTGTCAGATATATTATTTTGCTGGTATGATCCCTTTTTTCTCCATTTCCGCCTGAATGACATGTCCAAAGTAAACTGCCTATAGCTTAGGCCCTGAAGCCAGGATATGCATATAATTGGTGCCATTGGAAAGAAAACACTGTGAAGTTTGTAGAAATGTTAAAATAATATAAGAGAATATAACACAATAGATATGGTAGGAGAAAATCCAAAGAAAAACCAACCAGAATTGTTTTTTTGAGAGAGACCATCCTCTTAAAAATGCAAGAGAAAGGCCATATTGTAAATTGGATGCAATTCCTATGGCTTCCACGGGGTGTCAGCAGACTATGTTCAACGTTTCAGGCTTGTAACTTCAAAAACAAATAAGAAATAAAAGTTTTAGTATAAGGACACAGTCTTGGAAATCTGTGTTTGCACGCCATGAAGAAATTACGCACCTGCCAAAAGCGGTTTCCTATTGAACATACTTCTTTCAAAAATAAATATTATAGTTTGATTACATTTGAGGGTATCTGAGAAGTAAATAGAAATGTATTTTGACTTGTTGAAACAAAGTTTAGGGGTAGATTTCGGATTCCTTTCTCTGCAAGTTGAAGTCTAAACAGACTTTTGGGAATATAAAGAAGGATTTTACCTAACAAAACATGTTATAGCTGGGACCCTTTGGATGATAAATCAGAGGATGATTTTCAAAAATAATATTTAATCATTATATGTGAATGTATGAAACCTGTGCTGGTTGAAAAATATTTTTATGTGGGTTGCCGTCCTCAAACAATCGCATGGCATGTTTTTGCTGTAATATCTACTGTAAATCGGACAGTGTAGTTCGATTGACAAGAATTTAAGCTTTCAGCTGATATAAGACACTTATATGTACCAAAATATTTAAAATCCATAATATTTATTTGAATTATGCACCCCCAGTTTCACCGGAAGTTGTCCAGTTTGCTGGCATGATCTAAGTAGGTTATAGTAACCTCGGTCAGATATTTAGTTTGCTGACATGATCTCATTTTGTGAAAAAGCCAATAATAAATTAACAATCTCAGGTGATCATGGTACCAATTGCTGTGTGTTTGTTAAATCCAGGCCCACAGAAAGTAAAGAAGAGAGCAGAGGGAGCCAACTCCAATGTGTTCTCTCCATGTTTGAACAGGCCCAGATCCACGAGTTCAAAGAAGTAAGTAGACCAACTTGATAAATTGCTTCTCCGAAGCTAGTTACATTTCTTTTCCATTGATTTTGCCAAGTAACACAACCATAGACACATGCAGTACACAGTGGTCTGTCCAGAACATTTTGAATGGGGTGGCCAAGGTGGGGCACAGACCCAGTTTAGGAGGGCCATAACATTTTGAACCTTAATCAATGCAAGGTGGATTTATTTTCTATATAAATATGATGGTTCAATGTATTAAATGCTTCAGATTAGGTTAGGTACATTTCCCTGTTCAAATGGTAGCTAAACTAACTTGAATGATTTCTCATTTGTGTCTAGCCATGTTTCATAATTTTCCTTAAATTCGCAAGTAGCTGAATATATTTCACCAGAGGAGGCATCTGAGTGAGGGAAACAGCGCCCCTCTGTCTTAGTATCTGTAGCCCAGACAGTATCAGGTACATGGGCTACACATACCAAGGCAGAGGTGCGCTGTTTCGCTTGCTCTGATGCTTTCTCCGGTGAGATTGGTGAGTCTTGCTGTCAGGTGTTGGTCTTGGTCAAAATGATTAATTATATTCAGAGACGACCTATCAGATCTCAGATTCGGGGGGGTTGGACACCCTTGACACACCACTGGCAGTACATAGATAAATTCTCTTTTGAATCTGAATATATACTTACATAAAAGGAGCACGCAGGTATGTGATGTGAATACATGTACACCTACTCACCCTATCAACCCTCAACAGGCTTTCACTATCATGGACCAAAACAGGGATGGTTTAATACATTTGTACAAGATAAATTCATGAAATAAAGTGGGTTATACAGGATATAAGTGGAAGTATTGAATGGAAGTATGTGAGAATGGTCAACCGTCCGTCCGTCCGTCTGTCTGTCATCCTTTAGGTGCAGACCCAGAGGAGACCATCCTCAATGCCTTCAAAGTCTTTGATCCTGAGGGGAAGGAGACCTTGAAGAAGGACTTGTGATCGTGCCTGTCTTACAATGCAGTCTTACATATTAGGTGTGTACAGATGTAGGATCATAATTTGAGCCAGTTTGCTGAAGCAATAAAATAATCCTGCAGCAACAGGAAATGTGAATTATTATTTTTGTTTTTTGTTTGTTTTTTTTTACCCCGTTTTCTCCCCAATTTCATGGTATCCAATTGTTTTAGTAGCTACTATCTTTTTCTCATCGCTACAACTCCCGTACGGGCTCGGGAGAGACAAAGTTTTAAGTCATGAGTCCTCCGATACACACCCCAACCAAGCCGCACTGCTTCTTAACACAGCACGCATCCAACCCGGAAGCCAGCTGCACCAATGTGTCGGAGGAAACACCGTGCACCTGCAACCTTGGTTAGCGCGCACTGCGCCCGCCCCGCCACAGGAGTCCCTGGTGCACGATGAGACAAGGATATCCCTACCGGCCAACCCCTCCCTAACCCGGGCGACGCGGCTGGTTACGACAGAGCCTGGGCGCGAACCCAGAGTCTCTGGTGGCACAGTTGGCGCTGCAATACAGCGCCCTTAACCACTGCTTCACCCGGGAGGCCCTGGAAACGTGAATTATTATGTGGATAATAATTCATGGACATTTTTGCAGGGTTTGATAGATATTTTGTTAGGACAAAAGGAGTCTAAAATGTCCAAGTGGAAATTACAAACTCTAATAAGCCTTTTTAAACTTCAAATACCTTAAACATATGCATATCCTGCTGCATTTCCTGAAAATTCTCAGCAACAAAAGAGTAATCAAATTAAGATCCTACATACAGTACATACTGTATGTAGACATCTAATAACTACTACTACTCTTCTCTTTTTAAAAATGCCTTCCTCACCATCTTAAATAAGCATGCCCCATTCAAGAAATTTAGAACCAGGAACCGATATAGCCCTTGGTTCTCTCCAGACCTGACTGCTCTTAACCAACACAAAAACATCCTATGATGTTCTGAATTAGCATCGAACAGCCCCCGTGATATGCAACTTTTCAGGGAAGTTAGAAACTAATATACACAGGCAGCTAGAAAAGCCAAGGCTAGCTTTTTCAAGCAGAAATTTGCTTCCTGCAACACAAACTCAAAAAGGTTCTGGGACACCGTAAAGTCCATGAAGAATAAGAACACCTGCTTCCAGCTGCCCACTGCACTGAGGATAGGAAACTCTGTCACCAACGATAAATCCACTATAATTGAGAATTTCAATAAGCATTTTTCTACGGCTGGCGAAGCTTTCCACCTGGCTACCCCTATCCCGGTCAACAACACTGTACCCCCACAGCAACTCGCCCAAGCCTTACCCATTTCTCCTTCTCCCAAATCCAGTCAGCTGATGTTCTGAAAGAGCTGCAAAATCTGGACCCCTACAAATCAGCCAGGCTAGACAATCTGGGACCCTCTCTTTCTAAAAATTATAATTGTTGCAACCCCTATTACTAGCCTGTTCAACCTCTCTTGCGTATCGTCTGAGATTCCCAAAGATTGGAAAGCAGCTGCGGTCATCCTCCTCTTCAAAAGGGGGGACACTCTTGACCCAAACTGCTACAGACCTATATCTATCCTACCCTGCCTTTCTAAGGTCTTCGAAAGCCAATTCAACAAGCAGATTACCGACCATTTTGAATCCCATCGCACCTTCTCCGCTATGCAATCTGGTTTCAGAGCTGGTCATGGGTGCACCTCAGCCATGCTCAAGGTCCTAAACGATATCTTCACCGCCATCGATAAGAAAAAATACTGTGCAGCCGTATTCATTAACCTGGACAAGGCTTTCGACTCTGTCAATCACCACATCCTCATCGGCAGACGCCTGGTTCACCAACTACTTCTCTGATAGAGTTCAGTGTGTCAAATCGGAGAGCCTGTTGTCCGGGCCTCTGGCAGTCTATGGGGGTGCCACAGGGTTCAATTCTTGGGCCGACTCTCTTCTCTGTATACATCAATGATGTCGCTCTTGCTGCTGGTGAGTCTCTGATGCACCTCTACGCAGACGACACCGTTCTGTATACTTCTGGCCCTTCTTTGGACACTGTGTTAACAACCCTCCAGGCGAGCCTCAATGCCATACAACTCCTCTTCCGTGGCCTCCAACTGCTCTTAAATACATTAGTAAAACCAAATGCATGCTCTTCAACCGATCGCTGCCTGCACCTGCCCGCCCGTCCAACATCACTACTCTGGACGGTTCTGACTTAGAATATGTGGACAACTACAAATACCTAGGTGTCTGGTTATACTGTAAACTCTCCTTCCAGACTCACATCAAACATCTCCAATCCCAAGTTAAACCTAGAATTGGCTTCCTATTTCGCAACAAAGCATCCTTCACTCATGCTGCCAAACATACCCTCATAAAACTGACCATCCTACCGATCCTCGACTTCGGCGATGTCATTTACCAAATAGCCTCCAATACCCTACTCATTAAATTGGAAGCAGTCTATCACAGTGCCATCTGTTTTGTCACCAAAGCCCCATATACTACCCACCACTGCGACCTGTACACTCTTCTTGGCTGGCCCTCGCTTCATACTTATTGCCAAATCCACTGGCTCCAGGTCATCTACAAGCCCCTGCTAGGTAAAGTCTCCCCCTAACTCAGCTCGCTGGTCACCATAGCAGCACCCACCTGTAGCACGCGCTCCGGGAGGTACAGTGCCTTGCGAAAGTATTTGGCCCCCTTGAACTTTGCAACCTTTTGCCACATTTCAGGCTTCAAACATAAAGATATAAAACTGTATTTTTTTGTGAAGAATCAACAACAAGTGGGACACAATCATGAAGTGGAACGACATTTATTGGATATTTCAAACTTTTTTAACAAATCAAAAACTGAAAGATTGGGCGTGCAAAATTATTCAGCCCCCTTAAGTTAATACTTTGTAGCGCCACCTTTTGCTGCGATTACAGCTGTAAGTCGCTTGGGGTATGTCTCTATCAGTTTTGCACATCGAGAGACTGACATTTTTTCCCATTCCTCCTTGCAAAACAGCTCGAGCTCAGTGAGGTTGGATGGAGAGCATTTGTGAACAGCAGTTTTCAGTTCTTTCCACAGATTCTCGATTGGATTCAGGTCTGGACTTTGACTTGGCCATTCTAACACCTGGATATGTTTATTTTTGAACCATTCCATTGTAGATTTTGCTTTATGTTTTGGATCATTGTCTTGTTGGAGGACAAATCTCCGTCCCAGTCTGAGGTCTTTTGCAGACTCCATCAGGTTTTCTTCCAGAATGGTCCTGTATTTGGCTCCATCCATCTTCCCATCAATTTTAACCATCTTCCCTGTCCCTGCTGAAGAAAAGCAGGCCCAAACCATTATTCTGCAACCACCATGTTTGAAAGTGGGGATGGTGTGTTCAGGGTGATGAGCTGTGTTGCTTTTTTGCCAAAAAGTTCAATTTTGGTTTCATCTGACCTGAGCACCTTCTTCCACATGTTTGGTGTGTCTCCCAAGTGGCTTGTGGAAAACTTTAAACAACACTTTTTATGGATATCTTTAAGAAATGGCTTTCTTCTTGCCACTCTTACATAAAGGCCAGATTTGTGCAATATACGACTGATTGTTGTCCTATGGACAGAGTCTCCCACCTCAGCTGTAGATCTCTGCAGTTCATCCAGAGAGATCATGGGCCTCTTGGCTGCATCTCTGATCAGTCTTCTCCTTGTATGAGCTGAAAATTTAGAGGGACGGCCAGGTCTTGGTAGATTTGCAGTGGTCTGATACTCCTTCCATTTCAATATTATCGCTTGCACAGTGCTCCTTGGGATTTTTAAAGCTTGGGAAATATTTTTGTATCCAAATCCGGCTTTAAACTTCTTCACAACAGTATCTCAGACCTGCCTGGTGTGTTCCTTGTTCTTCATGATGCTCTCTGCGCTTTTAACGGACCTCTGAGACTATCACAGTGCAGGTGCATTTATACGGAGACGTGATTACACACAGGTGGATTGTATTTATCATCATTAGTCGTTTAGGTCAACATTGGATCATTCAGAGATCCTCACTGAACTTCTGGAGAGAGTTTGCTGCACTGAAAGTAAAGGGGCTGAATAATTTTGCATGCCCAATTTTTCAGTTTTTGATTTGTTAAAAAAGTTTGAAATATCCAATAAATGTCGTTCCACTTCATGATTGTGTCCCACTTGTTGTTGATTCTTCACAAAAAAATGCAGTTTTATATCTTTATGTTTGAAGCCTGAAATGTGGCAAAAGGACGCAAAGTTCAAGGGGGCCGAATACTTTCGCAAGGCACTGTATATCTCTCTGGTCACCCCCAAAACCAATTCTTCCTTTAGCCGCCTCTCCTTCCAGTTCTCTGCTGCCAATGATGGAATGAACTACAAAACTCTCTGAAACTGGAAACACTTATCTCCCTCACTAGCTTTAAGCACCAGCTGTCAGAGCAGCTCACAGATTACTGCACCTTTACATAGCCCATCTATAATTTAGCCCAAAAAACTACCTCTTCCCCTACTGTATTTATTTATTTTGCTCCTTTGCACCCCATTATTTCTATCTCTACTTTGCAAATTCTTCCAAAGCAAATCTACCATTCCAGTGTTTTACTTGCTATATTGTATTTACTTCGCCACCATGGCCCTTTTGCCTTTACCTCCCTTATCTCACCTCATTTGCTCACATCTTATATAGACTTATCTTTCAACTGTATTATTGACTGTATGTTTGTTTTACTCCATGTGTAACTCTGTGTTGTTGTATGTGTCGAACTGCTTTGCTTTATCTTGGCCAGGGCGCAATTGTAAATGAGAACTTGTTCTCAACTTGCCTACCTGGTTAAATAAAGGAGAAAAAAATATATATATAATAATAATAAAATAACAGTGTAACAGTGTCTTATTCTATGCCGCTCTGACATTGCTTGTTCAAATATTATATTCTTAATTCCATTCCTTACTTTAGATTTGTGTGTATTGCTGTGAAATTGTTAGATATTACTTGTTAGATATTACTGCACTGTTGGAGCTAGAAATACACGCATTTCGTTACACCCACAATAACATCTGCTAAACATGTGTTTGTGGCCAATACAATTCGATTTGAGATGTTAACAATCCAGGCAGATGGGTTCTCCTGCGAAAAGTTTAGAACCATCATCACTGATATTTTTTTTTTTACATACTAAGCAAAACCACTTTCATAATATTCTCAAACAGGCTTTGTGATCTATTCCTTCAGATGGAGCAGATGTTCACCGCTGTCACGCCCTGGCCATAGAGAGGTTTTTATTCTCTATTTTGGTTAGGCCAGGGTGTGACTAGGGTGGGCATTCTATGTTCATTTTCTATCTTTTTGATTTCTGTGTTGTTTGGCCGGGTGTGGTTCTCAATCAGAGGCAGCTGTCTATCGTTGTCTCTGATTGAGAACCATACTTAGGTAGCCTTTTCCCACCTGTGTGGTGTGGGTAGTTATTTTCTGTTTTTAGTGTGTTTGCACCTGACAGAGCTGTTTCGGTTGTTCTTTTGTTGCTTGTTTGATAGTGTTCAGTTTTACCATTAAAATGAACACTTACCACGCTGCACCTTGGTCCTCACCGTCTTCCCTCCAGATGTGTCTGGACACCTGGACTACAAGAATCTGATCTACATCATCACACATGGGGAAGAGAAGGGCCAGGAATAAATCCATCTCTTGCTAACTGTCCCTGCATCTCTTCTGTTACACGTCGCTGCGCATCAAAACTATCTGGAAATGTTTGAGATGGGCATGATCATCTTGTAAATAAAGGATTTTCAGGTTATACGTATATAATCCATTTTCATACAGGATATAGATCCAATTGTAACTATGATCTATCAGATGAATTGAACTGTACATACACGTTCTAAAATAATCTAGAGAGTCTAGGTTCACAACAGTGTGGATTTGTAATCTTGTTCAGAAATTCCACAAATGTTTTGTCCTGTGAACAAGGATGTGCACTTGAAAACCTTAGATTTATCAATACAAATATTGCAACAAAAACTCGAATTGTCACTTACAAGTAATGAGGTGTCTGAAATTGGTATTGTTGCCAGACGCCTGCTCCTCTCTCATAAATCTAAGCTTGGCTATTAGTAAAATAATCAGTTCTTCTGGGGAAGAGGAAAATCACAGTAATTAAATTGTCATTGACAATCAAGTTCTACGGAGGCTGAAATATTTAGGGAGGAGGCTGGCACTGTGGTAGCAGCCATGCACGGATGTCACGGTGTGGCACACCTAGGGGGGTAGTTTAATTTAGGCCAGCATAGTAGATGGCAGCGTCCATCAAATCCACCCAGAAGGTTGTTCGGGCAAATTCCTCTGAAGTAGGATAGTGGGTGTGGCTAGATCAGAGGGCATCGTTAACGGCTAATAGATAGGCTAACATTTATTTTGTCCCGGTAGACGGCTAATATTAGGTGTTTTGTATAACACTAAGATGTTGAAGTAGTTAGCTAGGTATAATATAACTTTGTATGATAACCAAATAACAGGGTGTCATTTCTACACGTTCTTGGAACCAGCAATTTAGTGAAACTAGCCAATCGCAGCCACCACTAGCTAACGTTAGCTAACCAGCACTAGATTTGCAGCTCACTCAGCCATTTTTTTCTACGTCGCAATGGCCGATGTTGACAAACTCAACATAGACAGTATCATCCAGCGTCTTTTAGAAGGTAAGGGAGGAGTACATCTTACGTTATTTATGCAATATTATGTTTACTTCGTTAGATGACAGGTGGCAAGCCTTAGCTAGATAACGCGTTAGTTGTTGACGCAGGTTGGCTCTGGCTATCGGTAGCTAGCTAAGCTAAAGTTAGCTAGTAACTAGCTAACATTAGTTAAGGCTGTTGTTGCCCATATCTAACTATTTAATGTTAACCTGACATTTGTCTCGATCTACACATTAAGAAATGTTCATTCAAAGTAGTTAGCTAGCTATGTAACTAACGTTACTTTAGCTACATTATCCAGGGCACTGTCTCAGTCAATTACTAGCTGCCCCAGTCAGTCAGTGAACGATTAAGTCAATAACATGAGAAATCTGAAATGATGGTCACCATTCACACCCATATCCAGACAACATGGCAATGAGTATGATGTCGAACTAGGTAGATACTGTATCTTTGCTTGTAGATTCATCAGGATTGTTTCATTTTAAGTCAGGGGAGCAAAGCCTGGTAAGAATGTGCAGCTGCAGGAGAACGAGATCCGAGGATTGTGCCTCAAGTCCAGGGAGATATTTCTCAGCCAACCTATTCTTCTTGAACTTGAAGCCCCCCTCAAGATCTGTGGTGAGTAATCATCAATATTTGGTGAACATAACTGTTACATGATGTGTCTTCTATCCCAATGAGGGATGTGTAGAACTTGAAGTTGAAATCATTTGCCTTCTGCAGGTGACATCCATGGGCAATATTACGACCTATTGAGGCTGTTTGAGTATGGGGGCTTCCCTCCTGAGAGCAACTACCTATTTCTGGGAGACTATGTGGACAGGGGGAAGCAGTCTCTGGAGACCATCTGTCTGCTTCTGGCCTACAAAATCAAATACCCGGAGAACTTCTTCCTGCTGAGAGGGAATCATGAGTGTGCCTCCATCAACAGAATATATGGATTCTATGATGAGTGTGAGTGATATGTTGTGGCTGTAATAATCATAACCCTGCACTCTCTGACTTAATATAGTCTTTGTATCTACATAAATTGCATTTTGTTATAGGTTCCTGTCATACGCATTGCCGAGCTTACTATCATCCTAAAATTATATTTTATTATTCTAGGTAAAAGAAGGTACAACATCAAGCTCTGGAAAACATTTACAGATTGCTTTAACTGCCTCCCTATTTCTGCCATTGTTGATGAGAAGATCTTCTGTTGCCATGGAGGTAGGTTGCATTTTAGTAATCCTTAAACATGAAGAGAAGTGGTCCTGTTTTAGGACACACTAAGACATTGCTGTGATATTGAGAAATACTATTTGATTTGATTTCAATTGTCTTCTCATTTACCAACAAGTTCTTACTGCAATTAACCTTATTCTTGCTGTTAATCTCCTTCTGTGTCTCTCAGGGTTGTCACCAGACCTCCAGTCCATGGAGCAGATCCGGCGCGTCATGCGGCCCACCGACGTCCCCGACCAGGGCCTCCTGTGTGACCTGCTCTGGTCAGATCCAGACAAAGATGTCCTCGGCTGGGGAGAGAATGACAGAGGCGTCTCATTTACTTTTGGCTCAGAAGTTGTGGCAAAGTTCCTGCACAAACATGATTTGGATCTGATCTGTCGCGCCCATCAGGTATGTCTGCATACTTTCACTGTACTGTCTGGAGTTGAATGCATTGTTTTTATTTTTAACCCAGCTATAATCAATGTTGTTTTTTCGGCAGGTTGTTGAGGACGGCTATGAGTTCTTCGCCAAGCGACAGCTTGTGACTTTATTCTCAGCACCCAACTACTGCGGGGAGTTTGACAATGCTGGTGCTATGATGAGTGTGGATGAGACCCTCATGTGCTCTTTTCAGGTGAGTATTTCATCATGAATGTACTCTGTCTTATCGCGGGAATGTAAATGTGTCAATGATTGTATTAGTACTAGTGTATGGAGATCTTAACGCTATAACCAATCTCGGCATTATGTCAAACTGTACGATGTAAAGACTATTGCAGTGGGCAAAACATCATCTTAGGTTGGATTACTTGTGTCCATTCCACTTGTAGATTTTGAAGCCCGCTGAGAAGAAGAAGCCAAATGGCAGCCGTCCAGTCACACCCCCACGGAACATGGTCACCAAGCAAGGCAAGAAATGAGGTGGCATGAGAGGACTTATGTCCTACTCTCTATTCTGCTTTCGTCTTTTGCATCTGAAGGGTTGGTTGCCCTTTGTGCTGCCAATACTGAAAAGATATCCACTCCAACCTGATGAAAGCAAAATGTTTTGTTGTTTTGTCCACAAGGGTAAATGGATATGTCACCATGAAAACCTCAGGTGTTTTGCACTCCATTGCAACTAGTCTTTGCCACATATGACTGTTCAACCAGGAACAATGTAACAATATGGCTGATAATGCACAGAAATGCCTTGTTTGAAGCTGTGCAGAGTTGTTTCACTATTTTTTTCATTTCATGTTTCATAAATTTCTGTCACCACCTGTTTCTCACTGTCAATGTCAATAATGCAATTAATGGTTCTTAAAACAACTATGGAAATATCACAAGACACTTAGTTGTTTATTTCTGTATAACTTTCTTTATCATAGGACATTGAATACTCACTCTGCTCCTGCATCTTCACCATTTTTAAAACAAGTCTTGTGCTCAATTAAATGAAGAAATAAAGCATTCTTGTAATGTTGACTAAATCTTTCTAATAAACTTTTAGGGGGAAATTGGCATTTGAATTGTATTAGCATCATGCTCCTTCATCAATTATTTGAGGATTACAAGGGAAGCTCAACCTTGAATTAATTACTGCCATATATGTTTTATTATAAACAGTGGTTCAGGTCCTGAATGCTGATTAACTGGGTATGACAAAACATTTCTTGTTACTGCTCTAATTATGTTGGTAACCAATTTATATTTGTGGTATATGGCCAATATACCACGGCTAAGGGCTGTATTCAGGCACTCCGTGTTGTGCATCTGAACAGCCTGAAGCCGTGGTATATTGACCTTTTACCACACCCCCTCGTGCCTTCTTGCATTACTAGCTACTATATGTGATGTGAAAGACACTTATGGACTAAAGGAGCCTAACATCAATCCTTATAGTACAAGGACCTTAACATGTTCAGAGACTAATTGGCTCTGGCAGCCATAACAGCCAAATACTCCATCTAACCGTGAAATCGATTCTCAGTTGCTGTATGGTTCTAGAAACATAAAGTCGTTGTCATATCACATCAAAATAATTTCCAAATGCAAAATATACACTTACTGTACACTTTTTTTAACAGTTGGAGCTGACTGTATTTTTCGGTGACAACACGTCGGTGGTGTCAGTCTTTGTTTACACACAGGTGTTCAGAGATGCAGATAGCTAACATGGAACTATGGCCATGTGGGAGCCCTGACCCTATAAAGGTTTGTTGTAATTTAACCTTTTATTTTGTTATTTATTGCTGATATGAAAGATAAAGCAGGGTGTGAATTACAGTGGAGCCAGTGGGGGATCAGCTTCCCTGAATGAGTGGCAGGTAGCCTAGTGGATAGAGCGTTGGGCCAGGAACTGGAAGGTTGTTAGATCGAATCCCCGAGCTGACAAGGTAAAAATCTGTCGTTCTGCCCCTTGACAAGGCAGTTAACCCACTGCTCTTAGGCCGTCATTGTAAATAAGAATTTGTTCTTAACTGACTTGCCTAGTTAAATAAATTAAATGAGACCGCTCCCCTAAATGCAACAAAACTTTGGGGGGTCTCTAAATAATGCTAATTTATCCATTAAATTAGTTTAAAATGCATTGGTAAATATGTTTTACATTTGATCACTATGAAAATTAAAGCTTCCAAATGAAACATTTATTTCTACGTGGCTGCACATACCACCTCCCTGTCCACTGCTCTGTCCACTCAGTAGTGCTGAATTTGGCCTCAGCTGAGGTCCTTTAAAAGCATATATTTTCCTTTGAACACTGAACGAAAATATAAACGTAACAATTTCAAAGATTTTACTGAGTTACAGTTCATATAAGGAAATTATTCAATGAAAATAAATTAACCAACTCAAATTGTATTAGTCACTTGCGCCAAATACAACAGGTGTAGACCTTACAGTGAATTGCTTGTTTACAAGCCCCTAACTAACAATTCAGTTTAAAAAATATGTATCAGAAATAATCTCCTTTGTCAATCATCTCCTTTGTCTTGATCACGTTGAGGGAGAGGTTTTTGTAACAAGTAACAAGTAGTTTTAAGTGCAGCAATAACAATAGCAAGACTATATACAGGGGGTAGCGGTACAGAGGCAATTTGCGGGGGCATCGGTTAGTCGAGGTAATTGAGGTAATATGTACATGTAGGTAGAAGCAGCGGTGTAAAGAGTGGGGGGCATTAATTAGATGTTCAGGAATCTTATGGCTTGGGGGTAGAAGCTGTTTAGAAGCCTCTTGGACCTAGACTTGGTGCTCTGGTTCCGCTTGCCGTGCGGTAGCAGAAAGAACAGTTTACTACTAGGGTGGCTGGATTTTTTTAGGGCCTTCCTCTGATACCGCCTGGTATAGAGGTCCTGGATGGCAGGAAGCTTGGCCTCAATGATGTACTGGGCCGTACGCACTACCCTCTGTAGTGCCTTGGGGTCGGAAGCCGAGCAGTTGCCATACCAGGCAGTGATGCAAACAGTTAGGATGCTCTCGATGGTGCAACTGTAGAACTTTTTGAGGATCTGAGGATCCATCCCAAATCTTTTCAGTCTCCTGAGGAGGAATAGGTTTTGTCTTGCCCACTTCATGACTGTCTTTGTGTGCTTGGACCATGTTAGGTTGTTGGTGATGTGGACACCAAGGAACTTGAAGCTCTCAACCTGCTCCACTACTGATGAGAATGGGGGCGTGCTCGGTCCTCCTTTTCCTGTAGTCCACAATCATCTCCTTTGTCTTGATTACGTTGAGGGAGAGGTTTTTGTCCTGGCACCACACGGCCAGGTCTTTGACCTCCCTATAGGCTGTCTCGACGTTGTGTCATCTGCAAACTTAATGATGGTGTTGTGGTCGTGCCTGGCCGTGCAGTCATGAGTGAACAGGGAGTACAGGAGGGGATTGAGCACGCACCCCTGAGGGGCCCCTGTGTTGAGGATCAGTGTGGCGGATATGTTGTTACGTACCATTACCACCTGGGGGTGATCCATCAGGAAGTCCAGGATCCAGGTGCAGAGGGAGGTGTCTAGTCACAGGGTCCTTAGCTTATTGATGAACTTTGAGGGCACTGTGGTGTTGAATGCTGAGCTGTAGTCAATGAATAGCATTCTCGCATAGGTGTTCCTTTTGTCCAGGTGAGAAAGGGCAGTGTGGAGTGCAATGGAGATTGCATCATCTGTGGATCTGTTAGGGCAGTATGCAAATTGGAGTGGGTCTAGGGTTTCTTGGAAAATGGTGTTGCTGTGAGCCATGACCAGCCTTTCAAAGCACTTCATGGCTACAGACGTAAGTGCTACGGGTAGGTAGTCATTTAGGCAGATTACCTTAGTGTTCTTGGGCACAAGGACTATGGTGGTCTGCTTAAAACATGTTGGTATTACAGACTCGGACAGGGAGAGGATGAAAATGTCAGCGAATACACTTGCCAGTTGGTCAGCGCACGCTCACAGTACACATCCTGGTAATCTGTCTGGCCCTGCGGCCTTGTGAATGTTGACCTGTTTAAAGGTCTTATTCACAGCGGCTGCGGAGAGCGCGATCACACAGTCGTCCGGAACAGCTGGTGCTCTCATGAATGTTTCAGTGTTATTTGCCTCGAGGCGAGCATAGAAGTAGTTTTGCTCGCCTGGTAGGCTTGTGTCACTGGGCAGCTCTCGGCTGTGTTTCCCTTTGTAGTCTGTAATGGTTTGCAAACCCTGCCACATACGACGAGCGTCGGAGCCGGTGTAGTATGATTCGGTCTTATTCCCGTATTGACACTTTTCTTGTTTGATGGTTCGTCGGAGGGCATAGCGGGATTTCTTATAATCTTCCGGGTTAGAGTCCCACTCCTTGAAAGCGGCAGCTCTAGCTTTTAGCTCAGTGCGGATGTTGCCTGTAATCCATGGCTTCTGGTTGGGGTACGGTCGCTGTGGGGACGACGTCAACAATGCACTTATTGATGAAGCCAATGACTGATGTGGTGTACTCCTCAATGCCATAGGAAGAATCCTGGAACATATTCCAGTCTGTGATAGCAAAACAGTCCTGTAGCTTATCATCTGCTTCATCTGACCACTTTTATTGATCTAGTCACTGGTTCTTCCTGCTTTAATTTTTGCTTGTAAGCAGGAATCAGGAGGATGGAATTATGGTCAGATTTGTCAAATGGAGAGTGAGGGAGAGATTTGTACGCGTCTCTGTGTGGAGTAAAGGTGGTCCAGAGTTATTTTCCCTCAGGTTGCACATTTAACATGCTGACAGAAATTTGGTGAAACAGATTTAAGTTTCCCTGCATTAAAGTCCCCGGCCACAGGTGCGCTGCCTCTGGTTGAGCGTTTTCCTGTTTGCTTATGGCGGAATACAGCTCATTGAGTGCGGTCGTACACATTGATCGGAAAATACAGATTGAAACAGAATAGTGTGGTCTACAGCTTATCATGAGATACTTATTTTCGCTATTGTTTACAGAGCATCCCAACATGCTCAGTGGGTGACATGTCTGGTGATTGTGCAAGCCATTAAATAACTGGGACATTTTCAGGTTCCAGGAATTGTGTACATATCCTTGCAACATAGGACCATGCATTATCATGGATGTGAAGGTCCTGGATGGGCGTGGTTACACGTGGTCTGCGGTTGTCAGGCCCGGTTGGACGTACTGAAAAATTCTCTAAAATGACATTCAATTCTCTGGCAACAGCTCTGGTGGACATTCCTGCAGTCAGCATGATTGCATGCTCCCTCAAAACTTTAGACATCTGTGGCATTGTGTTATGTGACAAAACTGCACATTTTATAGTGGCCTTTGCATTGTCCCCAGCACAAGGTGCACCTGTGTAAATGCTCACTAACATGAATGTAAACAAATTTGTGCACAACATTTAAGAGAAATAACATTTTTGTATGTATGGAACATTCCTGGGATCTTTTATTTCAGCTTATGAAACATGGGACCAACACTTTACATGTTGCATTTATCATTTTGTTCAGTCAACATTTTCACCATTTGTTTGCCATGCGCCGTTGATAAAAATAGCCTTTATTGCAATGCATTTGATTTATCCATTGATTTATCATTGTTTGCTTTTGTCAGTCAGCTGTTTAGAGGCTCATTGCTTTGTTTTTCTACTGCGCGCATGTATTGGTGTTGTCTGTGCCATCTGTGGCCAGAAGAAGTAGACCATTTATGTATCTGTATTATTTCCATAGTTACACTTAGATCCAGGAATCATGCAGGGTTTAAGTTCAATGTTCTAATTCAATTGTTAAATAATTGATCATTATTAATAATTTAAATAATTAAAAAATAACACGGTCATGCCATTAATGTAAGGAAAGAAATTTGGTGTTTTATGTTACAGGATCTGTGAAGACTCCAAGCATTCAACTCATGAATTATGGACAACTCATAAACTACAGTGGAAACATGGTTTGATTCATATTTATATTGAAAGAAGGCTACCTGTTCTGCGTGTGTTCATGGGTGCCTCTGCTGAGAGGGTAGGCTACCGGCAGGGGTGTAGGCCTAGTGGAGGGTAAACGCAACTAAACGCAGTTTACCCACCATTTTCATAAAATTTTATTGAAGGTAACCAAATCCCTTACATTAGTCTTAATATAACTGACTTTCTTCACACAAAAAGTTGACTTTATTATTGAAATATTGCCACTTTAAACCACTCTTGACAGAACTGACTGGGTAGCATTAGCAGACAGACGATGTGAAAAGGGGTCCCCAATTTTAAAGTCTGGTGGGCCTCGAAGTAGACATTTTCCATTACTGCCACAAGGAGGTGCCAAGAAATGTAAATTGTTTTGCTCTCAAGAAAATGGCGCCTTTGAAAGGAGCGATTACTTGGGGTAGCAATAAAAGTTAAAATTTACCAACTCAAGGGGACGATTCCTGGTGTTTGTGATGCTTGTCTTTTGGTGCGACGCAGACGGTGGTGAAACAGAAGAGTCATTGTCTGTTCTTTTGAGTTTTGATGTTGTGTCTGCCTGACAAAGTGATGTTAGGATATATAAGTTATCCCGTAAGAGCTTTTGTACCGAATACATTACGTTAATACAGGTGTCAAGCTGTTAGAATTATTATGAATAAACAATATCCCCATTTTAAATAGAACTGTAACTAAGTAAACAAATACTTTGTTTTATTATATCTGATTAACAATATGAGTTCATAAGGTGGGATTGTGAGACACGGACAAGGAGTAATTAAAGTTAATGAACACCATTCCAACTAGGAAGAAACTAATGGGTTGTGGACTGTGTAAACGCATAAGGTCGTTAACCTATGGTTGAACCTACAGAAACTTAGCTCTGAGGTTTTTAGATAAGGCAGTGAGTGCATTCCTAGGTTTTCTGTTAATTAGAACTGTCAGCTCAGTGGTGATCGATAATGTTGAGGGGTCAAAAGTTACCTGGGAGTGTGTTAGTAAGTTAGAATTAACTTTTCACCTCACTTTGTCCCGGTCAAGAGGAGGAGATTGTGTTAAAACAATGAAATGACGTCATGATTTGTATATAAACTGTTACTCGTGGTAAAGTGGCAGCTCGCTCCGAGAATAAATTCTGTTACCTATTATTGAAAGACTGGTCTCCGTCAATTTTATGCAAACAAGAATCTTACAAATTCTCATAAAATAGATTAAGGGTTTTCAATTAATGAAAACACATTGGCATCATTAAATTACAGTAACACAAGCTAATGTCATACTTTCTAGGTCCATACCCAAACAGTTCGAACTACTAATTTAAAAAATGACTCCAGAAATAAGTCTCACTGTTGCCGCCTGCTCCCGACCCCCCTCAGCTGCCAGCTGTGCCCTGGACACCATTTGTGAATTGATCGCCCCCCATCTAGCTTCAGAGTTTGTTCTGTTAGGTGACCTAAACTGGGATATATTAACACCCCGGCAGTCCTACAATCTAAGCTAGATGCCCTCAATCTTACACAAATCATCAAGGAACCCACCAGGTACAACCCTAAATCTGTAAACAAGGGCACCCTCATAGACGTTATCCTGACCTACTGGCCCTCCAAATACACCTCTGCTGTCTTCAACCAGGATCTCAGCGATCACTGCCTCATTGCCTGTATCCGCTACGGGTCCGCAGTCAAACGACCACCCCTCATCACTGTCAAACGCTCCCTAAAACACTCTGCGAGCAAGCCTCTCTAATCGACCTGGCCTGGGTATCCTGGAAGGATATTGACCTCCTCCCATCAGTTGAGGATGCCTGGTCATTCTTTAAAAGTAACTTCTTCACCATCTTAGATAAGCATGCTCCGTTCAAAAAATGTAGAACTAAGAACAGATATAGCCCTTGGTTCACTCCAGACCTGACTGCCCTCGACTAGCACAAAAACATCCTGTGGCGGACTGCAATAGCATCGAATAGTCCCTGTGATATGCAGCGGTTCAGGGAAGTCAGGAACCAATACACGCAGTCAGTCAGGAAAGCAAAGGCCAGCTTTTTCAAGCAGAAATTTGCATCCTGTAGCTCTAACTCCAAAATGTTCTGGGGCACTGTAAAGTCCATGGAGAACAAGAGCACCTCCTCCCAGCTGCCCACTGCACTGAGGCTAGGTAACACGGTCACCACCGATAAATCCATGATAATCAAAAACTTCAACAAGCATTTCTCAACGACTGGCCATGCCATCCTCCTGGCTACTCCAACCCCGGCCAACAGCTCTCCTCCCGCCGCAGCTACTCGCCCAAGCCTCCACAGCTTCTCCTTTACCCAAATCCAGATAGCAGATGTTCTGAAAGAGCTGCAAAACCTGGACCCCTACAAAACAGCTGGGCTTGAAAATCTGGACCCTTTATTTCTGAAACTATCCGCCGCCATTGTCGCAACCCCTATTACCAGCCTGTTCAACCTCTCTTTCATATCGTCTGAGATCCCTAAGGATTGGAAAGCTGCTGCAGTCATCCCCCTCTTCAAAGGGGGATACACCCTGGACCCAAACTGTTACAGACCTATATCCATCCTGCCCTGCCTATCTAAGGTCTTCGAAAGCCAAGTCAACAAACAGATCACTGACCATCTCAAATCCGATATCATAACCGCCATCGATAAAAGACAGTACTGTGCAGTCGTCTTCATCGACCTGGCCAAGGCTTTGCGACTCTTGTCAATCACCATATTCTTATCGGAAGACTCAGTAGCCTCGGTTTTTCTAATTACTGCCTTCCCTGGTTCACCAACTACTTTGCAGACAGAGTTCAATGTGTCAAATCGGAGAGCATGTTGTCCGGTCCTCTGGCAGTCTCTATGGGGGTGCCACAGGGTTCAATTATCGGGCTGACTCTTTTCTCTGTATATATCAGTGATGTTGCTCTTGCTGTGGGCGATTCCCTGATCCACCTCTACGCAGACTACACCATTCTGTATACTTCCGGCCCTTCCTTGGACACTGTGCTATCTAACCTCCAAACGAGCTTCAATGCCATACAACACTCCTTCCGTGGCCTCCAACTGCTCTTAAACGCTAATGCATGCTTTTCAACCGTTCGCTGCCTGCACCCGCATGCCCGACTAGCATCACCACCCTGGATGGTTCCGACCTAGAATATGTGGACATCTATAAGTACCTAGGTGTCTGGCTAAACTGTAAACTCTCCTTCCATACTCATATCAAACATCTCCAATCTAAAATCAAATCTAGAGTCGGCTTTCTATTCCGCAACAAAGCCTCCTTCACACACGCTGCCAAACTTACCCTAGTAAAACTGACTATCCTACCGATCCTCGACTTTGGCGATGTCATCTACAAAATAGCTTCCAATACTCTACTCAGCAAACTGGATGCAGTTTATCACAGTGCCATCCGTTTTGTTACTAAAGCACCTTATACCACCCAGCACTGCGACCTGTATGCTCTAGTCGGCTGGCCCTCGCTACATATTCGTCGCCAGACCCACTGGCTCCAGGTCATCTACAAGTCCATGCTAGGTAAAGCTCCGCCTTATCTCAGTTCACTGGTCACGATGGCAACACCTACCCGTAGCACGCGCTATAGCAGGTGTATCTCACTGATCATACCTAAAGCCAACACCTCCATTTGGCTGCCTTTCCTTCCAGTTCTCTGCTGCCTGTGACTGGAACAAATTGCAAAAATCGCTGAAGTTGGAGACTTTTATCTCCCTCACCAACTTTAGACATCTGCTATCTGAGCAGCTAACCGATCGCTGCAGCTGTACATTGTCCATCGGTAAATAGCCCACCCAATTTACCGACCTCATCCCCATACTGTTTTTATTTATTTACTTTTCTGCTCTTTTGCACACCAGTATCTCAACCTGCACATGACCATCTGATCATTTATCACTCCAGTGTTAATCTGCAAAATTGTAATTATTCGCCTACCTCATGCTTCACTGCCTCCATGGGCTGGGGATCAGAAATGTCCTATGCGAGAGAGGCAGGTTGAGGTTTCCAGGCTTAGAGTAGTGGATAAATTGGCATGCTGAGGCAGTGAAGATGGGTGGTGTGAGTAGTAGATCTGTACCAGTAATGAGGGATAGGCCAACAAGAGATATGTTTCAGTAAGAGTAGATCTGTACCAGTAAAGAGGGATAGGCCAACAAGAGATATGTTTCAGTAAGAGTAGATCTGTACCATTAAAGAGGGATAGGCCAACAAGAGATATGTTTCAGTAAGAGTAGATCTGTACCAGTAAAGAGGGATAGGCCAACAAGAGATATGTTTCAGTAAGAGTAGATCTGTACCATTAAAGAGGGATAGGCCAACAAGAGATATGTTTCAGTAAGAGTAGATCTGTACCAGTAAAGAGGGATAGGCCAACAAGAGATATGTTTCAGTAAGAGTAGATCTGTACCAGTAAAGAGGGATAGGCCAACAAGAGATATGTTTCAGTAAGAGTAGATCTGTACCAGTAAAGAGGGATAGGCCAACAAGAGATAGGTTTCAGTAAGAGTGGGTTTTTAGCATTTATAGCAATGTTTATCAACTATACTGCATGGATGGAACTTAAGAGCGTCTGCTAAATGACTTAAATGTAAATGTTAAGTCCAGAAAATTGAGGTTGTGGTGGTTGCTGCAGAGAGGTATTTGGGTGTGAGAGACTTGACATCCGAGGAGTTACAGGGTGTGTTAATTAAGTGATGTCCCATTCTTTCAGGTTGTTGGCATTATATTTTTTATTTAACCTTTAACAAGGCGAGTCCGTTAAGAACACATTCTTATTTACAATTGCGTCCTAACCCGGCCGCCGCTGGACCAATTGTGCGCCGCCCTATGGGACTCCCAATCACGGCCGGATGTGATTAGGCCTGGATTCTCATTAGGGTCTGTCGTGTCTCCTTTTGCACTGAGATGCAGTGCCTTAGACCCCTAATCCACTTGGCATGAGGTAGGACTAAATATATTAAAATAGTGGAGTAGGGTGGTATTATTATAACATTTTTTTTGTTAGTGTAGTGTTATGGTATGTGTTTATTTATTTGTCAAGCAAAGTATATAGTAGGTGGTGGTAATGCAATATATTGGATGCCAGCCGCCGTGAAACCTCGAAGAAGAAGTAATGAGATGGACGTCAGCAGTCACAAGACCACAGAGTAGATCACTCTGGCTTGCTCCCCAGTCGCAGATGTGTATAATGTGGGCACTTCTACAGGCACGATGGCTATGACAAACTTGGAACGTCTCTTGGGATCTGGGTGTGTGATCTCCGTTGAATTACGGCACAGGCGTCACTAAATTTGCAAAAACTCTTCAGACTAAAGAATACACGTCTCGTCTGGGGGCGTTATCGCATCAGCTTGCGCGCGGCTTTGTCTGTGCATGGCTAATGTTATTGTCAGGCTATCTAGCTGACTAGTCCAAGCATCACAGTAGAACGCTAGAAAGACTATTGTGTGGTTACATCGGCGCTAAACTAGCTAGCTTGGCGCTTTAGTAGGAGCTGGTGTGTATGTGATGTTGTCCGTACTTTCGTACGGTAGACTTGTTGCCAGAGCTGTTATTGGCGGACTCTCTCAAACGGATAGCGGTGACTACAGCCTGGTAACGGCAAGATGCGGGTTTGGGAAGGATTTTCGAAAAGGTATCTTAAAGAAAGGGATGTGCTATGGTGACGACGCTTGCTTTATTGCCCGACATAGATCTGCCGATGTTTTGGGTGAGTAACAAACTAAGTTGGCTAAAAATGCATAAATTACATTGACAACTATTCTGTAGAGTGACGATGTAACCTGTCAGGTTGTTTAGCTTGCTTAATAGCTAGAAAACAGGCCAGACAGTGCACATTTGCTAGATAGTTTGTAATCTTAGTGTTGTATATTGTCAAACAATAAAAATAAAAAACAGGGACGCAACTTTTTATTGTAATGACCAATGCATTAACTATTCGCTTAACTTCAAGCCAAGAAAATAATGTACTGCTTCAAGCCAATATTTTTTTACTGCTTACTGGGTTATCTGCCATCATTGCAATCTCATTAGTATCAGCCTTGTTCTGCTCCCCTTTGAGGGGTCCTGGAAGTCAGTTGTAATGAGAGTGGGGCAGCCATAACCATTTATGGACTCATTAAGAAATATATTAGACAGATGGAGAGTATTGGCAATTGTTTAGGACTTAAAATAAAATGTTATTTGTGACATGCTTTGTAAACGGGTGTAGACTAACAGTGAAATAGTTACTTACTGGCCAGTCCCAATAATACAAAGAGAAAAATAAATACACAATGAGTAAAGATAACTTGGCTATATAAAGTACCGATTCAATGTTTGAGGTTATTGAGGTAGATACAGTGCATTCGGAAAGTATTCAGACCCCTTGATTCCCCCCCCCCCCCCCACATTGTTACGTTACAGCCTTATTCTAAAATGGATTAACTAAATAAATCCTTAGTCTACACAACACCTTTTGCAGCGATTGATTACAGCCTCGAGTCTTCTTGGGTATGACGCGACAAGTTTGGCACACCTGTATTTGGAGTTTCTCCCATTAGTCTCTGCAGATCTTCAGGTTGGATGGGGAACATCGCTGCACAGCTTTTTTGTGATCAGGGTCAAGTCTGGGCTCTGGGTAGGTCACTAAATCAAATCAAATGTTATTTGTCACATACACCTGGTTAGCAGATGTTAGTGCGTGTGTAGCGAAATGCTTGTGCTTCTAGTTCCGACAGTGTAGTAATAGCCAACAGGTAATCTAGCTAACAATTCCAAAACTACTACCTTATAGACAAGTGTAAGGGGATAAAGAATATGTACATAAAGATATATGAATGAGTGATGGTACAGAGCGGCATAGGCAAGATACAGTAGATGGTATTGAGTGCAGTATATACATATGAGATGAGTATGTAAAAAAGTGGCATAGTTAAAGTGGCTAGTGATACATGTATTACATAAGGATGCAGTAGATGATATAGAGTACAGTATATACGTATACATATGAGATGGATAATGTAGGGAACATTATATTAGGTAGCATTGTTTAAAGTGGCTAGTGATATATTTTACATAATTTCCCATCAATTCCCATTATTAAAGTGGCTGGAGTTGAGTCAGTATGTTGGCAGCAGCCACTCAATGTTAGTGGTGGCTGTTTAACAGTCTGATGGCCTTGAGATAGAAGCTGTTTTTCAGTCTCTCGGTCCCAGCTTTGAAGCACCTGTACTGACCTCGCCTTCTGGATGATAGCGGGGTGTACAGGCAGTGGCTCGGGTGGTTGCTGTCCTTGATGATCGTTATGGCCTTCCTGTGACATCGGGTGGTGTAGGTGTCCTGGAGGGCAGGTAGTTTACCCCCGGTGATGCGTTGTGCGGACCTCACTACCCTCTGGAGAGCCTTACGGTTGTGGGCGGAGCAGTTGCCGTACCAGGCGGTGATACAGCCTGACAAGATGCTCTCGATTGTGCATCTGTAGAAGTTTGAGTGCTTTTGGTGATAAGCCAAATTTCTTCAGCCTCCTGAGGTTGAAGAGGCGCTGCTGCGCTTTCTTCACGATGCTGTCTGTGTGGGTGGACCAATTCAGTTTGTCTGTGATGTGTACGCCGAGGAACTTAAAACTTACTACCCTCTCCACTACTGTTCCATCGATGTGGATAGGGGGGTGTTCCCTCTGCTGTTTCCTGAAGTCCACAATCATCTCCTTAGTTTTGTTGACGTTGAGTGTGAGGTTATTTTCCTGACACCACACTCCGAGGGTCCTCACCACCTCCCTGTAGGCCGCCTCGTCGTTGTTGGTAATCAAGCCTACCACTGTTGTGTCGTCCGCAAACTTGATGGAGTTGGAGGCGTGCTTGGCCACGCAGTCGTGGGTGAACAGGGAGTACAGGAGAGGGCTCAGAACGCACCCTTGTGGGGCCCCGGTGTTGAGGATCAGCGGGGTGGAGATGTTGTTGCCTACCCTCACCACCTGGGGCCGGCCCGTCAGGAAGTCCAGTACCCAGTTGCACAGGGCGGGGTCGAGACCCAGGGTCTCGAGCTTGATGATGAGCTTGGAGGGCACTATGGTGTTAAATGCCGAGCTGTAGTCGATGAACAGCATTCTCACATAGGTATTCCTCTTGTCCAGATGGGTTAGGGCAGTGTGCAGTGTGGTTGAGATTGCATCGTCTGTGGACCTATTTGGGCGGTTAGCAAATTGGAGTGGGTCTAGGGTGTCGGGTAGGGTGGAGGTGATATGGTCCTTGACTAGTCTCTCAAAGCACTTCATGATGACGGAAGTGAGTGCTATGGGGCGGTAGTCGTTTAGCTCAGTTACCTTAGCTTTCTTGGGAACAGGAACAATGGTGGCCCTCTTGAAGCATGTGGGAACAACAGACTGGGATAGGGATTGATTGAATATGTCTGTAAACACACCGGCCAGCTGGTCTGGGCGTGCTCTGAGGGCACGGCTGGGGATGCAGTCTGGGCCTGCAGCCTTGCGAGGGTTGATACATTTAAATGTTTTCCTCACATCGGCTGCAGTGAAGGAGAGTCCGCATGTTTTAGTTGCAGGCAGTGTCAGTGGCACTGTATTGTCCTCAAAGCGGGCAAAAAAGTTATTTAGTCTGCCTGGGAGCAAGACATCCTGGTCCGTGACTGTGCTGGTTCTCTTTTTGTAATCCGTGATTGACTGTAGACCCTGCCACATACCTCTTGTGTCTAAGCCGTTGAATTGAGATTCTACTTTGTCTCTATACTGAAGCTTAGCTTGTTTGATTGCCTTGCGGAGGGAATAGTTACACTGTTTACACTGTTTGTATTCGGTCATGTTTCCAGTCACCTTGCCCTGATTAAAAGCAGTGGTTCGCGCTTTCAGTTTCACGCGAATGCTGCCATCAATCCACGGTTTCTGGTTTGGGAATGTTTTAATCGTTGCTATGGGAACGACATTTTCAACGCACGTTCTAATGAACTCGCACACCGAATCAGCGTATTCGTCAATGTTGTCGTCTGACGCAATACGGAACATATCCCAGTCCACGTGATGGAAGCAGTCTTGGAGTGTGGAATCAGATTGGTCGGACCAGCGTTGAACAGACCTCAGCGTGGGAGCTTCTTGTTTTAGTTTCTGTCTGTAGGCAGGGATCAACAAAATGGAGTCGTGGTCAGCTTTTCTGAAAGGAGGGCGGGGCAGGGCCTTGTATGCGTCGCGGAAGTTGGAATAGCAATGATCCAAGGTTTTTCCCGCCCTGGTTGTGCAATCGATATGCTGATAAAATTTAGGAGTCTTGTTTTCAGATTAGCCTTGTTAAAATCCCCAGCTACAATGAATGCAGCCTCTGGATATATGGATTCCAGTTTGCAAAGAGTCCAATAGGACTTTCTTTGACTTATCCCGAAGCCACTCCTGTGTTATCTTGGCTGTGTGCTTAGGGTCATTGTCCTATTGGACGGTAAAACCATCACCCCAGTCTGCGGTCCTGAGCAGGTTTTCGTCAAGGATCTCTGTACTTTGCTCCATTCATCTTTCCCTAGATCATAACCAGTCTTCCAGTCCCTGCCACTGAAACATCCCCACAGATGATGCTGCCACCAACATCCTTCACCGTAGTGATTGTGCCAGGTTTCCTCCAGACATGATGCTTGGCATTCAGGCCAAAGAGTTATGTGCCTTTTACTGAGTAGTGGCTTCTGTCTGGCCACTCTACCATAAATGCCTGATTGGCAGAGTACTGCTGAGATGGTTGTCCTTATGGAAGGTTCTCCCATCTCCACAGAGGAACTCTGGAGCTGTCAGTGACCATCTGGTACTTGGTCACCTCCCTGACTAAGATCTGTACCTCAACGCAATCCAGATCAGTACCTCGACACAATCTTGTCTCAGAGCTCTACGGACAATTCCTTCGACCTCATGGCTTGGTTTTTGCTCTTTTTTATTTTACTTTTATTTAACCAGGCAAGTCAGTTAAGAACTAATTCTTATTTTCAATGACGGCCTAGGAACAGTAGGTTAACTGCCTGTTCAGGGGCAGAACGACAGATTTGTACCTTGTCAGCTCGGGGGTTTGAACTTGCAGCCTTCTGGTTACTAGTCCAACGCTCTAACCACTAGGCTACCCTGCCGCCCCGTCAGCTGTGGGCCATTATATAGACAGGTGTGCCTTTCCAAATCATGGCCGATCAATTGAATTTAACACAGGTGGACTCCAATCAACTCCAATCAATGGAAACAGGATGCACCTGAGCTCAATTTCGAGTCTCATAGCAAAGGGTCTAAATACCTATGTAAATGAGCTATTGATGTTTTTATTTTTTAAATAAATTTGCAAAAAAAATCAACCTGTTTTTGCTTTAATAATGGGGTATTGTGTTTAGATTGAGTATTTAAAAAAAAGTAATCCATTTTAGAATAAGGCTGTAATGTGTCAAAATGTGGACCAAGTCAAGGGGTCTGAATACTTTCCGAATGCACTATATGTACACACATTGAGTGTACAAAACATTGGGAACACCTGCTCTTTCCTGGAGATGAAAGCTATGATCCCTTATTGATATTGCCTGTTAAATCCACTTTAATCAGTGTAGATGAAGGGGAGGAGACAGGTTAAATAATGATTTTTAAACCTTTTGCTTGAGACATGGATTGTGTATGTGCCATTCAGAGGGTCAAGGGGCAAGAGTAAATATTTAACTGCCTTTGAGGGGTGTGGTGCCAGGTGCACCTGTTTGAGTGTGTCTAAGAATTGCAACGTTGCTGGGTTTTTAACACTCAAGTTTCCCGTGTGTATCAAGAATAGTCCACCACCCAAATTACATCCAACAAACTTGGCTCAACTGTGGGTAGCATTGGGGTCAACATGCATTGGGGTCAACATGGGCCAGCATCCCTGTGGAATGCTTTTGACACCTTGTGGAGTCTATGCCCAGACAGATTGAGGCTGTTCTGGGTGCTATTTGGTCAACTTTCAAACTATTTAGCAGGTAGAATCTGTTCAGGGTGCTGTTGGTTCCAGACTTTGTGCGTTAGTAGTGCTTGCTGTGCGGTAGTAGAGAGAACAGTATGACTTGGGTGGCTGGAGTCTAACCATTTTTACGGCCTTCCTTTGACACATCCTGGCATAGAGGTCCTGGATGGCAGGGAGCTCAGCCCCAGTGATTTCCTGGACTGTACGCACTACCCTCTGTAGCGCCTTGGGGTCGGATGCCAAGCGGTTGCCATACCAAGCGGTGATGCAGCCAGTCAAGATGCTCTCAATGGTGCAGCTGTAGAACTTTTTTTGAAGACCAATGCCAACATTTTCAGCCTCAGCCTTCCTTGGGGGAAGAGATGTTGTCATGCCTTCTTCACGACTGTGTTGCGTGCAGTCCATGATGGATCCTTAGTCATGTGGACACCGAGGAACTTTAAGCTCTCAAACCACTCATCTACAGCGCGGTGACGTGAATGGGGGGCTTCCTTTTCTTTTTTTCTCTTGCTTGTTTATTTAGTTTTTACTATGTTGGCTACAACCAGTCCATCTCAGACAGATTTGGTTTTTCATTCACACATTACCCCAGGCCACAATATATAGGGTGTACCTAACTGGTCCTAGACCTCAGGAGAACACTGTTACAAAACATTCATATATACAGGTAAGTGCCAAAATAAAGCTAAAGTTTGGCACCAAAGTCTACACCTCTTGGTCGGTGATTGGTCAACATTGGAGATTCTTCAAAGTATTTGTCATTCAACGAGTGACGACTCGTTTTCATGCATATGTTTATATTGAAAAATACTGCACCAAACCTATTAATGTAAAATTGCGCGACTAAAATCTTTTTGGCAAAAACGTCCAATCAAATTCTGACTATTTTGAGGAAGTATATAGTTTCTATGGTGTCTCAAAATGGACAAACAGAACTATTGCTGCGTGTCCTCTCATTTTTCAAGCGAAGGTCTTTTTAAGTGAGTATGCAAACACACTCGTTAAAGTTCGACTAGGCGCCAGGCGAGCTGAAGCATGCTGACGCCTTTTTAGGGTAGTGTGTGTGTGTATATATCTCTCTCAGTTGAAGTCATAAGTATACATACACCTTAGCCAAATACATTTAAACTCAGTTTTTCACAATTCCTGTCATTTAATTCCATGTCTTAGGTCAGTTAGGATCACCACTTTTATTTTATGAATGTGAAATGTCGGAATAATAGTAGTTATTTATTTTAGCTTTAATTTCTTTCATCAGATTCCCAGTGGGTCAAGGTTTACATACACTCATAGTATTTGGTAGCATTGCCTTTAAATAGTTTAACTTGGATCAAACGTTTCGGGTAGCCTTCCACAAGCTACCCAAAATAAGTTGGGTGAATGTTTGCCCATTCCTCCTGACAGAGCTGGTGTAACTGAGTTGGGTTGTAGGCCTTCTTGCTCGCACACGCTTTTTCAGTTCTGCCCATACATTTTCTATAGGATTGAGGTCAGGGCTTTGTGATGGCCACTCCAATACCCTGACTTTGTTGTCCTTAAGCCATTTTGCCACAACTTTGGAAGTATGCTTTGGGTCATTGTCCTTTTGGAAGACCCATTTGCGACCAAGCTTTAACTTCCTGACTGAGGTCTTGAGATGTTGCTTCAATATATCCACCAAATTTCCCTACCTCATGATGCCATCTATTTTGTGAAGTGCACCAGTCTCTCCTGCAGCAAAGCACCCCCACAACATGATGCTGCCACCCCCGTGCTTCACGGTTGGGATG
Source organism: Oncorhynchus gorbuscha (assembly GCF_021184085.1). Classification (NCBI taxonomy): domain Eukaryota; kingdom Metazoa; phylum Chordata; class Actinopteri; order Salmoniformes; family Salmonidae; genus Oncorhynchus; species Oncorhynchus gorbuscha. Next base: position 61,449,219 of record NC_060176.1, read on the forward strand.
TTGTTCTTTGGTTACTTTTAACAATTTCCACAAACTTAAAAAAATAAAAAATAAACATTTACTGGAAGAACTGTGCAGATACAAAGTTGGGTACCAGAATAAACTGAGGGGGATTTTTACTGTAATTCTGTTAGTTTTGCAAAATGTTTTTTTTTCTTCTGACATTTAAAACATTATTTTCAAAGTTTTCATTTACTTTGTCAATTGTTCAAAATAGTCATTGTGCATAGGGTTGTATTGGTTTTTGAACGTTTGTTTTAGTTTGGCATACATTTTAAAGGGAAGACATCAGCGTCTCCACGTAATTCTGTTACCGTGGAATTTCCCCGGCCATAACAAAAGCCAGAAAATCCCCCTTGACTAGATAGAAAATCACCATCCACTTGAGGCTACATGTTGTTCTCTGTGTGGTTTGGGAGGAAGTTGTGAGGCATGCCATGTCTCCTCGTTGTCACTACCGGTAGCCTCAGGTTAGCAGGGAGAGAATGATGGAGAACCCTCCTTGTATGGTCACAGAAAGAGATGATTTTTATAGTGTCTGGAAGCAACTGGATAGACTTGCCTTTCTAGGAAAAACATGGACTGCCAGACTAACTTCCCACACTTTAGGCAGAGGGACATTTCAAATACCAGAGAAAACAAATGTTTCATGTTTTTATGAAGTGGGATAATGTGACCTCAAGCTAGTGTAGGGGCTTGTTGATAATGTAACTTGACAACTGCAGATAATGTCTAACTTCCAGTTTTGCATAGTTATCAGTAAAAGTTGTTTATGTACCAGACTGGCCAAATGATCAATGGAGATTATTCCAGGAAATAGGCCTGTTTCTCAAATTGACCTTTCGTAATAATAAGCAGGTCAAAGAAATGTTTATCTGAAGTGTCCCTTGTCTCATTCGGAGCGGCAGGTAGCCTAGTGGTTGGACTAGTAACTGGAAAGTTGCGAGATCGTATCCCCGAGCTGACAAGGTAAATATCTGTTGTGCTGTCCCTTAACAAGGCAGTTAACCCACTGTTTCTAGGCCGTCATTGTAAATAAGGATTTGTTCTAAACTGACTTGCCTAGTTAAATAAAGGTAAAATAAAAAGTATTCTGAGCACTGTTATGCTGTACACTCGATGCATTGTTTTGGTGTATGTGCCTATTGTTTCTCCCGTCACAGCTGCGTGACAACGTCTAGTTCTTGTTTCCGACCAATATGACCTCTTCCTTTTGTAGAAAACGTCTCAGCCAAGAAACTAGTCTTCTGGGATTGTCTTAGTCAGGAGTGTTAAGAATAATCATAATCCAATCCTGATTCTTTCCTATCCTGTGTTATCCTCTTTTTAACCAAACTGTTTGTGGTCTCAGGCGTTGCAGATGGAGTGGGGGGTTGGAGAGACTACGGAGTGGACCCATCCCAGTTTTCAGGGACCCTGATGAAGACGTGTGAGCGGCTGGTAAAGGAGGGACGCTTTGTTCCAGGCAACCCTGTGGGCGTCCTCACAAGCAGCTACTACGAGCTTCTACAGAACAAAGTGCCTCTGCTAGGTGAGTAAAACCAGCCCTTGAGGAACACTGTTTTGTGAACCTGGAGGCTGGTGCAAAAATAAATCACTAGTATCAGCCTCATGCTTACTAGATTAGGCATTTAGAGTAGAGCAGCGGTTTCCAAACTAGGGGTCATGACCCTATGCGGGGTCTCCTGATATGAAAATGGGGTCATGGGAAAATAGCCAAAATCTGAAGGAAAAAAAGATGCACTACTGTTCAAAAGTTTGGGGTCAGTTTGTCCTTGTTTCTGAAAGAAGCAAACAAAATGATCATTTTTAAAATAACATCAAATTGATCAGAAATACAGTGTCAACATTGTTAATGTTGTAAATTACTATTGTAGCTGGAAATGGCAGATTATTTATGGAATATCTACATAGGCGTACAGATGCCCATTATCAGCAACCATCATTCCTGTGTTCCAATGGCACATTGTGTTAGCTAATCGAAGTTTATAATTTTAAAAGGCTAATTGATCATTAGAAAACACTTGCAATTATGTTGGCACAGTTGAAAACTGTTGTTCAGATTAAAGAAGCAATAAAACTGGCCTTCTTTAGACCAGTTGAGTATCTGGAGCATCAGTCTTTGTGGGTTAGATTACAGGCTCAAAATGGCCAGAAACAAATACATTTCTTCTTAAACTTGTCAATCTATTCTTGTTCGGAGAAATGAAGGCTATTCCATGTGAGAAATTGCCAAGAAACTGAAGATCACGTACAACGCTGTGTACTACTTCCTTCACAGAACAGCGCAAACTGTCTCTAACCAGAATAGAAAGAGTGGGAGGCCCCGGTGCACAACTGAGCAAGAGGACAAGTACATTAGTATCTAGTTTGAGAAACCGACGCCTTACAAGTCCTTAACTGGCAGCTTCATTAAATAGTACCCACTAAACCCCAGTCTCAACGTCAACAGTGAAGAGGCAATTCCGGGATGCTCAGACGAGCCAATAAAAGATTAAGAGGGGCAAAAGAACAGATACTGGACAGAGGAAGACTGGACAGAGGAAGATTGGAAAAAAGTGTCAAGGACAGACTAATCTAAGTTTGAGGTGTTCGGATCACAAAGAGGAACATTTGTGAGAAGCAGAAAAAATGTAAAGATGCTGGGGGAGTGCCTGATGCCATCTGCCTCCACCATGCTTGACAATGTGATTGTCTGGAGGTGCTTTGGTGGTGGTAAAGTGGGAAATTTGTACAGGGTAAAAGGATCTTGAAGGAAGGCTATAATTTCATTTTGAAATGCCATGTCATACCCTGTGAACGGCACTTAATTGGAGCCAATTTCCTCCTACAACAGGGCAATGACCCAAAGCACAGCTCCCAACTTTGCAATAACTTTTTAGGGAAGAAGCAGTCAGTTGGTATTCTGTCTATAATGGAGTGGCCAGCACAGTCCCAGGATGTCAACCCTATTGAGCTGTTGTGGGAACAGCTTGACCGTATGGTACGTAAGAAGTGCCACTCCAACTTTTGAGAGGTGCTTCAGGAAGCATGGGGTGAAATCTCTTCAGATTACCTCAACATATTGACAACTAGAATGCCAAAGGTCTGCAAGGCTGTAATTGCTGCAAATGGAGGATTCTTTGACAAAAGCAAAGTTTGAAGGACACTATTATTTAAATTAAAAATCATTGTATATCCTTGTCAACGTCTTGACTATATTTCCTATTAATTTTGCAACTCATTTAATGTATGTTTTCATAGAAATGACCTTGTTTTCCAAGTGACCCCAAACTTTTGAACTGTAGTGTATATACAAAATATAGATAGATGGATAGATCTATCATATCATTTTTTTATATCAAAATCATTGCATTGTGGATAACCTTAAATATACACTACCAGTCAACTTTTAGAACACCTACACATTCAAAGGATTTTCTTTATTTTTACTATTTTCTACATTGTAGAATAATAGTGGAGATGTTAAAACTATGAAATAACACATGGAATCATGTAGTAAGCAAAAAAAAGTGTTAAATATATTTCAGTTTCTTCAAATAGCCACGCTTGGCATTTTCTCAACCAGATTTACCTGGAATTATTTTCCAACAGTCTTGAAGGAGTTGCAACATATGCTGAGCACTTGTTGGCTGCTTCTCCTTCACTCTGCTGTCCGACTCATCCCAAATGGGGATTTGGGATGAGGTTGGGATTGTAGAGGCCAGGTCATCTGATGCAGCATTCCATAGCTCTTGTCCTTGGTCAAATATCTTATTTCAGCTCATGAAACATGGGACCAATACTTTACATGTTGTGGTTATATTTTTGTTCAATGTACATCAAACCACATCCACTGCACACATGCCTGTTTTCATATCTCCACATATTTTTGCAATCAGAGTATGATAATGTTCTATTTCACATGGAGACTTGGTGGTTATCAAGGGGGAGTGTTGGAAATATTTTTTTGTATTGAGAGCGGAATGGTTGTCATTCACAATGACAAACAAAAAACTAGCTTCGAATGGAACATTTTGAAGTTGACCAACTCGGAATTCCAACTCGTGAACAGCCGACATGATCACTGACGTCATGATTTGACCTTGTATTTTTCAGAGGTCCCAGCTGTCTTTAGAGCACCATCAGTGCTCTCGTTTTAAAAGCAAATATCGTTCCAGGCTGGATGTTACACCAGAGATGAGGTGCGCACTGTTAGCCACGCCCCCTGACTTTGAGAAACTCCAACGCGACATGAATCAAGCCACACCCATCTCATTAGTGGTGGTGAGAAGAAACATAGTCAATCGCAAATTAGTCTAAAACAGCCCCACATTAAAAGTATGTCTTCTCAACACACCATCACAATCAGAAATATGTTTAGAAAGTTTTTCAATTGACTACCATAGCCCCAAATAAAAAAGTTAACATTGGCTGTTAAGTACATTTCATTCACATTTGGGATCGCAAGAATTTTCACATATCAAAATGGTGTCGTGGGCCTAAAAAGGTTTGGAACCACTGCAGTAGAGGGAACAGTCATGGGATGGGCTGTTATTTTCGGTCTGTGTGGTTAGACTAAGTGGCATGGGGCGCTGCTATTTAGATAGGATATTTGCATCATGAGTCAGACAGCTGCTGCATGCCTCTTACTATTTTTGTTGTTACTATGTAAAGACTAGTAGCCTATTCCTACTACCAGCAACTCCGCTCCAGAATCTCGTCTTGATCAGTGCTTTGCTAGAATGAAGCGGGCAGAAACATGTGGGAGAAAGCACTGCGTAAGGAGTCCAGAACGGTCTGTCTCGGTCTGTACTTTTTCATCCCATGTCGCATGTAGAAGACGACAACAAGTTGGTGTTGTATTTTTCAATTGCGGTCATGAGGCCAACAGTAATTGTATTACTATTGGAAAAACATTCAAGAACGGGAGTCAGAGCGTGGGGGGGTTGTATGGAGCACCCATAGCACATTCTGGTGGTCCAAACTAGATGACTCCTTAGCAGGGTGTGGCTGCACACAGAGCCATGTTTTCTCCGGTTCGGTTTACTTTTCTGTTTCCTTAAATGTTATCCTTCCAAGGCCTCCTGAGTGGCGCAGTGGTGTAGGGCTGTGCCACTAGAGATTCTGGGTTCAAGTCCAGGCTCTGTCGCAGCCCGCCGTGACCGGGAGGCCGATGGGGCAGCGCACAATTTCCTCCGACACATTGGAGGTTGGCTTGGTTGGGTTTGGCTTGGTTGGGTTGTGTTTCGGAGGACGAACGGCTCTCGACCTTCGCCTCTCCCGAGTCCGCACGGGAGTTGCCGCTATGAGACAAGACTGTTTGGACAAGACCACTTGGATACCACGAAATTGGGGAGAAATCTATTCAACTTCATTAGTTACAGATAGAATCACTGTCGTGGAAATTCTTACACGGGGACACCTGAAGTCAATCTTAAATGAATTGTTTGTCAATGCACCGGAGAGGTTAACCAACTCAATGCACCATAGTACACATGTCAATCAAGAGCTCTACCTGGGCAGTCCCAGCAGTTGTCTTATATACGGCTATACAGACAAGTTATATTTGTATTAATTAATCATTGCCTAGTTAAATGAAGGATTTTTTTTATATAAATGTGACCGACCAATAATGTTTCATAACATGTGACAGACCAACACCTCACAAGGCTTTTTTCTCTCTAAACTGAGCCCTTGAAATGGAAATATTTCGTTCGTTCTCAAACACGGTCTGGGCAAATTGCAGCTACTGATACTGATCATTTGTACAGTCAGCCACTTTAATGAACACAGAAATTGGTTATTAGAAAAGCACAAAAATTCAGATCCCCATTACACCACCCATCTATTCATCCTCTTGTGTTTCCCTCCAGGCAGCAGCACGGCCTGTATCGTGGTGCTGGACCGGCAGAGTCACAGGCTGCACACAGCCAACCTGGGAGACTCTGGCTTCCTGGTGGTGCGGGGAGGAGAGGTAGTGCACCGCTCCGATGAACAGCAGCATTACTTCAACACCCCCTTCCAGCTCTCTATCGCCCCGCCTGAGGCAGAGGGGGCTGTCCTCAGTGACAGGTCAGTGGATTCTGTCGAGGCCATATTTTGTATTGTAAAGAAGCTGTGGTTTGGCTTTGAAGCACAGAGAGTCTCAGCATTGGTTCAGCCCTTGAGCTGCTCCCTGGTTTGTCCAGTACTGCCACAGTTGGTATGCATGCAGGCCAGGGGCAGCTGGGGCCGTGTGCTGCTGTCGCATGCCATCAGCTGCGCTAGATACTCCAGTGTGGGGTGGGTGTTGGATCCCTGCTACTGTCCCAGCCAGCTCAAAGTGTCATCAGACACACAGAGGGGTTAACTTAGGGCCCTCCTCACAGCAGTCAATCCCAGGTCTGCTGGCCCAAAGGCTTTCTGACCCCTGTATTCTAGAACAGGGAGATTATTTAAATTGGTAGGTGTTTTGTCCTATTTCACATTATACGCATGTGTGAATTGGAAATGTTTTTTTGCTTATCCCAACTCCTCCCGTGGGCTCACGGCCAGGGTCTGCCGTTATTAATGGTGTCCCTGGAGCAGTTAGGGTTAAGTGCCTGAGGCAGCATTTTTAGCCCTTGGTGGGCAGACAAGATGTTCATTGTTTTATTTAGAGCTAAATCTGTGACTGTAATCATGATTATTTTGAAACCTGTATTACTAAAGCCTTAATGGAAAGACTGCTGGGTTACAAATGGTTTGTATGACAGCCATGACTGGCGGGGAGTCTGGGGCAGAGAGAATTTAAGGCCACTTTCCAAGGCACTGTATAATCATGACAGGTAACTAATGCGCCGCAAGACTTATTTCCCTACGTTGTGTTGATATGCTCTTGTAAGACTTCCACACTGACTCAGTGTCTCTCTATGCCCCTTCAGTCCTGATGCTGCAGACAGCTCCTCCTTTGACGTCCAGTTGGGGGACATCATTCTCACAGCCACAGATGGCCTCTTTGACAACATGCCCGAACACATGATCCTACAGGAGTTGAAAAAAGTGAAGGTACACCCTCTCATAAATCCTTGCAGTACCTGTGTGCAACAAACATGTTTACAGTAAGTAGAGTATTGAAGTGGAGGAACGAGACATTCCAAAAATGTTAACACTATCCTCCATTTTTTTTTTTGCAGAACACTAACTATGAGAGTATCCAGCAGACAGCCAGGAGCATTGCAGAGCAGGCCCATGTTCTGGCATACAACCCCAACTACATGTCACCTTTTGCACAGTTTGCCTGTGACAATGGACTGAATGTAAGAGGTAATGATTATCACTTCATGTGAGTGGAAATTGGAGACAAAGCCAAGGTAGTCCTCATTTCAGTCCATTGGCTCCATTCCTGCCCTGCTTCAGGGAGAATGACACCCAGCGAGGAATAAGAAGTGACTGATCCCTTGTTTTTTAAAATAGTTTTCCTTTCCATTAGGGATGATACATTTGATTGTTCCCTGACTGCATCTCCTTCTCGTTCCCACAGGAGGAAAGCCAGATGACATCACTGTGTTGCTGTCAATAGTGGCAGAGTACCCAAACTAGAGATTGTATGGAGGCTAGTATTGTCTGCCTCTTGAAGATGTCAGACTGCTTTGGTTCCTGCTGGCGGGGATTAAGGACTGATGTTGGTGTCTGAGCTGCCCTCCTGAGACCAACAAACAGTAAATCTTCAAGGTTCAATATCATCACTCACCACTGTCCACACACTCATCACTCTTGTCCACTTGGAGAGAGACTGAGGAGGCTCTGACCTGAGCAGGCAGGACTGTCGGGTGTCCTGCCCTCTAGCAACATATTGGTGATCTAGTAGCAGAGGGCACTGGGTTTGGGGATCCCTTAGTCTCTCTGGCACCAGCAGGGATTGGTAGAGTGAGCTGCATAAATTTAGAAAACTCACAGGCAGGAGAATCCTTAAGATTTACCATCAAGTCTGAATAATAAGGCCTCAAAAAAACAACTTTCAGTGACTCAGATTAAACAAATCAAATTAATAATAAATTATATTGAAGGGCAAACATTTTTATGTAGGCATAAGGGCATGTGTCTATGTGATGTGAATGAATGTTGTTGAAATGTTTTGGTATATTTTTGGACAAGTGACATTTTAAGTTGTTTGACTGATCTAATGGATTGTATGAAGACCAGGTGCCGTTGCTGCATATCAGTTTCTGACTGTTCACTGTCCCAGGCCTGCTGTTTTCAACTCTTTTTCTCTCACTCTCAACCTCAATGCTCTGCTATGAAAAGCCAACTGATATTTACTCACAAGGTGTTATACTGTTGCACCCTCTATAACCACTTTGGTTATGACTCTGCTGGTCATCTATGACCGTTTAAACGTCTAACAACGATCTGGCCTTAATGGCCATGTACTGTTATAATCGCCACCCGGCAGAGCCTGGTTCCTCTAGGTGATTCCAGCCTTTCTAGAGTTTTTCCTAGCCACTGTGCTTCTACATCTGCATTGCTTGCTCTTTGGGGTTTTAGGCTGGGAATCTGTATAGCACTTTGACGACTGCTCTTGCAAAATGGGCTTTATAAAATACATTTGAGTTCAATTTGGGTTGTACATGGACCAAGTTAATTGTTTCTAAGGATGGGACATTTTGACTTGATGTTTCTGTTAAACCTATCCATTTTTATTTGTCACATACACATGGTTAGCGGATGTTAATGCGAGTGTAGCGAAATGCTTGTGCAGTTTCCTAGGAACGCGAAGCGAGGCGGCCATCTCTGTCGGCGCCGGAAGTACTCACTCCTGCTGTGATGCAAAGGGTGTGACTGCAAGTGATGTGGAAGGTTATTGTGTGATAGAGTAACCTCTAGCCTGTCTGATTTTATATTGTATACATGTGGAATGTTTTATTTCATCTAGGCTACACAGCTTTCTTCAGTATCCATTTGGATGCAATGGTAATGACCATTTACGCACAAGGTTAAAGAAAGCATATCTGAAAACTCACAGTGGATGTTGGTCAGGTGACCATGTTTTTTAAAACTTGTTTGGTGGGAATCTGGACTGCGCACAACTTCAATTTAGCTTTAGGCATAATTGTTCACAATCAGCATTTCCTTGTCTCATCAGTTGTCCCTGCTGTAGCTCCAATAGGACATTTCATTAAGTGATAATAATCAGGTCACTTATTTCATCTTTTAATTGCAGGTTTTCATTGTTGCTGCAGACAAATGCACTGTGCATTTACAACATTACTTGTGTGCAGCAACATTTAAAGAGTAACATGTACTATGCACATGTTGATTTAAACAGCTAATGAACACAGAGCAGAAACTGACAAGTAGCCATATGATTCACACTTTTCCCATCATGCCCTGCTGTCTTAATTAATTTACGCCATCTGATCGGAGACCTCTCATTCGCTTTCAATGTGTTCAATGCTTTTCACCATGGGACATATGTGAATGAACAAGCTATTTTTAAGGCTTGAAAAAGTATGACATGATCTCAGAATCCTTCATATTCTGTGTATCATCTGAGGTACCCTTGGTGGTGTTCTTGTTGATGTAATGGTGCACCCTCACTGAAGACTACTGTCCTGCTTCAAGGGCTCTCCCCTAACTAGGAAAAAAATATTGATTCTGGTACAGACTGGCTATCAGGTATTTCATCATTAACAATACCCTGCATGCCTTTCATATTGCGCAGCGAGATGAAAGGCATCCAATTTGTAAGTCGCTCTGGATAAGAGCGTCTGCTAAATGACTTAAATGTAAATCTGCACTGGATGACAAATGTTTTTGTAAGCTAGAGGTTGACAATAACCTCACCAACCTTAAAGTACAAGCAATTCTCCCTGTCAGATGACACTATATCAAAGCTAGCTTCCCCATGATGTCCATGTCCGGGTCTCCACTGGCCTAGTGACCTGACCAGACAGTTTTGTTCTGTTGGCCAATTCTAGACTTCGTTCAAAAAGCAAATTTTGTTACAATGAGAGCTGCTTGTATCTTTATTTTGATTGTACAGTTCAATGCAGAGGCAGGTTCTATTAAACATGTTTTCAAAGCTGTCATATTTAAATAAAGAGTATAGTATTTATTACCCTTGTTCTTTTCCTTGTCATAGGTTCTTCTTGTGTCAATATTGTTTGTTCACTGGTCTCTGAAAGTTATATTTACTTGCACAGTAGTCTGAACATGTCCTGAGATAATGAACACATGTCAAAAGAACACGAGCATCTAGAACAAGAACAGGCTACAATTGTAATACCAGCTAGGTAAGCTATACTGTTACACATAGTGTTTCTGATAGAGGACTCTCCATAGTTCTCTCTTCAGATGGAACCCTGAAGAGAGGGTAGCAATTCACTACTGTGACTTGTCAATGCCTCTGCCTCAGTACCACAGTGGACCAGACTCACTATGAGCCTGTTTCCCTCGCAGTTGTCTGCTCTTATGCAACCAGAGGAAACTGCCTGAAGCTACAAGAGAATGCTCAGTGTGATCTGTATGTTTAGTTACACATTCCACAGGTGTGGCATCCATGCGCTTGGCTTGAGGATTTTTTTCATGGACAGGTCTAGATCAACTACACTATACATCACTTAAAAGAGATTCTGATACTTTTTAGCCAGTAGTTCTGAAAGTAGCACTCACGAGCCAAAATGGACTCATGTGCAGATATGTGCACCACATCATTTCTCTCTCCTGTGTGTACATCTTGCTAGCTGTCACTCATGCCTATGCATGTATGAACTACACATCCAGCCCAAAGTGGGAGTTAAAAAAATAAAAAATCTTCTCGCAAAATGTCCGGAGTCTTTATGTTTTTGATGTCTGACTTTCAAATCTACTTTCTTCCTTGCAAAAGATGCACATATACCATTGGAATAACTTATTTGTAAGTAAAAACAAATGGCCATATTTTATGAACTATCATTTAAAGCACTCAAATTTAAATATTAAATACAATTACATTTGTCATGACTGTCCTGTGAGGATCACAATGGGTCAGATCGGCTTGGCAATGGTTACAATAACCAGACCTTCTCTCACCCACAGAAGAGGGAACTGGGCCTGTTTGACAGTTCACACCCTGTTGTAAATTACAGGAGAAGAGGGCTCCTTCTCCCCCTCCAGTAAAATCCACCAGAGGAATTTCTTTGTTAATAGGCTTTTCCCGCTGAAAGTCAAAAGTGGAAACTGGAACAATAATTTTAACATAAGAATGTGGGGAGCTATAAAAAAAACAATTTTATGACATCACAAAATGAAAAGCGGGATGGATGAAATACTGTAACCTGGAAAGTATGGCCTCCCGGGTGGCGCAGTGGTTAAGGGCGCTGTACTGCAGCGCCAGCTGTGCCATCAGAGACTCTGGGTTTGCGCCCAGGCTCTGTCGTAACCGGCCGCGACCGGGAGGTCCGTGGGGCGACGCACAGTTGGCCTAGCGTCGTCCGGGTTAGGGAGGGCTTGGTTGGTAGGGATGTCCTTGTCTCATCGCGCACCAGCGACTCCTGTGGCGGGACGGGCGCAGTGCGTGCTAACCCAGGTACACGGTGTTTCCTCTGGCACATTGGTGCGGCTTGGATGTGCGCTGTGTAAAGAAGCAGTGCGGCTGTTTGGGTTGTGTACGCATGACTTTCAACCTTCGTCTCTCCCGAGCCCGTACCGGAGTTGTAGCGATGAGACAAGATAGTAGCTACTACAACAATTGGATACCATGAAATTGGGGAGAAAAAAAATAACTTGGAAAGTATATCGGGCCCCTTTATCAAGTTTCCATATAATATGAAAAATGTATTATTTTTTTATTTTTTTTATTTATTTTAAAGATATGAATGTGATTTTTGGAGCCATAAGAGAGAGTTAGTTTTACATAACTTTGTGCACAGTAAGTAGCCACGCCCCCGATTGAGGTCAGAGAGCATGTCAAGCCTGATGGAACCGTCCACTTCGGCCAGAGTGCATAAAAGGATTGCCACAAAAATAACATTACAACAAGAAAGACGGGGAGTTGCAGCCAAGTCTAAAGTGGTTTAAACGCAGAATCTCAGAGACCAGGAAACGGGGGCTACACATTTGAAATGGTTGGAACTTTGAACCTCAACACAAGGTGACAAAATAAACTCACCTTCCTTTGGACCGGAACATTGCCGGGTTGCAGCTGTTCATGTGAAGGGGTCTGAGTCCTGAACCCTGAGCAATCGGCACGAGGCGTGGGCAAGAGGCTTGTCTCCCAGACAATCACTGGTGCGGCTGGTTAGCTGCCCTCATCACCAATGGGAACCACCGACATGGCTGGCCATCTTCCATAGTGAACAACAGTAGAAGATTGATGTGATAGTTAAAGCTCTTTAGAGTTTAATTCAGGAGATGGTAATTCTTTAAATAACCTCTTCCATGGTGCCCCATATCCTAATGAGTTAATTGTTACATGATTCATTTAATTGGGTAACAATTAAACATAGTTAATTGATTAAATAAATAACAATCATCAGATTAATGAAAGTAAAGTCAAGACACTACACAATGGAAAAAGACAAAATATGGTCTGCTGAAAAAAATTGCAGGGTACAAAAATAGTTATTGGCTGGTTCATTGTTCTATGGTAACTTACAGTGCACCACTGACACTGTCATATCCCCCCATCTTCTGTATCACTGGAACACACCAGACTGGGCAGCACAAAGGTACAACCATCACCCTGGTCACAGGACAAGGCCCCAAAGAGGAGGGAGCGAACCTAAGGAACCAAAACACAATTCATTGCTAATAGACAGCTGAGCAGACTACGTGTATGAGAAAAACAATCACCAAGCTGTAAAACCGTTTTCAACATATTGTCAGCAGTATGGTCTGGCAGTTCTAAGGTAAAATTGCTGGGAATATTAAGGCTGTGCAACCCGCCAGACACCTTGCATCCATCACAATTCATCCTGTCTGTCTGAGGGCAATCACACCTCACATGGTGAGACATTATTGCAAATGTCTTTCTAATTTAAAGGTTGAAGTAAGGCATTATCCATAATTTGGCACTTACCAAAGTATAGTACCAGTCAGAGCCTGCCAAAATACCAGAACACAGTGGCTTGAGGGCACAAGCGGAGGTCCACCAAAGTTCAAACTCTGTTCTAATTTATCTTTGGGGAACATTTCTATTTAATCGAATCAAATTCATATAGCATTTAGCCCTTTGTACATCAGTTGATATCTCAAAGTGCTGTACAGAAACCCAGCCTAAAACCCCAAACAGCAAGCAATGCAGGTGATGAAGCACGTTGGCTAGGAAAAACTCCCTAGAAAGGCCAAAACCTAGGAAGAAACCTAGAGAGGAACCAAGCTATGAGGGGTGGCCAGTGCCGGGTGGAGATTATAACAGAACATGGCCAAGATGTTCAAATGTTCATAAATGACCAGCATGGTCAAATAATAGGTCTGGGACAGGTAGCACGTCCAGTGAACAGGTCAGGATTCCATAGCCGCAGGCAGAACAGTTGACCTTGGAGGAAGCAGGAGTTGTGATGCCAAGACCTCTGTGTGTGTAATGTGGTGTTCTGACTGTCAAAATCTTCTTTCATGAAGGCTGCTCCACTGAACACTGGGCTTCCCTGGCTGGATACTAGCAACTTGCCTGCAGAGGGAAACCCCTGGGCCAGGGGGGACCAGCATCTGCCTCACCCTCTGGAAGCTGTGCAGAACTTCCACACCCGAGAGCATATAAGGACCATTACTCGAAGTCTGCCTTTAGCATTTCCCTCTAGTGACCTGCCTATCTTTATATACAGTTTAAGATTTAAAACAGATTATGCCTGTCAGTCTTAAATCAATATAAATGAACTAACTACATTTGTGATAGTCAACAAACTAAAGCAATAGGTCTACTGTATTCTAATAGACATACAGTAGATACCCAATAGAAGTTAGATGAGATAGCGTGCAATGTATGGTGGATGTCCTGGATGGGTGGGAAACACGGGCCCGGTGATGTACTGGGCCGTTTTCACCCTCCGCTGGAGGGCCTTGCGGTCGTGGATGGAGTAATTCCCTTACTAGACCGTAATACAACTGGACAGGACGCTCTCGATGATGCAGTGGTAGTATTTGGAGAGGACCCGGGGTGGCTTGCCAATTTTCATGCACAGCGACCAAATGAACCAATCAATGAAAAGAACACCCTTCCTACAATCTAACACGGGTGAGGTTTGACAATGCTGTGGGGTTTCTTTGCCACCTTTGGTACTGGGGACCTTGAAGTGCGCAAGGCATCATGAAATCAGGAGATATTTGTGTGTTCTGGAGTCCAATGCTCAACCCAGTGTCCAAAAACTGGGTCTCCGTTGAAGGTTGTGGGTATTCCAGCAGGACAACGACCCCAAACACACATCAAAAAGCACCCAGGAATGGTTAAAAAAGAAACGTTGGACTGTTCTGGAGTGGCCAGCAAAGAGTCCAGATCTGAATCCCAATTAAAACCTATGGCGAGATCTGAAAACAGCAGTTGGTGGAGGGAACCCGTCAAACATTGAAGAATTAGAGCAGTATGCTGCTGGAGAGTGGGCCAAATTACCAGTAGAAAGGTGCAGCAAGATCGTTTATGGTTACAGGAAACATTTGTCTGCAGTTATCTTGGCCAAAGGCTGTGCAACCAAGTACTAGCTCCAGGGTGTCTATGCCATTTGTCTTCATTTAAAATTTAAAAAATAAATTGTAAACTTAAGTTTACAAAATAAAATTGGTTCTGCAATGTTGAAAATCCAATAACAAGGTGTGGAGACCAAAAGTGTTTTTCAGTTTCAGCTTATTTTAAGAGAAATAGGGAATTATCTAAGAAAAGTGCAAAAGTGTCACTATATTTGGCCAGAACTATATGTACAATTCATTTGAAAGCTGTGGGTACATAACACAGGACATGTTTAAGCTTGGGGAGAGAGAGGGAGCCCTGACAGGCGTTAACTACATGGTCAACATGGTCTGACTAGGACGGGTGCAAAATCCACCTCAGGCAGCTCAGAGCAGACAATTAAGAGAAATAGATAGAGGCGGGCAAAGAGAGCCACACTGAGTGACATCATCGCCACAGCAACGTAACAGGTTAGTGACTGTAGGGGATGTAGGGATTACAGCCTGTCAGTCTGTCAGGCCTCTAACCCAGCCAGCACGTCCTTGCCCCAGATAGCCAGGCTCTGTTAAACTACCACGACACTGTTCTGTAACACAACACCCACTGAGGCACCAAAAAAAACACACAATGGCAAACTGCCTCCAATAAGGATGACATCACTGGCACAGCTAGTTCTAGGATTCAAATATACTCTACTGTGACTGTCACATGATTGGACAAGCGCTTTAAGGCTATTTACGGCTGTTTGCTTTTTTATATGCTATTGAGAAACTGCTTCTCCCTAGGACAAAATGTCCTCCATTTTTCCACAACATGCTCCCTAACAAGGGCTTCCCTATCTATTTGAAATAATTTGGCCAATGTCTATTTGAAATAACTTGGCCACTTCTACATAAAACATCATTTAATTTACCCTTATGGTTGCCCTGGTGACGACATAATAGACGATGCAGATAGAAGCAGATTAAGAGCAGTAAGTGATACTGGTGATGTTGTGTATTACACAATGATGCACCAAATACAGAACCTCCCCTATTGGTGGTGGTGTAATTACTGTATGGTGATGGGTACCTTAGTGCAGCAGGAGCCTGGGCCTCTGTAGCCTGGGAGGGGTCCTGCTCTCTGGGTGGACAAAAGTAGCCAACACCACACTGACCTCCAGCACCATATCTTCCACACTGAAGGACACAGGCCTGACAGACAGCAGAGCACAGCATCAGCATACCTGTAATCAGGGCACTGAGATTTCTCCAATCATGTGAACAGACCGGGAAAAACTCTGGACCTTATTTAGGATCTAAGTAAAAAGAGGTATAATCACAAGGACCAGGATACTTACTTTCATGCAGCGTCAAAGTGGGCAGACCCCTGTAGACCATGTGATTAAGAAAATTACAGAAATCCCTAGAGAAGAGGTTAATATATTAAACACATGCATGTTTGGAGACAACTAATGTTCATCATTAACTGATGTCTCAAAGTTTGATCATTCACCACACATGAAAATAACAGGTCATGGTGTATCACAACGTTCTGCTACTCTGCTAGACAGCAATGTACATTAGGTGACAGGGCAAATTTGACCAATGTCATGCCTCTTCAACCTCATTAGGCTGAATAAATATGTATTGGCCCCTAAGCGGATGGCACTGTGATAGACTGCATCCAATTTATTGAGTAGGGTATTGGAGGCTATTTTGCAAATGACATCGCCGAAGTCGAGGATCGGTAGGAGGGTCACTTTTACAAGGGTCTGTTTGGCAGCATTGCCTGAAGGATGCTTTGTTGCGAAATAGGAAGCCAATTCTAGATTTAACTTTGAATTGGAGATGTTTGATATGAGTCTGGAAGGAGAGTTTACAGTCTAACCAGACACCTAGGTATTTGTAGTTGTCCACATATTCTAAGTCAGAACCGTCCAGAATAGTGATGTTGGAATGCCCTTCAAGCCAATCAGAAAGGAATATTCAACAATGCCATGGTATAAAAATGAATATTTCTGAGATCAGTTATATTAGCTTTTGGAATATAGACAAGCATAAGTGTGCAACAAAATTCATTCTTATTTCTATGGTGCTGATGTTGCGTGCTAGTTAGGCTGATACCAGATCTCAAAGTCTTTTCCATCAGCTTCAAAACAGCAGGTAGCCCAGAGATAAGAAAATGCTCAAACTCATACCATTACTTAACTCTTAAACTGAAAATTTAGAGTTATAAACAATTCATTACAATTAACCGTAATCACATATAAATAATGAAGAGATATTAAATGTAGCCTGTAGTATTTACATGGCTAATAAACTACTGTATGTGATAGTGCTTATACACAGAGAAGGTTGATAAGGTTCATTTCTAAATGTAATCCACTGTCTAAATTGTAATCAGTAACATCATTTATGGATTACCCAAACTGTCTAAATTGTAATCAGTAACGTCATTTATGGATTACCCAAACTGTCTAAATTGTAATCAGTAACGTCATTTATGGATTACCCAAACTGTCTAAATTGTAATCAGTAACGTCATTTATGGATTACCCAAACTGTCTAAATTGTAATCAGTAACGTCATTTATGGATTACCCAAACTGTCTAAATTGTAATCAGTAACGTCATTTATGGATTACCCAAACTGTCTAAATTGTAATCAGTAACGTCATTTATGGATTACCCAAACTGTCTAAATTGTAATCAGTAACGTCATTTATGGATTACCCAAACTGTCTAAATTGTAATCAGTAACATCATTTATGGATTACCCAAACTGTCTAAATTGTAATCAGTAACGTCATTTATGGATTACCCAAACTGTCTAAATTGTAATCAGTAACGTCATTTATGGATTACCCAAACTGTCTAAATTGTAATCAGTAACGTCATTTATGGATTACCCAAACTCAGTACTTTTGGATGACTTTTCCCTTAAAAGGCATTCGAAGAAGCCAAAAGGAACCATCAACTGCATTGTGTATCATCATAGCGGTATTTGATATGTGGTCAGACTCGCTCAGGTGGAACAAACTTAAAAGTGTGCCCTTTTTTACCATTATTTAACTAGGCAAGTCAGTTTAGAACAAATTCTTATTTTCAATGACAGCCTAGGAACAGTGGGTTAACTGCCTGTTCAGGGACAGAACAACAGATTTGTACCTTGTCAGCTTGGGGATTTGAACTTGCAACCTTTCGGTTACTAGTCCAACACTCTAATCACTAGGCTACCCTGCCGCCTAGTGCTGAACTTAATGTTATCGAGAAGAACTAAAAAGGTATCAATGTATTTTTTTCTCTCATTAACATCCTTTCTGAATTTAAAAGTAATCACCTAGTTCTTCAAAAGTATCTGTAATCTGATTACAATATTTCAGCTGGTAACGTAACAGATTACAGGTTGTTTTTTTGTAATCTGTTACTCCCCAACCCTGTACACAGTTTACAGGCAGACAGAAATTAATTTACCAATAAGCAGTATGAAAGTATTTTGAAATGTTCAATATTATACTACAGCTCAATACATTGTCAGATTAATTAAATGTTTAACTGGCTTAAATACAATTACTTAAAATACCATCTTCTAACTCTGCACTGTGACTTGGCAATCTTTGAGAGGATAACTTTAGAGTGCACTGTGGTGCCCTTCCTCTGTCCATATGGCTTGATCCTAGATCCAGAATCTTGCTCAATGTCCATCTTGAACATGAGCTTTAAGTAGCGGATATCCAGTAGTATTTCTGATTCCATCCAAAGAGCTATGATGTAGGGGGGAAATATTTAATGAAAGATGGGCAATAGTTGGTCCATATTTAATTCTAAAGTAAATACAGTTACAACACACCTGGCGAAATACACCTGTGCAGTGTAACAGTATAGCTTCCGTCCCTCTCCTTGCCCCAACCTGGGCTTGAACCAGGGACCCTCTGCACACATCAACAACTGACACCCACGAAGAATCCTTACCCATCACTCCACAAAAGCCACGGTCCTTGAAACACTATTAGAACATACCACCGCTAACTAGCTAGCTATTTCAAATCGGTTACAGCAGCACATACAGATAGTGTTGCCTCATCAGTCTTCTCACGTGGTCGGTGCTGTAGACATTTGCAATGGTGGAGAGATAAAGGTTTTGTCCAGTTGTGAGGGTTGGACGCTGGAACATGATTATAATATTTAGTATAACACCACATTTAAATTGAGAAATATATTAATTATGGTATATGGCAAATAACTTGCGGACATGTTACCTGTAGTAATTATGCAGTCACCGTGGACTTAGTGTGGTTTTCACCTGCTGGTTGTCAGAGACCTTGAAATGTGCTGTCCTGTGCGTCTCCACCCTGGCGTTTAGTTCCTTATACACATGCTCAGTGTCTGTCATATACAGTGCATTCGGGAAGTATTCAGAACCCTTCTCTTTTTCCACATTTTGTTACATTACAGCCATATACTAAAATGTATTAAATAAAACAATTCCTCATCAATCTACACACAATACTCCATAATGACAAAGCAAAAACAGGTTTTTAGAAATTGTTGAAAATGTATTTAAAATCAAAAACAGAAATAGCTTATTTACTTAAGTATTCAGACCCGTTGCTATGAGACTTCGAAATTGAGCTCAGGTGCATCCTGTTTCCATTGATCATCCTTGAGATGTTTCTGCAACTTGATTGGAGTCCACCTGTGGTCAGTTCAATAGAAAGGACATGATTTGGAAAGGCACACACCTGTCAATATAAGGTTCCACAGTTGACAGTGCATGTTAGAGCAAAAACCAAGCCATAAGTCGATGTAATTGTCTGTAGAGCTTCGCCACAGGATTGTGTCGAGGCACAGATCTGGGGAAGGGTAACAAAAAATGTGGAGCATTGAAGGTCCCCAAGAACACAGTGGTTTCCATCATTCTTAAATGGAATAAGTTTGGAACCACTAAGATGATTTCTAGAGCTGGCCACCCGGCCAGACTGAGCAATCAGGGGAGAAGGGCCTTGGTCAGGGAAGTGACCAAGAACCCAAGCTCCAGATTTTCTCTGTTGAGATGGGAGAACATTCCAGAAGGACAACCATCTCTGCAGCACTCCACCAATCAGGCCTTTATGGTAGACTGGACAGACGGAAGCTACTCCTCACTAAAAGGCACAACAGCCCGCTTGGAGTTTGCCAAAAGGCACCTAAAAGACTCTCAGATCATGAGAAACGAGATTCTCTGTGTAACAGAATCACTTTACGTCCGTCCCCTCGCCCATACCCGGGCATGAACCAGGGACCTTCTGCACACATCAACAACAGTCACCCACGAAGCATCGTTACCCATCGCTCCACAAAAGCCGCAGCCCTTGCAGAGCAAGGGGAACTACTACTTCAAGGTCTCAGAGCAAGTGACGTCACCGATTGAAACGCTACTTAGCGCACACCGCTAACTAAGCTAGCCGTTTCACATCCGTTACATCTGTTCTGATGAAACCAAGATTGAACTCTTTGGCCTGAATGCCAAGCCTCAAGTCTGGAGGAAACCTGGCACCATCCCTACGGTGTTGCATGGTGGTGGCAGCATCATGTTGTGGGGATGGTTTCAGAGGCAGGGACTAAGAGACTAGTTAGGATTGAGGGAAAGATGAATGGAGCAAAGTACAGAGAGATCCTTAACGAAAAACCTTCTCCAGAGCTCTCAGGACCTCAGACTGGGGCGAAGGTTCACCTTCCAACAGGACAACAACCCTAAGAACACAGCCAAGACAATGCAAGAGTGGCATCGGGACAAGTCTCTGAATATCCTAGAGTGGCCCAGCTAGAGCCTGGACAAGAACCCAATCAAACATCTCTGGAGAGACCTGAAAATAGCTTTGCAGCGGCACTTACATACACCTTAGCCAAATACATTTAAACTCAGTTTTTCACAATTCCTGACATTTAATCAGAGTGAAAATTCCCTGTCTTAGGCCAGTTAGGATCACCACTTTATTTTAAGAATGTAAAATATAAGAGTAGAGAGAATGATTTATTTCAGTTTTTATTTCTTTCATCACATTCCCAGTGGGTCAGAAGTTTACATACACTCAATTAATATTTGGTAGCATTGCCTTTAAATTGATTAACTTGGGCCAAACATGTCGAGTAGCCTTCCATAAGCTGAATTTTGGCCCATTCCTCCTGACAAAGCTTGTGTAACTGAGTCAGGTTTGTTGGCCTCCTTGCTCGCACACGCTTTTTCAGTTCTGCCCACAAATTTTCTATGTTATTGAGGTCAGGGCTTTGTGATGGTCACTCTTATAGCTTGACTTTGTTGTCCTTAAGTCATTTTGCCACAACTTTGGAAGTATGCTTGGGGTGTCATGCCTTGGTCTTAGTATTTTGTGTTTTCTTTATATATTTGGTCAGGCCAGGGTGTGACAGGGGTTATTGTGGTGTGTTTTTTGTCTTGGGGTTTTGTGGGGCGTCGACATAGTCTATGGCTGCCTGAGGCGGTTCTCAATCAGAGTCAGGTGATTCTCGTTGTCTCTGATTGGGAACCATATTTAGGCAGCCATATTCTGTGAGTGTTTTCGTGGGTGATTGTTCCTGTCTCTGTGTAGTTGTTCACCAGACAGGCTGTATAGGTTTTCTCGTTCCGTTTGTTGTTTTGTAATATTTAAGTTATTTTCATGTCTCGTTCACTTTCATTAAAGAACATGAGTAACCACCACGCCGCATTTTGGTCCGACTCTCTTTCTACAGACGAACGCCGTTACAGAATCACCCACCACACCTGGACCGAGCGGCGTGGTAACAGGCAACAGCGAGAGCAGAAGCAGCGAAAGGAGGAATGGACATGGGAAGACGTTTTGGATGGCAAGGGTTGTTACACTTGGGAGGAGATACTGGCTGGAAGAGATCGCCTCCCATGGGAACAGGTGGAGGCACTTAGGAGAGCAGAGGCAGCCGGAGAGAGGAGCCGACGTTACGAGGGAACATGGTTGGCAAGGAAAGCCGAAAGTCAGCCCCAAAAATGTATTGGGGGGGGGGGGACTCAGGGAGAGTGTGGCAGAGTCAGGGTTCAGACCTGAGCCAACTCCCCCTGTTAATCGTGAGGAGCAGCGATCAAAGGACTTCTGGACTTGGGCGCAGATATTGGATGGAAAAGGACCCTGGGCACAGCCTGGTGAATATCGACGCACCAAAGAAGAACTGGAGGCGGTAAAAAGCGGAGATGCGCTGGTATGAAGAGGCAGCACGACGAAGCGGATGGAAGCCTGAGAGTCAGTCCCAAAAATGTATTGGGGGGGCTTACAGGGAGTATGGCTATGCCAGGTAGGAGACCTGCGCAAACTCCCTGTGCTTACCAGGGGACTAGAGAGACCGGGCAGGCACCGTGTTATGCTATGGAGCGCACGGTGTCTCCAGTGCGGGTGCATAGCCCGTTGCGGTACATACCAGCTCTAGAGTGGGCATCGAGCCAGGTAAGGTTGGGCAGGCTCGGTGCTCAAGAGCTCCAGTGTGCCTGCACGGTCCGGTCTATCCAGTGCCACCTCCACACACCAGTCCTCCCGTGGCAGTTCCCCGCACCAGGCTTCCTGTGCGTGTTCTCTATCCAGTTCCACCTGTGCCAGCACCACGCACCAGGCCTTCAGTGTGCCTCGCCTGTTCAGCGCAGCCAGAGCCTTTCTCCTCTCCAGTGCTGTCGGAGTCTCCCACCTGTTTAGCGCTGCCGGAGTCTCCCGCCTGTTTAGCGCAGCCAGAGCCTTCCTTCTCTCTAGCGCTGTCGGAGCCTCCCGCCTGTTCAGCGCAGCCAGCTATTTCCTCCTCTCCTGTGCTGCCGGAGTCTCCCGCCTGTTCAGCGCTTTCATAGCCTTCATCCTCTACAGCGCTGCCGGAGCCTCCTGCCTGTTCAGCGCAGCCTGAGCTGCCAGTCTGCATGGAGCAGCCTGAGCTGTCAGACTGCATGGAGCAGCTAGAGCTGCCAGTCTGCATGGAGCAGCCAGAGCTGCCAGTCTGCATGGAGCAGCCAGAGCTGCCAGTCTGCATGGAGTAGCCAGAGCTGCCAGTCTGTATGGAGCAGCCAGAGCTGCCAGTTTGCATGGAGCAGCCAGAGCTGCCAGTCTGCACAAAGCTGCCAGTCTTCATGGAGCAGCCAAAGCTGCCAGTTTGCATGGAGCAGCCAGAGCTGCCAGTTTGCATGGAGCAGCCAGAGCTGCCAGTCTGCACAAAGCTGCCAGTCTGCATGGAGCAACCAGAGCTGCCAGTCTACATGGAGCAGCCAGAGCTGCCAGTCTGCATGGAGCAGCCAGAGCAGCTAGATCCACCAGTCAGCCATGATCTTCCAGATCTGCCAGTCAACCAGATTCTTCCAGTCAACCAGATTCTTCCAGATCTGCCAGTCAACCAGACTCTTCCAGATCCGCCAGCCAGCCAGGATCTGCCGGAGCCAACTACTACCTGCCTGAGCTTCCTCTCAGTACTGGGCTTCCTCTCAGTACTGGGCTTCCTCTCCGTCCCGGGCTTCCTCTCAGTCCCGGGCTTCCTCTCAGTCCCGGGCTTCCCCTCAGTCCCGGGCTTCCCCTCAGTCCCGAGCTGCCCCTCAGTCCCGAGCTGCCCCTCAGTCCACTGGGGTTCTGGGTGAGGACTATTAGGCCATGGTCGGCGGCGAGGGTGGATTATCCCAGGACGCGAGGGGGAGGAACTATGACATTTATGGAGTGGGGTCCACGTCCCGAGCCGCCACCATGGACAGACGCCCACCCGGACCCTCCCTATGGTTTTGAGGTGCGTCCGGGAGTCCGCAACTTAGGAGGGGGTTCTGTCACGCCTTGGTCTTAGTATTTTGTGTTTTCTTTATATATTTATATAAATATATTATATATTTTTCTTTATATATTTGGTCAGGCCAGGGTGTGACATGGGTTATTGTGGTGTGTTTTTTTGTCTTGGGGTTTTGTGGGGCGTCGACGTAGTCTATGGCTGCCTGAGGCGGTTCTCATTTACACTACATTTACATTTAAGTCATTTAGCAGACGCTCTTATCCAGAGCGACTTACAAATTGGTGCATTCACCTTATGACATCCAGTGGAACAGCCACTTTACAATAGTGCATCTAAATATTTTAAGGGGGGGGGGGGGGGTGAGAAGGATTACTTTATCCTATCCTAGGTATTCCTTAAAGAGGTGGGGTTTCAGGTGTCTCCTGAATCAGTCAGGTGATTCTCGTTGTCTCTGATTGGGAATCATATTTAGGCAGCCATATTCTGTGAGTGTTTTCGTAGGTGATTGTTCCTGTCTCTGTGTAGTTGTTCACCAGACAGGCTGTATAGGTTCTCGTTCCGTTTGTTGTTTTGTAATATTAAAGTTATTTTCATGTCTCGTTCACTTTCATTAAAGAACATGAGTAACCACCACTCCGCATTTTGGTCCGACTCTCTTTCTACAGACGAACGCCGTTACATGGGGTCATTGTCCATTTGGAAGACCCATTTGCAACCAAGCTTTAACTTCCTGACTGTTGTCTTGAGATGTTGCTTCAATATATCCACATACTTTTCCTACCTCGCGATGCCATCTATTTTGTGAAGTGCACCACACCCTCCTGCAGCAAAGCACCCCCACAACATGATGCTGCCACCCGTGCTTCACGATTGGGATGGTGTTCTTCGGCTTGCAAGCCTCCCCCTTTTCCTCCAAACATAACGATGGTCATTATGGCCAAACAGTTCTATTTTTGTTTTATCAGACCAGAGGACATTTCTCTAAAAAGTATGATCTTTGTCCCCATGTGCAGTTGCAAACCATAGTCTGGCTTTTTTTATGGCGGTTTTGGAGCAGTGGCTTTTTCCTTGCCAAGTGGCCTTTCAGGCTATGTCGATATAGGACTTGTTTTACTGTGGATATAGATACTTTTGTACCCGTTTCCTCCAGCATCTTCACAAGGTCCTTTGCTGTTGTTCTGGGATTGATATGCACTTTTACACTAAAGTACGTTCATCTCTAGGAGAAAGAACACGTCTCCTTCCTGAGCGGTATGACGGCTGCGTGGTCCCATGGTGTTTATACTTGCGTACAATTGTTTGTACAGATGAACGTGGTACCTTCAGGAGTTTGGAAATTGCTTCCAAGAATGATCGAGACTTGTGGTCTACACTTTTTTCTGAGGTCTTGGCTGATTTCTTTTGATTTTCCCATTATGTCAAGCAAAGGCACTGAGTTTGAAGGTAGGCCTTGAAATATATTCACAGGTACACCTCCAATTGACTCAAATTATGTTAATTAGCCTATCAGAAGCTTCTACAGCCATGACATCATTTTCTGGAATTTTCCAAGCTGTTTAAAGGCACAGTCAGTTTAGTGTATGTAAACTTCTGACCCACTGGAATTGTGATAGTGAATTATAAGTGAAATGATCTGTCTGTAAACAATTGTTGGAAAAATGACTTGTGTCATGCACAAAGTAGATGTCCTAATCGACATGCCAAAACTATAGTTTGTTAAAAACGAGTTTTAATGACTCCAACCTAAGTGTATGTAAACTTCCGACTTCAACTGTGTGTGTATATATACAGTGGGGGGAACAAGTAAATCAAATGTATTTGTCACATACACATGGTTAGCAGATGTTACTGCGAGTGTAGCGAAATGCTTGTGCTTCTAGTTCCGACACTGCAGTAATAACCAACGAGTAATCTAACCTAACAATTCCACAACTACTACCTTATACACACAAGTGTAAAGGGATAAGGAATATGTACATAAAGATAAGAATGAGTGATGGTACAGAACAGCATAGGCAAGATGCAGTAGATGGTATAGAGTACAGTATATACATATGAGATGAGTAATGTAGGGTATGTAAACAAAGTGGCATAGTTTAAAGTGGCTAGTGATACATAAAGATGCAGTAGATGATATAGAGTACAGTATATACATATACATATGAGATGAATAGTGTAGTGTATGTAAACATTATATTAAGTAGCATTGTTTAAAGTGGCTAGTGATATATTTTACATCAATTTCCATCAATTCCCATTATTAAAGTGGCTGGATAGGGTCAGTGTGTTGGCAGCAGCCACTCAATGTTAGTGGTGGCTGTTTAACAGTCGGATGGCCTTGAGGTAGAAGCTGTTTTTCACTCTCGGTCCCTGCTTTGATGCACCTGTACTGATTCAGTTTGTCTGTGATGTGTACGCCGAGGAACTTAAAACTTACTACCCTCTCCACTACTGTCCCATCGATGTGGATAGGGGGGTGCTCCCTCTGCTGTTTCCTGAAGTCCACAATCATCTCTTTAGTTTTGACGTTGAGTGTGATGTTATTTTCCTGACACCACACGCCGAGGGCCCTCACCTCCTCCCTATTTGATACACTGACGAATGCAAATTAATTACTTAGAAATCATATAATGTGATTTTCTGGATTTTTGTTTTAGATTCCGTCTCTCACAGTTGAAGTGTACCTATGATACAATTACAGACCTCTACATGCTTTGTTAGTAGGAAAACCTGCAAAATCATCAGTGTATCAAATACTTGTTCTCCCCACTGTATATATATATATATATTTTTAATTAACTTGCAAAAATGTCTAAAAGCCTGTTTTGGCTTTGTCATTATGGGGTGTTGTGTGTAGACAAGGGAGAAAAACAATTTAATCAATTTTAGAATAAGCCTGTAACGTAACAAAATGTGGAGAAAGTCAAGGGATCTGAATACTTTCCGAATCCACTGTAGATGGGTGTGTTAATGAAGCCTTGATCTGAATGAATCACAAGGTTTGTTTTCATTTTTGAAGGAGTAACATGTTAATGGGTAGGCTATTAGCTCAATCATCAAGTGTTAGATTTATTCACCATATTAACATTTCGATATGCCACAAACAACAACTAGAAAATATATGGCCTACCTCCTGGCTTGTGGCGTCTAATACACCACATGCAGGCTATTGCATTTCAGGTCTCGGTTTCACACTGCATTTGACACACAAAACACCCTATAGTTTCAGACAATGCAAACATGCAATGCATAAGTTGAACAACCAGTAGGCTATACATACCCATATCTATGATTCTACATGTTATTGGACTCTGCAGACCTAGAACAATGAAATAATAGAAACTTGAACTGAGATCAACATTGAAGGCAATATTACAAAAGTTCAAATAAGTAATTAAAAACAGGTCTATACATATAAATTAAATTAATTACCATTCATTACAGAAGCATAAAATTTGCTATTTTTGTAAGCCTACCTTGTTGCTAAAATGCAGCTACCACTGCGTTTTAATCAGACAAATGTAACCTGTTTTTCATTACTTTGTACTGACATTCTCTCCTGGTCACTGTAACAAATCAAGGTCAATTTTAATATTAGTAGTTACAAGTATCAAGCTTACAGAGCCATGGTCGCATGACCAGGAGAGAATTTCAATCCTTTGGGCGGATTCAGCGCAGCCTTGACAAGAGGTTATATAAAGTAATCTTGCCATCCGATTAGACCATCACTAGATAAATACAACTAAATAGGTCAAACAAAAATACAAAAAGACCAAGAGTATGACAGTTAATACATTTTATTGAGCTCATGTCAAATACACATTGGATAAACAAAGTGGTAAAAACAACAAACGAGGGATAAGGTGAGATATCAGGATTACTTGGATAAACACCATTGAGATTATCTGAGTGTATTGCTTCAATGTTTTAAATGCACTGAGTCTCTTTTGTAAATACAGTGATTAACAGTCTGAGGTGGTCATGTTAGCAAAACAAGAGGAAAAAGGTCATTTATGAGTCATAAAGCCTACACAGTACCATACATTTTACATCATTTGTCACATCCAATCACATGAATATCTGCATTTGTATGCAATCCCAGCATAGCTAATTTGTTAGCAAGTAAACCTGCAAACATGATTGTATGTGTCATTAGTTGTTAGTTTAAGTATTGGTCAAGGCTATGACATTGATGATGATGATTTGGTGTAGGTTTTATGGTGGCTCTAATGAAAAGAACACTATCAAAGCAAAGTAGGATTATCAAGCCTATGGCAAAGCCCCCCACCACAATTTAAACATTGATTGTTGTGCATAATCTTAAAATCAACATGCACCATAATTGTCCATATTAATTCACAATAACACTTGATTCCAGATTACTTGGAATTTTCATTCCTTTTCACATATCAACGAGGACATGGAAAACATACAGCTGTCTGGGTTTTCTGTGCATTTGCAAGATAGAACAGCTGCCTCCGGGTTAGAGAAGGTGTAGCGGTCTGTGTCTATTTGTCAAGAACAGCTGGTACATGAGATCTAATATTAATGAAGTCTTGAGGTTTTGCTCCCCTGAGGTAGAGTATCTCATGATAAGCTGTAGACCGCACTATTTACGAAGATAATTTTAATCTATATTTTTCGTAGCTGCCTATTTACCACCAAAAACTGATGCTGGCACTAAGACTGCTCTCAACGAGCTGTATTAGGCCATAAGCAAACAAGAAAATGCTCATCCAGTGGTGGCGCCCCTAGTGGCCGCGGACTTTAATGCAGGGAAACTTAAATCTGTTTTACCTCATTTCTACCAGCATATCAAATGTGCAACCAGAGGGAAAAAAACCTCTGGAACAACTTTATTCCACACACAGAGACACGCACAAAGCTCTGACTCGCCCTCCATTTAGCAAATCTGACCATTTCCGGGATTCTTCCGGTGGCGTGAGCCACATCACCACATCAGTCACTGGCTAAATCAATAAATGCATCGATTATGTCATTCCCACGGCGACCGTACGTACATACCCCAATCAGAAGTCATGGATTACAGGCAACATTCACACTGAGCTAAAGGCTACCACATTCAAGGAGCGGGACTCTAACCCGGACACTTGTAAGAAATCCCGCTGTGCACTCCGACGAACCATCAAACAGGCAAAGTGTCCATACAGGACTAAGATCGAATCGTACTACACCGGCTCCGACGCTCGTTGGATGTGGCAGGGCTTGCAAACTACTATGGACTACAAAAGGGAAGCACAGCCGTGAAACAAGTCTACCAGACAAGCTAAATAACTTTTATGCACACTTTGAGGCAAGCAACACTGAAGCATGCATGAGAGTACCAGCTGTTCCGGATGACTGTGTGATCACACTCTTCGTAGCCGATGTGCGTAAGACCATTAAACAGGTCAGCATTCACAAGGCCGCAGGGTCAGATGGATTACCAGGACGTGTACTGCGAGCTTGCGCTGACCAACTGGCAGGTATCTTTACTGACATTTTCAACCTGTCCCTGGCCAGGTATGTAATACCAACATGTTTCAAGCAGACCACCATAATCCCTGTGCCGAAGAACACCAAGTTAACCTGCCTAAATGACAACCGACCCGTAGCACTCACGTCTGTAGTTATGAAGGGCTTTGAAAGGCTGGTCGTGGCTCACATAAACACCATTATCCCAGAAACCCTAGAACCACTCAAATGTGCATACCGCCCCAACAGATCAACCAATCAAATGTATTTATAAAGCCCTTCTTACATCAGCTGACGTTACAAAGTGCTGTACAGAAACCCAGCCTAAAACCCCAAACAGCAAGCAATGCAGGTGTAGAAGAACGGTGGCTAGGAAAAACTCCCAGATGACGCACTATTGCACCCCACACTGCTCTTTCCCACCTGGACAAAAAGGATAACCTATGGGAGAATGCTATTCATCGATTACAGTTCAACACCATAGTGCCCTCAAAGCTCATCACTACGCTAAGGACTAAACACCTCTTCTGCAAATGGATTCTGGACTTTCTGACAGGCAGCCCCTAGGTGGTAAGGGGAGGTAACAACACATCCGCCACAGTGATCCTCAACACGGTACCCCTCAGGGGTGTGCGTGCTCAGTCCCCTCCTGTACTCCCTTTTCACCCATGACTGCATGGCTAAGTACGACTCCAACACCATCATTAAGTTAGCCGACGACACAACATTGGTAGGCCTGATCACCGACAATGATGAGACAGCCTACAGGGAGGAGGTGAGAGACCTGGCAGTCTGGTGCCAGGACAAAAACCTCTCCCTCAACGTGTTCAATACAAAGGAGATGATCGTGGACTACAGGAAAAGGAGGACCGAGCATGCCCCCATTCTCATCGACAGGGCTGTAGTGGAGCAGGTTGACACTTCCTTGGTGTCCACATCACCAATGAACTGTCATGGTCCAAACACACCAAGACAGTCGTGAAGAGGGCACGACAATGCCTATTCCCCCTCAGGAGACTGAAAAGATTTGGCATGGGTCCTAAGATCCTCAAAAAGTTCTACAGCTGCACCATCGAGAGCAACACCACCTTGTATGGCAACTGCTCGGGCCCAAACCACAAAGCGATATAGAGGGTCAAAGCTTCCTGCCACCCAGGACCTCTATACCAGACAGTGTCAGAGGAAGGCCCTAAAAATTGCCAAAGACTCCAGCTACCCTAGCCATAGACTGTTCTCTCGCTACCGCAGGGCAAGCGGTACCGGAGCACCAAGTCTAGGTCCAAAAGGCTTCTTAACAGCTTCTACCCCCAAGCCATAAGACTCTTGGACAGCAACCCCCCCATTTTTACGCTGCTGCTACTCTCTGCTTATTATCTATGCATAGTCATTTTACCTCTACCTACATGTACATATTATCTCAATTACCTCGACTAACCTGTGCCCCCTCACATTGACTCTGTAACCGTATATAACCTCGCTACTTTTATTTTATTGTTGCTCTTTAATTATTTGTTATTTTTATTTATTGTTTACTTCAGTTTATTTTAGTAAATACTTTAACACTTTTTCTTAACTGCATTGTTGGTTAAGGGTTTGTAAGTAAGCATTTCAGGTCTACACCGGTTGTATTCGGCGCATGTGACAATTTGATTTGATCAACAAACCAACAGCAAAATCCCATATAATAAGACAAAACAACTCTAGATGCCTTCTGCATTTTGTGAACTGTTTTAACGAATGGTGTAATTGCATACCTCCCAGTGATGTACCACCTGGTTTCACCAAGAGTAAACAGATGGTATATGGCAGTTATTATCATGAGACTTTTGATAGTCCTTAGAGCAAAGAAAAACAGGTTGTCCAGAAGAGGCTGCACCCATAACTAAAAATTAGACTGCGTTAGTTTGAGGCTTTTGTAATTGTAACATCTGAATACACAAATCAGAATATAAATATTGGGGTAATTGTGAATTGTACAAGATCTGATCAAATACACATGCACCAAGAAGCCAAATGTGCCACCCATCACTCAGAAACAACCTCAGAGAGTCAGGTTCTATGTCACTTACAGCTCCCATGTAACACTAGACTAAGAACAAATAAAACATCCATAAAACCTGAAAACAAATGTGTAATCCTTTTAAATTGAGGTAAATTCAGATGCCAGCAAACCGGTATATCCACTGAATAATCATAGCTTAAGTCTTAACATAACTTTTTGGTTGGTTCGGAAAGTTTCATTAAAACGGAGTGAGTAGGACCTCAGAGACTTGACTGGGACATGATTGGTAGCAGACATTGTGATTATCTGGGTAAAGGACCCAGTCAACAAGCACACTTACAAACCCTCCAGGGAGAGAAAAACCACCACGAGGGAGTAGAACTAACATTAGGCAAGAGGGATCAAATGACTGTGGAACGACAAAAACATGTTTGACAAGGTTTGGCAGGCAGGCCGACATTATGTAAAGGTGATTGTGTGGATGGGACACTTGGTGAAAACCTAATAACGAGAATAACTTTCACGTCTTTTAAATTCTTCAAGCACAACAAACAAATTGCATAAGAAACCTGATACGAAGTAGAAAAACTGTTAAGCAGCAGATAAAAAAGCATGTTAATTTACAGTAGTGACATCTTACATCATTGCAACCCTGTACATGTGACTATTAAACTTGAAATCTAATCTATATTTTTCCAAAATAAATTCACTTACATTTAGAATTCCAGTTAGGAAATGGAGGGAGATTTTCACTGGTAGGTTTCTCAAATTTATTCCTCTTACGAAAAACAAAAGACCTCTCAGAAAAAAAGAAAGAAAAGAAAAAGTGTCTGACCAAACAAATCCCTTCAATGGCAAAAGAATGGGTGCTGAAGCCTTTTGCTGAATGGACTATTTTCCTTCTGAACCCATGTCCTTTAGCTGGATGGAAGAGAGGAAAAACAGAACATTACAAAATACTGACTGCATTTCTTCCAATAGCAACAAGACTGGGTGAAACACAGATTCTAGGTGTATGTTGCTTACTCACCCATTGAGTTTGGGTTCTAGTCAAATGCCATTTCCTGGCTTTTCCGTACACAGCAAGCCACCTTCCTCTTGAATTCACCATTTGGATCCTCCCTCCACTCTTTCTGTGGGACCAGCGCAAACTCCATTTCAAAATCTCAAGAGCACAGTTGTCCTTGTCACTTTGACACAGGTTCTGGACGTACTTGGCTACTGTAACACACAGTCTGTGTTAAATACATGTATTATTACAACTCACCGCAGCATCCACATTAGCAGGCGATTCACTGTTTGGGTCGGCCAGCATGGAGATTACACTGATCATAATCGTCTCTACAGTGTGGATAGGAAGCCAACGTTCCTCTGGCTTCTCATAGCCAAACTTGTCCTCTCCTGGCTCATGCAGAATTGAGATACATACATCGCCATTCTTTGCCACTAAGAAAGAGATGAAAAGTCATTATATACATTAGCAAACATGGTAGGAGACACATAAATCCCACTAATGATTATAAAATATTACAGTGCTAGGTTTAGTAGGGCTCAAAGTGTTAACAGTGTGTTTACCATTAGGATGCCAGATTTCAGTGATGAACTTCAACTTGGGAGGCCGTAGAGGATAATCATAGGGAAAGGTCAGGTATGCTTTAAAAAAACCTCCTTCGCTGTAATAGAGAGAACAGAGAAAGCAAAGCAGTCATCCCCATCTGAGAGTACATTTAAAATATGTACTCCTCCTCTTTCAGAATAGCAACCTGTGTCTTAACTTACAAAAGGGTGTCTTGTGGCCCTATGATGACAACCTCCCATTTGTATATATCGTCATCGTCTATTAGGCCAGCTGAAAAGCCCTCCACTGGGTTCTTGTTGAGTTCTGAAATAGAAAGACACAAGGTAACAAAATGCAATAAACTAAGAAAAAAACACAGAAAAGTGGAATGCTGTGTAGACAATGAGTGACAGGTACCTATTGTCAGTGGTGCCAATTGAAAAAGTGGCCTGTATGTTGCCCACATCAGGTGCACATGACTATCCATTGGCTGAAATAATGTGCATGATGTCTAAGAAAAGATAAGTTAAACCTGTTTCCTAAAATACAGAAAGGGAGGGGGTTAGTGTACAATTGAATTAAAAACGTGTATATCAGGCATCCCCAACTGGTGCCCCTGAGTTGGTTTTATTTGAGCACCCCCCCCCCCCCCCAAAAAAAAAAAAATAAACACACTAGGAAATCAGTTCCAAATATTCCCACACATAATAGAAAGACATATGTGATCGTATACAAATGTAAGCAGGGTTTGAAATGATCATGGTTATGTCAAATATATCTATTTGGGATACTTGCTGTCAATTTGCATTCTACAAATTATTTGTAATTACACTACATGACCAAAAGTATTTGGACATCTGCTTGTTGAACATCTCATTCCAAAATCATGGGCATTAATATGGAGTTGGTCCCCCCCTTTGGTGATATAACAGTCTCCACTCTTCTGGGAAGGATTTCCACTAGACGTTGGAACATTGCTGCAAGGACTTGCTTCCATTCAGCCACAAGAGCAGAGCATTAGTGAGGTCGGGTACTGATGTTGGGCGATTAGGCCTGGCTCGCAGTCAGTGTTCCAATTCATCCCAAAGATGTTCGATGGGGTTGAGGTCAGGGCTCTGTGCAAGCCAGTCAAGTTCTTCCACTCCGATCTCAACAAACCATTTCTATATGGACCTCGCTTTGTGCACGGGGGCATTGTCATGCTGAAACAGGAAAGGGCCTTCCCCAAACTGTTGCCAAAGTTGGAAGCACAGAATCTTCTAGAATGTCAGTGTATGCTGTAGCATTAAGATTTCCCTTCACTGGAACAAAGGGGCCTAGCCCGAACTATGAAAAACAGCCCCAGACCATTATTACTCCGCCACTATGCATTGGGGTAAGTAGCGTTCTCCTGGCATCTGCCAAATGCAGATTTGTCTGTTGGACTGCCAGATGGTGAAGTGTGATTCATCACTACAGAGAACACGTTTCCACTGATTCAGAGACCAATGGCGGGGAGCTGTTGACATTGCGCATGGTGAACTTAGGCTTGTGTGCAGTTGCTCAACAATGGAAACCCATTACATGAAGCTCCCAACAATCAGTTATTGTGTTGATGTTGCTTCCATAGGCAATTTGGAACTCGGTAGTGAGTGTTGCAACTGAGGACAGATGATTTTTACGCCCTTCAGCGGTCCCGCTCTCTGAGCTTGTGTGACCTACCACTTCGCGGCTGAGCCGTTGTTGCTCCTAGACTTTCCACTTCACAACATTTACATTACATTTAAGTCATTTACAACAGTTGACCTGTGCTGCTCTAGGTGCCACGTTGACAGTCACTGAGCTCTGCCATTCTACTGCCAGTGTTTGTCTATGGAGATTGCATGGCTGTGTGCTCGATTTTATTCACCTGTCAGCAAAGGGTGTGACTGAAATAGCCGAATCCACTAATTTGAAGGGGTGTCCACATACACTCAAGAACAAAAATCGGCCCGCTGCTGAATCTAATTGAGGATCCCTGTTGTATATGCTAGCTGTTAACAGCTCATGGAGTTTGCTACAGTGTGGCCATTGCCAGAACCAGTGAACTGGCTAATAATTATGTGATGTTCCCATCACTGACAGATGGGTATGGGGCTGATTATTCCTTTGTTATCTTGTCAGCTAGGTAGTAGCCTATAGCAAGCCAGATCATGTAAATATCTAACTAGGGTTGTGATTTACAGCAGAGGTTTGTGTAAAATTAGACTAAGGCTAGATAACGCTAGTTATTTCCACCATACTTCGAATCAGTAACAAAAGGTTGATTTTTCTAGCTAAATTAGCCAGCTAACGCTGCCTGGTGACGTTCTCACTTACAGACAAAATGCTAATGATAGCTAACCTTAGTTCACCAGTTTAGACTTGTTCAATGCATAACGTTAGATGGGGCTAGTGAAGTTGAATTCAGTCATCTTAACAAGTATGATAAATTAGCGGAAAAATATTATCTAGAATGTGTTTTACAGCCGAGATAATTGGATCGCGCTAATGCAATGTAAACAAACAATCAT
Source organism: Oncorhynchus gorbuscha (assembly GCF_021184085.1). NCBI lineage: Eukaryota > Metazoa > Chordata > Actinopteri > Salmoniformes > Salmonidae > Oncorhynchus > Oncorhynchus gorbuscha. The sequence continues at coordinate 61,484,097 of NC_060176.1, forward strand.
GACTGCCGTCGAGGAAGCCCGGCCATGGAAAGTTAGCTAGGCTAGCTTAGGAGTTATTTCTTTCTTTGAATCGTTGGCTTACCTGCCAATTGCTTTCGAAGAAGTAGTGCTGATTGTTCAGTCATGGTATGTGGGCTTCAACAAAAATAAATGCTTCGCCAAATAGACCGGCACAGTGGACGCGTCATACTACCCATAAAACCTAGCGGTAAAACCCGGTAATGGTTCCAATCGTTTTTTCCCCATTAATTTTTTGCATCGGGAATTTTAGAACTACTTCATATAAGGTCTGTGTTTCGTGTAGATTTACGTGGGCGGACGTTTTGAATGCCATGCAATTCTCTATCGAACAAGTAGAATATTCTCAATAGATTGGCCTCAATTTACTCTCCAAAAAATCTAAATGCTAATTAGCAACAGAGAAGACCTCAGCAAGACTACACATTCCTGCAGAAAGCTACTGCATGTCATCTCTAGCCCAAGCCATGAATTTGCATCCCCTTTCTCTGTTTTAGCTAGCCACTAACTACACTTTGGCTAGCTAGTTAGCAGAGCAGTAGATCAACAAATGCTTGTTTTACTTAGCCTAGATAATTGTTTGCAAAGTATGTGACATTGGTGTCTTTCAGACCTTATGGCATTTTTCATGGATGAGCATTAGAACATTAAAAGGGGAGAAGACCACTAAAAGTCTGGCCATGTGGAGAAGACCACTAAAAGTCTGGCCATGTGGAGAAGACCACTAAAAGTCTGGCCAAGTGGAGAGGGGCAATTTACAGGTTTGCGTTTGGTCAGGGCCAGCATGAGGGATAAAGTTTGTGTCAGTGAGTCTAGCTATTAAGTTAAGTTTGAGCATCATAGCAGTAATGTTTTCTATACAGCGGTCAACATTCTACAAAGGAAAGAGCCACTTAATCAATTATATAATCATTAACCAGATACCAGACTGACGAGTGATAACTCAGTACTTGAATGCTGTCATTGATGAGAATGAATAAAAAATATATATATTCAAAATGGACTTTGTTTAGACATCCAGCCTGTATTGTAGTTTCATGACCAGAGACAGATCTTTAAAGGCACAGTATTTATTTATCCTGAGTGGTACATGCCTTCACACAGTCTTGATTTATAGGATCCTTCCCACTGTATGATTAATATGTCAAATGATAAAATCCTAAGTTATCAATTAAGTTTATGGAAAAACTGCAATCCTCCTCGTGAAAATGACAGTTTATTAAATATTCTACAGCTGCAATGTCATCAATCAAATCAAACTTGATTTATATAGGACATTTCTTACAACAAATTAATTTCAAGGTGTTCACTGTCTTTGGATGGGGCGTTGTCTGTAAAGTGGGGCACAAAACCGATAACCAAATCCACGGTCAATGAAATGTCACACCGAGGAAAAATATATATATGCATCAAGGCATTCAAAATGGCTACAGGGATGGATGTGCAGTAGTCAGGGCTTTGGGTCACAGGGTCTGGGATCCTGGGTACCTCACCGGAGTGTCGGATGGGCACCACAGCAGTGGTGGAGGTTAAGTGTCCCTATGGTGCAAGGGACCTTACCATTGAAGAGGCAGTGAAGTCTACGGATTTCTATATCAAGGAGGGAGTGTATTACAGCCTCCGTAAAGACCATCCTTACTGGCATCAAGTCCAATGTCCACTCCACATTACTGGAAGGGACACCTATTTCTTCCGTTATGTGAACATCCGTAACCTCCTTCACCAAAGCCGTTATGCTATAAATGCCATTATGCTATACATTGTTATTTTGTGGTTTAAGTGATCAAATGAACTAGCAAATATTTCATATTTGGCAATTACTACTTCAGTAGGGAATACACTTTATTCAGTGACCTTAGGTAAAGAAACTTTTTGATCTGATCAACACATTGTTCAAAAAATGTATGAACTGCAATTGCTAAATAATTCCAATAGATGGAAGCGTAAAACCACACATTTTTCTCCTATCTTGGCCAGCCGGACCAACCTAACTACCTGGCAGCCAGACCTAGCTGCTTGGCTGACCAGACCTACCTGACTGGCCAAAATAGCATGCAACCAAAGACTATATGTCCCATGATTTTCAAAAAATGGTCACTCATGACTTTACAGGTATTAGGCCTGTGTTGCTTTTGGAAGAAGAAAAAATATATACTGAACAAAAATATAAAGGCAAAATTTAAAGTGTTGGTCCCATGTTTCATGAGCTGAAATAGAAGATCCCAGAAATGTTCCATATGCACAAAAAGCTTAAAATGTGCGGTTTTGTCACACAACACAATGCCACAGATGTCTTAAATTTTGAGGGAGTATACATTTGCCAAGCTGACTGCAGGAATGTCCACCAGAGCTGTTGCCAAACAATTGAATGTTAATTTCTCCACCATAATCCTCCAACGTCATTTTAGAGAATTTGGCAGGATGTCCAACCGGCCTCACAACCACAGACCACATTGATGGCGTTGTTCCTGTACCCAAGAAGGCAAAGGTAACTGAACTAAATGACTATAGCCTCGTAGCACTTCTTCTGTCATCATGAAGTGCTTTGAGAGACTAGTCAAGGATCATATCACCTCTTCCTTACCTGTCACCCTAGACCCACTTCAATCTTCTTACATGCCCAATAGATCCACAGACGATGCAATCACCATCACACTGCACTATGCCCTATCCCATCTAGACGAGAGGAATACATGTGTAAGAATGTGGTTCGCAGATGACAACAGTAGTAGGCTTGATTACCAACAATGACGAGACAGCTTACAGGGAGGAGGTGAGGGCTCTGAGAATCTGGTTACAGGAAAATAACCTCTCATTCAATGGCAACAAAACAAAAGGAGATGAAATTGGACTTCAGGAAACAGCAGAGGGTGCCCCCCCCCTTATCCACATTGACAGGACCTCAGTGGAGACGGTGGAAAGCTTCAAGTTCCTCTGCGTACACATCACTGACAAACTGAAATGGTCCACTCACACAGACAGTGTGGTGAAGGTGCAACAGCGCCACTTCTACCTAAGAAGGCTGAAGAAATTTGTCTTGTCACCCAAAACCCTCACAAACTTTTACAGATGCACAATCGAGAGCATCCTGTTGGGCTGTATCACAGTCTGGTAGGGCAACTGCACCTCCTGAACCGCAAGGCTCTCCCAGAGGGTGGTGCTGTCTGCACAACGCATCACCGGGGGCAAACTGCCTGTCCTCCAAGACAACTACAGAACCCGATGTCACAGCAAAGCCAAAAAGATCATCAAGGACAACAACCACCCGAGCCACTGTCTGTTCTCCCCGCTACCATCCAGAAGGTCAGTACATGTGCATCAAAGCTTGGACAGAGGGACTGAAAAACAGCTTCTATCTCAAGGCCATCAGACTTCTAAACAGCAATCACTAACTCAGAGAGACTGCTGCCTACACAGAAACTCATATCACTGGCCACTCTAATAAATGGATCACTAGTCACTTTAAACAATGCCACTTTAATAATGTTAACATATCTTACAATACTCATATGTATATACTGTGCCTATTGCACCTTGCCTATGCTGCTCAGCATCGCTCATCCATATATTTCTATGTACATATTCTTATTCCATCCCTTTAGATTTGTGTGTATTAGGTAGTTGTTGGGAATTGTTAGTTTACTTGTTAGATATTACTGCACTGTCGGAACTAGAATCACAAGCATTTCGCTACACTCGCATTAACATCTGCTAACCATATGTATGTGACCAATAACATTTTATTTGATGTTGTGTAATTGTTAAATATTACTTGTTAGATATTACTGCACTGTCGGAACTAGAAGCACAAGCATTTTGGAGTGGCTCTATGGTTTCTGGGATAATAGTGTTGATGTGAGCCATGACCAGCCTTTCAACGCACTTCATGGCTACAGACGTGAGTGCTATGGGCCGGAGTCATTTAGGCAGGTTACCTTATTGTGTTTGGGCACAGGGACTATGGTGGTCTGCATGAAACATGTTGGTATTACAGACCTGGCCAGGGACAGGTTGAAAATGTCAGTGAAGACACTTGCCAGTTGGTCACAGCCCTGAGTCGTGGTATGTTAGCCATATATCACACATCCTCGGGCCTTATTGTTTAATCATGGCAGTCAAAACAAGTTACATCGACATCCATTGATGGAAAATGATCTGGAGAGTTTTAATAAAGGCGATTGATCTTTTCTCTTGTGACATTCTTAAACTCGCAATAATTATTATTTTGATAGAAAACCGAATTTTGCTTAATAGCCTACGTCATTTAAAAAATCCTTAATTTGCTCAATAACGTTATGGGGAAACAAACATTTATTGGATAAATGTGGCAACACCCCTCTTTCTGCGAAAAACCTTTTTGGGGCAAGTTTTCACATCTGCGTAGGTTTTCAGATTTCATTGGGCTAGACATTTTAGTTAGACCTGACAACCCTGACAATTTTCCTGTTTGACCGCTAGGGTATTACAACTCTATTCGCCTGAACAGGACAACTTTCTGTCCGTTTAAGGTTTTAAAACGGATTACTTACATTTTTGTCATTTATACAGAGGAGAAAAAACGGTAATATTTATGACACGTTGCAATGATATGTTTTTATAAAAGAAAAACAATTGAATGGTCCTTCAACTTACGGCGCCATATTTAATACATCGCAGTTTATGATGATAGGTAGTTTACTTGCTAGCTGTCTGCAATCGTAAACTTTAGATTTGTATCTTAAAGCAAGCCACTACATCGAAATGAACGTCATAGATCATGTGAGGGATATGGCCGCCGCGGGACTTCACTCAAACGTTCGGACAATTAGTAGTTTACTGCTGACAATGAGCAATAACAATCCGTAAGTAACAGTATAGTATTAGCTAGCTGGCTGGCTAGCTACTGAACATCCCTCTGAGGTATTAGCTACCCAACTAGTTATTCACTCCGTTCGATCATCTTCAAAAGCATATAATTCTGTACAATTGATAACACATGTCCCAATCAATGCATGCTTATCGTCACGAGCCAAGCTGACAAGGACGCAGTTGGCAGTATTTATATCTAGCTAGCAAGCCAACTAGCTTAAGATGGGTGTAAATGTACACTGAACAAGAATATAAACGCAAAGATTTTGCTGAGTTGCAGTTCATATCAGGAAATCAGTAAATTGAAAAAAAAAATACATTAGGCCATAATCTATGGATTTTACATGACTGGGCAGGGGCGCAGCCACGCGTGGGAGGGCATAGGCCCACCCACTTGGGAGCCAGGTTTACTCACTGAGGATCCTGGGCAGGGGCGCAGCCACGCGTGGGAGGGCATGGGCCCACCCACTTGGGAGCCAGGTTAACTCACTGAGGATCCTGGGCAGGTGTGGTTACACATGATCTGTGGTTGTGAGGCTGGTTGGATGTACTGCCAAATTTTCTATTACAACGTTGGAGGTTGCTTATGGTAGAGGAATTAACATTAAATTATCTGGAAACAGCTCTGGTGGACAGTCCTACAGTCAGCATGCCATATCCATGCTCTCTCAACTTGAGACATCTGTGGTATTGTTGCGTGACAAAACAGCACAGGCCTTTTGTGCCCGGCACAAGGTGCACCTGTGTAATGATCATGCTGGGTTTTTTTTATACACCACACCTGTCAGGTGAATAGATGATCTTGACAACGGGTAAAATGCTCACCAATTGCGATTTTAAACACATTTGTGTACAACATTTGAGGGAAATAAACTTTTGTGCATATGGAACATTTCTGGGATCAGCTCATGAGACATAGGACCAGCACTTTAGATGTTGCATTTTATATTTTTGTTCAGTGTAGTTGTATCTGGAAGTGTAGTTGTATCTGGATTAATAATGTGACTATTTGTGAAAAGATTTTGTATGTTGATTGCTAATTTCCCTGACCACTTCATATAGTTATATTGTCAGACAAATACTGTGCCAGAGGGTGATGCATGTACCACATCTGTTCTTTCAGAGAACTGTTCTCACCATCCCAGAAGTACCAGCTGCTGGTTTATCATGCAGATGCCATCTTCCATGACAAGGAGTACCGTAATGCTGCTTGCAAGTACAACATGGCACTGCAGCAGAAGAAAGTGCTCAGCAAAACTTCTAAAGTGCGGCCATCTACCGGGGGAACTGCATTCTCCTTGCAGTCACAGGTGTGGAAGGCTCCCAACTCTGTCAATTACAACATATCTGGCTGTAGCAACAGGCATCCATGTCATTCATTCAAAATAATGCACATTTGACTGAGCTGCTCTACAGACTATTTGTAATAGTGTACAATGTGCATTGCCTTCTGAATTGACCAAATGCCATTTTTCTTTATTTCAGAGTTTTCCCTCAGAGATTGAGGTCAAGTATAAGATTGCAGAGTGCTACACCATCCTGAAGCTGGATAAGGATGCAATTGCAGTGCTTGATGGGATTCCATCTAGACAGAGAACCCCAAAGGTAGGTTGCTGTTTTGAGGTCCCCTCCTGAAAGCCCCATCCTCTCTCAATGACACCCAAGCTTGCAGTGCCGTTTTATGACTATTTCAATAAAGTAAAGCAGCCCAGATTCTTGTGAGGAATTTCCGAATTGCATATTTGTTTATCTTTCCTCAGATCAACATGATGCTGGCTAATCTGTACAGGAAGGCTGGACACGAACGCTCTGCTGTCACAAGTTACAAAGAGGTCCTGAGACAGTGTCCCTTGGCACTGGATGCCATCATTGGTGTGGACTAGTTACTGGGATGTTTCTGTAGTGCGTCACACAGACATGCCAAAAGCCCATGTTGTTGTGCTCTTCATTTTGAAGGGTTCTTTTAACTCGTGTCTGTTGCAGGTCTCTTGTCTCTGTCAGTGAAGGGAGCTGAGGTGGCGTCCATGACTATGGATGTGATCCAGAGTCTTCCCAACCTGGAGTGGCTCTCTGTGTGGATCAAATCCTATGCCTTCATACATGCAGGGGACAACCACAGAGCAATCAACTCCATCCGGTGAGCCGACCAGTTCCTCATCCCACCATGGGGGTGTTATTCCTTTCATGAATCATAATCTCCGGTGTTGTTAAACTATGGCTCTCATTCTGGGTGTTGTGTTTCTCTGTTTCCTGATTCTCCTTCTCAGCTCCCTGGAGAAGAAGTCTCTAATGCGTGACAATGTGGACCTGCTGGTGAGCCTGGCAGATGTGTACTTCAGGGCAGGTGACACAAAGAACTCCATCCTGAAGTTTGAGCAGGCCCAGATGCTGGACCCTTATCTGATCAAAGGTACTGGACAGCAGACATCAGAAAACCCATCACTGACTAAATAAATCAGTTTCCTAGGACTCACTAAGCCAGTCTAGCGATTCTTATCTAAGACATTAACTATTAGGTTTTTATTTATAGTTGAACTAATTCAGTTATGTTGTCTTTACTTACTGTCAGGCATGGATGTATATGGCTACCTTATGGCACGTGAGGGGCACCTGGAGGATGTTGAGGTCCTAGGAGGAAGGCTGTTCAACATCTCAGACCAGCATGCAGAGCCCTGGGTCATATCTGGGTAATATCTGGGTAATATGGCTGGGAATTGCCAAGATAATCACAATACTTAGGTGCTGATACGATATCGGCTGCGATTCTCATGATTGTATATGTATTGCAATTCGATGTTCCAAACATATTGCTCACTATACAGTGCATTCGGAAAGTATTCAGACCCCTTGACTTTTTCTAAATTTGTTAGGTTACAGCCTTATTCTAAAATGGATTAAAAACAATTTTTTTACCTCATCTATTCACAATACCCCCATAATGACAAAGCGAAAACAGGTTTTTAGAAATTGTTGCAAATGTATAAAAAAACAAAAAAACATACCTTATTTACATAAGGATTCAGACCCTTTGCTATGAGACTCAAAATTGAGCTCGGGTGCATCCTGTTTCCAATGATCATCCTTGAGATGTTTCTACAACTTGATTGGAGTCCACCTGTGGTAAATTTAATTGATTGGACAAGATTTGGAAAGGCACAAACCTGCCTATATAAGGTCCCACAGTTGACAGGGCATGTCAGAGCAAAAACCAAGCCATGAGGTCGAAGGAATTGTTTGTAGAGCTACGAGACAGGATTGTGCCGAGGCACAAATCTGGGGAAGGGTACCAAAACATTTCTGCATTGAAGGTCCCCAAGAACACAGTGGCTAAATACATGTTCCTACCAATCTGGTTTTTGGTGGCTCAGATGTCACAGCTTCTACAGTAAGCGCTACTCCCGGGCCCTCTACCTGGGTGCCAAGGCCATCCAGCTGAACAGCAACAGTGTGCAAGCCCTCCTCCTGAAAGGGGCAGCACTGAGGAACATGGGCCGAGTGCAGGAGGCCATCATCCACTTCAGAGAGGCCATGCGCCTGGCGCCCTGCCGTCTGGACTGCTATGAAGGCAAGGGGACCTTCTTGTTCTGATCGCATCATTGTAATGAACATCTGTTTTCATCTTGAACTGCCCCCACATAAAGCTGCAACATCAGATGTTGTTTTTTGTTTTGTTACTAGTATTGAGTTAGTCATGAGCCTTCTCTGTCCCCAGGTCTGATTGACTGTTACCTGGCATCCAATGGGATCCGAGAGGCAATGGGGATGGCCAATAACATCTATAAGACCCTGGGAGCGAATGCCCAGACTCTGACCATCCTGGCTACAGTCTGCCTGGAGGACCCTGTGACCCAGGAGAAGGCCAAAACCCTGCTGGACAAGGCGCTAGCCCAGAGGCCTGACTACACCAAGGCTGTGGTCAAGAAGGCAGAGCTGCTAAGTATGTGGCTTGGTAGCAAACCCTGAAGTTCTATTAGTTGTTTTGCTGTAGAGATTTAGAACCATTGTATCTTTGTCATTTTTCTTTTACTGAAGATGTTGGGGACAAGAGATGATATTGTGTTTGTTTTCCCATTTTAAGGTCGGGAACAGAAATACGAGGAAGGGATTGCTCTTCTCCGGAATGCCTTGGCCAATCAGAGCGACTGTGTGCTGCACAGGATGCTGGGAGATTTCTTGGTGGCGGTCAATGATTACCAAGAGGCTATGGACCAATACAGCATAGCACTTAGGTAATGTTACACCAAAGTCCAGAGTTTTACACAACTCATGAAATGTTAATGCAGTGTCGCTCTTAGGCCTACCTTTTCTCAAATATGTAAATGGTGCACTTTGATCTTGAGATTGCACATGTTTCTCTATCATCTGACTCCATCTGTCTTTCAGCCTGGACCCGAATGACCAGAAGTCTCTGGAAGGAATGCAGAAGATGGAGAAGGAGGAGAGCCCTGCTGATGCCACTGTGGAGCTGGATGGAGATGACATGGAGGGCAGCGGGGAGGATGGAGAGCTGGGAGGCAGTGACAGTGAGGCAGCCCAGTGGGCAGACCAGGAGCAGTGGTTTGGCATGCAGTGACCCAGGCCCACTGCAGAGACACCAGGTGCATAGCACGGGGCTGGGGGAATATGCCACACATGGGCATCATGGGTTCCTGATATAATGCTCCGGTGGACTCTATATGGGTGTATACAAGATACAGGTGTATAAAGCCCCATCTCAGGGTTATAGACATCATCATAGCAGCCACTGAGGTTTGAGGAGGATGCATTTTATAACCCAGCAGCCCAAAATTATAACCTGCCATTCCACGTCTCCTTCCCTTTGCGATCACTGATTAGTTGGTAGGTGAAAATCAATGTTACTAACCTATTTCATAACCATCAGGGGTCCAAGCGTAAAGCAGTTGAGGCTATTTAGGATTGTTGGGCCATGGCCCCGGAGTTTCCTTGTTTGTTGGGTTAACACAAGATAATCTGAAGCCAGTAATCATTGAAATTCAGTTTTCTGTTTGTAATATTTGCATGTATTAACACATATTGGTGTGAAACTGGTGACATACTTTCCCTTAAGTTACTTTCAGGTAACTTAAGACCTGTCTCTCAATGTTGTGTGTCAATCATGGGGTCATTTAATTTGACACATTCTTTGCAAAGTAATGTTAGTTTTCCAATGCAGATGTTTAACCGTGTGTGTGTGTGTGTGTAGGAGATATAAAATCATGACGTCTGGTCTCATGCCCTGACATTTTATTGAAGTTTGGTAAATTAGTGACTTGAGTAACAGTTCTAGTCAACTCGTCCTCCAGTACCCCCCAGACAAATGCATGTGATTCAATTAATTGAGGACTTGATGATTAGTTGACAAGTTGAATCAAGTTTTGCTTGTCTGGGGCTAAAATGTGTGCTGTTGAGGGTACAAGGACTGGAGTTGGGAAATACTGCTCTAAAACAGCCTTGTATTTAGGCTAGAAGCAAGGTAGCTACAAATGAATACACATCTCCAATCTGGCATATAGAAGATCGGAAACATATTAATGTAGAATTGCTTTATTTACCTGAAACCACAAGTCATGACTATACAATCTTCAGCTCTGAAATGAGTTTGGCACACGTGTGCCATTGAAGCGACTGACTTCCTTTCAGGGTAATGGATCTATCGCCACACCTCCGCCTTCCCAGATGCTTAAAAAATGTTGCACATTACAGCGCAAAGAAAAGTCTATTTGGTTATTTTACACACCCCCCCCAAAAAGAGTTCCTTAGGAAAAGATAACATTTGTACTATGTCCATTTAATTTATCAATACATTAATTATTACACATCTGATAAAATGGCTGCTTCAGAGGACATGCATCATGGAAGTGTACATTAAGATAACATAGGAACTCTGTGTCTAGTTTGAAGGCTGCATTTACACAGGCAACCCAATTCTGATATTTTTCTACTTTTGAAATAATTGGGCAAAAGACCAGAAATGGGCTGTCATGTGTAAACGTAGCCTATGGCTCTTCATGTAGTAAGGATGGAGGGACCTGGGATTGGTTCATTTGATTCCAAAAACATTTATACCCATTCAGTTAAAAAATATATACCATTTGATTACTTTTTTTGTCATGTAATTGCTTATGAAATGTATCAATCATGTCTTGATAGCTCTTCTTTATTGACATGCAGGTCTTGGAAGATGTGCTGCTCAAAACACATGCACAACACTAAAGCAGTTCCTACAAGGGATTTATAGGAGGAGCGGGCTTACACGGCACTAGCTGCAGAGAGAGGAGAGAAAGACAGGGAGAAACCAAATCAATCATAGGACAGACAGAAACAAGGCATAGGTCAAAAAAGCAAAGATGCAAACAGAGACATGTCTCTCTCACTGGGAATTTAAAAAGGGATGGTGAACAGAAAGCCATTAGGTCATCTACTGCTTCATTTCCTACAGTCATGTCTAGGGCCATGCCACATGCAAACAGAAAGATGAGAATAAATGCAGTAAGACATTCAGTGGTGTAAAGTACTTAAGCAAAATTACTTTAAAGTACTAAAGTCTTTTTTGTGTACTTTACTATTTATATTTGTCAACTTTTACTTCACTACATCCCTAAGGAAAATGATGTACTTTTTACTCTATACATTTTCCTTGACACCCCAAAATACTCATTAAAGTTTTGATAGCTTAGTAGGACAGAAAATGGTCCAATTGACACACCCTACTGCCTCTGATCTGGCAGACTCACTAAACACAAACGCTTCATTTGTAAATGATTGTTGGAGTGTGACCCTGGCTAGCTGTAAATAAAAACAATTGTGCCATCTGGTTTGCATAATAAGCTATTTAAATTATACTTACATATCAAAAGTAAAAGTGTATTTAAAATCAAATACTTTTAGACCTTTACTCAAGTATGACAATTGGGTATTCTTTGCACCACTGATTGGAAGAAATAGCAGTTAGGTTTAAGAACACTCAAGCATTTACTGGCATGGTATTGGGAAAAGCATGCTTTCTAGGAATAACCATTACCTACAGTGTTTCTAAAACACGCTCAAGTAAAACTAGTGTAAAAGTTATGGAGCATCTTTAAAACTATACACATAGATACTATTTTGAGTTATATGTACAGACTCTTCTACAAGCCAGTCATTTTAGCATTGGGCCTATATACTATGGCCAAAGCAGTCTGCTTAGTGATCCACCCCAATAGGGAGTGCTGACCACAACAATCCCATCAAAGCATCCATCTTGTGCTAAACTGATAAGAAAATCCACCACTTGGTGTGTTTATACATATTAAAGTACAGTATATGCACAATACTTAATCTATAGAATTATTGTAATAAGACACTACAGTGTCCATAAATGAAGACCAAACATAAAAAAAAGTTAACCTTAATGAAAAGACAATATTGTGTTCAAGTAAACGTGTTTAACGACAGGCTTGTCTATATTACAAAAAACTGCTTTGAATTGAACTAAGGTAACATTTACATATTTCTCCTAACCTTAACCTCCCTCAAGGAACATCAAAAGAACACAGATTAACTTTAAAAAAGCAACATAAAAAGGCAAATGAGGGCTTTCCTTATTCACAAGCGAAATGGCGCATACCTCAACACTCAATATGACAATGTTTATGAAAAGCTTACTGAGGAAAACAGGTAGTAATCAATTGTGATATCAATAGCATTGAGGTAGCTGTGCTCTAGACTAGAGCAGAAAATAAACACTAAAAAAAGCAAACGGGGGAACGAACAATCATTAATTTGGTGAATAAATCCCCGTTATTCATGCCTGGGCAGAATACATGCAGTTTTGGTACAGACTTCTGATTCAGTGCAAATGATGGTCCTTACAGTTATGGCACAGCATAGTTATCTACAAGTTCTTCAGAGGTCAAAGTTCACACTGAAAACAAGTGAAACGTTTGAGTTCTGTGCGCTGCCCCCCCGCCTTCCCAAAGCTACAAAAATCTTAATTTTGATAAAATAGTGTTAATTCTCTGTACACGGAACAGCTCCTAAATAGCAGATTTATTTTATGCCTGTTCAAAAAGAATGGGGAGCAAAAAAAGAACCAAAAGCTTGATATTAAAGACATGGCCAAATGACAAACAAAAAACATTAAAAATATGAATAAAAAAGCGGAATGGTGAAAATGTCCTGGAGATGAACCAGCAGAGGCTCACAGATTACATCTGTCATCAACACAGGTACAAATGTTGACTTGAGCTCTCACTGCAGTTGATGTGGTTGTTGTAGTTGATCCTGGTTAATGGGGGATTTTGTTAGACGTGTGTTAATCTCCACTCACACTGGTGCACTGGGAGGGTTGTGTGGTGTAGTCAGGACCAGAACAGGGCAGACACGTTAGTGTCGATGCTGTAGAGCCACAGCACCAGGGGGAGGGTGATGCCCACAAAGGGCCAGGAGATGCCCTCTGTGCATGCAGAGAGGGACCAGCCTTTGCTGGCTGACTTAGACTCTGGCTGGTTACCGGGTTCCAGGTAGTTCCTGGCCACGAACTTTAGCAGCTCATCCAGCAGGATGACGGGCAGGGAGATCTTCAGCACCACCAGCCACTGGGTCAGGTCCAGAGGGGTGATCTGGAAGATGACCTGGAGAGATGGAGGAGAATGAGGGATGGAAAGAGAGTGAACATGGGGAACCTATAGATTGACCTGGTTGATATAAGTAAAGCTGACTTACGGGCAGTGGCTCCACATAGAGGATGAGGAAGTGGAGGGACATGGAGAGGCAGATGGCCCCCAGCAGCCAGATGTTCTCCCAGGGAGGCATACGCAGCAGGGACTGGTTCTCTGACAGGCTGGGAGAAGGTCACATTGTGGATCAGATAAGTCAAAACTCTATATTCTATTCTTGTACTTATAAAAGTTGGAGCTGTCCTCCACTGAATGCAAATGATTTTTGAGGTTGAAAGAAAGCTCATGTCACTGCAGGAGACTCACCTGTTAAGGGCATTGCACATCTCAATGGTGACAAGCACAGACAGGGCCATGGTCATTGGGTAGGGGGACTCAAACACATGACACTCCAGGTCTGAGAAGTCAGGGTTGTCAGGGGAACACTGCAGGAAGTGGCTCTGTGGGGGAGGAGTCAGACACGAGAGACATAAGAAAGGCTGGGAGGTAAAACACCATTTGGACAGTAAAGCTGACATCTAGGTGTTAGTCTCACCAGCTGGTACAGAGAGATCATAGGGCCATCCTCAGCAGCCACGAACCACCAGGTAGCGGCTCCCACTGTGGCAGCTCCCACATAGCCTGAGGACAGAGACACAGCTGACTGACTGTGGGACAGACTAGTTCTATAACTAGGAAGACAATGGACAGGCAGAGAGCTGCACAAGAACAGTATGTGGCAGGGTATGCCAGTAGCAGTGAGCTTGAGAAAATGTTAAGATTGAGCTATCTGATATAGAATTGGAAACAAAGCACAACAGTCCCATTAACTCACAGCCGATGGCCAGGTATCTGAAGAAGAGCCATCCGGAGATGAGGGGCTCCTTGGCACTGCGGGGGGGCTTGTTCATGATGTCCAGGTCTGGGGGGTTGAAGCCCAGTGCAGTGGCAGGGAGACCATCTGTCACCAGGTTGACCCACAGAAGCTGAACGGGGATCAGAGCCTCAGGGAAGCCCAGGGCAGCCGTCAGGAAGATACTGCCCCCATAGAGAAACATCATTAACCTCCACAGGAGCACCATAAAACCACTAGAGACATCACTTTGGCGGCTGGAGGTACGTAAATGACAGACTCACCAGACGACCTCTCCCACGTTGGAGGAGATGAGGTAGCGGATGAACTGTTTCATGTTGTTGTAGATGGCCCTGCCCTCCTCCACAGCCGCCACGATGGAAGAAAAGTTGTCATCGGCCAGGACCATCTCAGAGGCTGACTTGGCCACGGCAGTGCCAGAGCCCATGGCGATGCCAATCTCTGCCTTCTTCAAGGCAGGAGCATCGTTCACTCCATCACCAGTCTGGGAGAAACAACAGATACTTAAGGGTGGATAGGAGGCTACAAGACAACAGTAATAGATATAACAGCTTTGCATGTACAGTAAGGATGCGAGTGGGGGGGGGTCAGTGTACCATGGCTGTGATCTCGTCCATGGCCTGCAGGAACTCAACGATCTTGGACTTGTGGGAGGGCTCGACACGGGCGAAGCAGCGGGCGTTGATAACAGCATCGCGTTGGGCCTGAAGGGACAGGTCGTCAAACTCGCGGCCAGTGAACGCCATTTTGTCCACGTCGTCTTCCTCACCCAGGATGCCGATACGGCGGCAGATGGCCACGGCAGTGCCCTTGTTGTCGCCGGTGATCATGATGACGCGGATGCCGGCTAGGCGACACAGCTTGATGGAGGCAGCCACCTCGGTCCTGGGAGGGTCCAGCATGCCAACGCAGCCCACGAAGGTCAGGTCAGACTGGGCAGAGAAACACAAAAACAGAGTCACCATCAGGTTTCCTACTAGAACTTTGCACAATACATCCAAAAGTTATGCTACACTGAACAAAAATATAAAAACAGAAACATGCCACAAGATTTATTGAGTTACAGTTCATTTAAGGAAATCAGTCAATTTAAATAAATTCATTAGGCCCTAATCTATGGATTTTACATGACTGGGAATACAGATATCTGTTGGTCACAGATCCTTTTGAAAAAGAAGTAAGGGCCCAGATCAGAAAACCAGTCAGTATCTTTGCCCAGATCAGAAAACCAGTCAGTATCTTTGCCCAGATCAGAAAACCAGTCAGTATCTGGTGTGACCACATTTGCCTCACGCAGGACAACACATCTCCTTCGAATACAGTTGATCAGGCTGTTGATTGTGGCCTATGAAATGGCTGTGCGAAGTTGCTGGATATTGTCGAGAACTGGAATACGCTGTCAAACATTTCGAACCAGAGCATTCCAAACGTGCTCAATGGTGAGGGACATTTTCAGCTTCCAGGAATTGTGTACAGAACCTTGCGGCATTGAACTGTGCATTATCATGCTGAAATGGTGGCGGATGAATGGCACGACAATGGGCCTTAGGATCTCATCACGGTATCTCTGTACATTCAAAATTACCATCAATAAAATGCAATTGTGTTCGTTGTCTGTAGCTTATGCCTGGCCTTACCATAACCCCACCACCACTACGGGGCACTCTGTTCACATCAGCAAACGGCTTGCCCACACGACGCCATACATGCTATCTGCCTGGTACAGTTGAAACCAGGATTAATACTTGAAGAGCACACTTCTCCATCGAAAGTGAGCATTTGGCCACTGAGGTCGGTTATGATGCCGAACTGCAGTCGGGTTAAGAACCTGGTGAGGACGACGAGCATGCAGGTGAGCTTCCTTGAGACGGTTTCTGACAGAAATACTTCGGTTGTGCAAACTCAGTTTCATCAGCTGTCCGGGTGGCTGGTCTCAGACGACACCGCTGGTGACGAAGCCGGATGTGGAGATCCTGGGCTGACGTGGTTACATATGGTCTGCGGTTGTGAGGCCGGTTGGACGTACTGCCAAATTTTCTAAAATGACGTTGGAGGCAGCTTATGGTAGTGAAATTAACATGTAATTCTCTGGCAACAGCTATGGTGGACATTCCTGCAGTCAGCATGCCAATTACACACTCTCAAAACTTGAGATTTCTGTGGCATTGTGTTGTGTGCCAAAACTGCACATTTTAAAGTGGCCTTTTATTGTCACCAGTACAAGGTGCACCTGTGTAATGATCATGCTGTTTAATCAGCTTCTTGATATGCCACACCTGACAGGTGAATGGATTATCTTGGCAAAGGTGAAATTCTCACCAACAGGGAGGTAAAACAAGTTTGAGCACAAAATTTGAAAGAAATAAGCTTTTTATGCGTATGGGAAACTTCAGGCCTTTTATTTCTGCTCAAGAAACACGGGACCACTTTACATGTTGCATTTATATTTGTCTTCATATGATATTAATAGGATCCAGCAGTATAAGTTAGATATGGTATCTACACATAACAAATGCCTTTTAGCAAAATGCCTGTCAACTCCTACTCTATGCAGTGGTGATGAGTAGTGCTCACCTCATAATCAACGAAGCGGGCACAATCAACCAGCACCATGTCCTCCTTCCTGGGTGGGGTGTCCCGGGTGGCCAGAGCCAGGCAGCGCAGGGTGTCACGCCCAGTCCCGTACCCACGGATCGTAGACATGATCCTCTCTTTGATTCCTGGGGTCATGGCAACCTTGCAGGTGCCCACTCTGACATGAGTACATCTGTCAATAACTCCCTCGGGGGCACCCTGTGGGGATTAAAGTGTTTTAAAGGTTGACACACAGATTCAAAACATGGGTGACTTAAAAACACTAACGCTTGGTTCAATGCGAGTCAAACATAGCAGTTTATAAAAATGTGGTGATACCTTGACAAACATCTTTCCAAGTGAGGAGCGGGCCTTGTTGGGGGTGCAGTACACAGACATGGACTTCCTGTCTCTGGAGAACTCCAGGGTGAATTCCTTCTTCATCAGTTGCATGATCACCTGCCAGACAACACACCACTCAGAAAACCTGCTAACAACCGGCTGTGGAGTACCACACCATTTAATTGTTCAATGGTTGAAGTTAGTGTACATACAGAGTTGCAGGCGTTGGCCCTGTCGATCTTGGTCAGGCCTTTGACATCGGTGTCAAACGCATTCATCTTCTCCACCAGGCAGGTGAGAGCCGTCTCTGTAGCCTCGCCAACCTTCTCATACACACCTTTGGCCTGACAACACAAACATAAGCCAATCAGTCAACGCTACTCAACATCCTTTAATGATCCATATTAAGGAGGAGATAAGGTCAGGTATGCACACAGACCTCATTGAAGTCCAGAGAGGAGTCATTGCACAGGGCACAGATGGTGGCAATCTCCACTAGACCATCATACGCAGAGGACTTCACTAGTCTGCCATCCTGGTACCTGGAGGGAGACACACAGGCCAGGAGACAAGATTAACTCCCTCCAACATTTCATGTAATTGGAAGTAAATAAATAAATAATTGTCTCTTAAACGGACTGGCGTTTAAGAGAGTATTTGGTACTTACACTTCTCCTTCAGGTGCGTAAGTAGAGCCAGTGATGGTGAACTCATTCAGAGAGCAACTGTTCCCGTCGGCCTGGTCAATGATGAACATCTGGAGACCACAACACAGACAAGGAAAGTTAGGGCTGACTCACACACAAACTAATCATCTCACACAAAATTGTATTAGTCACATGCACCGAATACAACATTTACATTTAAGTCATTTAGCAGACGCTCTTATCCAGAGCGTCTGCTAAATGACTTAAATGTAAATGTAAATGTTGTATTCACAACAGGTAGACCTTACAGTGAAATGCTTACTTACAAGCCCCTAACCAACAATGTAGTTTAAAAAATACATATAAGAATAAGAGATAAAAGTAACAAGTAATTAAAGAGCAGCAGTGAAATAATAATAGCAAGACTATATACAGGCGGGTACCGATACAGAGTCAATGTGTGAGGGCACCGGTTATTTGCGGTAGTATGTACATGTAGGTAGAGTTATTAAAGTGACTATGCATAGATGACAACAGATGGACAACAGATGGGGTGGGGGGTAATGTGAATAGTCTGGGTAGCCATTTGACTAGATGTTCAAGAGTCTTTTTGCTTGGGGGTAGAAGCGGTTTAGAAGCCTCTTGGACCTAGACTTGGCGCTCCGGTACCTCTTGCCGTGCGGTAGCAGAGAGAACAGTCTATGACTAGGGTGGAGTCTGACCATTTTTAGGGCCTTCCTCTGACACCGCCTGGTATAGAGGTCCTGGATGGCAGGAAGCGTGGCCCCAGTGATGTACTGGGCCATTCGCACTACACTCCGTAGTGCCTTGCAGTCAGAGGCCGATCAGTTGCCATACCAGGCAGTGATGCAACCAGGCAGTGATGCTCTCGATGGTGCAGCTGTAGAACCTTCTGATTGGGAATAGGTTTTGTCGTGCCCTCTTCACGACTGTCTTGGTGTGCTTGGACCATGTTAGTTTGTTGGTGATGTGGACACCAAGGTACTTGAAGCTCTCAACCTGCTCCACTGCAGCCCCGTTGATGAAAACGGGGGTGTGCTCTGTCCTCTTTTTCCTGTAGTCTACAATCATCCCCTTTGTCTTGATCACGTTGAGGGAGAGGTTGTTGTCCTGGCACCACACGACCAGGTCTCTGCTCTCCTCCCTATAGGCTGTCTCGTCATTGATCAGGCCTACCACTGCTGTGTCATCGGCAAATATAATGATGGTGTTGGAGTCGTGCAGTCATGAGTGAACAGGGAGTACAGGAAGGGACTGAGCACGCACACCCCTGAGGGGCCCCCGTGTTGAGGATCACCGTGGCAGATGTGTTGTTACCTACCCTTACCACCTGGGGGTGGCCCATCAAGAAGTCCAGGATCCAATTGCAGAGAGAGTTATTTAGTCGCAGGGTCCTTAGCTTAGTGATGAGCTTTGAGGACACTATGGTGTTGAACACTGAGCTGTAGTCAATGAGTAGCATTCTCACATAGGTGTTCCTTTTGTCTAGGTGGGAAAGGGCAGTGTGGAGTGCAATGGAGATGGCATCATCTGTGGATCTGTTGGGGCTGTATGCAAATTGGAGTGGGTCTAGGGTTTCTGGGATGATGGTGTTGATGTGAGCCATGACCAGCCTTTCAAAGCACTTCATGGCTACAGACGTGAGCGCTACGGGTAGGTAGTTAAATAGGAAGATTACCTTAGTGTTCTTGGGCACAAGAGTATGGTGGTCTGCTTAAAACATGTTGGTAATTACAGACTCGGACAGGAAGAGGTTGAAAATGTCAGTGAAGAGACTTGTCAGTTGTTCAGCGCATGCTCGCAGTACACGTCCTACTAATCTGTCTGGCCCTGCAGCCTTGTGAATGTTGACCTGTTTAAAGGTCTTTTTCACAGATTTGCCAAATGGAGGGCGAGGGAGAGCTTTGTATGAGTCTCTGTGTGTGGAATATAGGTGGTCCAGAGTTCTTTTTCCTCTGGTTGCACATTTAACAGGCTGATAGAAATTTGGTCAAACGGATTTAAGTTTCCCTGCATTAAAGTCCCCGGCTACTAGGAGCGCCGCCTCTGGGTGAGCGTTTTCTTGTTTGCTTATGGCGGAATACAGCTCATTCAATGCTGTCTTAGTGCCAGCCTCTGACTGTGGTGGTATGTAAACAGTTACAAACAATATAGATGAGAATTATCTCGGTAGGTTGTGTGGTCTACAGCTTATCATGAGATACTCTGCCTCAGGTGAGCAATAGCTCGAGACTTCCTTAGATATTGTGCACCAGCTGTTGTTCACAGAAATACATAGACCGCCGCCCCTCGTCTTACCAGATGCCACTTTTCTATCCTGCTGTTACATCATATAACCAGCCAGCTGTATGTTGATGTTGTAGTCGTCATTCAGCCACTACGCCGTGAAACATAAGATGTTTGTTTTTAATGTCCCGTTGGTAGTTCAATCTTCTGTGTAACTCAATGATTTTATTGTCCAAAGATTGTTTGCTAGCAGAATGGAGGGAAGTGGGGGTTTATTTGATTGAATGCGAATTCTCAGAAGGCAGGCGCACCTTCGACTCCTCTTTTTCAGCCTCCTTTTCACGTGGATCGAGGCCTGTTCCCGAGGAAGCAGCGTATCCTTTGCGTCGGGCTCATCAGAGTCGTGAAAGGAAAAAGGGGATCCTGCTCGTCCGTGGTGAGTAATCGCAGTCCTGATGTCTAGAAGTTATTTTCAGTCATAAGAGATGTATGGTTATAACATTACATTAGAGGCCGTTTATGAACTTACACTGTAGATCGCAGCAAACACCACATAATAGCTGTAGATCAGCTCTCACAACTATACTCTCTGGGCTGGAGGGATTTAGATGCCCAATGGCTGTGTGGGGGCTAAGGCAGGAGTCTAGCAGTGAGCAGTGCTTGTTTGGTTTAGTCCATAAGTAAATAGTGGAGGCCATCTGTCAGGGAGCCAGCGTAAAGAGAAGAGTGCGCTGAAGCCTGGAGGGCTGGGCCTTTTCCCACAGGAAGAACTGGACTGGTCCAAGCCTAGTAGTAGGCACGTGCAAACTAACACCACGTCACAACAGCCAGTCTGCTGGGACATGCCAGCAGTCTCAGTCAGAGAGAAAGGATGAAGGAAGAGTGATGGTAATCATTCATGTTCTTTTCCAGCTGGAGGCCACACTTCAGAGAGCCCTGCTGACGTCAGATGATTAGAAAATAGCATTACATCCTCTCGCTGAATACATTAGGCTCAAGTCGTGAATTCAACACCAACTATTTTGTGGAAGATTTTCCAAGCATCACTGACAGATGAAATGGGAGATGGGGGTTGTTTGGTGGACACTGGGTAGTAACCTGAAAAAGGCATGGTTCTCTTTCAGCTCCTAGCCTCTACACCAGAGACCCCATTCTCAAACTACTGGGATAGGTGAAAGCAATGTGGAGAACTCGTCACAGCCTAAAACATGTGTTCCTTAAACAAATGTCATCATCACTTCATGGAAACAATGAGATATGTACAGTAGGATATGATATCATTTACTAGTGTATTATGGCATCATGCATCCGAACAACAACTGCTCCCTGGGCGCCGATGACATGGACGTCGATTAAAGGGATACTTCGGGATTTTGGTAACGAGGCCGTTTATTTTCTTCCCCGGAGTCAGATGAACTCATGATACCAGTTTTATGTTATGCATCCAGTATGAAGGAAGTTGTAGTTTCGTGATCCAATGCTAACGTACGTTAGCGCAATGGCTGGACGTCTATGGGTATCCGCTAGCACAGGGCTCTCCAACCCTGCTCCTGGAGTGCTACCATCCTGTAGGTCCAACCCCAGTTGTAACGAACCCGATTCAGTTTATCAACCAGCTAATTATTAGAGTCAGGTGTGATAGATTAGGGTTAGAGTGAAAACCTACAGGATGGAAGCTCTCTAGGACCAGGGTTGGAGAGCCCTGTGCTACCAGATACCCATAAACTTGAGCGAACTCTAACTTCATACTGGACATGGAGACGTAAAAATGGTATCCACGAGTTCAGACTCCAGGGAAGTAGATTTTTAAAAAGCCTCATTGTCAAAATCCTGAAGTTTCTGATTCAGAAGGGTTGGGTTAAAAATCAGAAGACAAATTTCAGTTGAATGCATTTAGTTGCGCAACTAACTAGACATCCCATTTCCCCTAATAATTTCAGTCTGCACCAGAGGTGAAAGGAAGTGACTACAGAGGGACATACATTAAAACAGACCAGAGACCCATGGAATGCTAGTTCAAACAAAATGTATTATGGGAAATAAATGGCCGCTACCAAATAAAGAACCTCTCATCCAGAAACATTTGATAGACATAGACCTACTAAATAATGCAACAGGTCAAAGTTTAAAGGAGTGGAGTCAGCAGTTCCAAAGATCTGTGCATATTCACCAAAAAGAGAACAAACATGCTCATGAATAATGAAATGTCTCTCTGCTCTGGGAAAGAGCTGTAGGTGTGTTGGGGTGCCACTCAGAAAGTGGGAGGGACTGGACGCTCCGCAGAGCGGAGACGCAAGGTCAGTTATGCAAGAGCACCACGGATGAACACCTCATGGCTGACTGTCTATCAAAGCCGCAGCGCATCGCTGCCTAACCACCTCTTTGTAACACATCTCACTCTTGATTCTCCACTACAAAAGAGCCTTCTGCACACATAAACATACTCTGAAACAGTGTCACAGCAAAGTAACGCAAGAGGCAGACTTCCCTGTCCAGTCAGCATGTAAAACAACCAACCAGACTCACCCTGCAGACAGACATCTGGTTGGTGGTGAGGGTGCCGGTCTTGTCGGAGCAGATGACAGAGGTGCAGCCCAGGGTCTCCACAGAGGGCAGGCTGCGGACGATGGCGTTCTTCTTGGCCATGCGGCGGGTGCCCAAGGCCAGGCAGGTGGTGATGACAGCGGGCAGACCCTCGGGGATGGCGGCCACAGCCAGGGCCACGGCGATCTTGAAGTAGTAGACTGCACCACGGATCCAGGAGCCTCCGTGGACGGGGTCGTTGAAGTGGCCGATGTTGATCATCCACACAGCGATGCAGATCAGGGAGATGACCTTGGACAGCTGCTCCCCGAACTCATCCAGCTTCTGTTGCAGGGGGGTCTTCTCCTGCTCAGTGGCTGCCATCTCATCACGGATCTTACCAATCTCAGTGTTCACACCCGTGGCCACCACCACACCAATAGCCTTGCCAGACGAGATGTTGGTGCCCTGAAAACACAAAGGTGGAACGTTATGGCCACACAAATCACACACGCTTGAGGAGAGCAGACTAGATAGAATATTTAACTATATTTACAAACCAAAATAAAATAGCAGGGTCTGTATTTCTAAGTACATTTTTGATATTGAGTGATGCTGGCATAATTTGTTAATGACGTTTAGGAAAGTTAAGGGATACCTGCATCAAGCATGTTCTTCAACTCCATTGAGCTTGACTGAAACAAGTGACTGAAGGAGAATCTCAAAACTACGAGCTGATGTTGGAGAGTTCAATCATCACACAGCCGCTACAAGGAGCAGTAAGGAGTGAAGAGAGAAGAGTGTTGCTTACGGAGAAGAGCATGTTCTTCTTGTCCTGGTTGACAGCTCGAGGGTCAGGCACTGGGTCCGTGTGCTTGATGACAGAGACCGACTCACCTGGAATCACAGCAGAGAGCAGCGCAGGTCACGTATCACACCGATTTCCCTTTGGCTGTGTCTAAAGCCTCGGGGAAAAACTCTTATCAACTTCAAATCATAGACTCCCACTCCACAATCAATGTGTAACATTCATGGCTCTTGGTGCACATGGTGCAGGGCACAGCCTCTGATCATAATGTGGATCAAGTGGAAACCCTGGCTCTAGACTCAGAGGAGGGAACTCGGTTAATTAAACAGTGTCATGTTATTCAATTATTAATAAGTCTTATTTTGATAAGCTAAAGTAAAACAAACTTTTGTTGTGAGGTGGGGCTAAGCAGTTGGGTTTGAACGGACTCCTACATTCCTCGCCTATTACAATATTACCAGTCTATGGAGGTGATGTGTTAGGGACATGACTCTCCAATCAAATGACGTTTGGAATAACTTGGTTCTGGAGGAGGAATAAACAGTTCAAGTTTGCCTATGTGGAATACAGGCAAATAAACATGTGGCAGGCGACAATTAAAAGTGAGTCATACAATATGCTTGCAGGCTCTGAGGAGCTCATACTCAGCAAAGACAGCTGTAGAACACCTGACATTAGCATACAATGTCATTACACAGGAAGAGAGAGTTTTGTTATGCTTTTGGAGTAAGACAGTTTGTCTATTTTGACTAGAGATGTAGAGTAGCCTAAGTTTGTTCGGTATAGAAAAACACAAAGCAGCAAACAGCCGTGTGTCTTACCGGTCAGGATGGACTGATCTACTCTCAGGGTTGTAGATTTGATGGATGTAAGACGGATGTCTGCAGGAACCTTGTCTCCAACTAGCGAAGGGGAAACCAGACATAAAAGACAGAATTAGAGGCACACAGATTTAAAAACATCATAGACGGGACAATGATGCATTGCACATTTCGCAAGCAGGGAAAACTAGACAGATAATTCACATGACCTCCATAAACGTCGAGTCATTGTAGCAGCACACAACAGATACTATACAGTTACAGGTCTCAAGACAAGTAAACTGGTTGTGGATGTGCAAAGTCATATTCAAGTCGAAGCCAATACTAAAAGCAGAACATTATAAAAAATAATCGATCCTGCAGAGTGCTTAGATCATTGGACCTTGAAAACCACCCAGCCGTTCTCTGAAATAGAGAAGTCATTTATTCAGCATCAGTGTTAACTGACAGACTATAGCTCATTTCAGGGTTGTTTGCTGTGCCACACAGAGGCAGAGTACTGGGCTTATATTGTAGTGGAGAGAGGAGAGCAAGAGCAGCATGAGGAAACAGAGGACCGGTGAGCCATAAAAAGGCCCTTCCCAAAGGAGACAGACAATTTGGGCCACATCTGAATTGTGGCGACCTGATTCTGCAACCTATTAGTACATAAATGCTGCAGGGCACAGTTCTACAGAAAAACACATATATTGGCTCTCACAGACCTGGAGACTTAACATGGTATTCAAATGTATTCAATGTCCTTCAATCATGCCCTTTCTTTTCAAGACACACAGTGAGTATTGGAATAATATGGCCAATCTGGGTGATTGAGGGAGACTGGTGGAAGCCAGGGAAGAGAAACATGTTCATGAACGTCAGGATTCCTTTTCAGGACTGAACAGACAGTAAACTAATCCGATCCCCCCCCTGTGCCCTTGAGAGGAGAGAAAAATAGCATGGGATGAACAATACGCACAGCCAAAAATGGGAAAACTATTTAAATATGTTCCCCCAATGAGCTGTCCAAACGATCTGGCCTTAATGGCCATGTATTGTTCTAATCTCCACCTGGCACAGCCAGAAGAGAACTGGCCACCCATCGGAGCCTGGTTCCTCTAGGTTCCTGCCTTTCTAGAGAGCTTTTCCAAGCCACTGTGCTTCTGCACTACTTGCTTCTTTGGGTTTTAGGCTGGGTATCTGTTTCAGCACTTTGTGACAACTGCTGATGTAAAAAGGTTTTAGAAAATATTTGATTGATTGGTTTAAATGCCAGCTACTTTCCTGTCCTCCCCATTGCACAGGAAGAGGTGGAGGAGATAATAACAGCTGCTGTCACTCAGACATGAAGCCCCATTTTCCAAAACTCATTGACGCAACAGGAGTGGCGCTTAACACACAGTACACGCTTTAACCTCAAACTCCTTGTTTTCAAACCTTCAAATTAACAAGCGGGTGTCCCTAAGCTGTCACATATTAAAGCTAGACACACAAGCCTCAACACCTACAAGGCCTTGGCTCAGAGAGAGAGAGAAAGAGAGAGATGCGAGCAGTTGGGTGTGTGTGTCAGGCCATATTAATGCTGACACTGGTGCCAGGAGCTCTGGACCATCAGTGGAAATGGGCCAATCATGAGAGAGAGAGAGAGACAGACAGCTTTTCTCAGAAATAATTGTGTAGAGCTCAATGGCATCTTTCAACTGTCTAAATGTGGAACAATGTGTTTCACTTCTGAAAAGGTCAGGAGACCTAACTCACAGAGGGAAGTATGCAATGGATTGGCCTTGGATGGGCTGCAGCATCAAATTATCATCAGGCTCACTTGAAAGCTATTCAGACAAAGGCAAACAGTTACAGAATATTATCTACAGGCCAAAGAAAGATAACACATTTGGGAGGAGTTTCAAAATTCAGTTCAGCTTGGCGTCAGATTGTAAGAAAACATGACCACAGTCAAACGTTTCCCCCCATAACGGCCACATCCTTAGGGTTGTGCAACACTTCCTGTCCCAAGACACATTCAAATGTTTTAAGAAACACTGGTGACTACAGGGAGTAAAGCCAATTACAATAACACTTGATGTCCTTATGGGGGTACAAAACACGTAAGATTGTCCTGGTGCAGTTAGCCAGGTCTGCAGGCCTGCTCTGGGTGAAGTGTGTTTGGTCCCGGGTTCGATCCCCGGGACCACCCATACGTAGAATGTATGCACACATGACTGTAAGTCGCTTTGGATAAAAGCGTCTGCTAAATGGCATATATTATTATTATTATTATTATATATTATTATATTATATTATTGAATACATCAGCTATCCCTTTAAGTCAACATCCTACTTGGTACCAGGCCAAAAGTCTCCTCAAACATGAACACCTTTTCACCCCAGGGCTTGCCAACAAGTGATTCTCCACGCCGAGGAGATTGAGACAGGCCGCGTAGCAACAAGCGGAGGAGATTGAGACAGGCCGCGTAGCAACAAGCGGAGGAGATTGAGACAGGCCGCGTAGCAACAAGCGGAGGAGATTGAGACAGGCCGCGTAGCAACAAGCGGAGGAGATTGAGACAGGCCGCGTAGCAACAAGCGGAGGAGATTGAGACACGGCCGCGTAGCAACAAGCGGAGGAGATTGAGACACGGCCGCGTAGCAACAAGCGGAGGAGATTGAGACAGGCCGCGTAGCAACAAGCGGAGGAGATTGAGACAGGCCGCGTAGCAACAAGCGGAGGAGATTGAGACAGGCCGCGTAGCAACAAGCGGAGGAGATTGAGACAGGCCGCGTAGCAACAAGCGGAGGAGATTGAGACAGGCCGCGTAGCAACAAGCGGAGGAGATTGAGACAGGCCGCGTAGCAACAAGCGGAGGAGATTGAGACAGGCCGCGTAGCAACAAGCGGCACAGACAGAAGAGTCTGTGAACCAGTGCCAGACATGACTTCCAGGGGTGCCCTTCTTTACAACTGTGGAGTGGGTCCAAGCAAGGCTGCCACACTAAGAAGACAGAAAAACTGCTTTCGCTGACAGACTGACACAGGCCCTGCTGTGTATGACTGCATGACACGGCAGGTTTCTCTGTGGACAATCCTGAGGATGCAGGTGCTTATGGCAGCTACAACAAAAGGTTTAAATAGCTCATTCTGATTAGGCTATTTTAGAAGCACTTGGCGGCGAACTACGTCCTAGAACTCTTCAAGTGCTCTTAACCAGCTGTTCTTGTCTAGAAAGCATTCACCACTAACCAAGTGTACAGTACACTAACAATTCAAAAGGCCAAAGAACTTGTTGAATCAGAGAAAATTAGAAAAGGAAAAACAGAGCATGAGAGACCATGAACACTAGCCTAAAGCTAGTTGGAGTAACAACCATGTGTCTGGCTTTAATCTCTACTTCCTGTTTTCAGTGGGTGTACTGAGATCTCCAGTCTCCTCTCATAACCAACAGAACAGGGCTGTGTGTAGGACTGTACAGTACACTACAAACAGACCACCATGTCCTGTCCTGGGCCAGGTTTGGTTGCGGTGGCAACAGGACACTGCGACGGAGCCACGTGACACCTAGATTAAGACCAGCGGCCTATGCTGTGTGAGATGTAGACCAGATGCTGCCCGACTAACAGCATTCTGCTGGGAGATAGGAAGGAAGAGCAGAGGTCAGGGGTCAACATGCCTTCAAACTCTCTATGGCCTCTATATGCTGGGACACATCATACACTAGACAAATATTTTTATTCAGACATTGAAATGGATCGCTAAAGACCACTCTGGATGTCCGGTCCCAGTGCATTGTTGCCATTAACACCATGAAAAGGTTGTAATTAAACCCTCTACTTAGCTTAATGAAAAGGGTGTTGATAACTCGTCCTGCCTTCCCTCTCCACACAGCAGTCTTCTTAATATTCTAATGCACTGTTCCACATGTGAAGATGAGAAGCTGTGTACAATGCTACAGTCTGACCACAGTAATGTATTCTGAAAGAAGAAACTCTGAAGGGTACTAATGTTTCCCGTTGTCAGCCTCTTCCTTGTTAGTGGCTCCGCTTAAGAGTCTCTCCAGGGTCAGACCAGCATGTCTTCCCCTTTACAACCAATTCTAGAACAAGACAGCATAGCGCAGATTCCCAGCAGTCAATGCAGGACATGCCTCAGGATTAGCTGCCACTTGAACGCGAGGACAATGTAAAAACAACATTCAGAAAATTGCAGTGGCTTAATAACTGTTGGTTGATACCAGACCTGGGTTCAAAAACATGTGTATTTGAGTATCTAGTATTTCAAATAATGTGTTTTTTTGTTGTTGTCCAAAACAAGTACTTTCATTTGAATGGTTTGTAAAAAACATATAAATACAATTTGGTAGACTCTCTGTATCCCACTCATAATTATCTTTAAGGTCCCTCAGTTAAGCAGTGAATTTCAAAACGGATTCAACCACAAAGTCCAAGGAAGTTTTTATGACTCAAAAGGGCAGCTATTGGTAGATGGGTAAAAATAAAACAAGACATTGAATATCCCTTTGAGCATGGTGAAGTTATTAATTACACTTTGATGGTGTATGAATACACCCAGTCACTACAAAGATACGGGCATCCTTCCAAACTTCAGTTGCCAGAGAAGAAGGAAATCGCTCAGAGGCCAATGGTGACTTTAAAACATTTAGAGTTTAATGGATGTGATAGGAGAAAACTTAGAATGGACCAACATTGTAGTTACTCCACAATAATCACCGAAATGACAGAGTGAAAAGGACGCCTGTACAGAATAAAAATATTACAAAACATGCATCCTGTTTGCAAAAAACACTGAAGTAAAACTGCAAAAAATGTGACAAAGAAATTAACTTTATATCCTGAATACAAACCGTTATACATGGGGAAAATCCAACACATCACTGAGTACCACTTCATATTTTCAAGCAAAGTGGTCGCTGCATCATGTTATAAGTATGCTTGTCATCGGCAAGGACTAGGGAGTTTAGGATAAAGAAGAAACCGCGTAGAGCTAAGCAAGGCAAAATCCTAGAGAAAAACCTGGTTCAGTCTGCTTTCAAAACAGACCAAATTAACCTTTTAGCTGGACAAAAACCTAAAACACAAGGCCAAATCTACATTGGAGTTGCTTTCCAAGAAGACAGTGAAGCCTCAACGTGTTCCTGAGTGGCCGAGTTACAGTTGTAACTTAAATCTGCTTGAAAATCTATGTCTAACAATGATCAACAACCAACTTGACAGCTTGAATAATTATTTATGTGCAAATATTGTACAATCCAGGTGTGCAAAGCTCTTAGAGACTTACCCAGAAAGACTCACAGCTGCAATCGCTGCCGAAGGGGATTCTAACATGTATTGACTCAGGGCTGTGAACACTTAGTGGGGCAAAAAAGTATTTAGGCAGCCACCAATTGTGCAAGTTCTCCCACATAAAAAGATGAGGCCTGCAATTTTAAATGTAAATGTAAATGTACACTTCAACTATGACTGACAAAATGAGTGAAAAAAAATCCAGAAAATCATATTGTAGGATTTTTTAATGAATTGATTTGCAAATTGTGGTGGAAAATAAGTATTTGGTCACCTACAAACAAGCAAGATTTCTGGCTCTCCCAGACCTGTAACTTCTTCTTTAAACAGTGCTTTGTCCTCCACTTGTTACCTGTATTGATGGCACCTGTTTGAACTTGTTATCAGTATAAAAGACACCTGTCCACAACCTAAAACAGTCACACTCCAAACTCCACTATGGCCAAGACCAAAGAGCTGTCAAAGGACACCAGAAACAAAATTGTAGAACTGCACCAGGCTGGGAAGACTGAATCTGCAATAGGTAAGCAGCTTGGTTTGAAGAAATCAACTGTGGGAGCAATTATTAGGAAATGGAAGACATACAAGACCACTGATAATCTCCCTCGATCTGGGGCTCCACGCAAGATCTCACCCGGTGGGGTCAAAATGATCATAAGAACGGTGAGCAAAAATCCCAGAACCACACGGGGGGGACCTAGTGAATGACCTGCAGAGAGCTGGGACCAAAGTAACAAAGCCTACCATCAGCAAGGGCATTGAAGATGAAATGTGGCTGGGTCTTTCAGCATGACAATGATCCCAAACACACCGCCCGGGCAACGAAGGAGTGGCTTCGTAAGAAGCATTTCAAGGTCCTGGAGTGGCCTAGCCAGTCTCCAGATCTCAACCCCATAGAAAATCTTTGGAGGGAGTTGAAAGTCAGTGTTGCCCAGCAACAGCCCCAAAACATCACTGCTCTAGAGGAGATCTGCATGGAGGAATGGGCCAAAATACCAGCAACAATGTGTGAAAACCTTGTGAAGACTTACAGAAAACATTTGACCCCTGTCATTGCCAACAAAGGGTATATAACAAAGTACTGAGATAAATAAGTATTTGGTGAATAATAAAAGTTTTCCACCATAATTTGCAAATAAATTAATTTAAAAAATCATACAATGTGATTTTCTGGATTTTTTCCCTCATTTTGTCTGTCATAGCTGAAGTATACCTATGATGAAAATTACAGGCCTCTCATCTTTAAGTGGGAGAACTTGCACAATTGGTGGCTGACTAAAGACTTTTTTGTCCCACTGTATGTAAATTTGTTATTTTTTAATAAATTTGCATTTTTATTTTGAAAAACACATTTTCACTTTGTCGTTATGGGGTATTGTGTGTAGATTGGTGAGAAAATCTATTACTTTGAAGACACTATATATTTAAATAATATTGAGCTCTATTTTGCTAATTGTAGGCTACTGTATAAAAATTGCCTCTATACACTTCATGATGCGTAACATGCGTAAACATGCGTAAAATTGTGCCAAATCTTGATTTAGTGCATTATTATAGGCTAAGCATTAGAATAAGCCACCTCAATATTTGAAGCCATAGGTGATAATATGTCTAGGAGCTTATTCGTCGTCAGTATTGTGGCACAATTCTAATACTAATGTAAGATTTGAATGGAGAAAGCTGATCTGATCTTTCGATCCTATCAGTTGCTACATGCTCCAATGACTCACTTGTTAAACACTCTCTCTACGGGGTGTTTATGGAAATGCATGTTACATCTTCAGCCCTTGTAGGAAAGGTGCATTGTTATAACACTCCCTAAGTTCCATCGCTATCGGGAAACCGGGCCCAGGGCTAAATGAACAGCAGATTGAACTTGAAAAGGGGATGCTGATGCAGTAACATACAGATCCCTCCACCTTATTCATCTAAGTCCAAGACAGCCATTGTGCCGCCAGCAGACAAGCTGGGGACAGCAAATACCTGGTTGGACCAGACACTTGCCAAAAGACCCCACAGCAGGCCACACAAAATGCCATGCTGAGTGTCTGGAATCCCAGGCCATGGAGAGTAGTGATGGGTAGGGTCTCTGTGTGTTGGGCTTGGAGGTCGGCGGGGGTGAGATCGCGATCCACCACTGACACAAACTTCCCTACAAGGTCATCTTGGTGTCCAAACAATAGAAGCGCCCCCCCCCACACAGACTTGCCCCATCAGTATCTGGGCCCTTACTGTACTGAACATACACCAGCCAGGGACCAGACCAGACTCTCCTCAGTCCTGTGGAACTGCAACACCTCTGGCTATAGACACATTATGTTGATGACTACTAGCTATGTGTAATAAACACATCGACAAGTGGAGCGGGAGGCTGGCTGTGTCAGGGCACACAGTGGTACCCTGACAGGCAGAGCCAGAGATTGGCCCGTTTAGTATTCTGCTCACAGCTCAGCCAGTCAGCGCAGCCTGCGTCCTCTGCCTCAGCAGTAAGCTGGCATCTGCGTCATGACCAGCCTTCCTGCATGGCAGGGGTTCACACTGGGGATTTGGGCAAACATTCAGAAAGGAGCCTCACAGAAACCAATCTGAAAAGGCTCTGCAGGATTTCCCCAATGTGCTCTCTAAGCTTAGGTGACATTCTCAATCTCCACCTGACAGCCTCCACAATGCATCACTCTGACAATATCTGCTTTGCCAACTGTTCCCTTGAAGAGAGTCTGGTTTCCGAGCAAGGCCGTCAGTCATTTTCCTGAGCAAACATACAGCAAAACCATAAGCGACCTTCACTCTACACAACTAATGACGCCTATACTCAATCATATTTTTACACAGCAAGGACCAGCCAAGGATTTCTGAGCAACAAATAAAGGCAAATATACAGAACACGCACTAATACATCCAGGACCCACTTTGATAACCATACCATCATGAAGGTATTGTTAAACATGAACCCCCAAACCAAATGTTCCGTCACTCTAAAACAATAGGTTTCATAGAAACGAGCAAGCAGCAAATGCACTGTGCTGCCGGTGCCCTTCTCAAGGTGAGTTTGGAGTCCCACGTCATACACAGCATCAATTTTCCCCAGAAAGGATCTACCGTCACTGCCTGCTATAAATACACCATGATTCCATAATCTAGACAGGCTAAAAATAAAACCCACCACTATGCACAGAAAATCACAGTATCACCTCAGTGGCTTAGGGTTAAACCAAGTACCATGATAACATCAGCGCTTCAAGGACTCCAGTATTTTACTGCACATCAGTCGACTACATCTATGTCCATCCCCTGCTGCACTGCAGCCACATGCTTTTCAGGACACAATTCCTCTGAAAATCAATCAGAAACGTCTCTCTCGCTGGGTAAGTCATACCAGGCTCATACCAGGAAACGTGAGAGATGAGCTACTCCGAGGTTCAGTTTACCGGCTCCAATGGGAATGTGCTAGCATGGCGCTATGGTTGAACACAATGGGAGCCTCGTCATGGTGGTGTGCCGTGTACCTTCGTGAGTTTAGCACCCTAGGAAACATGCTCATGTGTTTCGAGAGGTCCTTAGCACCACTAGTGCCTAGTCCTTTGGGACAATGGGTTAATAGAAACATCCCAAAATACACCTCTCATGTAGCGTGTCACCTCTGCAGTGGGACTGGGGGAGAGGGCAATTTAAATTAGATTTCTCTGTTAAAATGCAAGCCTAACCATGCCTGGATTCACGAGTCCAGTTAAAAATAAAATGTACCCGAGTGAGGAGTCAAACTATGCTGGTTTAAGTGAAAATAGATTAGAAGGAGTGTCCTTTTATTCCTAACGAAGATTAAGAACTGTTTTTGCTTCAATCTTAAATAATGGTTATTCATAAGCCAAATGACTGAATCACAAAAAATGATGTGGGTTTAATGCATCCTACAGCACTGAGAAAGACAGGGCCAACTTACCAGCAACCTCCACGATGTCTCCAGGCACGATTTCTTTGGCCTTGATCCTCTGAACGGTCTTCCTGTCCTGGCGGTAGACCTTGCCCATCTCAGGCTCGTACTCTTTAAGGGCTTCAATGGCATCCTCAGCATTGCGTTCCTGTGTAGATTAGAAACGTTGACTGTTTGGTTACATATTACATACCGAAATAGATGATCTGATGACATGTTAGAAGCCAATTCAAATCAAATAAGCCTATTTGACTTTTGACCATCCCACAAACTGCAGATATGGGACTTCTTTAAAAGGCACAATCTGTCACTTCAACAGCCTAACCATGCCACTTTGTTTCATTGTAAGTCGCTCTGGATAAGAGCGTCTGCTAAATGACTTAAATGTAATGTAAATGTTAACTCTGATGGATGTGGCTGTAAAAATGTAACCACAAAGTCAGACAACAGGAAATATTTTAGAGATTGTGCATGACAAGGACCAGGGGATCCCTTTGCATATTTTACACTCTGAAAATAGTCCATTTCTGTACTGATTATGATTAAGAAAACAGAAGTGTAAGTTGGTAACACTGCGTCATAGGGGAATGTCACATTTATGAGAACAGCTAAATAAGAAAATCCACACACTGTGCCAATGTCACGTTTGTGTTTACTCAATAACTTGGAGGAATAGAATGCTTGGTTCTAAAGTCCACATTTCCTGACCAGCTTCAACATATAAGTGCTTCTGCATTGCTTGATCTTTGGAGTTTTAGGCTGGGAATCTGTATAGCACTTAGTGAAAACAGTTTATGTGAAAAGGGATTTATGAATGACATTTTACTGATTGACATAAGTTAATAAAGAGCCTATTGTCTATTGAGCATGGTAATTTAGGGCTACAGGGACATATGTTAGAGTCTACTCCATGGCACACAGTGATTTGGAAATTCCTCCTAGGAGCTGCCTGACAGTGTAGGCAAAGTCAACCAGTGTGACAGACATTCTAACTGACACTAGAAATTGGGCATCAAAACTGAGTAAGAAAGACAACTATGAACATGTTGTTTGAAACAGAGTTATTGACAATATTTTATGCTCATTCTATGGCTGTGCATAAATGCTTTATGGATTGGAATCAAATGTTCAAGGTCATTTGCTCACAAACATGCCATCTATGTTGACAGACAGCTGAGGAAATGTAACCTAGTTCTCCTGGACGAAATCACGCAGGCCAGAAATATGCATGAGTTTAGACTGAATGAATAAATCCTAAGGGAGCATATAGCCTTTTTGTGTTGCTACAGGCTGAGTTCTCTTTGCAAAAACTGCAAATATGGATTAGAGAATGGCTAAGAGACCATTGTGTATAAACATCAACAGACATGTCAAGGCTGGGCGAGGGGGGTTGTCACTTTGGTCTCATCTAAACTGTCGCAAATGCTGTCAATGACCCACTTCCTTCCTCTGCCCATTTACTTTCTATTGAAAAGCATGACATTAATAAGAGTTAAGCGTAAAGCGGACATGTGACCAGCATGCAGGATGTATGAGATTTGTGGATGCTCCTACCTGTAACGTTTTAATGGTGGCCTGTTTTGCCTATAGTCACTAGCTAGCAGCATACAAGCACAACAAGAGTTTCTAAATACTTGTCATTGCACCTCCACACGGACATTCAAGATACTGTAAAAGAGGTCAAAATGATGTAATGTGAGTTGCTCACCTGCCACACACCCACTATGGCATTGGCTATAAGAATGAGTAAGATTACAAAAGGCTCCACAAAGGCTGTGATTGTTTCTTCTCCATCCTCGAATAAGGCCAAGACCTAATGGTAAACAAGACAACGAGATGATCCATTATTGCACATAGTACAGGAGCACGTACCAACATTATTCCCCCTGGATACTTACAACTATGAATTTAAATAATCGTGTTAAGAAAGCTATGATTGAAGTGAAATATGAATATGCGAAATAAGGTTGTGCTAAATGTCATGGAGAAAGCATAGCTGTTAAAAATACAGACAAACTTCATCCATGCCTGCCAATGGACCCAAACATGGTAGAAGTACACAATCTGAATGACTAATTAACTTAGCAGTGGCAGTCACATTTACTTTTTTAAATGTAAAAGCTTTGAGCTAATAAGTGAAAAAGTAACCATTAACCTCATTTTAATCTGGCAACATGATTTAATTTGAAACTTTTCTTCAACAATTTTCATTATAAGGAGGTGATTATTGAACCAGAATTTAATTCAATCATGCTGCCAGATTTAATTGAGGTTTATGGTAAATGTTGCACATAAATTGCATTTGCACTACAAAACTGTCAATCAAACACAGAAAATATAGTAAGGACACAAAGTTGATAAAAGATGGACTGGATTTGTAATGCTGTATCGGTGTCAGCACATCACATAACAGTACATTTGGCTAAATTAATCAATGGCCCTCAGTATCATACAGAGTATGCATATCAAATATGAGCAGTTGAAACCAACAGACAACCATCTTACCACCTCAAACCAACCCCCCACAAACATTAAACCAGTTACCAGGAGGACCACTGCTTCTGTAATCAATCACAACCCACACATTGTGCATTTAGTAAAGCTCTTCTCCAACTCAGCACTACTCCTCTCTCACAAACAGGAGATAAAAACCCTCTTCTGGGAATGGGACTCATTTGAATAATGTCCCTCTTAACTGCTGAGAATAAGAGCACACGAATTCACTTCAACGAGACAATTCTGCATAACACAGACACCATCATGAACAACCTGCTGCACCAGTTTATTTCACTGTCTTTTAGCCTTGTAGTACTCCCACAATCAGATCTGACCACCGACCAAAAGTATGGGAGTGAGGGGCATGGTGCATTCATCTGGCGTGTGCCCTCCCACTGAAGGTAAGAGCCCAAATTTGGTCTTCAGTGGCGCCCTGTCCCCCGGACAGCAGCCACTGACACCTTCATATCGCACGGCTGGGCACACTACATACCAGCTCCTCTATAACACACACACACCAGGGATGATAGATTCCAGCTCTTGAACCCTCCATATTGGCCTCAAAAGGACCACATCTCCTCAAATCAATGCGCATGGTATCTGACATTATATTATCCAATGCAAAAACATCCGTCTGTCCACTACCTAAGAACATGAATAGTAAACAGATGTAGCAGTACAGTGATAATACCGTAGGACTATGGAATTTAGGCTAGATCACTGCATGCTGTCAGTTACATTTCCACCAAACCATTTAGCTTGTGTATAGGCAAATGACTCAAATGTCTTGTTAGACACATGGTGATAGCAACTCGATTCAAGCAACTGCTGTTGTCACCATTCCTCAGATGTGTAGCTAGCCTTCTCAGCCGTTTAGCCACCTGATCTATGAATGTAACCTCAGCAGAGGCATAAAAACAGAAGACATTTGCACTTGCTGTCCACACCTCATGCCAAGAGGCCAAACATACTTTCCATTTCCATTGGACAGCCCACTCCTACTCATTAGCTTTTTTCAGCAACTCCAGACAGCAAGCATAAGATCAGATGATTTAGGTGTTTGCTTATAAGAGGATTGACACAGCTACATAATAAATCAAAGCAATCAAATGCATTCAAAAGTATATTCATTTAAACCTTTACGGTGACAGCAAGAATACTGTGACTAAATTCCCCAGAGTGACATGCTTCTAATACAGACATCAATCTATACTTGTCTAATGTAAAATGTTGGTTGATTGATATCAAGGGCTCGCCTATTAAAAGGGGGAAAACTGACCCATGACAAGCAGCAGCAGTACCAAATTTAGTGTGCCCTCAACCCCATCTCAGGAAGAAAAATAAATTGTCCAGGTGATATACTTACAAAAGATATACAAGCTGCCAGCAGAAGAATTCTTACAAGTAAATCTTCAAACTGTTCAACAACAAGCTCCCATAGAGACTTCCCTGTAGAATGAAAGGTGTTAAATGACATGAAATCAATAAAAAAATTATGCATCACATAGGCTGCGTTTACACAGGCAGCTCATTCTGGATATTTTTTCACTAAATTGGTCTTTTGACCCATCAGATCAGCTCTTTTGCAAATAATTGGAGAAAATATCAGTATTAGGTTTAATTTTTACAACCAACTATTTTTAACAAGTGTTACCTTCTTCAGCAGGTAGCTCTGAGATGGTCCAATCCAAAGTGCATCAGGGAAAAGAGAAAACACCATTAGGGAAAATGGTTTAGTAATGTTCTTACATTTTGACAATCAATCATGACATGGCATTGCAATTTGTTGATCTCCACCTCTGCTTTGACTACCACCGACCCCAATGACTCCCACTAACCCCCTATGTCCTGGTTTAGATTGCCACCAGGAATTTGAAAAACAGGGACTTCATTTAATTGCATTCACTGCGTGAAACCACAGCCTTGAGTTTGGCTGAGTCATTAACGGTAGCAAAAGCATAGAGGGTAAGAACATTGCCCACTCAATGTTTGAATTCATGGTGGTGTAGGGATTCTTTTTAACCCATCTTCTCAGAGGTCACCTTGAAAGTTGTCAGACATCCAATATATAATCTTGTGTATATCTCTAACCTCCTCCCTATATGCGGTCTCATTATCGTCGGTGATCAGGCCTACCACCGCCATGTCATCGGTTGTGCCCGGCCAGGGAGTACAGTAAGGGACTAAGCACGCATCCCTGAGCGGCCCCTGCGTTGAGGGTCATCGTGGCGGATGTTGTTGCCGCCTACCCTCACCACCTGGGGTCAGGAAGTCCAGGTGGGAAAGGGCAGTGCGGAGTGCAGTAGAGATTGCGTTGTCTGTGGATGAAAACAACTCGATTTATATTTTCCATGTCCAACCATGTCCTGAGAACACATGATATTACAGTTCTTCAGCTCACATTGATATGATAGTCTTGATGGAGCTTGCCCAGTTTATTCTCCAGTGACTGAACGTTCACCAATACAACAGAGGGTAGAAGCGGTTTATCCACTCGCCGACGTAGTCTCGTCAGGTATCCCGCACGTCAACCTCTAGAAAGCTGTTTATTCCTTTTACGAGTGTCTGTGATTTGGGCCTGGTCTGGGATGAGCAGTATGTCCTTCGCCGCCGACTCATTGAAGTACAAATCCTCATCCAAATCGAGGTTAGTGATCACTGTTCTGATGTACAGAAGCTCTTTTTGCTCATGTTAAATTTTTTTAGTTAAGATCAGCAACAAAAATAAAAAAAAATACAAAATAGCACAATTGGTCAGGAACCGTAAAAATAAAATACCTTTAATTTGTGTAAACTTTCAAAATAAAAGTATGTGGACTACAGAAAACCGAGCACGCCCCCATTCACATCGACAGGGCTGTGGTGGAGTGGGTCGAAAGTTCCTCTGTGTTCACGTCCCTAAGGACCTATTATTGCCCAAACACACCAACACAGTCGTGAAGAGGGCACGACAACGCTGCTCTCACCTCAGGGGACTGAAAAGATTTGTCATGGGTCCGCACATCAAAAGGTTCTACAGCTGCATTACTGAGAGCATCTTGACTGGCTGCATCACCGCTTGGTATGGCAACTGTTTGGCATCTGACCGCAAGACATTATAGAGGATAATACGTACGGCCCAGTACATCACTGGGGCCGAGCTCCATGCCATCCAGGACCTCTATACCAGGCGGTGCCAGAGGAAGGCCCAGTACATCACTGGGGCCGAGCTCCATGCCAACCAGGACCTCTATACCAGGCGGTGCCAGAGGAAGGCTCTAGAAATTGTCAAAGACTCCAGTCACCCAAGTCATAGACT
The DNA here is from genome assembly GCF_021184085.1 of Oncorhynchus gorbuscha. Taxonomy (NCBI): domain Eukaryota; kingdom Metazoa; phylum Chordata; class Actinopteri; order Salmoniformes; family Salmonidae; genus Oncorhynchus; species Oncorhynchus gorbuscha. The sequence continues at coordinate 61,523,433 of NC_060176.1, forward strand.
GTTCTCCTGGCAACCACACAGCAAGCTATACCAGAGTGCCAAGCCTCCTGGACAACTTCTACCCCCACACACACTTTCACATAAGCTGCTGTTTATTATCCATCCTCAGTGCTTAGTCACTTTTACCCCATACATACATGTACATATCATCTCAAATAACTCGTACCCCTTGTATATAGCTTCGTTATTTTGTGTTAAAATTCCTTTTACAAAAACTCGGTATTGTTGGGAAAGGGCTCGTAAGTAAGCATTTATTTCACGCTAAAGTCTACACCCGTTGTATTCGGTGCGTGTAACAAATAAAATTGTACTACGTTGAAAGCCATTGTGTTGGCTACATTTTAAGAAATGCACTTAATAAAACACATGTTATTGGAATTACTCAATAGAGCCTGCAAAACTGTAATTGGTCTCATGCTGGGCAACAGGTACAATACAGAGTGCGGGTAACTCCTTACTCCAACTCCATTTACTGCAATTCAAAACACTCTATATGGGATACTTATTGGGATGTGGAGAGAGAAAAAAATCATTACTACCCGTTTCAGATACATTGGGATGAAAAATACTCAGTAGGGTCTTTACTAACCAAATGTGTGTAGTTTTGGAGGGGGACTGGTGTCATACATATCCAGCAGCACTTTGGTCTCCACCTCCATCATAATGCACTGTAATAGACTTTACATGGGGTACATATTGGCTTGTAGAGAGAAAACAGGTCTCAGCTATGGATGGGGTGGAGAACGAAGTGCTTTTGGATAAGTATGACACATTCCCCTCAAAAACTACATATATTTGGTTAGTTAAGATTCTACTGAGCATTTTCCAATACACTTTATAGTTGAGACAGGTAGAAAAGTTCTCTATAGCCCAAAGTGTCAACAAATTACCTTTTTTTTACACCAATAATGAAGAAGTTAAAACATTTGTTTTAATAAATTATTTATTCTTTTGTTGGCAAAATAAAAGTTGCAATTGACTAAAATGCTAATTATTTTGAATGAGTTACCCACATTGGAATACGGACTTTTATTCTGAAGGCTTCCTCATTACAATACACACATGACGTCATAATTTGTGGTGCCACCAGAATACTACTAAATAACCATCTAGAAAAACGACAGACCACAGGATCCTTTAAACCAGCTTTCGTTTTAGCTAAAGATAGTTAGCCAGCGAGCATCGTTATAGCTAGCTACATGGGCCTGTGCGGGCGGCTATGCTGACCAAATGCACAGGTCAGCGCAGCGGTCTTGCACCCTTAAATGAACTAATTGGACAATTACCCCGTGTAACTACTTCGTTCAGTAAAATGTGTAAATGTAAGATTGAAACCCACAAGGTAGTATACAATGACGTCTACCAATGACCAAGCTGGGTGTGTGCTGACGTTTAGCTAATGACGCGTTCAAAATAACTGAACTGGGAAATCTCAGACCAGTGGGAACTCGGGAAAAGAACGAGCTCCATCTGGGAAAATTCGTGTTGAACGGTTATCCAACAGAATTCCATGTCGGGAACTCGGGCCTCTTTCTAGAGCTCCAACTTTCAGACCTGAAGATCACTGACGTCATAATTTGACCTATTCCCCCCCCCCCCCCGTTCTCTTGAAAGCACCATAACAAATGACCGTACGTTATCTAGACAAGGGTTACACAAACTTTAATTATTTGAATCAAACTGTGTAGTGCTTGGACAAAAACCAAAACGTGTACCGGGGGAATGCCAAGGACAGAGTTTGGGAAACCCTGATCTAGTTCCCTTGCGAGTGAAATATAGTTAGCTTAAATACTGGTACCAGTAGTAAGTGTAGCTAGAGGATAACGTACCGTTCGAGCCCCATTTCTCCTTCTGACGTTTCACCTGGTCCAAACCAAGTCCTGTGCTTTCGTTGACAGAAAAATCGCTATAAACTTCTTCAACACTCTTTGTGTGAGCGTTATCCATGGTGGACTATCGGCTCCTTATTTCGTTTAACGTTACTCAGCCGACTCAGTCTCTTTAAAAGTCAACAATTTCAGAAGAAAAAAAAATACAGCTTGCCAACTATGAAATATGCATTCAGATGACTGCCTGATGACACGAATAGTAAATTGTTAGCCTTATGAACGAAACATGACCCTTCGACGAAAGTTCATGTTACATTGGGTGTCCTCTTATCTCCCCAAAAATGGTGGAAAAGAATGCCGCAATCGCCACTGTTGAGGGCTGCAATTCACCCAGTCCAATCCTTGCGCTATACCCTCGGTTTGCGTTGGTCTACCCTCTCAGCTTCAGTGGTAACACACTGTAGTGCTCATCTGTTTTGTTCAAAAGTGCCTCAACACTGCCCCTTGCATGTTCAGTATGTGGACTACTCTCATTGGACGTAAGTAGTCCGGAAATGTTCTCAAAAGTAAGGATTTACCAAGAGTTTGATATTAGCAGTCAGTGACAAACACGGCCAAACAACAATACTCTGTAGTGATCTGAATATGATGCAGAAAATCTGGTTGATTCATTTCCCTTTTCCAGGATCAGTAGGCCCTAGTTCGGGCTTCTCCAACTCAAGGTCCAGAGGTGTCGACCTTCAAGCTTTTATTCCAGTGCATCATTAACAGACCATGTTAAAATAAAATGTAGCATGGGATTTAGTCTGGGCCATAATTAGCTGAGTCATGGGGCTGTTATATAAGCCTGCATGCTCTCCAGTGCCAGAGTTTGCTCTGAATTGTTAAATTAGCAAAATAAAAAGCCATTGACTATTTACTGTGAACTATATCAAGATACTTTGACATGGGATACTGACCAAATCAAATTTATTTATATAGCCCTTCGTACATCAGCTGATATCTCAAAGTGCTGTACAGAAACCTAGCCTAAAACCCCAAACAGCAAGCAATGCAGGTGTAGAAGAACCAGGCTGGATATTGTCAATGGAAAGTCTATGTACCAGTATAGATTGTGATCCACACTGAGTTTGCATACCTAGCCACAGCCATTATTTACGTACATTAGTATGACCAACAACAATGAGAGTGACTGGACCCTAGCAGCATGCATATATTTGAATGCTCTCACCTCACCTGACCTCACTTGAAATCATAATTTGATGTGAACAAAGGCATCATTTCTTTGTCAAACCAAGTGATGCAAAGCAATCACAGGCAAACTACTATGATGGCTTGAACTATGTCAGCGAAGGGCACAAGGTTAAGATGACACCCCACTGTGTTTATTAGGGGTAATTCTTGTAACAGGACTGGCTTGTTTAATCTGTTGACACTTCTAAATGAAGCCTCCAGTGGGACAAGGCCGATCCTGTTGTTCAGTTATAATTCTATCCCAAACAGTTCCGAGTCAAGCTGCCTTCTGGAATTCACACGCGATCCATCTGGCACAGGGAGAGACCATTAACTGTGGCTGTCAGGACAGTCTGCAGTATATTGAGTTACACTACATGACAAAGTATGTGGACACCTGCTTGTCGAACATCTCATTCTAAAATCATGGGCATATGGAGTTGGTCCCCTCTTTGCTGCTACAACAGCCTCCACTCTTCTGGGAAAGCTTTCCACTAGATGTTGAAAATGTTCTTCCATTAAGCATTAGTGAGTTTGGCTCACAGTCAACCTTCCAATTCATCCCAAAGGTGCTTGGTGGAGTTGTCAGAGCTCTTTGCAGGCTAGTCAAGGTTTTTATTTATTTAACTAGTCAAGTCAGTTAAGAACAAATTATTATTTACAATGATGATGTTGTTGTTCAGGAGTAGAACAACAGATTTGTACCTTGTCAGCTCAGGGATTCGATCTAGCAACCTGTAGGTTACTGGCCCAACGCTCTAACCACTAGGCTACCTGTCGTCTTCCACACAGATCTCGACAAACCATTTCTGTTTGGACCTTGCTTTATGCATGGGGGCATTGTTATGCTGAAACAGGAAACGGCCTTCCCCAAACTGTTGCCACAAAGTTGGAAGCACAACATCTTCTAGTATGTAATTGTATGCATTAATATTTCCCTTCACTGGAACAAAGGGGCCCAAACTGAACCATGAAAAACAGCTCCAGACCATTATTACTCCTCCACTTAACTTTACAGTTATCACTATTCATTGGGGCAGGTAGCCAAACCCAGATTTGTCCGTCGGACTACCAGATGGTGAAGCGTGATTCATCACTCCAGAGAATGCTATCCCACTACTCCAGAGTCCAATGGAGACGAGCTTTACACCACTCCAGCCGACGCTTGGCATTGCACATGGTGATGTTAGGCTTGTGTGTGGCTACTCGGCCATGGAAACCCATTTCATGAAGCTCAGGACGAACAGTTCTTGTGCTGACGTTGTTTCCAGAGGCAGTTTGGAACTCGGTAGTGAGTGTTGCAACCGAGGACACGATTGTTACATGCTACGTGCTTCAGCGTTCCCGTTCTGTGAGCTTGTGTGGCCTACCAATTCGTGGCTGAGCCATTGTTGTCCTTCACAATAACAGCGGTGAAAGTCACAGAGCTCTTCAGAAAGGCCATTCTACTGGCATTTTTTGTCCATGGAGATTGCATGGCTGTGTGCTCGATTTTATACACCGGTCAACAACAGGTGTGACTGAAATATCAGAATCCACTCATTTGAAGGGGTGTCCACATACTTTTCTATTTATAGTGTATATGCTATACCCAGAGGAAGGAAGGAGAGGGGAGGGGGGCTGAAATTACCATGGGTGCCCCCTTCAAGTCCCCAAGCTATAGTCAAAGCTAAGACTTGGGTACGGCAAGTGACAAGTCCCCTTACTCACATCAGCATTTATAGACAGGTATTCAGAATGATTGATTTGTGAATAGGAGATTTATTCTAAGGATGACCGGTCAGTTTGATTTATCATTGATTGTTTTCCATCCCCTTTAGAAGGCTGTGACTAGTCAGACAGTAATACAACCAAATATCAATAAACTTTAAATATCGTATTAAATACATGCTCCGGAACTTTGGTAACTACTAAGTATTTTTTAAACCTCCCGCTTTGGACTGGATGTGTCAATGTGTAGTTCAGAAATGCATAATCTTACCTCAATTAGCCACAAAATCCCTAGTCTGAAAGCGACTGTTTTTCTGAACAATGTGACATTTCTCTACATTTTTCCCCCACATGGTCCAACACCCTAGGAATTCAAGTTCTAGTGGATGAGCTTCAGCTCCTCACGAATTGAGTGACAGCTAGCAAGATGCACACACAGCAGAGCGAGAGCAATGACGTGGTGTACATATCTGCACATATGTGATGTAGTATGCAATTTTAATGAACCACTTGTGGCTCATGTGGCCTACTTTCAGAACTACTCGCTAATAAGTATACAAAAGTTCCAGAGAATCTCTATAAGAATATATTTTTATGAACAAAGTTAAATGAGAAGTACAACAGGATATTATGTAACTCATATATTATACTGAACAAAAATATAAACTCAACATGTAAAGTGTTGGTCCCATGTTTCATGAACTGAAAAAAAAAACATTTTCTTTTCATACACACAAAAAGTGTATTTCTCTAAATTTTGTGCACTAATTTGCTTGCACCCCTATTAGTGAGCATTTCTTCTTTGCCAATATAACCCATCCACCTGACAGGTGTGGCATATTAGGAAGCTGATTAAACAGCATGATCATTACACAGGTGCACCTTGTGTTGGGGGCAGTAAAAGGCCACTCTAAAATGTGCAGTTGTGTTACACAACACAATGCCACAAATGTCTCAAGCTTTGAGGGAGCATGCAATTGGCATGCTGACTGCAGGAATGTCCACCAGAGCTGTTGCCAGAGAATTGAATGTTCATTTCTCTACCATAAGATCCCTCCCAAAAAATTGAGAATTTGGCAGTACGTCCAACTGGCCAACACAACCGCAGACCACGTGTGTCCACGCCTGCCCAGGACCTCCAAATCCAGCTTCTGAGTGGAGGGTGGTGGTGCTGAGGAGTATTTCTGTCTGTAATAAAGCCCTTTTGTGGAGAAAAACAAATTCTAATTGGCCGAGCCTTGCTCCCCAGTGGGTGGGCCTGGCTGCCAAGTGGGTGGGCCTATGCACTCTAAGGCCCACCCATGGCTGTACCCCTGCCCAGTCATGTGAAATCCATAGATTAGGGCCTAATGAATTTATTTAAATGGACTGATTTCCTTATATGAATTGTAACTAAAATCTTTTAAATCGTTGCATGTACATTTTTGTTCAGTATAATTTATGGAACAAATAAAGGTGTTACATAGAGGTGTTACAAAGAAATATACTTCACCAAAGTACAAGATGCAAGAATATGATGCTTGATTAGTTCACTCTGCACTGTTCCATCTGAACCAGAAGCCCAGTAGAATTCCAAAACTGGTAAGCTCCTTTACCCAAGGTGTGGCTGTTGTTTCCCAAAATAACTGAGTGCAGCTGCGTCCCAAGTGCAACACATTGTACGCTGTTATCTTTAGACACATAGATTTAAACTGTATTCTTAAAATGGAGGCTGTGGATTTGTTTAAAGTCAGAGGGCCAGAGAGAGTTAAACATCTTATCTGGCTGAAACCTCCTAGTACATGTGTCCCTTTGGTTCTGGATTCATCAGGCAACTCTCACAATATCATCACCAGAAAGGTGTTCCTCACAGGAGATAAATCAGTTAAACTAAATCCTACTTTGGGATTATTTACAAACAACACAAATCGCTAACTAAACCAGGATTAACACAGATTGGATGAATGGAATCCTTTTAACTGTAGGCGATGAAAGCAGAGTAGTTTTGATGCACGAAGAGTAAATATCTCACCTAAAAATATATATAATGCAAGACAAACAGAACATATTAATGAACTATAATTGGCAAACTAAGTCCAGTAGTTAGATGAGTGAGAAGTCCTGGTCATTGTGGTAGAGCTTAGTGTACCAGAGTTGGCCCTGCTTTAATATTCTCCTCGTCCTCATAGCACCAGCCTATCCTCACCGCCCTCCTGGATGACCTGGCCAATGGAGGCTTGGCTCTGGGCCCTCAGGAAGCACTGGCGCTTGCACTCAATCAGCTGTTCCAGGTCGCGCCACATCTTCACCTGCTTCATGTTCGGCCCATGGCTCTCCCTCACAGTCTTCTGCTGCTCACGCAACTTCTGTTGTTGTCCAAAGGGAAAGACTAAAAATTAATGTCAGCCCAACATGCATACAGTGTATGATCAGCATTGTTCAATGGCCTTTTTTCAGTTGAATACCTTTTCATTATAAGTTGCAAGGCAAGACATCCTTTTAAAATTAACGGGAAGCTTGACCAACCAAATACTTACTACTTAAGAGGAATTAGCATATAGCCTATTCATAACCCTAAAAAAGAAGTAGCTTGTCACGAATGTGACAGGGGTGGGGAGATGTAGATGAGTGTAGATGAGGACTAGGATAGAGCTAGGGTAGAGAGAAATCAGCATGCATCCCTCCAGCTGCTCCAGTGATGTGGATGGACATTGTGTTATACAAGCTGCACCTATACTGGTGTGAAGTAAAAATGCTTGTATGAGCATGGACTTATTTCTATTACAGCATATTGTGTAAGTCTATAGAAGGGTGTGAGAACCATGAGCCTCCTAGGTTTTGTATTGAAGTTAATGTACCGAGAGGAGGATGGAAGCTAGCTGTCCTCTCGGCTACACCATGGTGCTACCCTAGAGAGTGCTGTTGAAGCTACTGTAGATTTTCATAAATAACAGTGTGTTTTATTCTATTATTTTTGACGTGAATATATTTAGTATAGTTTTATTTAAAAATGATTACTTTTAATGTTTCACAATTTTTATGAAATTTACTGATGAGGTTGGTCCTCCCATTCCTCCTCTGAGGAGCCTCCACTGCTGGTCTACTGCAGCAGCACATCTACATTACAGTTTGTCTACTGGGCCAAATGGTTTAGCAGGAATGCAGCTGAGCCACCTCTGCCATACACTTACTCCTCTCTGGCATCCCTCTTATCAGGGTGAAGAAGGAAGGAACCCAAAGCATGGTGCCTGTGTTTGCAGGGGATCCATTTCAGATGCCAGTGCAGCACAGGATTGGCACCGTGCCTGCACCCTGACAAAGCACAAACAGCACCTCTCTGCTCACCTTGCCCAGGGACTCCTGCTCTGCAATGTTCTTCATGTACTGCTCCCTGTGAAACAGCCAGAGGGTCAGAGTTCATGTGAGCCTTTTCACTTTCGCAAGCTCAATGCTGCTATTATGACATTACTGTGATTTTACAAGGAAAATACTACCTAGTAGTTGAATAACAACATAGCAAACATCCATAACATATTTTATTAAACCAGTAATATAAATAGATTTACATATTTTTCTATAGCAAAGAAATACTTCTGGACACACTTGGAAATGAGGGTGACCTATGAGGGTGAATCTACTAACAGACTGCTGTAAGTGTGTACTTTGAGGGAGGTATAGGGGGAGGTGGGTGGCAACAGTAACATACAGTATGCATCCATTGTGTTGTAATCGTAGCATATGGAGGTGACTGTAGTAATAGAAATCCTAAGCAGCTGGCAGACTCACCTGATGGTCTTCCTCCTCTCTTGCGGATCCGGAGACACGTAAGCCTTCATCTCCTCTGCTGCTCGCTGCATTTGCATCTCAATGATCTGTGAAGAGAGAGAGAGATGGGCAGAGAGAGAGAGAGAGCTCTGGTTGACGGTCACAGAACAGGTGTTGGGGGAGGGGTTGTTTGCTACCTGAACCCCTTACCTCTTTCATGCAGTTGATATAGTGGTATCGGTTTTCCTCCTGAGCCATCTCCTCCCTCAGAGCTCTCACCTCCTGCAATGGAGGTGGTGAATGAAAACATGTGGCAATAGGAAACTGGAGCATCAGGCCTGAAGCATCAGATGCTTGTTGCTATGGCAGTACTGAACTGGTCCTCGCGCAGAGCACATTCCAATGATGTAAATAGAGAAGATTTGATGTGGTGATATGCTGATCTGTTGGGTGTGTTGGTAGATAGACCAGGGGTCTACACATAGCATTCATATTATACCTGCTCCAGTTTGGATCGGTTACTCTCCAGACCTGCAGAACAGCTGTCATACTGGGCCTTCTTTTCCTCATACTCTTGAGTTAGGTCCTGTCATGAAAGAAATACCCATTCACAGATACATGAACCCAAAGAGATACACATACATGGACATATTCAAAATCATTTAAAAAGACAGAGTACAATGACAACACTTTTCACCATTCTAGTCTGTTATGTATGCATAAATTCTAGTTTCCCCAACCCCTTTCATATCATTATCAGATCAAAGCCCATGTATTTGCACCGTTTTACTTAAGCCTAAGCTCTAGCTGAGTATATTCATACATTTCTGACGTAACTTTTCATCATTAGTAAATGTTAGCCAGTATGGTCAACCAACTCAGGGAACACAATCTGGAAAATATGATCCCCAGCTTTAGCTGAGAGATGTGAGGTGCTTTCCCTGTCGTACACTATGCACATAGACTATGTTTCAATTATCGTTAATGGACTCCACAACAATCCTGCATGAAGTCAACAACAGCTGGCTGATGCCTCAGGGTTTTCCCCGCTTCTTTTGTCAAATCTCTTGGCCTCATGTCATGATTTGTAATGCTTTTTAATCTGTGGTTGTACTGTACCTGTCAATAATTGACACACCTACTAATTCAAGGGTTTTTCTTTATTTTGACTATTTTCTACACTGTAGAATAATAGTGAAGACATCAAAACTATGAAATAAACATATGGAATCATGTAGTAACCAAAGGTTTTAACAAATCAAAATACATTTTATATTTGAGATTCTTCAAAGCCACCCTTTGCCTTGATGACAGCTTTGCACACTCTTGGCATTCTCTCAAACGGCTTCATGAGGTAGTGGAATGCATTTCAATTAACAGGTGTGCCATGTTAAAAGTACATTTGTGGAATTTCTTTCCTTGTTGATGGGTTTGGGCCAATCAGTTGTGTTGTGACAAGGTAGGGGTGGTATACAGAATATAGCGGACAATTTCAAGAACTTTCAAAGATTCTTCAAGTGCAGTGGCAGAAATCATAAAGCGCTATGATGGAACTGGCTCTCATGAGGACCGCCACAGGAAAGGGAGACCCAGACTTACCTCTGCTGCAGACGATACGTTCATTAGGGTTACCAGCCTCTGCACACTCTTGGCATTCTCTCAACCAGCTTCACCTGGAATGCTTTCCATTGCTCGTGTTTCTTGGCCCAAGAAAGTCTCTTCTTCTTATTTGTGTCCTTTAGTAGTGGTTTCTTGACTCCAATTCAACCATGAAGGTTTGATTCACGCAGTCGCCTCTGAACAGTTGATGTTGAGATGTGTTTGTTACTTGAACTCTGAAGCATTTTTTTGTGCTTGGCATATGTGGGAACTTCTTCAAGACTCTTGGAAAAGCATTCCAGGTGAAACTGGTTGAGAGAATGCCAAGAGTGTGCAAAGCTGTTATCAAGGCAAAGGGTGGCTACTTTGAAGAATTTAAAATCTATATTGATTTGTTTAACACTTTTCTTTTGGTTACTATATGATTCCATATGTGGTATTTTATAGTTTTGATGTCTTCACTATTATTCTACAATGTAGAAAATAGTAAAAAATAAAGAAAAGCCCATGAATGAGTAGGTGTCCAAACCTTTGACTGGTACTGTACATTTAGGTTATTCTATAGACACAGATCTGTGTAATGACACAATTTGAAGATGAAACTGCAGACAAAGTTTTATAGCATGTGACGTTCACCTGACACTGCTGTCTCAAAGGCCTCAGTTCCTTTATTATCGGAGCAAGGGCAGACTTTTTCTCCACTATCGTTGAGTTCAGTTTCTTCACCTGAAAAAAAGCATCACATATTTCAACCCATCTGCCAACATCCTGATTTGGTGGGAAAAGTAATCCACATAAATGTCAGTTAAAGATGACTATGACCATAATAATCATTATAAACTCAGCAAAAAAATAAACGTCCCTTTTTCCAGACCCTGTCTTGATACATCAGTGCTCAGACTGTCTGCAATAGGCTGAGAGAGGCTGGACTGAGGGCTTGTAGGCCTGTTGTAAGGCAGGTCCTCACCAGACATCACCGGCAACAACATCGCCTATGGGCACAAACCCACTGTCGCTGGACCAGACAGGACTGGCAAAAAGTGCTGTTCACTGACAAGTCGCGGTTTTGTCTCACTAGGGGTGATGGTTGGCTTTGCGTTTATCGTTGAAGGAATGAGCATTACACCAAGGCCTGTACTCTGGAGCGGGATCGATATCGTCATGTTCTGGGACGGTGTGTCACAGCATCATCGGACTGAGCTTGTTGTCTTTGCAGGCAATCTCAAAGCTGTGCGTTACAGGGAAGACATCCTCCTCCCTCATGTGGTACCCTTCCTGCAGGCTCATCCTGACATGACCCTCCAGCATGACAATGCCACCAGCCATACTGCTCGCTCTGTGCGCGATTTCCTGGAATGTCAGTGTTCTGCCATGGCCAGCAAAGAGCCCGGATCTCAATCCCATTGAGCACATCTGGGACCTGTTCAGAGGGTGAGGGCACGGCCATTCCCCCCTAGAAATGTCTGGGAACTTGCAGTTGCCTTGGTGGAAGAGTGGGGTAACAGCTCACAGCAAGAACTGGCAAATCTGGTGCAGTCCATGAGGAGGAGATGCAATGTAGTACTTAATGCAGCTGGTGGCCACAGCAGATACTGACTGTTACTTTTGATTTTGTTCAGGGACACATTATTCAATTTCTGTTAGTCACATGTCTGTGGAACATGTTCAGTTTTTGTCCCAGTTGTTGAATCTTGTTATGTTCATACAAATATTTACACATGTTAAGTTGCTGAAAATAAAGCGCAGTTGACAGTGAGAGGACTTTTTTTTTGCTGAGTTTATGTCACCTGTGTTGTACACGAGCAGGGGCCTTACAGGGTGTGCATTCAGAGGCAAAGCTATCTAAGGCCAAAGATTGTGAAGTGAGTGAAAGTCAACTTTATGGCTACAGCCAGGAATGTTTGAATCATTGGCAGCAGCACAAGTGTGCAAACTGCCAGCTTTAACCACAAGCCCTGACTACCCTTTAAATAATTTCAAAAACATCTTGGACTGGGGCCTAAACGGCTGCAACTGGTTCTATTTGAACTTCAATGCAATGGGATGACAGATTGATAAAACAGAGTGATTTGGTGATCCAACTTGGCTTAAAACTCAGCAATTACTCTTCCTTTCCCCACAAAAAGACAGATTAATTACACACAAGTGGTATTTCAAAAGGTATCAAGTCACTAAATCAATGCAAATAAATCAACGACACAAACAAAACAGGACTAGGACACTTCTGGAAAAACAAATTGTGCTGTGTTTGTGTATCCCATTAGAAGGGGCATCTGAACGCAATCAGCATGATCCTGTGACTGAGTATGGGAGGTCTGGAGTGGGGAAAGATCTGTCACTGTGGTAAAGTGAGATGCTACTCAGATAGTGGCTCCGATCCCGATATAGTCACCATTTCTGACATGTCGTCCAGCGAGCGCCCCTTCATCTCGTCCAGTTCACTCTTGATAGCTGACACTCTCTCCAGTTCCTCCTGAGTGTCACTGTACCCAGAGATCCCCTTCTGTGCCTCCATGGATTGCTAAATGGACCACAATAAGAGCATGAGAGGGCATATGGGGTGAAACATCTGTAACTACACCAAATATGACAGCCTTGTAATGCAGCAGCATAAAATGATGCGATTGTATCCAGTGTTAGAATCCTGAGGCAAATGTCAGTTTAGGGACTGGACCTGGCACAAGTTCACTAGAAACACCTGGCGGCAGCGTAGCCTAGTGGTTAGAGCGTTGGACTAGTAACCGGAAGGTTGCGAGTTCAAACCCCCGAGCTGTCGTTCTGCCCCTGAACAGGCAGTTAACCCACTGTTCCCAGGCCGTCATTGAAAATAAGAATGTGTTCTTAACTGACTTGCCTGGTTAAATAAAATAAAAATAAATAAAAATTTGAGCAATGTAGTCTACACACCCACATGAGCTGGAAGGCAGTAAGATGAAATTAGTGAATTCAAGTTAATAATTGTTAATTGTTAATGATTCGTTTGCACCATGTCAACAAATGTAAGCCTATAGCTATAACTCAGAAACGGTGGTTGAGGAAGTTCCGCAGCATTATCAAGGACCCCACACACCCCAGCCACGGACTGTTCAATCCCTTAGTCAGACAGACGGTGTCGGAACATGAGGTCTGATACCAACAGGCTCAGAGACAATTTATCTACAAGCCATCAGACTGCTGAACACTTGAACTAGACTGACTTTCCACACATCCACACATATATTCATGCTACACACACATCACAACTGCACAATTTAAACACTTGGCCCCAATCCCCCCTTCCCTGATACATGTGTAAATATTGGACTATAAATTGTGCCATCCTATATTATGCTTACGCTAAAAATGTACTATTCTACTGCCGTTTACTTTATGTTTGTACTCGTATCTTGTATTATTTCTTATTGTTGTTGTATTGTCGAGAAGGAACCGGCAAGTAAGTATTTAGTTGGAAATACTGTGTGTACATCCTGTACATACGACTAATAAAACTTGAAACTTGAAACAGTGACTGAGTTACTCCCTCTCTGTCTGGTAGGATATATAGCAGCATGGAGCCTAGTCCTGAAATGAACCCTGGCGCCTGTGCTCTAAGCACTGTGAAGGGTTGTGTCCACACAAACAGGCAGGGGTCAGCTCAACACCTGGGAGTAGAGGCCACTTTGTTCTCCAAGAAGAGAAGATTACATGCGGTTGAGATAGCAGGACGTGTGTGTGGTCTATTATACGAGTGAGAAATCTGTGATCTATGAAAAGAAACACAATTTCCTTCCCATGTAGCACCCATCCATCCTCCTGCAGATCTGTTCACAGGTAAAGACAATGTAAATGACCTCATTAAATTACATTATAATATTTGGTTCTGATATACATAGTTCACAGTTGCAAGCAGGGCTTCTAGTGAGTTTTGGGTTATACAGTAGGCTATAACCAACATTGTTGCAGTAAATGGTTTATAGTTGTAGGTTGAAGGGGTAACAGTTGGGCTGGGGTGACTGGGTGGGTGAGTGATGGGAACAGGAATGCAGGTGGTGAGAGGAGAGAGGGCTCAGATGCTAATATCCACTGATTTTAAAAAATACCAGCATCAGACAGAGAGAAGAGCAGATTCAGCCATCGCAAGTAGCAGCAGCCCAGCCCTTACTGTGTCAGCCAGGCTATCAGCAAGTCAGAAGCTGGGAGGGAACGGAGGTGTGAAGTCATTTCCAGGAAGGTATGTCACTTTACTGTTAATGTACATTGCATGAACAAGGGCAGGATGGAAAGGTAAGTGTCCCACTATACACATACAGGGGCTTCTATGAGGTATGGAGGGGAGCAGGTAGGGTGGTAGGGTGGATTGCTGCGAAGGGGATTGCTGTGGTGCATAGTTACCAGTTGCTGTTGGCCAACCTCGTGCCTCTGTTTTAGGATTTCCTCTGTCCGCTGCAAGACCCCATACTCAGCTCTCAGCTCGGTAATCTCCTGACGCTTCTTCTTGAACACCGTCCCCTTGCTGCGCAGTTTCCCCACAAAACGTTTAAACTGAGAGGAATCAAGAGAGACTATTGTCATGAATGAAACAAGACAGAAATGACAACATTAAAACAATAGATCGAGGTGCCTCAGACTCCTGTGCATGTCAAAATGTATTCCTTCTGGAGAATCCCAGAAAATGTCCTGTAAATCACTTGGGGCATGCATGGTTTGTTTTATTTTGGGACATCAAGGGCAGACAAGGTTGAGAGGGAATTAGCAGCCAGAATAAGGCTTCGTAGCATTCCATCAATACAATATGTCCCCAAAACAGCTGCTAAATTATCCAACACAACTTTGAAGGGTTTGAACTATTTATCATTACCCTGTGTCAGACACACACATACTCTGGACAGGAGGATAGTTCTGGAAAATGCAGCACATTGGGATAGTTAAGCAGTAAGGCCCGAGGGGGTGTGGTATATGGCCAATATACCACGGCTAAGGGTTGTTCTTACGCACTACGCAATGCGGAGTGCCTGGATACAGCTTTTAACCATGGTATATTGACCATATTCCACAAACCCCAGAGGTGCCTTATTGTTATTATAAGCTAGTTACCAAAGTAATTAGAACAGTAAAAATTTTTTGTTGCCATAACCATGGTATACGGTCAGATATAACACGGCTTTCAGCCAAATCAGCATTCAGTGTTCGAACCACCCAGTTTATAATAGATAATGAAACATTGTGCCCATACAGTATATGCACTGAGCATATTTATAAATAGCAGTAACCTACTATATGTGAAATCCATTTTGGCAGGGTGAATAGCTTTTCCAGACAGAGCAAACATCTGTTATTTACGTTGGGGGAATTTGGGGTGTCAGTGAACATAAAGCATTATTATTTCCATGACAGACTGACCTAGTGATGTCACTTGTTAAATCCACTTCAATCATTGTCGATGAAAGGGAGAAAACAGGTTAAAGAAGGATTTTTAAGCCTTGAGACATGGTTTGTGTATGTGTGCCATTCAAAAGGGGGAATGGACAAGACAAAAGGGTTTACGTGCCTTTGAACGGGGTATGGTAGTAGGTTTGTGTCAAGAACTGCAATGTTGCAGGGTTTTTCATGCTCAACAGTTTCCTATATATATCAAGGATGGTCCACCACTCAAAGGATATTCAGCCAACTTGACACAACTGTGGGAAGCACTGGAGTCAACATGGGCCAGCATCCCTGTGGAACGCTTTCGACACCTTGTAGAGTACATGCCCTGACGAATTGAGGCGGTTCTGAGGCCAATAACTCAATATTAGGAAGGTGTTCTTAATATTTTGTACACTCAGTGTATGTAATGATGGAACACTAGCAACATGGTGGACTAGTTTGTAGTGGGTGTAAAAGCAAGCTCACTGAGGATGAGCAGTTGCTGGGTGACATGTGATGACATGTTAGCAGCATAATGGAAAATACCTCTGATAAGGTGCTCATTTCCACCATGACCCATGGACCCGGGGAGAGACAGATAAGCCCAGTGTGACTAGACCCTTTCCATTTACCATAAATCCCCTGACTCCTCCTCCATCCGGTTCTCACCTACTGTTACCATACTGAGAAAAAGTCAGGTTTAGAGTTTCCTTTCACATCAAACACACTCACTCATTATCCAGAGGAGCAGATGAAACCACACACATTGAACAGGGCACGGAGGAGAGCAGGGAGAAAGTGGATGTTATTTCAGACATGCAGCTCCTGTGCTTCGCCAGCCTGTCCAGCTGTCAGCGCAATGTTTTCACTGAGTGTGGAACGCCTGCCCATAAACCACTCAGACAACATATGGGTACAGCACATGCCCTATGCATCAGCTACCACCAACTATATAGACCTGTTAATGGCCGAAGGTCGCGCTACAAACAGGAACAGGCTTAGTCTGAGATGTGAAGAGTGGTCGTTCTCTTTATCCTTGATCTTACAGAGCCAGGCACAGGGTGTGTTGACACACAGGAGTGATGGCTCCTGGCACTATGTTGCAGAGGCAAAAAGGCACTCAAATTTGAGAGACCTTTCTCTGCCAATGGTTTATACTAAGTGATCTAACCAAACATGGCGTCAAAGCACGCATGGCTCTCGACCTTTGCCTCTCCCGAGTCCGTAGGGGAGTTGGAGCGATGGGACAAGACTAACTACCAATTGGATATCACGAAAAAGGGGTAAAAGTACAAAAATATAAACAAAACCTCATGTCAGTTTGTTTTCTTTGCGGTAAAATATCCTCCATAGATGTCAAAGTTAGTTGAAGGATTTACACTGAAATAGTTTGTTTTGCTGAATTAATTAAGAAGATTTACACAAGAGATATAAAAATAAAATACATTTCAGACAGTTTGTTAAATACTGTCCTGGTTCCGGGTAGCCCCTGTTGTGGTCTATTTTTAACCTTGCATGGGAAAGTGGGAGAGTGAGGGGAGAGGGATAAGTAGCATTAGCCTGTAAGCTCCCCTATGTTTACATAAGAGCAGAAATAGCGTCTCATGTTTACTGGGATCCACAACTACCGCACATCACCCTTCTCAACAAAGATTATGTATCTGAGTAGACGTAAGCAAACAGTAGAATGTTTAATCAATTTACCCCTAAAGATGGAAAATATATGATCTCTGATGCATTTTACTATCTTTTGAGAAAGTTTGGATAGTGATGTTCAGTTTTGAGTGGTGGGCAATTGTACAACGTTGCAAGTGAATACTGAGCAGATTGTATATAGTGGTAGCAGTCTTTTTGCTGCAAAATGACAAAAGTATATGACCCTATTCCACAAACATTGACTGGTGAGGAAGGTGATTACTATTGGTGTGGATGATGATGTTCAGACAAGAGTATTGAGCTGTGAGAGGCAGTTAGTTATTGTAATGTTACCTCATCTCCCCGGATGACCTCGTCTCCGTCCTGGTCTCGTGCCTGGCTGTTCTTCTGGTTCAGCTCTCTGTCTAGTGCAGCTAGCTCCTCCCGCGCCTCCTGTAGCTCCTCCGCCTTCGCCTCCTTCTTACGAATTATAATCGATGCCTGAAGAGCCACACCAGTCATATTATTACAGATACAGTCAATACAGATACAGCCAGTATATATACGGTGCCTTCGGAAAGTATTCAGACCCCTCGACTCCTTCAACATTTTGTTACGTTACAGCCTTATTCTAAAATGGATTAAAAAAAATGTTTAACGCAACAATCTACGCACAATACCCCCTAAATAACAAAGCGAAAACAGGTTTAGACATTTTCGCACATTTATTTAAAGTAAACAACAGAAATACCTTATTTACATTAGTATTCAGACCCTTTGCTATGAGTTTCGAAATTGAGCTCAGGTCCATCCTGTTTCCATTGATCCTCCTTGAGATGCTTCTACAACTTGATTGGAGTCCACCTGTGGTAAATTCAATTGATTGGACATGATTTGGAAAGGCACACACCTGTCTATATAAGGTCCCACAGTTGACAGTGCATGCCAGAGCAAAAACCAAGCCATGAGGTCGAAGGAATTGTCCGTAGATCTAGAAAAGGGTAACAAAACATTTCTGCAGCATTGAAGGACACAAGAACACAGTGGTCTCTATATTTCTTAAATGGAAGAAGTTTGGAACCACCAAGACTCTTCCTAGAGATGGCCACCTGGCTAAACTGAGTAATCGGCGGAGAAAGGCCTTGGTCAGGGAGGTGACCAAGAACCCGATGGTCACTCTGACAGAGCTCCGGAGTTCCTCTGTGGAGATGGGAGGACCTTCAAGAAGGACAACAATCTCTGCAACACTCCACCAATCAGGCCTTTATGGTAGGGTGGTCAGACGAAAGTCACTCCTCAGTAAAATGGCACATGACAGCCTGCTTGGAGTTTGCCAAAAGGAACCTAAAGACACTCAGACCATGAAAAACAAGATTCTCTGGTCTGATGAAACCAAGATTGAACTCTTTGGCCTGAATACCAAGTGTCACCTCTGGAGGAAACCTGGCTCCATCCCTACGGTGAAGCAAGTTGGTGGCAGCATCATGCAGTGGGGATGTTTTTCAGCGGCAGGGAGACTAGTCAGGATCGAGGCAAAGATGAACAGAACAATGTACAGAGAGATCCTTGATGAAAACCTGCTCCAGAGCGCTCAGGTCCTAAGACTGGGGCGAAGGTTCGCCTTCCAACAGGACAATGACTCTAAGCACACAGCCAAGACAACGCAGGAGTGGCTTCAGGACAAGTCTCACTGTCCTTGAGTGGCCCAGCCAGAGCCCAGAATTGAACCCAATCTAACATCTCTGGAAAGACCTGAAAATAGCTGTGCAGCAACGCTCCCCGTCCAACCTGACAGAGTTTGAGAAAATCTGCAAAGAAATGGGAGAAACTTCCCAAATACAGCTCCAAGCTTGTAGCGTCATAACCAAGAAGAATCGATTCTGTACTGTAATCGCCGCCAAAGTACTGAGAAAAGGATCTGAATTCTTATAACATTTCAGTTTTTAATAAATTATCCAACATTTCTAAACCTGTTTTTGCTTTGTTATTATGGGGTATTCTGTGTAGATTGATGAAGAAAAAAAATGTATTTAGTCAATTTTAGAATAAGGCTGTAACGTAATAAAATGTGGAAAAAGTAATGGAGTCTGAATACTCTGAATACGTCAAGTTTGGACACACCTACTCATTCATGGGCTTTTCCTTATTTTTACTATTTTCTACATTGTAGAATAATAGAAGACATCAAAACTATGAAATAAAACATCTGGAATCATGTAGTAACCAAAAAAGTGTTTATATTTGAGATTCTTCAAAGTAGCCACCCTTTGATGACATTTTGAAATTCTTCACATTGACTGACCTTGTGTTAAAGTAATGATGGGCTGTCGTTTCTCTTTGCTTATTTGAGCTGTTCTTGCCATAATATGGACTTGGTATTTTACCAAATAGGGCTAACTTCTGTATACCACCCCTACCTTGTCACACAACTTATTGGCTCAAATGCTATTAACTTTTAACAAGGCACACCTGTTAATTGAAATGCATTCCAGGTTACTACCTCAAGAAGCTGGTTGCGAGAATGCCCCCCCAAAAAAGAAAGAATTAACCTCTTTTTTCTCCCCAATTTCATGGTATCAAATTGGTAGTTACAGTCTTGTCCCATCGCTGCAACTCCTGTACGGACTCGGGAGAGGCGAAGGTCGACAGCTGTGCGTCCTCCGAAACACGACCTGCCGAGCCGCACTGCTTCTTGACACAATGCCCGCTTAACCCGGAAGCCAGCCGCACCAATGTGTCGGAGGAAACAACGTGCATTGCACCCGGCCTGCAACAGGAGTCGCTAGAATGCAATGGGACAAGAACATCCCTGCCGGTCAAATCCTCCTCTAACTCGAACGACGCTGGGCCAATTGTGCGCCGCCCCATGGGTCTCCCGGTTGCGGCCGATTGCGACAGAGCCTGGACTCAAACCAGGATCTCTAGTGGCACAGCTAGCACTGCCTTAAATCACTGCGGAGGCCCTACTTTGTAGAATCTCAAATCTATTTTGATTTGTTTAACACTTTTTGAATGTAGTAACATGAATTCCAGGTGTTATTTCATAGCTTGATGTCTTCACTATTATTCTACAATGTAGAAAATAGTAAAAAAAATTAAGAAAAACCCTGGAATGAATAAGTGTCCAAACTTTTGACTGGTACTGTATATATATCGATTTATTCTAATTCACACAAAATAACCAAGCAGAACATGCACACATTTCACAGGTATAGAATAGGTATAGAACAGTGACAAAACCAGAGCAGTTCATCCTAGATCTGCCTCACCATAGCAAAAGAGACAACAAAACAATGTATTAAAATATCAATATGATAACATGAATACATATGTTGATGAAAAATAAAGTTGCCTCACTACAGACAACATCAATCATCCACAAAAGTTCAAACAGCCAGCAAACACTTAACCATACACAAACAGCCAGCTCATACAAATTCATATAGCTGACAAAGATATGTCTGATTTAAACTCAGCAGAAAAAGAAATGTCCTCTCACTGTCAACTGAGTTTATTTTCATTAAACTTAACATGTTTACACATTCTTGCTGTGAGATGTTATCCCACTCTTCCACCAAGGCACCTGCAAGTTCCTGGACATTTCTGGGGGGAATGGCCCTGGCCCCTCACCCTCCGATCCCAGACATGCTCAATGGGATTGAGATCTGGGCTCTTCACTGGCCATGGCAGAACACTGACATTCCTGACTTGCAGGAAATCACGCATAGAACGAGCAGTATGACTGGTAGCATTGTCATGCTGGAGGGTCATCTCAGGATGAGGGTGGAGGATGTTTCCCTTTAACGCACAGTGTTGAGATTGCCTGCTATGACAACAAGCTCAGTCCGATGGCGCTGTGACACACCGCCCCAGACCATGACAGATCCTCCACCTCCAAAATCGATCCAGCTCCAGAGTACAGGCTTTGGTGTAATGCTCATTCCTTCGATGATAAACGCGAATCCGGCCATCACCCCTGGTGAGACAAAACCGCGACTTGTCAGTGAAGAGCACCTTTTGCCTGTCCTGTCTGGTCCAGCGACAGTGGGTTTGTGCCCATAGGCAACGTTGTTGCCGGTGATTTCTGGTGAGGACCTGCCTTACAACAGGCCTACAAGCCCTCAGTTCAGCCTCTCTCAGCCTATTAGTCTGAGCACTGAAGGGATTGTGCGTTCCTGGTGTAACTTGGGCAGTTGTTGTTGCCATCCTGTACCTGTTCCACAGGTGTGATGTTCGGATGTACAGATCCTGTGAAGGTGTTGTTACACGTGGTCTCCCACTGCGAGGACAATCAGCTGTCCGCTCTGTAGCTCTGTCTTAGGCGTCTCACAGTACGGACATTGCAATTTATTTCCCTGGCCACATCTGCAGTTCCCATGCCTTCTTGCAGCATGCCTAAGGCATGTTCACGCAGATGAGCAGGGACCCTGAGCATCTTTCTTTTGGTGTTTTTCAGAGTCAGTAGAAAGGCCTCTTTAGTGTCCTAAGTTTTCATAACTGTGACCTTAATTGCCTACCGTCTGTAAGCTGTTAGTGTCTCAACAATCGTACCACAGGTGCATGTTCATTAATTGTTTATGGTTCATTGAACAAGCATGGGAGACAGTGTTTAAACCTTTTACAATGAAGATCTGTAAAGTAATTTAGATTTTTATGAATTATCTTTAAAAGACAGGGTCCTGAAAAAGGGACGTTTCTTTTTTGCTGAGTTTAGTATCAATGACAGAGAATGGCATTCTGAAATGTACACAACATTCATCCTAGGTAATTGCTGGTGTTATGTCATATAATAATAACGCTACTCTATCTCTGAAGAATGTGATAATAGAAAATAAGAAAAAATAATAATAATCACCTGTTGCCTGAAAAGAGACAGTTTATCATCTATGGGGTCGTTTCGCATCATTCTTTTCTCAATCAGCAGGTTTATTTCAATGTTGTTTTCTCGAATCTGGACAAAGTGGGGAACAGTCAGACTTAAACTTTCAATTTGTCAGAATCAAACTTTTTGGCTATTGTCAGTCATTCTTGTTGTAATATGTGTGAACCAAATTTACCAAACTTGCAAAGCTCAATAGCTTAATTGCTCAGGTAGGTAGAGATATCTCACCTTGTCCTCTAGTTCCCCAAGCTCAGCTTGGCCCATGGCCGGTTCAGACACCACCTTCTGCAGGTACTGCACCATCCGCCTCTTACTCTCCAGCTCCTTGGGCAGTTTGTCAGACACCATGTAGGAGTTGAACTTGATCTCCTCTTCAAGTCTCTTCATTAAGCCTGAGACAGTGACAAAGACAAAGCTCATTCTTACACCTTTGATCAGGATACCTCATTCTTTGACACACAATGAGGCACACCTGCTCATTGAAGTAAAGGAGGGTGATATGCACATCTTAAACTTGAGACACCTGTTCATCATAATCAGATCAAGAGCGTATGCATAACACTGTCTAAATTAACTATCTCAGGGGCATGTAACCTCAACATAGATTGTGCACTTAAATGCTGCTGTTGAGCTCTGATGCACGGTAGGCCTACTGTATATGAGACCGAAAACCATTACAAAATAGTCACATTAGGAAATGTTTTGATATGTGAAATTTCGAGTCATTGGATTGTCAAATTCTTTGTTGGTGTGCCACATCTTTGCTTTCGTCCATTTTTAAACTGTAAATGTGTAAATCTCCTGTGTGATTGTAAAAATGCTACTAGTAGATCAGGACAACAACAACAAAAAAAGAGGCAAGTCCACATATGGTGAGCTCTAATGGAGCACATAAAAGATCAGCATGATTACAGGGCCTTAATACAGGTGAAACAATTAACAGAGACTCAGCCTGACCTGATGTGTCCCTGACCTTTCAACCAGCTGTGGCGTTGAGGGTGATGCAGAACATGCCTACTCACTCTCTGGCTTGGCATCCGCTGCTGCCTGTCGCAGGTCCTTCAGCTGCTGCTGAGATCTCTGCAGTCTCTGTTCTGCCTGGAAAAGCTGAACATATCCAAATGGCAACACACACTTATCAGCATCTAAAAAAAACAACATCATGCTGATAAATCTACTTGTAGGTGAATTTGGGATATCTAATTGACAACCATCTGTGATAACATGTAGACCTTTCCCCTAAAGTCTGTATCACTTATTTGTACTCTGTATGCAGTAAAGTTGATCATATGGATAACAAAGCCTGTAAATTGGAAAGGTAGACAAAACAGGATGTAAACTAGACTAAGAAAAGTCAATTCATTACTTGGTTCTTCTGCTCTTGCTTCTGTTGAGCCAGAGACTCTTCTCTCTCCTTTTCCACCCGTAGTTGTCTGGCCAGTTCCAGCATCCGCTGGTGGTTGGACACTGACTCCACCTGTTGGACACATAGTAAACTGTGATACTGTGCCGGCATCTGAGTTTCACCACACACGACTGCCAGGAGCCACTGCTGCCACTGACTCAGTTCCCCTTTCTGGCATGGCTTAAAAGTATGACCTCTAAATGATCACTCCATTACTCATCTGCCCTGTAAAAGGGTGAAGCATTGAGCCTGTCAGATGCTTGTCTAGTCTCATTACCACAAGGAATCTTTTGGCGTGTATGAGAGGTCATGTTTTCATTACTCTGTGAATCCCTGTGAGTTCCAGGCATTATGACAGGGTGGGCTTCCTCAAACAGACTGCATGTCTGCCTTACCCTCTTCTTCAGCCTCTCCACTCGCTTGATCAGCTGGTCCTTCTCCTCCTCCATAGCACCAATGTCCTGAGGTTAGGGAAAAGATTGTGTTTTAGCACTATGTCTGTGCACATATCACCATCTGTGGCTTAACTTAAGAGAATTCCATAAGATACTAAGTGATGAGTGGAAAACATAAAATGTTGTTTCCGTTTTTACCTTTCTGATCTCTGCAGTGGAAAAGCCAGAGCTTTTCAGTTGCTCACACTCCTTGTGGTAGGTCTTGAATCCTTCCACTAATTCTTCATACTACAAAAACAACAGATCAAACACTATGAAACTATGAATCATATTTCTGAGTTATGCACATAGCATCTGTCCGAAACACAGTGACCTTTAAATAATAAAATAATGGTTTTAATGATCTCTTTAGTCTAGCAAGAAGAGGAGCCAAGATCCTATGTTAAATATTATGCTGCATTCAGAACCTAATGGGAAGGTGGCATTTACCACGTATGACTAGGAAAAATCTACTTGAACATCCCTCCAACTGGTGATTACTAGTGGGAAACTCCTCTATCATCCCTGAGCTCTGACTTCTCACACATGCTGACCTCTGACATCACATACGAAGGTAGAACAGCATTTTCGACAGTTAAATGAAACAGCAAAACATTTATTTTTATAAATAATCTATTAATGTTTTTTTTAAACACAATAATTTGTTTGCAAGCATTATAGCAGTACTTTTAGTTTATGGTTGATGCAGCTTGTAGGCCATGAGCCAATACGTGTTTCTGAATGAGTTGAAAACACGTGAATGCATCACCTTCCCACTTGGTTATGAATACAGCATTATGCTTACACCTTGAAGTCAGTGGGCAAATTGTTTTGCATGGCGGGCCAACGAATTTGCCCAATGTTAAACAAACCTGGTGATAGGTGTCAGTGATGACATCATCCTGCAGGAACTCAGCAGGCACCTCCAGCTTAACCAGGAAGCGAGCCAAGTAAGCTCTCTTCTTCAGCTCTGTGACCCTCTGCAGCAGCCAGTGAAGGATAGGGTGTATCACAGGCTTACTGCCCGTCACCAGGCCCTGTCTGAAACTGCTCCTGTATTTAAAAAGAGAGGACAGTAAACACTAATGCTGAAATCTGCCTGACGAGTAGTCAACAACACATCTGCTACGCTGATCCTTAACACTTGGCCCCTCAGGGGTGTGTGCTTAGTCCCCTCCTGTATTGCCTGTTCACCCATGATTGCGTGGCCAAACGCGACTCCAACACTATCATTAAGTTTGCTGACGACACAACAGTGGTAGGCCTGATCACTGACAACGATGAGACGGCCTATAGGGAGGAGGTCAGAGAACTGGCAGTGTGGTGCAAGAACAATAACCTCTCCCTCAATATTAGCAAGGCAAAGGAGCTGATCGTGCACTACAGGAAAAGGTGGAGCTGTAGTGGAGCGGGTCGATAGTTTCAAGTTTCAAGATTTGGCATGGGTCCCCAGATCCTCAAAAGGTTCTACAGCTGCACCATCGAGAGCATCCTGACCGGTTGCATCCCCGCCTGGTATGGCAACTGCTCGGCATCTGACCGTAAGGCGCTACAGAGGGTACTGTGAACAGCCCAGTACATCACTGGGGCCAAGCTTCCTGCCATCCAGGACCTATATAATAGGCGGTGTCAGAGGTGTCAAACCCCAATATTGTCAGAGACTCCAGTCACCCAAGTTATAGACTTCTCTGCTACCGCACAGCAAGCGGTACCGGACCACCAAGTCTAGGACCAAAAGGCTCCTCAACAGCTTCTACCCCCAAGCCATTAGACTGCTGAACAATTCATAAAAATTGCCACCGGACAATTTACATTGACCCAACCCCCCTCTTGTACACTGCTGCTATTCGCTGTTTGTTTGTTACCTATGCATAGTCCCTTCACCCCCACCTACATGTACAGATTACCTCAACTAGCCTGTACCCCTGCACACTCGGTACCGGCACCCCCTGTACATAGCCTCGTTATTGTTATTGTGTTACTTTTTTATTATTACTTGGTAAACATTTTCTTCTTCTCAAACTGCACTGTTGGTTAAGGGCTTGTAAGTAAGTATTTCACAACAAAGTCTACACTTGTTGTAGACAAATAAAGTTTGATTTGATTTGATCAGAAGAATACTTACGGCTCAGACATATTCCCAGGTGGTTTGTATTTCAACATCCCCAGCAGAGTGAACATTCTCTTTGCTGTCTGGTCAGGCATTTCTTCACGGATATCAATAGTTTGCTGAAATAAAATATGATTTACATGTAATTCACACATTTTACACACACTTTGGTTGACTGGTAAACACAATAGTAGTGGAGCTCCAAATGGGGCAGGTGTCATCATCAAGATAATACCATTTTAGGCGTAATATCAACTGGGACAACTATATAGCCCCACATAGCCTGGTTCCTCTCTAGGTTTCTTCCTAGGTTTTGGCCTTTCTAGGGAGTTTTTCCTAGCCACCGTGCTTCTACACCTGTATTGCTTGCTGTTTGGGGTTTTAGGCTGGGTTTCTGTACAGCACTTTGAGATATCAGCTGATGTACGAAGGGCTATATAAATACATTTGATTTGAATTTGATATACACCACTGGACAACTCGTGATCAAGTATGAGGTTGTTGTGTACATTGCAAAACATACATTGTCTCACCTTAGGGTCTATTTCGGCCAGAACATCGTTGAGAATTTGCAGAAGTTGCATTGGCTCCAGTGAGTCAAAGGTGATCAGGTTAAAGTTTTTCTTGAAGGGGTCTTTATTCAGGTGTTCAACAATAAATTTAAGTTGCTCGCTCATCTTGAAATCAACTGGTCAGCTAATGTTATTGCGAGGTAAAGAACTTTAGCTGCAAGCAAGTGAAGACGATTAGCTAGCAAAAAGTCAGAATCAACCTTAGCATTAGCTTGCTAGCTATTTACTAGCCTAGCTACCGTTACTTTCCGAGGTGGATAGCTTGAAGCATAGCTAGCTACACGCTGACAAGCCCGTTCGTATGCACAAAGTGGCCAGCTGGTTAGTCCCCTTGTTTCTTTTGAGAAAAACTCGTTTTAAACCGCTAAGACAACGTGTACAGTCACAAGGCAATCCGTCTTGGAAACCAGACACAAGCGTCCTCGAGCTGGTTGCTAACCGGAAGTATTTCGGCTTGTTCAAGAGGGTCAGCCTGCAGTGGGTTCAGCCTGTGGAACATGCTGCGCAAGATTCTGCCAAGTGCACACGCAGAGTTGCATGCGGGTTCTTGTCCGTCTGGATTTCTCTTTTGTACCAGTAGATGGAGACAAATAGCATTATTTCAGGCGGTTTGTAGCCTACTTACCGTAATAATACAACATTTCTGTTTTTAATCTTTCAAAATAGCAAAAGATTAGTCTACATTATTACTTACATAATATAGATAGACCATATAATCATATTTTCCAGAGTTGTTTTGCAGCTTGGCTTTATCTTTTGTGTTCTCGACGTGCCTGCGTCTTTAAAACTGGACACATCAAAGTCCCTCCCTCTCTTTTCAGCACCAACTCAATAAAGAAAATGACCAAAACACAGTAACCGTAGCCAGTGTGCGATCCGACGAAGTGTATCTAATGTCTAGTGAGTGTAAGGTTAACGAGAGAACATTCAAACTAACTTTCAATCGGGTGCAGGATAACGAATTACCGGTAACATTAAAAACACCTATTACACTGGAAATTTTTAATTGTTCCTGGACACTAAATAATTGAATGGAACTTCTGGATAGGACAGTGATTCTGCTTTTACGATGAATGAAGAGTAATTGTTTGTGACCGACATTACAGAAGATATGGAAGGACACTTATTCTTTGTTATTCTTTTGTTGCAGGTATCTGAACTGGCTCGTTTTGAGAACAGGCCTCATGTCAATTCTCACTGGTGCCCGTAAACACTCGATCTGACTATAATATAATGGTGCATGATAAGTAGACATTTTTTTGCATGAGTCTTGTGAAAAATGTATTCAGTCAGTGGAGTGTGGAAATAGCTTTTAATGGCCATTATAAGTCATGCTTCAGAAATAATTTTGATTGGAAACGAATCTTATAGTTTAGTAGAAACTTAGTTTATACTCTATTACTCTATTCTCAGTGGACTAGGTAAAACAAAACAAACTATGGTTGAACCAGTAGGTTTTGTGGAGGCTTGGAAAGCCCAGTTCCCTGAGTCAGATGCCCCAAGCATGGAGCTGAAATCATTGGGGGATATTGAGCAGGAGCTGGAGAAATGCAAGTCATCTATCAGGCAGCTGGAGTTAGAGGAAAACAAAGAGCGCTTTCAGATGATCTACCTGCAGACATTACTGGCCAAGGAGAGGAAGGCTTATGATGGGCAGAGATGGGGCATCAAGAGGATGTCCCTAATGACTATTGGAGACCAATCCAGTTTTTCAGACACCCAGACATCCCACATAGATGAGGAGCCTACAGTGGAGGAGCAGCCGAGAGAGGCAGTCGACACAGGGAGCTATAAACAGTATCCAGAGGGAGAGGTAGATGGGGTGACTCCCTACGAACAGAGGGGTGAGTTGTGTCCCCCAGACACAGATCTGGACAGGGACAGGGTGGGCATGAGCTCAGTAGCAGCACTGCGGTCCACCTTCGAGCGCATCAAGATAGCCAACTCTCACACAGCTGGAGATGGGAAGGGGGTTGGAGGGACAGAGAGACCCTTCTACGTGAACATGGAGTACCACCATGAGAGAGGCCTCGTGAAGGTAAATGACAGGAAAGTCTCAGATAAGATCAGCAGCCTGGGCTGCCAGGCCATGCAAATGGAGCGCAACAGGTCCATGCACTCCCTGCCCGGGAACCTATCCACTGCTATGGGGGAGATCCGCAAATCTGTACTCCGATGCAGGTCCACAGAGGGCGGCTGTGGCTACAATGGGCTGTATGATGACACAGAGGTGAACCCACATTTCCTCAAGGACAGTGTGATCCGTTCCAATGGGGGGAGACAGCCGACAAACTGTCAACCCTACACCAGTGTGTATGTTGGGGGGTTGATGGCAGAGGGGGAGGGGAGGGTCATTCACATCAGGGACCACAGTGTGGAGGAGGACTCACGCCAAAACTGGCCAAGGCGCTCCTACTCACCTGGCAGTTTTTACGATGCTGGGGGCGGCTACACCCCAGACTGCAGCTCCAATGAGAACCTGACGTCCAGCGAGGAAGACTTCTCCTCTGGCCAGTCAAGTCACATGTCCCCAAGTCCTACCACCAATCACATGTACAGTCAGAAAATTCATTCACCTTCCCAGATTTCCCAGCAGTCCTTTGACAGCAGCAGCCTGCCCTCCCCACTGTCTCAGAAACGTCTGAAGCAGGAAGTGTTGGTGTCCGAGGCCTCCATCGTGGGTGTCCGTAAAATAGGCCAGATCTGGCCCGGTGATGGGGACTCCACTACGTCCAGTAGGACCTCGCATGACAACAGTCTCCATGGAGATCTGGGTAGGTCTACAAGGCCATAGTCTCTATACTGTCCTTTTGTACTCAAGTCTTTTATTTATATTTTACGTAAAAAAGCACATGAACTGTTAATGCATCCTTAGGGCTCAATAGCCACTGCCATTTCATGTGTTTACTAGAGATGCCTGTACTTGCCCTAACCTTGATCTCTCCTCATGCAGCAATGTGCCTATATGTGCAGCTGCAACATGATGCTATAGTGTACTATAGCTCTGCCAAATTTGTTTACATATGATTATATGAAACCATTAGCGCAGCCCACCTTTGCAAAGCACCGTAGAGATTGTGTGGTTCTTTGTGGATTGTACGACTGTTTTCTTTTCACTTTGTAAGCATGCCTGCCCCCTTTCCCCCTTCTGTTCTCTACCATTGAGTGTTGTAGTGCTCATCTAGAGATGCCCTGATTGAGACCGTGCGTGCCCTCAGGCTGTCCAGTCGCTCGGCCCTGTCCACCCGGAGTGTTTTTGTGTCAGCACACATCAACATTGTTGTCCTTGTCTAGGAGTAATTCACTTAAGGGTTTGTGTAGCGCGATACGTTTAGGGAGGCTCTTTGTTGGGGGTGGGGAGGGAAAGGGCTGATAACTCTCACTAAAAAGAGGATGGAGGGCTCATCGTCCCATCAACATTTCAGTCCTCAGTGTTTCCTGTTGTGATGTGTGAACACAATAGGAGAGTCACTCATGTCGAACGTATTGACACTGCAACAATGTTTAAGTGGGATAGGGTGGTACTAGGTACTGCAAGGACAGAGAAGAGAGAGTTCAATGCAAAATATTTATTTAAGCATCAATACATGACAGGGTGTATGTTTTATAAAACACTTTGTTCCAGACAGCTGAGGAAAAACAAACATATGTTCTCCCTCTCTTATTAAGCCTGTGCTTAACTGCTTTGATCTGGTCTTGAAAATACTATTTTGGTGGAGATGAAAAAAGCCAAATGTTGATTTCCTCTCCGTTAGTCTTTAGAACTGATTTCCTTAGCCACAGACTGACAGGGAAAGGTCACGATTTGATATTCTGTCTTCTTCCCTGTGTCGTTCTTAGTCTCTATATGAACAGTGATTGAGATATTTTTGGTTGCTCAGGTCTATGATGACTCAAATAGGTATAGACATGTCTAAGTGAATGGCTGACTCAATGCCACATATTTCCTCATATCACATGATTTCACTGAAGTCATAAAAGCAGACTCTTGGTTGTAGTAAATCAGTCAGGGTCATTCATTGTCTTCCATTTCCATAATTCAAATGAGAAGAGCAGAAAACATTTTTTTTTGGTAGCAATTGTTGAGAATAGGCTGTTATGAAAGGTGATAGGCTGGAAAGCATAGGATTGTAAACCAAATGTGCAATGAACAAGCAAATAATCAGGGAAATAATCAGCATGAGAACAGTAAGCCAGTATGTGGCTCTTCTGACAAAGTACACAAGTCCATGAGACTTGTGGTCAAATATTTTGCTTTAGGACAGTGCAATAACACTGTAATGTGTGGTTTTCCTCATTGTCTTACCATTTGATTGTTTCTTCACAATAACACCTATTTACCAATGCAGCTTGACCTGTAGAAAATAGGGAAGCCGGCTGTCAGATACAGAGAAAGTTGCGATTGCTACAGCTTTCTGATTAAATGTCCAGCAAAAACATTGAGCCTGTCCCTGGAGTGGATGTCTTAAAGGCCATGTTGCTGAGCCTGTCCCTGGAGTGGATGTCTTAAAGGCCATGTTGCTGAGCCTGTCCCTGGAGTGGATGTCTTAAAGGCCATGTTGCTGAGCCTGTCCCTGGAGTGGATGTCTTAAAGGCCATGTTGCTGAGCCTGTCCCTGGAGTGGATGTCTTAAAGGCCATGTTGCTGAGCCTGTCCCTGGAGTGGATGTCTTAAAGGCCATGTTGCTGAGCCTGTCCCTGGAGTGGATGTCTTAAAGGCCACGTTGCTGAGCCTGTCCCTGGAGTGGATGTCTTAAAGGCCATGTTGCTGAGCCTGTCCCTGGAGTGGATGTCTTAAAGGCCATGTTGCTGAGCCTGTCCCTGGAGTGGATGTCTTAAAGGCCATGTTGCTGAGCCTGTCCCTGGAGTGGATGTCTTAAAGGCCATGTTGCTGAGCCTGTCCCTGGAGTGGTTGTCTTAAAGGCCATGTTGCTGAGCCTGTCCCTGGAATGGATGTCTTAAAGGCCATGTTGCTGAGCCTGTCCCTGGAGTGGATGTCTTAAAGGCCATGTTGCTGAGCCTGTCCCTGGAGTGGATGTCTTAAAGGCCATGTTGCTGAGCCTGTCCCTGGAGTGGATGTCTTAAAGGCCACGTTGCTGAGCCTGTCCCTGGAGTGGATGTCTTAAAGGCCATGTTGCTGAGCCTGTCCCTGGAGTGGATGTCTTAAAGGCCATGTTGCTGAGCCTGTCCCTGGAATGGATGTCTTAAAGGCCATGTTGCTGAGCCTGTCCCTGGAGTGGATGTCTTAAAGGCCATGTTGCTGAGCCTGTCCCTGGAGTGGATGTCTTAAAGGCCATGTTGCTGAGCCTGTCCCTGGAGTGGTTGTCTTAAAGGCCATGTTGCTGAGCCTGTCCCTGGAATGGATGTCTTAAAGGCCATGTTGCTGAGCCTGTCCCTGGAGTTGATTTCTTAAAGGCCATGTTGCTGAGCCTGTCCCTGGAGTTGATTTCTTAAAGGCCATGTTGCTGAGCCTGTCCCTGGAGTGGATGTCTTGAAGGCCATGTTGCTGAGCCTGTCCCTGGAGTGGATGTCTTGAAGGCCATGTTGCTGAGCCTGTCCCTGGAGTGGTTGTCTTAAAGGCCATGATGCTGAGCCTGTCCCTGGAGTGGATGTCTTAAAGGCCATGTTGCTGAGCCTGTCCCTGGAGTGGATGTCTTAAAGGCCATGTTGCTGAGCCTGTCCCTGGAGTGGATGTCTTAAAGGCCATGTTGCTGAGCCTGTCCCTGGAGTGGATGTCTTAAAGGCCATGTTGCTGAGCCTGTCCCTGGAGTGGTTGTCTTAAAGGCCATGTTGCTGAGGTAACGGTCCTGCTGCAGGATCACTTCATGCAAACCGTGCTTTGTGGACTAACAGAGATCTGGATTTATTTTCTGATGTTGTAGGAACATTATTGCATACATTGCTGGATCAGTGCTGTGATAAGCAGTAGTTTTGA
Organism: Oncorhynchus gorbuscha; assembly: GCF_021184085.1. NCBI lineage: Eukaryota > Metazoa > Chordata > Actinopteri > Salmoniformes > Salmonidae > Oncorhynchus > Oncorhynchus gorbuscha. The sequence continues at coordinate 61,555,905 of NC_060176.1, forward strand.
GGTGAGCATGACAAACTGCTGTCCTCTGTTGTGGGCACTGACTTTTTAGAGTGTGTGGGAAATGTCATTTTTAGTTTTATCATAAAACTCCTTGCAGCATTCAATAAATTCCATGTACTCTGCTAAAGCTATTTTATAATGACAATGTTATAAAGGGCCACTGTGCTCTAGTTACGTAAGCGTTCTGGTGAATATTTACTGTAGCTTTAGGAGGGTTCGTATGTTCCTTTCAGATGGCACTGCCTTCATTTTAATTAGTTAAAGTTGCAATATGTCATTGCTACATTTTAAGAAAAAAAACAACTCAGCGATGTGTTTTTTTTCTGTGACTGCATGAGCAAACAGCCAGTCAAACATGGGGTGGCATTGAGTACCCAGCAGACCTCTAGTGTTTTACTGTCTGGCATTGTGGCATACTTTGGGTCTGCCTGAGGAGGAGGAGGAAACAGCCCTAGTATTGGGAACAGTACTGAATGGCATAAATGGGCCTCTGTCCTTGCCACACTGACTCTACAAACCCTGCTACACCTCCCGCTTGTAATCATCGGGAAACAGCCAGTCTAAAATGTACAAATCTCTAAGGTCTCTTTTTCCTAGAATAGCCTAGGAATTAGAGAATGAGCACCAGTCTCATCATATGTGGAGATCTAGGCCAATTGTCACTCCTGGCTGTGAATAGAGCTGCTGGTTGGCTCTGAATAGAGCTGCTGGTTGGCTCGGAATAGAGCTGCTGGTTGGCTCTGAATAGAGCTGCTGGTTAGCTCTGAATAGAGCTGCTGGTTAGCTCTGAATAGAGCTGCTGGTTAGCTCTGAATAGAGCTGCTGGTTAGCTCTGAATAGAGCTGCTGGTTAGCTCTGAATAGAGCTGCTGGTTAGCTGTGTGGCTTAAAGGAAGCAACTTCTATGGTTTGTCTGCTTTGCTATAGTTAATTATCACTATAACACAGGCATATGCCAGTGGCCAGTACTTTGACTCATGGCTAATCATGAGTACATTATAAAAAGGTCTACTGGGGATTGTTTTGTTAGAATGTCTGCACTTTGAGTGAACCTGTGCCAGGCCAAGAGGAGCTTCCACTTAATATCAATTAGACAGGTCTGTATGTCTCATTTGACACTAATGAAAAGCTTTCACTCAGGTGGTCTGATAGTGGTTTTATCTCTCAGCGTGTCTGGCCTCAGTCCAGGGCTGTATTTGCAACCACAGGAGAAATCACAGCGGCGGTGGTGGCCCACCCTCCAGGGTTACGATCCAATCATGAATATTTCAGAGCTCCTGATGAAGCTCACACTGTTTCTTTTTTGTACCTGAATGTCAACATTCTGAGCCTTTTAGTGGTTAAGGAAGCAAAAATGATTTCACCTCTCCCTCTCATTGAGTTTACATACAAGATACGTGTCCAACAATTTAGATGAAGTGGCGCCAGCACAGAAAAGGGAAAGAGCTCTTGTGCACCCTGACTGAGCTCTGTGTTTCGTGTCACCTGTCCTCTCGGGTGGGTGACTTGGTAAAATGGCACAGAATGGAGTGTGCCTGGAGAGCTGGCAGGGGATCATAGCAGCAGGCCAGGGACCTGCCAACTGCATTCAGATGGAGCGAAGGGACAAACACACCATTAATATCTGTAATAAGCAGGCCCTATCCAGTTCAAGTTACACCAGCATAGGGGTTAACGGTTGGGCAGTAGCCTACTTGGCGCAATTTCAACCCTTAACTCTGAAACATGAGAAATACTGTCAGATTGAACAGCACATCTGAAAGTGTTTGTGTCTACCCCAGGCTGTTTTCCATATCCATATATTTTCTTACAGATAATGGTAAAAATGCATGAGAAATGTTTGATCTTTTGGCCCTCCCTCCAGGCCTCCTCCTCCTCTCTAATCCTCCCTCGTGCTCCGTCTCCGTCCACTTCTGTTCCCCTGGTCTTAGCTCCCTTTACAGGTCCTATTCAAAGGGCCCTCTGTGCTGCTGGCTGGCAAGCCACATGTTTATGGAATGTTTCAGCTGCTTGTGGGGTGTGGGGGAACACAGCGATGGTAATGTGCTATATGGGATGAGCTCACCTCTGCACAAACTGCCTGGGCCATGTTAGACAATAATTAGTTTGTGGATGTCGCTTCTGGCAGACAGTACTATTTCATGTATTTACTTTAATAAGATGTACTGTAGAACAAATACGCATATCTACAAGCATGAGTCCTTAAGAAGATTCCTCCTGGAAGCTAAACAGCTTTTCTTGAAATTGCTCTGAAAGCACAATTATAGGGAATAATCATGTTTAGTTCCTGGTCTTTGCTCCCATTTCCTGGTTATCCACAGTGCTGAGTGGAAAAGCCTCTAAACCTGGCCTTCTGTGTGTCCAACTCTTCGACTGTCTCATGTGAGTGCATCTGTTTGGGTTGAATTTTGTGTGTGTCTGCAATCTGTTTTTCTTGTGGTTTATTGGAAAAGAGAAGATAAGACATGGGTGTTGAGATCTGAATAACTTATGATATGAGGGGAAAACACATTTTGTGTTGGTTGCCTCTTTTCTCTCCCTCTTTTTCAGCTAGTATCACACCCTCACTGTATCAGTCAAGTTTGTGTGTGCACACAAACACAGTACCAGTACCAGTCAAAAGTTTGGATAGCCCTACTCATTCAAGGGTTTTTCTTAATTTTTTACTATTTTCTGCATTGTAGAATACTATGAAATAACACATATGGAATCATGTAGTAACCAAAAAAGTGTTAAACAAATCTAAATATATTCTTCAAAGTAGCAACCCTTTTTGCCTTGACAGCTTTGCACATTCTTGGCATTCTCTCAACCAGCTTCATGAGGTAGTCACCTGGAATGCAATTAACAGCTGTGCCTTGTTAAAAGTACATTTGTGGAATTTCTTTCCTTACTGCTTTTGAGCCAATCAGTTGTGTTTTGGATGATTTGGACTGCAAAGTGAAGGAAAAGCAGCCAACAAGTGCTCAGCATATGTGAGAACTCCTTCAAGACTGTTGGATAAGCATTCCAGGTGACTACCTTATGAAGTTGGTTGAGATAATGCCAAGAGTGTGCAAAGCCGTCATCAAGGCAAAGGATGACTACTTTAAAGAATCTAAAATATATTTTTATTTGTTTAACACTTTGTTTTGGTTACATGTGTTATTTAATAGTTTTGATGTCTTCACTATTATTCTACAATGTTAAAAATAAAGAAAAACCCTTTAATGAGTAGGTTTGTCCAAACTTTTGACTGGTACTGTTTATCCTGTAGGTCACAGACTGGAGCAATTATTGAACCTTGATATTCTGTTATACAGAGCATTACTGTGACCACCCTGAGCTATTTCAACACGCTGATTAGTAAGTGTGGTGGTCTGGGCAGCTGAGTTCTGACCTACACTGCTCAATGGCTGGTGCTAATTTTAGGCTGTCCCATAACCGATCTGAGCAGAGCTGGTGGGCCTCACTACTCTTACTGGGCCTGTGGTCGGGCTCCCTCCCACTTCAACAGGGCACTTCAGATGTGCCAGAATGTGCTGATGGTTGGTTGGCTCGCACTCTGCTGATCTGCCGAAACACCCAGTCAGCTTCTTTCAGGGCTGCAGTGCCACCGCCCCGTTGCAGGTGCCACGTTTTCAGACCTGTTTCTCTTCAACCTGATGGGTGAAGCTCAGTCAGAGAGAAACCAGATGTGCTGAAATGAAGTGTATGCAGTACTGAAAGATCTCCACCCAACCCATCCCTTCCTGTGTTAGCTGTGAGGGATGAAAAGACCCCTTCGTAGTAGTGGGATTGAAGTGCAACTCTTTGTAGGCTGAGGATTAGTAAAGCAGATCTGTATTGATAAACCTGCATAACTTTCTACTTGTACATTCCATACATGCTGGATGGTAAAAGACATGGTAACACTTGTTTCCTCTCGGTTAGCTGACAGATGTCTCTCCAGTGATCACACGATCAGGATGAGAATCCATTTAGTGGAGCAGGAAGTTTCCAAAGCTCTTAACAGCATCATTTCTAAAATATAACAAATGTTTAGAAGGTGCCATATCTTTTCTAATCTATAAGCTGTCAGAGGTGACAGAGACTGTCATTGTGCTACACTTAATACTACAGTTATTATTCCTGGACCATAATGTCCCAAATAATCAGTCTTAAAGGGAATATTAGCCCCTTCTTTGGAGAATCCTTTAACATTTGTGTCTCATTTTAACAGATTTTTAAATCTCAATTCTGGTGGTCAATTAAGAGGAATCGGTGTACTCTGTTTTGTCCATTGCATCCCATCCCGGTTAATGCGTGTCCAGGTGGGACTGGCAGGATCTCTACAGGCTGTCACTCTGATCACTGTCTGGACCATTTCCTCCTTTTTAGTTATTTCCAGAACAAATGCAGAGTTTATCCTTCTCTCCATAGAAATATTTAAAGTGTCCTTCAGCCAATGCAGTGAAGTGTGACAGTGCTTTGATGCATTACATGGAGATTCTAAAAGCAGCTACATTCAGCTTCAACACAATCAAGCTCTCGGTGTTAATCCAAGGGAGAAAGAAAAGGGAACTATATCTTCAAGACAAGTCTTTTTTTAAATGTATTTTTTAGCATTCATATGGATATCCTGTATCCTGCCAAAACTGTGTGAACCCTGCTCTCTAAGCAAGGTCACATCACAGTTGTGATGTTGAATTTCTGTGTTTATGATTCTGTGGATTTGTCCTGCTAACACATCTGTCATTCCCCTTCTCTGGATCATAATCTATACATGTGGATTAGGATTACAGGTCTGTGAATATGTCCTTGATGCTTTTGTTGTGTGTGTTGCGTCAAACCTCTCATCACTCTCCACAATTGTTGCATCCACAGGGACAGAGTGCATGTTGACAGTGCACAGGTTATTCTCTGGACTAGGATTTAAGAGCATGTTAACCTGTTATGTTTGGAATCCTAGCAGACAGCTGTTTATAGGTCAGCCTTGTCCTATTGTAAAAGATAAAAGAGAAGCAGGTTTGTAGTAGTGTGGCCAAATGGCTCCCTCGGGAACTACAAACTTTTACACTAAACAAACACAACTTCCAGATCCAGCCAAAGCTTTTCTGAGCCTGATGAACTTTGGCTTCCTAAACCCAAAGATCAGAACACTGGCAAATTCAATAATGCTGAAAGAACCTCTAAATTCTGCAGGATTCTCTACTAAAAGTCCAGAGAAACGTTGTCCTTTGCTGCGACATCTAAAACCCTCTCAGCCCCAGCTGTTGGTTTGAGCACTGTTATGCAATGTTATTAGAATATATTTGTTCCAGCTCTATTGCACATTAGTAACCATTTTGAGGTTAATTGAGGAGAGACACAGATACACTCTACCACCATTCAACCACATAGTGTTTGAAGAGTAAACCCCTCTGTTTTCACTATTACTAGGGAAGTTGTTTTAACATACAAAATGTTATGTTAAAATGTCATTAATATATATTTTTTAATTTATATGATTCATCAATATAAAAATGACAATTTTGGATATCAAAAAAAAATTTGATAGCAATTATTCACATTTTTGATAGCGACAATAGCATTTATATTTTGTTATTTACAGTGGGGCAAAAAAGTATTGTCAGCCACCAATTGTGCAAGTTCTCCCACTTAAAAAGATGAGGCCTGTAATTTTCATCATAGGTACACTTCAACTATGACAGACAAAATGAGAAAAAAAATCCAGAAAATCACATTGTAGGACTTTTAATAAATTAATTTGCAAATTATGATGGAAAATAAGTATTTGCTCAATAACAAAAGTTTATCTCAACACTTTGTTATATACCCTTTGTTGGCAATGACAGAGGTCAAATGTTTTCTGTAAGTCTTCACAAGGTTTTCACACACTATTGCTGGTATTTTGGCCCATTCCTCCATGCAGATCTCCTCTAGAGTAGTGATGTTTTGGGGCTGTTGCTGGGCAACACGGTCTTTCAACTCCCTCCAAAGATTTTCTATGGGGTTGAGATCTGGAGACTGGCTAGGCCACTCCAGGACCTTGAAATGCTTCTTACGAAGCCACTCCTTCGTTGCCCGGGCGGTGTGTTTGGGATCATTGTCATGCTGAAAGACCCAGCCACGTTTTATCTTCAATGCCCTTGCTGATGGAAGGAGGTTTTTACTCAAAATCTCACGATACATGGCCCCATTCATTCTTTCCTTTACACGGATCAGGTGTCCTGGTCCCTTTGCAGAAAAACAGCCCCAAAGCATGATGTTTCCATCCCCATGCTTCACAGTAGGTATGGTGTTCTTTGGATGCAAATCAGCCATCTTTGTCCTCCAAACACGACGAGTTGAGTTTTTACCAAAAAGTTATATTTTGGTTTCATCTGACCATATCACATTCTCCCAATCTTCTTCTGGATCATCCCAATGCTCTCTAGCAAACTTCAGACGGGCCTGGACATGTACTGGCTTAAGCAGGGGGACATGCATAGCACTGCAGGATTTGAGTCCCTGGCGGCATAGTGTGTTACTGATGGTAGGCTTTTACTTTGGTCCCAGCTCTCTGCAGGTCATTCACTAGGTCCCCCCGTGTGGTTCTGGGATTTTTGCTCACCGTTCTTGTGATTTATTTTGACCCCACGGGGTGAGATCTTGTGTGGAGCCCCAGATCGAGGGAGATTATCAGTGGTCTCGTATGTCTTCCATTTCCAAATAAATGTTCCCACAGTTGATTTCTTCAAACCAAGCTGCTTACCTATTGCAGATTCAGTCTTCCTAGCCTGCTGCAGGTCTACAATTTTGTTTCTGGTGTCCTTTGACAGCTCTTTGGTCTTGGCCATAGTGGAGTTTGGAGTGTGACTGTTTTAGGTTGTGGACAGGTGTGTTTTATACTGATAACAGGTGCCATTAATTAAACAAGTGCCATTAACGAGTGGAGGACAGAGGAGCCTCTTAAAGAAGAAGTTACAGATCTGTGAGAGCCAGAAATCTTGCTTGTTTGTAGGTGACCAAATACTTATTTTCCACCATAATTTGCAAATTAATTCATCATGTGATTTTCTGGATTTTTTTTCTCTCATTTTGTCTGTCATAGTTGAAGTGTACCTATGATGAAAATTACAGGCCTCATCTTTTTAAGTGGGAGAACTTGCACAATTGGTAACTGACTAAATACTTTTTTGGCCCACTGTATTATAATGAACTTCATGGGGTCGGGATTACATTTGCGTGCTCCTACATACAGTGCTAGTGAAAGTCTACAAACTCCTTGCACAGTTTTCACATTTTGCTGCCTTAAAATTTTATCTAAAAAATATTACATTTGATATTTTTCATATTGATGTACACAACCTACTCCACATTTTCAAAGTAAAATAATATTGATATAGAAAATTCCATTATTCATTAAAAAAAATCCATTATTAATATAAAACGTGATGAATATACAGTTTATTTTGGTACACCCATCTAATACCGGTTCAATCCCCCCCGTTTCCTTCAAAAAAACTTGAATTATTTGGGGTGTTGACATTGGTATCAAGGGACTTAACGTGTGCCAGGAAAACATTCCCCACACCATTACACCACCGCCACCAGCCTGTACCATTGACACCCGGCATGATGAGGCCGTGGACTCATGCTGCTTACGCCAAATCCTAACTCAGCCATCAGCATGACCAAACAGGAACCAGGATTTGTCGGGCCAGGCAATGTTTTTCCACTCCACAATTGTCCAGTGTAGGTGATCGCGTGCCGACTGGAGCCTCTTCTTCTTGTTTTTAGTTGATAGGAATGGAACCTGTGTGGCCTTCTGCTGCAATAGCTCATACGTGACAAGGACCGACGAGTTGAGTTCCGAGATGCCGTTCTACACACCACTGTAGTACTGAGCTATTATTTGCCTGTTTGTGGCCAGCCTGTTTGCTTGCATGATTCTTGCCATTCGCCTTTGAACTCTCTCATCAACGAGTTGTTTTCGACCACAGGACTGCCGCTGACTGGATGTTTTTTGTTTGTCGTACCATTATTGGCCAACCTTAGGCACTGTCGTGCGTGAAAATCCCAGGAGGCCGGATGTTGCTGAGATACTTGAACCCGCGCCCCTGGCAACGACGATCATACTACTCTGAAAGTCACTTACGTCACTAGTTTGGCCCATTCTAATGTTCAATAGAAAAGTAACTGAATGCCTGTCTGCCTGCTTTATATAGCAAGCCATGGCCTTGTGACTCACTGTCTGTATGAGCGAACCATTTTCGTGAACTGGCCACTGACTATGTTAAAACGGCTTTCCATACTAATACTGCACAGAGGAAACTGCATTAGCTCTTTGGTAATCCCACAGAGCTGTAGCTGATCTTCTTTGTTAAACGTTTTACCATGATTTAACTTAGGAAAGAGTCAATGCATTAGACAACTCACAGGGTTGGTTCAAGGACAGCAATCCCAGAGTTGATATGATATTTAATATTAATTTAAATGTGTACGTGTGGGAGGAGGGGGATGTTTGTGTGAAAAGGTGACCGTGTGCAGAATGTCTGTTTCCTGCTCTGAAGTTGATGAATTTGCTGAATGTTCTGGACAGACCTGCCTGGACACTTCCTTAGCAACAGGCCTTGCAGTCTGAGAACTAAGCTGTACTGAGGAACTCGTCTATTGTGAAATACTCTTCACTCAATGTTGGGAAGCTTGCCTGCTTTTTCATCCTACCATGGATAACTATTCTGCATTTGAAAAGCATGGTTTTCCCAGAGCCATGTAAATAACGGTCTCTGTGAACATTATTTTAGTTAATATCAATTAATGTAAGAAATAACATTTTAAGACATGTTTTATAGTTTATGTCCATTTTACGGAAATATATTTGTGTCTGTATGATTGGTCAGTGTGTGTCCATTGACCATGATTTCCAGGCCTCTGTGGCAGTGTGAGAGGTTATTCACCCAGGGTCACTGCTGTTGTATAATCTGACAGATACACAGTGTGGCCTTTCACATTGACTTCCCCTGTATTCCCCTTGCCTGCTCCTCCAGAGTAAACACAGTGGTTTCTCTCTGCTCTGCCCCTTGCCTGCTCCTCCAGAGTAAACACAGTGGTTTCTCTCTGCTCTGCCCCTTGCCTGCTCCTCCAGAGTAAACACAGTGGTTTCTCTCTGCTCTGCCCCTTGCCTGCTCCTCCAGAGTAAACACAGTGGTTTCTCTCTGCTCTGCCCCTTGCCTGCTCCTCCAGAGTAAACACAGTGGTTTCTCTCTGCTCTGCCCCTTGCCTGCTCCTCCAGAGTAAACACAGTGGTTTCTCTCTGCTCTGCCCCTTGCCTGCTCCTCCAGAGTAAACGCAGTGGTTTCTCTCTGCTCTGCCCCTTGCCTGCTCCTCCAGAGTAAACGCAGGGGTTTCACCTCCAGAGTAAACACAGCTCTGCCCCTTGCCTGCTCCTCCAGAGTAAACACAGGGGTTTCAGAGTAAACACAGTGGTTTCTCTCTGCTCTGCCCCTTGCCTGCTCCTCCAGAGTAAACACAGTGGTTTCTCTCTGCTCTGCCCCTTGCCTGCTCCTCCAGAGTAAACACAGTGGTTTCTCTCTGCTCTGCCCCTTGCCTGCTCCTCCAGAGTAAACACAGTGGTTTCTCTCTGCTCTGCCCCTTGCCTGCTCCTCCAGAGTAAACACAGTTTTTTCTCTCTGCTCTGCCCCTTGCCTGCTCCTCCAGAGTAAACAGTGGTTTCTCTCTGCTCTGCCCCTTGCCTGCTCCTCCAGAGTAAACGCAGTGGTTTCTGCTCTGCCCCTTGCCTGCTCCTCCAGAAACGCAGTAAACCCCTTGCCTGCTCCTCCAGAGTAAACGCAGGGGTTTCACTCTGCTTTCCTCCACTCTGCTCTGCCCCTTGCCTGCTCCTCCAGAGTAAACGCAGGGGTTTGCCTGCTCCTCTCCTCCAGAGTAAACGCAGGGGTTTCACTCTGCTCTGCCCCTTGCCTGCTCCTCCAGAGTAAACGCAGGGGTTTCACTCTGCTCTGCCCATTGCCTGCTCCTCCAGAGTAAACACAGGGGTTTCTCTCTGCTCTGCCCCTTGCCTGCTCCTCCAGAGTAAAGGCAGGGGTTTCTCTCTGCTCTGCCCCTTGCCTGCTCCTCCAGAGTAAAGGCAGGGGTTTCACTCTGCTCTGCCCCTTGCCTGCTCCTCCAGAGTAAACACAGGGGTTTCACTCTGCTCTGCCCCTTGCCTGCTCCTCCAGAGTAAACACAGGGGTTTCTCTCTGCTCTGCCCCTTGCCTGCTCCTCCAGAGTAAACACAGGGGTTTCACTCTGCACGGCCCAGTGTTTTTGTTCAGGTTCTTTGTCATGGTCTCTGGGGGTGTCCCACTGTCAGCCTGACTCAACCAGCCCCCGACCACTCCACATGGCTGGGTTCCATCTGCCTTCCTTGCTTCCGGAATCCTCTCTTTCCTGTTTTCTAGCAGAGGTGAACTACATTGAGCAAAAATATAAACACAACAATTTCAAAGATTTTACAGTTACAGTTAAAGTAAGGAAATCAGAAATCAGAAATCAATTCATTAGGCCAAATCAATTCAGATGATCCCGCAGGTGAAGAAGCCGGATGTGGAGAACCTGGTTTCGGGTGGTTACACGTGGTCTGCTGTTAAGAGGCTGGTTAGACGCACTGCCAAAATCTCTAAAACGCAATTGGAGGTGGGCGTTCCTTCAGTCAGCATGCCAATTGCACGCTCCCTCAAATTGAGACATCTGTGGCATTGTGTTGTATGACAAAACTGCACATTTTAGAGTGCCCTTTTATTGGCCCCAGCACAAGGTGCACCTGTGTAATGATCATGCTGTTTAATCAGCTTCTTGATATGCCACACCTGTCAGGTGGATGGATTATCTTGGCAAAGGAGAAATGCTCACTGACAGGGATGTAAAAAATATGTGCACAGAATTTGAGAGAAATAAGCTTTTTGTGCATATTGACATTTTCGAGGATCTTTTATTTCAGCTCATGAAGGGACCAATACTTTACATGTTGCGTTTATATTTTGGTTCAGTATAGTTATCTCAGTGTCCACTTCTGAACATACAGTATTTCAGCTACATTCAGCTATTTTAACACTGAGGCCTCACAGACAAACAAACACCACAGCTTGTATCATTCCACTGGTGGTGCTTGTGCTTCTGCCACACTGATACTGACAATGATGGTAGATGTTGTTGATGACTCATATTGACAATAAAAGGGATTGAACCGTTCTTGATGCAAAACTATATAGATGAATAATAGCGGAAACAACTAGACAACAGCAGCTAACACATCAAGATAGACCCCTGTGTTGCATTGTGTCTGCAAACACTTCCACCCAGAATGTCTGCTTTGCTGTGATTGTGAATAAAAGGGGGTGTTTTCTGGTCTGTGTCTAACACCTACAGTGCAAACCAGAGAGCAGGAAGAGCTGCGGTTAGTCCTCTCTCTCTGTAACGGGGCGGTCTAATGTAGCCTTGGCCACTTCCCTACACCTTGGATTTATTCACCAAGAATGAACTTGAAAACCACACAGCCACAATCCGACATGGTTGAGATGGAAGGAGAGGAGAAGATATGATGACGAGTGGCGGAACTCCCATTGTCCCAAATATCTGTCCCTCAGGCTACTGGTTCACCTATGGCTACTGAGTGATCATTAAGAATGAATTCCTCTTTGATTGCTCGCATACTCTGTGCCCTCCCTCGAGTTTTTATTGTCATCGAGTTGATATGGAAATAAAGCATTACTATGGTTAATAAGCTCCTGTTCAGTATATCTGCCTTTAACTGCTTCTGCATCTGTACAGTTAAAGTATGTCATGTACAGAGAGTAGAGGGACTGACTAATGCTTCTCCTCACCACACAAGTGAGTCAGAGTTTTTGCTGCGATTCTCCTGGCTTATCCTCTGCTGTGGGATGGTCCCTGTGTGTCTGGCACAGTCTCTGAAGATCAGAGGGGATTTGAAGCACAGAGACACAGAATGTATTGGAATAGAGCACATGAGAGTTTGAATGACAGAGCTGTTTTCATCAGGTCATTCTAGTTATTTTGAATGTACTGTAGCTTTTATATAATACCATTGATATACAGATATGAATAACTTTATTTTATTTTAGTAATATTTTTACGCCCTTGTGTTTGATGTAAGACCTATTTTGGTTCTTTTTGAGTCTGCACCATATTCTCGTCTCAACAAAGGATTATTGTTTTTAAATAAAAATATATATATTTCAAAGAGCAGATGAATATAGACACATGTTTTTTGGAGGGAGGTGATGTTTCCAGTCAAATCGGTCATGACAACTGATCACACATTTCTATCTTCTTTCACTGCCTGTTCAGTGACTTTAATGGTGTTTTTAGAGGAGAAGAGAGGATGTCTTGCATGTGAAGGGTGTGAAGTGTCAGAGAGAGATTCACACAGTGCCACGGTCTTGGAACCTACTTTACACTACCACACCTAATCCCCTCCATCTGCCAAAAGTCCCCTACAGTGGGACCCCACCTTCCTATGGCTATGACCTGGAGCAGGCGGAGGAGCACCAGCAGCACCATGACCTCCTGCCTTTCAGCACCTCACCCACCTCCTCACCTCGCCTCCGCTCCAAGAGCTGCAGCAGCCAGCACACACACTCCTCTGGCTCCCTGGAGTCCACCCTGTCGGTAAGGTTATTGCCAGTTTATCATACACCTCCATCTTCTACTCTTAAAGCCCATGTGTCTGATTTTTCCACCCAGTGCAGCTGTCTGTTAATGCCCCCGTCCTCTATAAGTCTGCCTTGGGCTCTCTGAGTATATTTAATAGAGATGCTCTGCTTGTTCCAACCACACTTTCACTCACCCTATAAATCTCATCCACCTCTATTGTACTGTACCTAGCCAATCTCCGGTGTCCCCTAGATCCTCCTCTGATGTGCTCAGCTCTCTGATCTTCAAAGGTTAAATCCAGGGGGAGGCCTTCTCTTGTGCCCCCTTAGTATTCCAGCTGTGGAATGTCAGGGCTATTCATTTTTGCTCTGTGCATGAGCTTCATATCGACCGACCACAGGCGGCTAGTGGCACCTTAACGGGGGAGTACGGGCTCATAGTAATGGCTGGAACGGAATAAATGGAATCGTGAGCGACAGACTGTCAGAAACCACTGATGCCTTTGACCCATCGGTAACTAAAGGTCCCATCCTAGGCTAGGAAAACAATTGTTTCCCTCCACAATACAATGGATCTTTGACCCTGGCCTCTGACCTCTACCCTCTACATCTCCAACAGGATTTAATCAAATGTATTGGATTGCCATGAGACGACAGTCTCTACTCGTAGCTGTTTAGCGGTCTCATTCAACACCCAGGGGTATTAGGGAAGATCTGCTCTGGTTACAATTAGAATCACCAAATAAGCCTGGTAGAAGTGAATCCCCGGTCTGTCGCTCTCACTGTCTCTCTCTCTCTCTCTCTCTCTCTCTCTCTCTCTGCCATTCACTGTTAGTCTCATTCTCACACACAGACAGAGCTGGATCAGGAGAAAGAATTGGAGATGCGGAAGTGGGTTTTGTCAGGGATCCTGGCCAGTGAGGAGACATATCTCAGCCACCTGGGGGCTATCTTACTGGTAAGAGACAAGACTTTGAGCTAATGGAATATGACACACCTCACTGTGATGAACAGTGATTTCAGAGCATTGGGACAGTAACATGTTGGATGGACAGACTGATGGATGTATACACACACACACAGTAATGCTTGTCTTGCATTGATTTTCCCAGCCCATGAAGCCTCTGAGGGCAGCGGCCACCACCTCCCAGCCGATGCTGACCATCCAGCAGATAGAGACCATCTTCTTCAAGGTGACGGAGCTCCATGAGATCCACAATGACTTCTACGATGCCCTGCTACCTAGAGTTCAGGAGTGGTGCCACAACCAGTGTGTGGGCGATCTCTTCCAGAAACTGGTGAGCATTATTATTGTTCTGTAAAGACCTAGGAAATGCTGTTATGGTTCTTTTGTGTTAGTTCTTCCAGATGCATTTGTTCCTTTGTTCAGAAGTACAAAAACGTGAAATAGACCCCCCCCCCCAGCCACAAACTGCGTTCTTCTGTGAGTAAGCGGATATTTATCCAATAAGTAAGTCACTTTTAAAGACAATATTAGTAGACTTCCTTTGATCATTAATAATACTGAAGAGAGATTTAAAGAGTAGAAAAAGGGAGTTAGACCGGCTATAATGTGCAGTGGATGCTGGACCCCACATGTGAGCAGACTGCCTGGAGACATCTCCCACTTAGATAAAAGCCTGGCTATAGCATATAACAGGCAGTAAAGGAGGACAACACATCACTAAGAGGCTCCTGACTGCAAAGAGCTGCCTCAGTATGACAGTGGAGGAAAGGAAGATGCATGAAAAAAATCACATAATTTATCCTTTTTTAATGACTGTTTGCACGCACACTCACTACGTGTGTGTGTGTGTGTGTGTGTGTGTGTGTGTGTGTGTGTGTGTGTGTGTGTGTGTGTGTGTGTGTGTGTGTGTGTGTGTGTGTGTGTGTGTGTGTGTGTGTGTGTGTGTGTGTGTGTGTGTGTGTGTGTGTGTGTGTGTGTGTGCGCAGTCATAAAAAAAGGACAAATTATGACTGATAGGATGCATGTTATCAATGCTGTTTTTGTTGAAAGGCCATACCTCGTCTGATCGCTATTCTCAGCACCTTGAGAAGGGAAAGCAACTAGTATGACCGGAGTAGAGAGCAGCCAAAACTGGGTACATGAGTCCAACAACAGGTTAACTACATCGTATCTACTCTCTATTGTCTCTCTCTATTAAAGGCCAGCCAGCTAGGAGTGTACAGGGCCTTTGTGGATAACTATACGGTTGCTGTGGAGACGGCTGACAAGTGCTGCCAGGCCAACATACAGTTTGCTGAAATATGTCAGGTATGTTTTGTATTTTATATGTCTACTTTTACAAGGGCAACGTTTCGGATAGAATACCTCATCCCCAGGCTCAATTGCTAGAACCGGCTGGGTGGACCGAGATTAAAATCTATATTACTGTGATGCTGTGTTGAAATGGTGTACTCGTATCATTATGCCTTTCTCAATTCCTGTTGTTCCCTCAGAATCTTAAGGTCATAAGCACCAAGGAATGCAAAGACCAGGCAAAAAATTCACTGGAAAGTAAGTGCAATTTCATTATTTTGAACAATTCACAGTCAAAATGAACTAAACCTTACATTTATTTAAATATCTATAGTTCGAGATTATGAAGAATTCAACCCTCTAGTTATTTGAATTCAGAAAGAGTGGTATATGCTTAGTTAAAGCATATTGAATATGACCCTCAACCTCAAGGTGTCCTATGTTGTTAGTTCTGCGTTGCCTTGTCCTGCCTTGGACTTTATATACTTTATGACCCTGTCCCCCTCAGCTCTGCTCTATAAACCCGTGGACAGAGTCACCCGCAGCACCCTGGTTCTGCATGTAAGTCAAATCAACACACTGAAGATTTTTTCCCTTCAGACCTGAATTTCTTTTATGAAAACAATGCTTCACATATCTTAGAAAAAGTGATCATAATTTATCTCAAATTATTTTATTTTTTTCTTTCTCTATTTCACATTTTCTCTTTCTTCTCTTCCTATCTTTTTCTTTCTCTCTTTTGCTCTCTCCTCTTTCTTTCCCTTTCACTCTCTCTCCTTTCTTAATTTTTTAATTATTTATTTCTATCTATCTTTCTTTATTTCTTTCTTTCTCTCTTTATTTCTTTCTTTCTCTCTTTATTTCTTTGATTCTTTCTTTCTTTCTCTCTTTATTTCTTTCTTTCTCTCTTTATTTCTTTTTTCTCTTTCCTCCTTTCACCCTCTTTCTTTCACACTCTCCTCTTTCTCTTCCTTTCTTACTATTTATCTCTCATTCATTGTTTCTTTCGTTTCTTTCTTTCACCCTCCTTTCTTTTTTCTTTTCCTCTCTTACTATTTCTCTCCTTTCTTTCTTTTTTCTTTTCCTCTCTTACTATTTCTCTTCTTTCTTTCTTTCTTTCTTTCTTTCTTTCTTTCTTTCTTTCTTTCTTTCTTTCTTTCTTTCTTTCTTTCTTTCTTTCTTTCTTTCTTTCTTTCTTTCTTTCTTTCTTTCTTACTCTTTCTCCTCCTTTTTTACTCTTTCTTTCTCTCTCTGCTCTTTCTCTCTTTCTTTCCATCTTTTCTCCTTTTTTTCTTACTCTTTCACTCTTTTTCTATCTCTTTCTTATTTTCTTTCACCTTCTCTCTCTCTCTCCTTTCTTTTGCCTTTCTCCCCCCTTTTTTTCTTTCTTTCGTTCACCCTCTTTCTATCTTTTTCTCTCTTTCTCTCTCAGGACCTGTTGAAACACACCCCCTCCAGCCACTCAGACTATCCACTGCTGCAGGATGCCCTGAGAATCTCCCAGAACTTCCTGTCCAGCATCAACGAGGAGATCACCCCACGCAGGCAGTCTATGACAGTGAAGAAGGGAGAGGTGAGTGTGGCAGGCTATGACATGAGGTGGCATGCATTTTGGACAACTGACTGTCCAAACAGAAAGTTTCAAGTGACCAAATCGAATTTGTGTATGTTCAGACGGCAGTCATTTGCTGTCGAGGCTCCACTAGTTGTCACAGTAACGACGGGTGTGTGTGTGCAGTAGGGTAGGCTGATTGGTGCTTGTGCTTCCTGTCACTCAGAAGTTATGTAGCAAGCTACATAACTTTCAAACAATATCTTTTTGGCCACAGCGGTCAACTAGCTAGCTAGCACATGTTCTTGTCAAACTGTCAGCAGAGTAGCTAGCAAGAAACAATATATGCTGAATAAAAGTCTAAAAACCACTTGAGGGCAAATAAATCAGATTTGGCAAGGAATCAGATTTGTCAGAATCTGTGTGCTTTTTTGCAGGAAAAATATCAGATTCGAATCAGATATGCAAATGTATAGGATTTGAGTCGCTTCAAACTGCCAATGTGAACACGGCTTTAGAGGCACACAGACACCCGAACCTGGTCTTGTGGCTATCTGGACCTCCCTTATAATGCTTTCATACTTGTCTTCTTTTCAGACACTTTGATGTCACACTGCACCATTCCATAAGCAAAATAGTGTCAGACTACACAGCCTGCGTCTTGTCCATTCAGACAGTTACAGTAGTTAGCATAATAAGATAGATTCCCCCAAGCAACACAGGTTCAGAGCTATACATTAGGAATCTGAGGGTTACTGTAAATTAGCCAATCAGTGCTTCTCAGTTCCTGTAAAAGCCAGGGAAAAGGTGTGTCTGTAAACTCCAATAAACCTGCGTTGTGAGTCAGATTCCTGATGAGTCATCTCTGCCTGTCTGGTTTATTAGTGGGGGAAGTGGAACATAGAGGAAGCTCATGACAAAATAATATGGTTCTGACCAGGAAAGCCCATCGCACTGCCTACATCCTTGTCCTGGCTCCCCCTCTCCCATCCTCCCTTCCCACTCTGAAGTCTGCTTCCCAGAAATGACCTGTAGCACGTCTTATCAAGTGTATCTGTCCACCCTTTCCCGTGGCGGCACGTACTAGTTACTTACCCTCACTCCCTCACCCCTGCTGAATTTCATCTATTATTACTGGAAACCTGTCCAACTATGTCCAACAGACTGCTTATAATAAGTAAACGTGAGAATGGAACTCAGACAGATTACATTTCTGTATGGGTTGGCTCTATTGTAGTATTCCACAATTCATAGGCCTCTATTTGCTAAAGGCAAAATAAATGTAGTACTTGTAAGTGACTGGAGTTTGGTAGCTAACTGGATAAACATACTGTGGTGATTGAAATCCAGGGTTTGATTTTGTTGGGCCGAGGGTTGCAAAGGGTCGGAAACCTTCCTGTACATTTCTGGAGATTTTCCCTGGGAAGTTAAGCCCCAGAATTTTGGGAATTTTGCTTAAATTCATCAAAAAGGTTAGCTTATAACAGTGAACATTTTTTTTGTGGGATACACATAAGGCAATTCTAGGTCTTATGGCATATTTTGGTTAAACTATCCCCAATTAAATGGAATTGCAACTCTCTGCATGCACAGTGCACTCTTCCATCACATATCCTCCTGATTCTCAAGCTCTTGCACACTAGTGAGATGCTATTGAGCCCACACAACTACACTGTCTGAGCCAAGGACTATATGCTTTCTGGTAAGTTTTGAATACAATACTGGGTGGGGTGAAATATATTTTATTACATAACAAAAAAATCATGTAACTAGTAAATAGTCTACAGCAAAGTGTGTTTAAATCATTTCTAACTTGTTAACAATTTCTGATAGTTAGTTGCTATCATGTGGGTTTTAGATTGCTTGTGCCTGCTAACTAAGGAGTGTTAATCCATACATGTTAAATACAATAAAAAACAAAGGAGTTGTTTAATCTAACTGCTTGACTATTTATCTGTATATGGAATTGTATATATTTTTCGTCAAATCTTGGAGACAGTTCACTGCAGCTGATGTAGAAGGAAAATCTGGACACATTTGCAAATACTGTGCCAAATCATATGTGAAGAATGAAACAAAGATGCAGAATCACCTGGCCACGTGCATAAAGTTCCCTCAGCGCTCACAACAAGCAACCTCTTACAAAAGTCCCTCTACTTCTATTCGAGGTGAAAATTATGAATCGGACACCTTATCGATAGCAACAGCTCATGGTCCTCCTGGAATCAGAATCATTTTATTCCCTTCTGTTGTTCAGTGAAATCTTCCCATGTGAAGAGTCAACCCATTTAATTAATGCTCAATTCATAATAACATTTCTATTGGATGGATTTAATCATTTGAAATTATGCCTACTTATGATAAGGTAAAAGGTTTATGTCTATATGATATGGTAAATATTTCTAATGCAAAAAACATCTACATTTAAATGGTATTCATGTTAATTTTCATATATTTCCATTATATTCCCAGGGAAAGTTTCCACCTCCTAGTTGGGCCCATCTTACCAATTTTGTCATCAGATAGTCATCCTCCATTTTGAGATATGTCAACGTAACCGATGACCATGTAAATACAGTGACCATAAATCCACGAGGGCATCTCCCTGGTGGAGTTTTCCTTGTTTTTGCATAAATGTGGTTAGGATGGATTGGTAGAGTCCCACATGGGTGCTATTTAAAAAAATAAAAAAGATAAGCAGCTTACAGCTGGGTCAAAGGTCAGTATTAACAGTATTAACAATCCAAGCATTCACAGCCGCGCTCTGGCCACAGGAAGAGCAGATGTCACTGCATCAGTTACCAACCGCCCACTGGACTGGCCGGGCAGGCAGGATTATTAGGATCTATTCCTGTAAACACTGGCTCTTTTCTTTAACGAGTCAGACACGAAGGATATACTGCTTTCTCGGGAACTGCCCAAATCCCTGTCATTTGCATGGAGAAAAGACGGAGAAAAAGGGGGAGGAGGTTGGGCTGCCTTCTGAGAATTCGTAGGCAAGTGATTAAACCCCTGCTGCCATCCGTTCTATTGGCCAATGGGGTGTGTGTCTATTTGTCAATAACAGCTGATGCTCGATGTCTAATATTAAAGAAGTCTCAAGGTATTGCTCGCCTGAGGTAGAGTACATTATGATAAACTGCAGACCACACTATCTATCAAGAGAGTTCTCATCTATATTATTCGTAGCTGTCTATTTACCACCACAAACCTATATTGGCACTAAGATCGCACTCAACCAGCTGTATAAGGCCATAAGCAAACAAGAAAATGCTCATCCAGAAGCAGCGCTCCTAGTAGCTGGGGACTTTAATGCAGGCAAACATAAATCCATTTTACCGAATTTCCACCGGTATGTTAAATGTGCAACCAGAGGAAAAAAACTCTAGACAACATTTACTCCACACACACAGATGCATACAAAGCTCTCCCTCTATCCTCCTGATTCCTGCTTACAAGAAAAAACTAAAGCAGGAAGTACCAGTGACTCGCTCAATACGGAAGTGGTAAGATGACGCGGATGCTACGCTACAGGACTGTTTTACTAGCATAGACGGGAATATGCTCCGCGATTCATCCAATGGCGTTGAGTATACCACGTGCGCAGACCAACTGGCAAGTGTCTTCATTGACATTTTCAACCTCTCCCTGACTGAGTCTGTAATACCTACATGTTTCCAGCAGACCACCATAGTCCCTGTGCCCAAGGAAGCAAAGGTAACCTGCCTAAAAGTATTACCGCCCCGTAGCACTCACGTCCTTAGCCATGAAGTGCTTTGAAAGGATGGTCATGGCTCACATCAACAGCATCATCCCAGATAAGCTAGACCCACTCCAATTCGCATACCACCCCAACAAATCCACAGATGACGTAATCTCTTGCACTCCACACTGCCCTTTCCCACCTGGACAAAAGGAACACTGATGTGAGAATGATATTAATTGACTACAGCTCAGCTGGTAAGGGTAGGCAACAACACGTCTGCCATGCCGATCCTCAACACTGGGGCCCCTCAGGGTTGTGTGCTTAGTCCCCTCCTGTACTCCCTGTTTATCCACAACTGTGTGGCCAAACACGACTCCAACACCATCATTAAGTTTGCTGACAACACAACAGTGGTAGGCCTGATCACTGACAATGATGAGACAGCCTATAGGGAGGAGGTCAAAGACCTGGCAGTGTGGTGCTAGGACAACAACCTCTCACTCAATGTGAGCTAGACAAAGGAGCTGATCATGGACTACAGGAAAAGGCGGGCTGAACAGGCCCCCATTAACGTCGACGGGGCTGTAGTGGAGCGAGTCGAGAGTTTCAAGTTCCTTGGTGTCCACATCCCCAACAAACTATCATGGTCCACACACACCAAGACAGTTGTGAGGAGGCCACAACTACACCTTTTCCGCCCTCAGGAGACTGAAAAGATTTGGCATGGGTCCCCAGATGCTTAAGTTAAGTTCTACAGCTGCACCATCGAGAGCATTTTGACCGGTTGAATCACTGACTGGTGTGACAACTGCTTGGCATCTGACCGTAAGGTGCTACAAAGTGTAGCCATAAGACTGCTGAACAATGAATCAAATGGCCACTGAGACTATTTGAACTGCACTGTTGGTTAAGGGATTGTAAAAGTAAGCATTTCACGTTGTATTTGGCACGTGACAAAAAAGTTTGATTTGATTTTCTTTGATAACAAGACACTGATTTAACTTGTCTTTCATTTACACTTTTTACAACCAGGTCTCAAATCTGTTTGAGGACAGATGTTTTATTTATGAGAAGAGACTATCTTTATCCCAGCAGCTTCTAAAAGTTAGTTAAAATATTGTTACTATTCAGCAGAGGTGAGACCTATTTCCTTATTATTCGAGTGACAAGCAAGTCACACGGTCTGAGTCTCAAGTCGAGTCCAAAGTAGAACGGGTTGAGTCTCAAGTCAAGTCCAAGTCGTAAATTCTAAGAGCGAGTCACAAGTTTTTTTCAAGTCAGGAAAAAAACAACCTATACGTGCAATGACTGAAATACAAGTCTGTGTCTATTTATTGAGACTTACCAGAGGGCTTTTTTCATTATTCTTGTCTACAACAAATTTTGAATATGTAATTAATTTTAACAACAAATTCCAAATTCAAGTAAATGATCAATTATTAGACCAGTAGCCCTATGCTAGAAATTGTTGCTTGATGCAAAAAAGAAACTCACTGCTAGCTCACTCGACCTGTTGATTGAAATTCCAATCAGAGGGCCAAGTGTGCGTTTTAACTAGCCAATCTGCTTTTTTTGCAAGTGTGACGCTGGCATGCAGTTGTCTCTGGCTGCTTGGACAGTAGAGACTCTGTGCCACAAAATGAGTGACGTTTTGTAAAACGTTACAAAAACCTGGCCAGATAATTTCAAGTCAAAGTCGAGTCCCGAGTCTTGAGGCTCTAAGTCCAAGTAAAGTTATTTTATTTTTTGTCAAGTGTCAGGTCATCAAATATGTCATGGGACTCGAGTCCTCATCTCTGCTATTCAGTGCAAGTATTCCTTTTAGAGATGCTCCTCCTGTCTAGAACCAGTCAGGCCACATACATCAGATACTGGTTCCACTTGAGGGCCATAATAACATGTTGTGACCATATGTCATATGTAGGGATACAAAATTCCAGCAACTTTCAATAAATTTTCCCGAAATCCCGGAATTTTGCAACCCTGGTCATGTGATTCATCAGAGTACATTTATTGTTTATGAAACCCACTCGACAACTACTGATTCTGTGTTCCGTGTATAATCTGTGTTCTGTGAATTGATTGAATGAGGGGGTTAAGGGTGGGAATATGAATAGATAAAATATCCAATGAATGTGTGATTCCCTGTTTTGCTTCTGTAGAACCGTCAGCTGCTGAGGGACTGCTTCATGGTGGAGCTGGTGGAGGGATCCAGAAAGCTTCGCCATGTCTTCCTCTTCACAGATTTACTTCTCTGTGCCAAGTTGAAGAAACAGACTGCAGGGTAAGTGTAGATTTACTGATGGACCAGATGGTTTGTTTAATATCCTGGCTGTGGTGTTCCTTACGTGTGTGTGTGTGTGTGTGTTTGATGTTTCGTGTGTGTGTGTGTGTGTGTGTGTGTGTGTGTGTGTGTGTGTGTGTGTGTGTGTGTGTGTGTGTGTGTGTGTGTGTGTGTGTGTGTGTGTGTGTGTTTGTCTCTCTCCAGGAAAGGCCAGCAGTATGACTGTAAGTGGTACATCCCACTGTCAGACCTCACCTTCCAGACCATCGAGGACTCGGAGGCCACGCCCATACCCCAGGTCCAGGACGAGGAGATTGACGCCATGAAGATCAGAATCTCACAGATCAAGAATGAGCTCCAGAGAGAGAAGGTGCCAACAGATATCAGAAAGACGGGAAGTCCCTATGGTGTTATAACGGATCACTTTATTATAATAATGTTGAAACACTTGACCAGATCATGACTTCTTAAGAGCCATTAATCACTGAGACAGTACTATACATTGAGATGGCAGCAGCTGCCTGAGTGCTCTTCTTCTATATGCGTCTGTGCAGAGAACCACTAAAGGAGGGAAGGCGATAGAGCGTTTGAGGAAGAAGCTGTTGGAGCAGGAGTCTCTGCTGCTGCTCATGTCCCCCAGCATGGCCTTCAGAGTGGCCAACAGGAACGGCAAGGTGAGCCAGCCACTGACTGATTCCTCTCTCTCTACACCTATGGTCCTGCAAGGTCATATCTAACAACTACACAGCTCATTGTTTGTACTTTGAAATATTTTGGTCCAGGATCTGCTGCCCCCTACAGGTGTAGAAATGTGGTACAGCATTGCTAAGATGTCTGTTGTATTGTACAGCATGTTCTTTTGTGTGTTTCAGGGCTTCACATTCCTCATCTCGTCAGATTACGAACGTGCAGAGTGGAAGGACATCATCCGCGAGCAACAGAAGAAGTGTGAGTGTTCTCTGAAACATAAGCAATGCTTGTGACAATCCCATAATTGAGCTGATGGTGGCCGTCAGTCTCTCTCTGAACTCCATTCCCTCCTGCAGGTTTCAAAAGCTTCTCTCTGACTTCCCTGGAGCTGCAGATGCTCACCAACTCATGTGTGAAGCTTCAGACGGTCCATACTATACCAATGACCATGAATAAAGAAGGTAGGCCATAGACACAACTGATACAGTATTAGTAAGGATGGAAGGCTGGTTAGTAATGCCACACTTATTAATAATAAGAGAGGGAGATGTTTATTAGTATTGTTTTTGATTGAACAACTCTCATGACTTTTCCCTCTCCTCTCTTTAGAAGATGAATCGTCTGGATTCTACGGTTTTCTGAATGTCATTGTTCACTCTGCATCAGGCCTCCAACAGAGCTTGAGTAAGTGGCTCAGTTGTGTATTTTCTCCATATTTTTGGTGTCCTACCCTGATCACCTTGAATGGAGTATAGCCAAGGCTGTCCTTCCCTTCCGCTGTCAGTCTCCTCCAGTCCGGCTGTCACCTGGCAGTCAGCAGACATTCCCATGGGGAGCAGCTGCTGGGGAACAGTCAGAACTCTGCGGATTAACAAGGAACACTGTGGTCCGGCCACAGCTGGTCTGGATGGAAAACCCCTGTCGTCTCACTCTTTGTCCCAAATACAGTCACGCGTACAGCTCAGATGCATACAGTTTTTCTTATTTTATAACAAATCTGACCTGTTAATCCAGATGTAAACATACTCTGGAGAGGAAATATTATCCTCAGTACTTACCAGATTCAGATGGCATGGCAAGTTGTATTGTGAGGATTGTCATAAAGTATGGTTTAACAGTGTAGGGCAAAGTACATGTATACTCCTCCATCCAGGTCTTACTGTGACTCAGTGTGTATCCCTATTAACCACGCTAACTCCCATTAACTGTTTCTTCTACCACACAGATCTCTACTGCACTCTGGAGGTGGACTCCTTTGGCTACTTTGTGAACAAAGCCAAGACACGAGTGTACAGGGACTCCACACAACCCAAGTGGAACGAGGTGAGGATGCCACGTGCCAGTTAGTGTCCTGTCTATTCAGCCTTATCTGCTGGATTGATTTTTACCTGTTTTCTTTTTGCTGTTTCCCTGCAGGAGTTTGAGATTGAGCTGGAAGGATCTCAGACTCTGAGGCTGCTGTGTTATGAGAAGTGCTACAACAAAGCCAAGCAAAACAAGGAGGACGGAGAGAACACAGACAGGATCATGGCCAAAGGACAGATACAGGTACGGACTGAGAGTATGAAGCACATTTTGTGTTGCCTGTCACGCTGGTCTACAGTGTCAACAGTGACATAGCTGAATTCACTAATAGGCCACAGTGGTGAAAATGACTTATCTAGTATACCAGCCCCAATAGCTTGCCTGTCTGTGGATAATCCCACCATATGTAGTTCTATGGTGTGGAAAAGGAAAAGGACTGTGGGGGATGCTCCTGGGTCACCTCAGCCTGACTGGTGATTGGGTGTTGTGACAGAGGGGGATTACAGTTGATAAGGGAAACAGGCTGACCAAATGTAGCCCCTGGTACATATCTATCCAGTGGAAGTGAGACAGAGCGGGACCCCTCTCAGAAGAACCCTGAAAACATCCAATACAGAACATTGTATGTTTGTCTATTCAAAAGACAATGTGCTGTTTCTATTGTCTTTTTGGACAATCCACAACAAACGTGGTCCCACACTTCAATTCAATTGTGTGTGACCCTCTGGCCTGGGTCTGATCTGTTTGTGGAATTTGAGATAAGTGCTGATTGGAGAGGCAGTCTGAACATTGTGTGTGCATGTGTTCCCAAATGTTTGGGGATTAAAAAGAGACAGATCAGATGAGGGAGGGTTTGGTTGAAAGGAGAAAGGGTCAGACAAAGGCGCTCAGTTAGGAGGAGCCAGTAGACCCAAAACATATCTAACTGGTGACTGATGAGGATCCTGTAGGAGGCTTGGGGTTGTAGTGCTCATAACAACCTCTGAGCAGCCGCCAGCATGTGTAGATAATCACAGGAGGAGGGGATTCTCAGGAGTTAATCCACAGATCCATCTGGGAACTGGAACAACAGGGAGGCAGCGTGGTCGAGTGGCTGCCTTTGTTCAACTTGATTTTTATCTGGCGTGGAAGGATTGATAGCATGACAGGGTTAAGAAGTTGATAGGACACACACACTTGTGGGGGACTCTACTGGACCACTAAAAGACTATGCGGGCCTCAGGATTCTTTGAGACAATCCAATAACCATATCAGATCAGAGGGATCCATGCTGTTAGTTGGGGATTGTTTAGGACAGAGTGGCTGATTTGGAAGATTATTTTCTGGACTGCTGTCTTGTTTTGTTTGTCCCATTGTTTGGGACAGTACATTAGTGGTGAAAGTAGAGTGAGTCTCAACTAAAAGAATGGGTGAGACCTGTACTGAAGAGCTGATTCTGGATCAGACCAGCAGTCAGTTCACTAGCAGCTGTTCTCTGGAGGATGAGGGGGACACAGGTCCCAGGAAGCCCCCAGGCACAGGGGCACGACTGTGGGGCAAGGTCCGCAGCACTCTGCTCAGACAGAAGGTAAAGACATGGCACACATAAGAGAGAGAATGGTCTTTCTTTATTTTTGTCATGGATGGTATTTGATTAGGATCATTAATAGACGGTAGGGTAGATATATTTTAATATGTACATACATCCTTAGTTGGTACATATTTTAAGAATCCTTGAATGTGTTATATTCTCATACTTAATACTCTATTCTCTTTTGATAAGTCCACTGCCTTATGTAAGAGAGATGTCCACAGAACAAAAAGATTAAGATTATCAGAGTTATATTGAGTGTCTGTTGGTTCCTTGGCTGAGAGGACACCTGTCATGGTAGGTCATCTGAATACCATGAGATGATGTTATCACAACACTTGTGCCTGACCACTAGAAATAACTGTTGGCAGCTTGGTATTAGTCAGATGATTAAAATAGCACAGTAACTTGAGTTGACACTACTCAACCATATGGAGTTTATGTAAGGATGAGGGAAAGTTATGGGTAACTGATATGTAAGACCCAGGTTTACTGATTGGAAAGAAATGCAAAATAACCATCTTCATCATTGAATCAATCCTTTTGTCCAGTTTTAGCTTTTCTTCTGTGAAATTATCATTTCCTTCTAATGTGGACAGTTTCATTAAGTTTGATTTGTTATATTCTGCTTTAGTCTCTGATCAATTGGAAAGGATCAAGAGGCTAACTGTGTGAAACATTCTTACAAAGCAGGATTTTGAGTGGTTTAAATATCTCATTGGTTCTTAATAATAAAATGGATGTCATTAATACGGTACTATAACATGTCTGTACTGAGATGAAGACTGCATCAATCCCACAGCATCACGATGTCCATACAGCGTCTGTCTGCACAGCGTTACAGGGTCAGATGATTGCTCTGACTGACAGATGTCTCCATATTTTCTAGCTGGATCCCCAGGCCCTGCAAAGCAAAGACTGGCAAAGAACAGTCATCACCATGAACGGAGTATGTATTACCAGCATAGAAAATGTTAAATCTTCACTGTTTTGCACAAATCTTTTCCGAAACCACAACATCTTACTGTTTTTTATTTTGCAAAGGGAGCATTTTTGGCACCACTTTATTCTCCAGTG
This sequence comes from Oncorhynchus gorbuscha, assembly GCF_021184085.1. NCBI lineage: Eukaryota > Metazoa > Chordata > Actinopteri > Salmoniformes > Salmonidae > Oncorhynchus > Oncorhynchus gorbuscha. Next base: position 61,582,962 of record NC_060176.1, read on the forward strand.
GCCAGTGTAAACATTGTTGAATAAGTTATCTAGGCCTGTATAACATGGTAATTACAATGGTTTTTCCCATGATGATTACTGGGGTATAAAGACTTTTCAATATTAAGTGTGACCCCTGTATTTACATGTACTGTGTTGATGATGTTACATGCAATAGTCTTCCTTTCTCTGACTGCTGGCTAATTGTTAACTTCTCTTGGTGCAGATTGAGGTGAAGCTGTCGATGAAGTTCACCAGCAGAGAGTTCAGTCTAAAGAGAATGCCCTCGCGGAAACAGTCAGGCGTGTTTGGGGTGAAAATAAGTGTTGTAACCAAGTGAGTGAATGTGTCTTTGTTAGCCTCTGTATAATCTCAACACCCAGAACCAAATCAGCTCATGTTAAGCCTGTCATGAGAGCCTCAGTGTAATGCATACCACATTTCTGTGACCAACACAGATCAGACCTAATATTGCCAAATTAATGGGATACTTCCTCCAACCTCCTTCACTTTCAATGTAAGGCCAGGAATAACTCTCAAAGACATGCCTTGTTTGGGTTTTTCTATTTTCATAGGGATCCCAAGGCTCTCATGATAATTTGTAAAGTAACTCTAAACTCCAGTCCCTTATGGGCAGCTTTTATTTGAGAAAACATCATTTTATAGTGCTGAAGATGCAATACTGCAGGATGGACGTCTTTTTAGTGTTCAGTTTACTATCTTTACTCTCTAGAAGGCAGCGGCCATTTCTCCATACTGGGAACAGGTTTTACATACTGGGGAACAGGTTTTACATACTGGGAACAGGTTTTACATACTGGGGAACAGGTTTTACATACTGGGAACAGGTTTTACATACTGGGGAACAGGTTTTACATACTGGGGAACAGGTTTTACATACTGGGAACAGGTTTTACATACTGGGGAACAGGTTTTACATACGGGGAACAGGTTTTACATACTGGGGAACAGGTTTTACATACTGGGGAACAGGTTTTACATACCGGGGAACAGGTTTTACATACCGGGGAACAGGTTTTACATACCGGGGAACAGGTTTTACATACCGGGGAACAGGTTTTACATACCGGGGAACAGGTTTTACATACCGGGGAGCAGGTTTTACATACCGGGGAGCAGGTTTTACATACCGGGGAGCAGGTTTTACATACCGGGGAGCAGGTTTTACATACCGGGGAGCAGGTTTTACATACCGGGAGCAGGTTTTACATACCGGGGAACAGGTTTTACATACCGGGGAACAGGTTTTACATACCGGGGAACAGGTTTTACATACCGGGGAGCAGGTTTTACATACCGGGGAGCAAGTTTTACATACCGGGGAACAGGTTTTACATACCGGGGAACTTTGAGGTTTTACATATTATATTGAAACAGAAAAATAATCTCAATATAGTTTATGCACTTCCACAATACCTAAACACCAACTGTGTAGTCAGAAATGAGACACCGAGTTAGTTGTGCAGTCACAGGTAACAGTAGTGTAAAGCACTGGACTTCTCCTGCATTGATCCTGTTTTAATCCTGGTGTTTGTGTGTTTGTGTGTGTGTCCTTGACAGACGGGAGCGGTCCAAGGTGCCCCTCATCGTGAAGCAGTGTGTAGAGGAGATCGAGCGCCGGGGCATGGAGGAGGTGGGAATCTACCGGGTCTCAGGGGTGGCCACAGACATCCAGGCCCTGAAGGCTGCATTTGATGCCAGTGAGTACACAGACCTTGGATCTCCTCCATAGCAAATAATACGCAGGTTGACGTTTATTGTCATGAGTCTTGTACTGGAGGCAGAACTGAGCGATTTTCCCTTAGATAGGCCAACTGCAAAATCAAAATAGGCTATATTGTAAAAATTCATGACAATAAAACATTTGGTTTTTGTCCTCAACATAATCAGATGTTATGACTTTGTGGCTGTGACAGCTAGTGAGCAGAGGCAGAGCTGCCTCCATAACGTGACCAACAACGCTAACCTGCAAATAATACAGCAGGAGGTATACAATGTCATTAATGGATTGCTATTATTTATACCGTCTTGCAGCTTACTGTTCCCCCATGATTATCATTCATTTCCTTCCTGTGATTGACAGACAATAAGGATGTGTCGGTGATGATGAGTGAGATGGATGTGAATGCCATTGCTGGAACGCTGAAGCTGTATTTCCGTGAGCTGCCGGAACCTCTTTTCACAGATGACCTGTACCCCAACTTCGCTGGAGGCATCGGTCAGTCTCTCCTTGTAACCTCAAAGCCTACCATTTGCTTTTCATATTGTCATAGTGAATACAGCATAAGCGTGAAATTTAACAAACCATTAAACATAGATCAGGTAGTACAGGTACCATTAAAAAAAGCTAACTAATTGTATTCTCTTTCAGCCCTGTCAGACAGTGTGGCTAAGGAGAGCTGTATGCTGAACCTGCTGCTGTCACTCCCAGAACCCAACCTGGTCACCTTCCTCTTTCTGCTGGACCACCTAAAGAGGTATAGTCCCCCAAAGTGGCATCGTATTCTATTCTGTCACATGAATACAGTCATATCTGTCATTCAAATCCTCTTGCTAATCTCTCCTTCCTTTTTCTCTGCATCCCACAAGCTGAGACTTCATCTCATCTGTGTTCTTACAGGATTGCTGATAATGAGAGCGTTAACAAGATGTCTTTCCACAACCTGGCCACGGTCTTTGGCCCCACCCTGCTCCGCCCCTCTGAGAAAGACAGCAAGGTCCCAAGCAATGCCACACAGCCCATCACTATGAATGACAGCTGGTCACTGGAGGTTATGTCACAGGTACTATAGTGTTTATTGAAAGGAAGCTTCGATGTTGATTTTTGTTGCTGAGGTAGATTGAGGTACACCACATATTCAAAAACATGTGGACACCCCTTCAAGTTAGTTGGTTCTGCTATTTCAACCACACCTGTTGCTGACAGGTGTATAAAGTTGGGCACGCAGCCATGCAATCTCCATAGACAAACATTGGCAGTAGAATTGCCTTACCGAAGAGCGCAGTGACTTGGCACCGTCATAGGACGACACCTTTCCATCAAGTCAGTTCGTAAAATGTCTATCCTGCTAGAGCTGTCCAGGTTAACTGTAAGTGCTGTTATTTTGAAGTGGAAACGTCTAGGACCAACAACGTGTGGCCTACCACTTCATGCCTGAGCCAAGCTCACAGAACGGGACCGCCGAGAGCTGAAGCGTGTAGAAATCATCTGTCCTCGGCTGCAACACTCACTACTGAGTTCCAAACTGCCTCTCGATGCAACGTCTGCACAATAACTGTTCGTCGGGAGCTTCATGAAATGGGTTTCTATGGCCTAGCAGATGGACACAGGTCTAAGATCACCATGCGCAATGCCAAAGCGCAATGTAAAGCTCGTCGCCATTGGACTCTGGATCAGTGGAAACGCGTTTTCTGTAGTGATGAATCACGTTTCACCATCTGGCAGTCCGACGGACAAATGTGGGTTTGGCGGATGCCAGGAGAATGCTACATGCCCGAATGTATAGTGCCAACTGTAAAGTTTGGTGGAGGAGGAATAAAGGTCTGGGGCTGTTTTTCATGGTTCAAGCTAGGCCCCGTAGTTCTATTGAAGGTAAATCTTAATGCTACAGCATACAATGACATTATAGATAATTCTGCCCTTCCAACTTCTGTTTTAGTATGATAATGTCACCGTGCACAAAGCAAGGTTCATACAGAAATGGTTTGTCGAGATCGGCGTGGAAGAACTTGACTGGCCTGCACAGAGCCCTGACCTCAACCTCATCAAACACCTTTGAGATTAATTGGAACACCTACTGCGAGCCAGGCCTAATCGCCCAACATCAGTGCCTTACCTCACTAATGCTCTTGTGGCTGAATGGAAGCAAGTCCCTGCAGCAATGTTCCAACTTCTAGTGGAAAGGCTTCCCAGAAGAGTGGAGGCTGTTATAGCAGCAAAGGGGGGACCAACTCCATATTAATGGCCATGATTTTGTAATGAGACGTTCGACGAGCAGGTGTTCACATACTTCTGGTCATGTGGTGTATTTGTAGAGCCCATAAGTCTGTGTTATGATTCTAATTATCCCTTTCCTCTGCTTTGTCCCTTTCCCCTTCTGTAGGTACAGGTCCTACTGTATTTCCTTCAGCTTGAAGGCATCCCAACACCTGACAGCAAACGTCAAAGCATCCTTTTCTCCACTGAAGTATAGCGGGAGCATGGACATTTCCATATGAGGAAGAATTTGACCAAATTTTGCCTTCCATGGTAAATTGTTGGCTGTGACCAAGAATGGCTGTGGCAGGAGGTAATTAACAACTTTCTGATCAAAGTGTTACCTGAACGTAACATTTTTAGTTGGTCCAAACCTAGCTCCAATTTGAGAAAGCTTAGGCATAACTTTAAATTATGTTTTTGCTTAACTTGTCTCATATGTTTATTCAACTAGAAGTAATCATTTTGGGCCAACTAAATAATTATTTTGGGCCAACTAAAAATGTTACGTTCAGGTAACACTGATTGAAAAGTTGAGTAAACTAAAAAAAAGGCTCTGGAACCAGTTACTTAGTAATAACTTGTTGAATCCAAAAAATGTTTTTACTGTGTGCTGAGCAGCAATGGCTGGATTACAGCGCAGCTCCTCGAAATGGCCACCAGATGGAGTTAACAGCACATTCCATACTAGAACTAATACTTCATTACTGTGACCAAAGCCATTCCAATATGATCAATGATCCTAATGTCATCCTTACCATGTTGACATCAAACAAACATCAAACACAAAGAAAACCATTGAATGTGGTCAGATCAAAGCACAGGCCATTCCTTTATATGATTTTCAAAGGTAATAATAGTTTAACCAGATCATGGAAGTGAGGCAAATTGTCAACTCCATGATGCAGCTGTTGCAAAAGAGAAAAACATTCTCTACTACAGTATATTGCACACTGATATTCTGATATAATTTGGAATCTTTAGATATTTATACTTTCATTGTCATTACCACATATTAGGTGTGCTGAGCACTTACAGATAGTGTGTCAAAATGTATTTATGTTACTTATATCTGACAATCAATTCATTTTAGAGGTACTGGTTATCCACTAATGAGCACAATTCTCAAAACCCGAAAGATACAGTAGTTAAAATCCTTATTATGGAGCTAATTCGTTAGGCCTGTTTCATTGTGGAATCATGTGCCAGGGGTGTTTACCAGATGTTTATGCAAATGCTGTCTTTATTTTGTAAGGAATGTGAGATTGATCACACTTTTAAGTAGGTATATTTAACATGCAGGCATGTTGACTTAAATATGTTTTAAATATTTTTCTCTTCAACTGCTGCCTATGTGATAGTTTTGATTAAGAGATTTCTGGCAGGTTATAAAAGTGGACCACAAACGTTTATCAGAGTTTTGTTATCTTATAAAGGTCCTACATTGGCCTTAAGCATTTCCTCTTTAGGATCATTTATATTTTGATCTGATTCAATTAGAGCTCATTAATTTGAAAATACCATCCCTTCACAGGAGGAATTTAGTTTTTATTTCAGAAGGGTTAAAACCACAGACTGTTCAGTGTTGTCATGTGGAACTGAGACAGAAATAGCACTGAGCTAAGCTTTGTCTCTTTATTACATTTTAGTGGTAGCCTACCCTACCCTGGTATTGATCCACTAATATTCAAATCTCCTGGGTATGAAAACAAATATGGGCATTGTGACGGGCACCATTGTCTTCTGTTGTGTTATTTTGTTTCTAGTAAAATGTATAATGGGGTTTACTGTTCTCTGCCTGGTGAGCTGTAACTTCGAAAGCTCTTGGAAAATGTATCTGTGCTGGCAAAGTGAAAATCATTCCAAATGTTTACAGATATCTGAATTGAGATGTTACGCAAGTTAAGATACCATTATAGCACATATGAAACTGTTAGGCTAACTGACTGTTTGTATGTAGCCTATCAGCAATCACTTAATTGACATCTCTTTTTCCTTCCAGACACTGTTGTAGTCATTATCCCAATAATGTATGTACATGTACAATAAAGAGTTGATTTCCATGTGCTTTGTATTTTTTTTTCTTGATTTTCTGTCGTCTGAGAACATAATTGAACTACATTTGTTTGTTCACGTGTTTTATGTAGGTCTACTACACCGTATGTTGATGTTTGTTCTCTTTTCCTCACTATGTATTAGCTACAAATATTCTTCAAACCAGCTGCATGAGCTACAGAGATTAAATACATGTTCTTCATCAATCTGTTCTGGAAGAGCTGCAAAATCTGGACCCCTACAAATCAGCCGGGCTAGACAATCTGGACCCTCTCTTTCTAAAATTATCTGCCGAAATTGTTGAAACCCCTATTACCAGCCTGTTCAACCTCTCTTTCGTATCGTCTGAGATCCCCATAGATTGGAAAGCTGCTGCGGTCATCCCCCTCTTCAAAGGGGGAGACACTCTAGACCCAAACTGCTACAGACCTATATCTATCCTACCCTGCCTTTCTAAGGTCTTCGAAAGCCAAGTTAACAAACAGATTACTGACCATTTTGAATCTCACTGTACCTTCTCCACTATGCAATCTGGTTTCAGACCTGGTCATGGGTGCATCACAGCGACGCTCAAGGTCCTAAACGATATCATAACCGCCATCAATAAGAGATTACTGTGCAGCCATATTCATCCACCTGGCTAAGGCTTTCGACTCTGTCAATCACAACATTCTTATTGGCAGACTCAACAGCCTTGGTATCTCAAATGATTGCCTTGCTTGGTTCACCAACTACTTATCCGATAGAGTTCAGTATGTCAAATTGGGGGCCTGTTGTCCGGACCTCTGGCAGTCTCTATGGAGGTGCAAACTCGTCGTCAAACCCACTGGCTCCAGGTCATCTACAAGTCTCTGCTAGGTAAAGCCCTGCCTTATCTCAGCTCACTGGTCAACATAGCAGCACTCACCTGTAGCACGCGCTCCAGCAGGTATATCTCACGGTCACCCCCAAAGCCAATTCTTTCTTTGGTCGCCTCTCCTTCCAGTTCTCTGCTGCCAATGACTGGAACGAACTGCAAAAATCTCTGTAGCTGGAGACTCTTACCTCCCTCACTAGCTTTAAGCACCAGCTGTCAGAGCAGCTCACAGATCACTGCACCTGTACACAGCTCATCTGTAAATAGCCCATCCAATCTACCTCATCCCCATACTGTATTTATTTACTTATTTATCTTGCACCTTTGCACCCCAGTATCTCAACTTGCACATTCATCCTCTGCACATCCTACCATTCCAGTGTTTAATTCCTATATTGTAATTACTTTGCCACCATGGCCTATTTATTGCCTTACCTCTCTTATCCTACCTCATTTGCTCATGCTGTATATAGATTTTCCTACCCTATTATTGATTGTATGTTTTGTTTATACCATGTGTAACTCTGTGTTGTTGTATGTGTCGAACTGCTTTGCTTTATCTTGGCCAGGTCGCAGTTGCAAATGAGAACTTGTACATCTCATTCATATATACTGTATAACCTGCCCTCAACTAGAGTTGGGCTCTAGATGGAGATAATTTGGTTGCCAACAGCCATATAAAATCCACAGAAGAAGAAGATGGAGATAGAAGGGCTAGAATACGAATCTATGAACGATGCTTTCCAGACCAGGGCAAGGCTCTGGGAAGGGGTTTTAATGTATGGGTAGGGACGTCCCAAGGATCCCGGATTGCACTGACCAAGCAAGAATCAGGCTGCTGTTAGTTGCTGCATTGACAACTGAAAAGCATCGTGTCAGATGGACATATTGGGATAATCTCCAGTAGCTATCTGTCTCGGCTACAAAGCTTTCTTCAGATGTACTCGCACCCCGGAAGTCATCTTTAATCTTCAAGGATCAAATGGAAAAAGCCAAGAACAAGGTATGACTTTTAGCCAGCTAGATAGCTGTTAAGCTAATGAAAACATTACAGCGTTCACGGCTCCTGGAACATTCAACTAGCTAGGTGGGTGTATTTTTGTCTAGCTAATTAGTTAGTATTACAGCTGAATAGTTTGACGCAGCAAACGTTAGCTAACTTAAACGGTTAGCGACGGTAGGTAGCTACGTTAGCTGACAACTCATGAGTGGCTGTATTGATTGATTTGCGTGATAAAACGATGGCTAGCGAACGTGATTAGAAAATAGAGCTAAAATTAATGTAGTCCTTGTCGTATAATGATAACTATGTCTGCTAGTTAGTCATATACAAGCACTGGGAAAACAAGCGTTTGGCTAGGTAACAATGTTGGCAGCAAGCTATTAGATTGATAGCTGACAAGCAAGGTAAATTCGGTGACATTCTGTCAACTGTTCTATTTCAAATGTCATTACATTAGTAACCAATTGTCATGTAATTAAATGTTTGATTCCTTGAACTTGAAACATGTCACTCATTACCGCATGCAATTTAGAGATTTCTTTAAAGGCTATACTTATTTTTGTTAAAACGCACACTGTTCTCGTACAGTAGAATAATTGTGAGTCGATCTTTTAACTGACAACTTTATTTGACTTAATGAAATACTTTTTGGGCAACCCGACCAAACTCGCATAAATGCTAAAAATCTGTCATTCTCATTGAAAGTAAGTCTAAAAAGCTGTTAGTTTCGTTTTTGCATATTTTATACTGAACAAAAAATATAAACGCAACGTTTTTACTGAGTTAAAGTTTATATAAGGAAATCAGTCAATTGAAATAGATTTAATTAGGCCCTAATCTATGGATTTCACATGACTGGGCAGGGGCGTGGCAATGGGTGGGTCTGGGAGGGCAGGGGCCAATCTGGGAGCCAGGTCCAACCAATCTGAAAGAGTTTCTCCCCACAAAAGGGCTTTATTACAGACAGAAATACTTAGGTCCGGGTGGCTGGTCTCAGACGATCCCGCAGTTGAAGAAAACGGATGTGTAATTACTGGGCTGCTGTGGTTACACGTGGGCTGCCGTGGTTACACGTGGGCTGCCGTGGTTACACGTGGGCTGCCGTGGTTACACGTGGTCTGCGGATGTGAGGCCGGTCGGGAGTACTGCCAAAGTCTCTAAAACAACATTTTTCTTATGATAGAGAAATTAACATTAAATTCTCTGCCAACAGCTCTGGTGGACATTCCTGCAGTTATTAGCATGCCAATTGCACACTCCCTTAACTTGAGACATTTGTGGCATTGTGTTGTGACAAAACGGCACATTTTAGTGGCCTTTCGTTGTCCCCAGCACAAGCTGCACCTGTGTAATGATCATGCTGTTTAATTAGCTTCTTGATATTCCACACCTATCAGGTGGATGGATTATCTTGACAAAAGAGAAATGCACACTAATAGCGACTGAAACAAATTTTTGCACCACATTTGAGAAATAAGCTTTTCGTGCGTATGGAAAATATCTGGGATCTTTTATTTCAGCTCATGAAACATGGGACCAACACTTTACATGTTGCATTTTATATTGTTGTTTGGTATAGTTTTGGTTTTGTACACCAGCTGTTAATACAATATTTTTGCTTATGGAAAATGTATTTCACAGTGGTTTAGATGGTACAATGATTCTCTACACTAGCTTGTTTTGTCACAAACTGAAATTAAGTGAACTATTAGAATTTTAGGCCCCACCAACCAGGAAATGGTGGGGAAATTTCTGCGTAGTGCATCATTAAGCTATATTTTTATGATCTGCTCTTCAATGTCTTTTTTTTTCAATTTAAAGTTTTATTAAGTTTTCTTGTTTTTCAATCAACCAACAACACATTACACATTCACAGATGTGACAGGCGTAAAAAATTTAAAGTCAAAAAATAATAATACATTTGAAAAAGATAATTAAAATACAATTAAAATGAATGATAAAGTCAAATTAAAACATTTATTTTTCTTAATCTATTTATTTTCCTTGGTGCATATATACATGCATACATACGCACACGTACTCAAAAACCAAATTAAAATAAAAACACACAAAAAAACATAACACTTGCAGCTGCACCATCAAGGTTCTTATCAGCTATTTCAAGCATTCGCTGAGACGACGGGCCAATAATTTGTTTTTAGGCTTTACAGTACCTTACACAACATGTATCTGCGCACTTCCCTAGTCACCCCGTTCAATCTGTCCAGTTTGAAATATAGTGGAGACCAGAGTCTATCAAACTTGGGCTGTCTCTTGTGGAGGTCATAAGTGAAAGTCAACAATCTGGTCAATCCACATTTTAAATGTAGGAGGGGTATTAGAGGCCCACAATAGAAGAATACATTTCTTAGCAAAGTATGTAATAGTCATAAGCAAATTCTCTCTGTCAGGATCAAGAACAAAGTCCTGCTGAGCATTAAGAAGATAGATACACGGGGTCATATCAAACTGTACCTCTAGTATTTTCTGTGCAGCAGTATGTACAGAATCTGGCAATCTCTCTACAGCTCCAAAATACATGCATATAGGTTCCACTTTCAGAGGTACATCTTTTACAGTTAGGTCTCCTATCTGTTTTCATTCTATGGAGTCTCAAAGGAGTATAATAAAATTTGTACAAAAAGTGATAACGTATTTGCGAGTGAGAACATATTTGGGAGGAAATGCCCAGGTATTTCTTACAGTCCCTCCACGCTAGTAGGGTGCTGTAAATCACAAAGGTTTTGGTTATGTTGCCCACTTCACTAAAGTTATTAATGAATATAATTGAGCTTAAGGGCAATGAACCACAGGATTGGGCTTCTATCTGAATCCACGTTGACTCTTGTCTGTTTGTGATCCATGTTAGCATGTTGCGGATTTGGGCAGACCAGTAGTACAACTGAAGGGAGGGAAGGGCAAGACCACCCTTAGATTCAGGTTTCGATAGAGTGGAAAACTTGATCCTAGGTTTTTTATTGCCCCATATAAATTTGGTGATGCTTTGGTTCTCTTCAATGTCTTGTCCAAGGAATGTGACTTATGCAATAGGTATTAGGCCTAGCCTACTCCTCCGTGTCTCTGCAGCCTGCCTTCTGGAAAAATGTCCCAAAGTGAAAAATCTTCAGTTCTTGGAAATGTTCCTCCTTCAGTTTGAAAGGAAACCCCTGCCAAACAAAGCACATTCTTAAAGCTGGAGGTTCCCTCAGCACTAGCTCTTGGTCATGACACTCAGTTCCATTATATTTAAGTCATTGGACGAAGGCTTCTGTAGGGTAAGTTTTGTTAAGAGCCGCAATGCTCGGTCTGAACATAAACCGTACCGCGAGCGATAGTGTGTTGAAACCTTATCTTTCATATCAGCGAGTAATCATTTTAAAAAGTTTAATTGATACACTCCTTTTATAGGGTTAGTGTTCCCACATGGTCATATTTCTATGTTACAGCGCTTGTTTACGGAAAACAGATGGAAGACGGAGTGGGCTATCTGTGCTAATTAGCTATCTGTGTCTCCGAACACCTGTAAACGGAAGACCGATGCCACAAAGTTGTCACTGAAAAATACTGGTGGCTGCAAATGTGTTAAAGCAGGTTAAAACAGTCAGGGTGTATTTTGGATTTGTGAAAATATTTTGACATGATATGAAAATAGAGGGATTTATGTTTCTAGAACTGGACCATAATTGAGAATCGATTTAGATGGAGTATTTGGCTGTTTTGGCTTCCAGAGCCAATTCCCCCTTTAAAAAGAATATGTTCGTGCATGTGTGATTGTGTCCTCCTTTGTGAGTTGTTCACCAAAATCCCCTAACCTCCCATACAAGGTCCTAGCCATGTTTTCTGCACTGCATAGCGCAGTGTTTCCCAATCCAGCATAATAGGTACATGATAGTGTTAACTTGGATAAAATCAAGTGTAGGGTTGCAAAATTCAGAAACTTTCAATAAATTCGCTGGTTTTTCAAAATCCCATTTGGAGGATCCCGGTACCAGGAGGGAATAAGCAGGAAATGCAGAATCCTCCAACCAGGATTTTTAGAAAACCAGGGAATTTATTGAAAGTTGCCAGAATTTTGCAACCCTTGTCAAGTGTAGTATCTGTTCTTATCAGTTTATCTAATACATCCCCTGTCGGGGGATTACTTATTAAATGGGGTTTTCAAATGGGGAGTGGGAAATGGGAGTTGCTCCACTTATTTATTTAACTGGGCAAGTCAGTTAAGATCAAATTCTTATTTACAATGATGACCTAGGAACAGTGGGTTAACTGCCTTGTTCAGCATCTACCCGGTATTGAAGTACCCCCGTTAATGGTGCACCACTTTTCACGGGGTTGCCAGGTCAAATCTCTGGTATTAAGTGAGCTGGCAACTGGAGGGTTGCTGCTGGTATCAAGTCCTAAATGCCATTGCCAGCTGTTGTGCCCTTGAGAAAGGCACTTAACCCCCCCCAAAACAACTGCTCCACAGGTGCCCAGTGTGGCAGCCCCCTCCTCCAACCTATCCTGTAGAGGTATGTGTATCTTTTGGACGGGTTGAGATAAAGTGGAAGTCACATCTCGGGTTGGACCTTGTGATCTTAAAAGGAAAAATGTCTTGGTTGGATCTGTTAGGACTGGCTCTTCGGCTTTGGAAGATGTTTGACTGTGAGATCAGAGGTTAGTATACTCAGTGTATGTTGACTATAAGAAAGGCATTGAAGTATTACTTCACACCTGAACCTGATGGTCTACAGAAGAGTGAGCATAGACTGAAGGTCAGTTTATTCCCCAGTCTCTGTCACCCAGTCCCATTCATTCATAGTTACAGAAAAGAGCGGCCCTCTAGGTCCAGGTTGTGTGTTTGGGTGATCTGGTTTGACTCACATCTGAGCTACAGACAACTGCTACAGACAACTGTAGCCTACCCAGTATGTGTGTTGAGAGCCCATGTCAGCAGCTGGCAATATGCATTGCAGAATCCAAATAGAGGTCAGATGGAGGTGAGAACAGGCCTACGTACACCTGACTGGAATGTATAGGCTTCAGTAGAACACTCATTGTTGCAAGATGTCCCTATTTCTGTGTTTTTGTTTTGCATTATAGGGGCAACTGTAAAGGAATATTCCAATGCTAATTTTTACATTAATACTGCCAATAAGTGGAATGTTTATGTTACTGTATTTCCCTTTAGTTATTTCAACATTCACAGTCTGGCCTGTCTCTTGCCCTCTGGCTGTTCAGGAATGTGTACACTAGATATATTTCAATGGGGGGTCTGAATAAACAAGCACCTCCCCACCACAGCGTTGCAACACACACACACTTGCGCACAGCTGAGAGACATTAGGCAGAGTTTAGGCCCACTCCTCATGAGCACAAGCCCTCTGCTGCTCTGCCATAAATGAGGTGAGGGAGGACAACGGAGAACTGTTAGAAAAGCTCTGGAAAGATCTCATAACTCCAGCACAAGGACCAGACGGTGTGTTCTCTTTATTTGCAACTCTTTTTGATGGATTATGTCAGTTAAAGAAGAAAGAGAATTGAAAGAGTTTTGGCTTCAAGTTGGAATTTCTTAATACGCCAAACAAAAGAGTTTAGGAAAAGTTCACATTGTCACAGGCACAGATAATTGTCTTTAACCAGAAATGCTCCCTATGTAATTTATATTTTAAAATGAAGCAAGTATAATATTTACTCGTAACTTTTTGTCTTCTTAATTGATTAAACAATGAGACTTTCCAGGCAGAGAGTTGGTACTTCCATCTGCGCCCATCTTAAGAGCAGGCACAAAGACACCCAGAAAGCATGTTTTGGTTTAATGGTCACATAGGCTATGCAGTGAGGTATAGCCAGAAGCAGCAGGTTGGGTTCGATCGTAGGAATCTTAGGGGAGAGCATACAGAAGAACGGTTTTACTGAGACTCCCCCTCGTCTCCGGCAGTATAATTTAAATTTAAACTATGTCCATATCTCTAAGAACTGTATTGCCTTGCCGAGCCTTTTGGAAAGCCATTACTCTGCTAATTGGTTCACCCATTTAGCGGATTTAGTTTATTTTTAGGCTATTCTCAGTGCTATTCTCAGTGCTATTCTCAGTTCTCTTGCAATGTTACACAACCATTTTATTGTATTTTTTTCCGGATGAAAAAGAATGCCTCATTTGTCCTTTAACACTGTTTTATTAGCTCTGCTGTCATAAAGCCCCACATACTTTCCCTACCTTGGTCATCATGACAGCAAGGCCAGTTGTCCATGCACCTGGGTGAGATGTGAGCTAATACACATGGATTGTGTATTAAATCTTCATCTGTGACAGTAAGAACTTCTGACCGCAGAACAACCCCAGTTAGACCCAAACCAGCCAGTGACTGCCATCTAGTGGAGTTGACAGGAAATCTGAGACTGAGCAAGATGAATTCCAAAGGAGAAGGCCTTGTTTTCCAGACTTGTGGAGATACGCTGTTTTCCTTTTTATGGAAATTGTTTCAATGAAATGTAGTTGATTGTAATCTTTCCACTGATGTGTTGTCCTTAACCTCTTTAGTGTGTCCACACTGAGGTGTAAATGTATGGGCATCAGAGAGCCCAGTATGAAGAAGACAGGCAGGCCGGTGGGGACTAAGGCTCAGAGTGGAGAGAGGGTGAAGACTGAAGGCACTGCTACAGGAACCACTGGCAAGGCTGCAGCCAAGACCACCACAACGGCACCACTGTCAAAGGTACTCTTCTATTATCTCTCACTACACTTTTTGTTCCTAAGCCAGGGACACTTCTACCATATTATGTATTAGAAACTGGATGGTTCGAGCTCTGAATGCTGATTAGCCATGGTATAGCAGACCGTATAGCATCGGTATGACAAAACATGTCTTGTTACTGCTCTAATTACGTTGCGTCGTGCCTAAGAAAAGCTATTAGCTCTTTTTTTTTTTGGCCATATATACCCCCCCCCATGCTTTATTGCTTAAAAATACAAAGGCCAACACCCATTTGTACATGTTTACCATGGTACCGAACATTGCTAAGTTATTCTTCTGGTGGCTGGCTGGATCAGTGGGACTGGTATCAAAGTGAACTTTCTCATGTGATTGTTCTCCAGGTTAAAAGCAATGATGATCTGCTAGCAGCAATGGCAGGGGGAACTCCAGCTACGAACCGCACTGTGACCAAGAATAAGAGGACTGCCTCCACAGGGAACTGCAATGGTAACCCAGACAGTAAACCAAAGACTAGCACAGGTATTATCTTTATATTAGTTGACTAACCTCAAATGCTCTAGTATATTTTCATCATATTTATTATTACTCTGCATTTCATGCTTGCTCTGTTCTCTCTCTTTACAAGGTTCCTCAGCCAAACGTGTGACGTCCTCGACCTCCAAGGAGCCCAACTCATCAAGGGATCGTCTGCGGACATCCAGAACATTGCCTAGTAAGAAGCAGTCATCAGGGGCAGGGCAGGGAGATGTGGCCCAGGGAAAGCGCTCTCGCAGCCAGCAGCTAACAGAGTCAGAGGGCCGCATGAACAAGTCTAAATCAGACAGCCAGATCAGTGACAAGGTGGCCCTGGAGGCCAAGGTGGAGGACTTGCTGGGTTTGGCCAAGAGCAAAGACGTGGAGATCCTGCACCTACGCAGTGAGCTGAGAGATATGAGGGCTCAGCTGGGCCTGGGACGGGAAGAGGTGCCCCCAGAGGAGGGAGAAGGCGGAAGGGGGGATGAGAAGCCCCTGGAGAGGGAGGTGTCGGCCATCACAGCAGCGGACGTGGAGTCCACGCTGCTCCTCCTGCAGGAGCAGAACCATGCCATCCGTGAGGAACTGAACCTGTTGAAGAGTGAGAACCGCATGCTGAAGGACCGACTCAATGCGCTTGGCTTCTCCCTGGAGCAGAGGCTGGATGGCTCTGACAAGCTCTTTAACTACGCCTCCCTGAGCCCAGACCTGGCTGCCAGCAGCAGACACAGCGATGGCAGGTGCACTGGTACCCTCACTTCCTCTGTGGAGGGCTCTGCTCCGGGCTCCCTGGAGGACCTGCTGACGGACCAACAGCACGGAGGTTCATTGGACAACTTGGACAGTGAGTCCAGCGAGGTCTACCAGGGTGTCACATCCAGCGACGACGCCCTGGACGCCCCCTCCGGAGCCTCCTCCTCCTCCGAGTCTGAGAGCCTGCCCAGCCGAGAACGCTCATGCCGGGGCAGCAGCGGAAACGCCAGCGAGGTGTCTTTGGCCTGCCTGACAGAGCGAATCCACCAAATGGAGGAGAACCAGCACAGCACGGCCGAGGAGCTGCAGGCCACACTACAGGAGCTGGCTGACCTGCAGCAGATCACCCAGGAGCTGAATGGAGAGAACGAGAGGCTAGGGGAAGAGAAGGTAATCCTCATGGACTCTCTGTGTCAGCAGAGCGACAAGCTGGAGCACTACGGCCGGCAGATTGAGTACTTCCGCTCTCTGCTGGACGATCACCACGTGTCCTACGTCCTGGAGGAGGACATCAAGAGCGGCCGCTACATGGAGCTGGAGCAGCGCTACGTGGACCTGGCCGACAACACCCGCTTCGACAGGGAGCAGCTACTGGGGGTGCAGCAGCACCTCAGCAACACACTGAAGATGGCTGAGCAGGACAACGCCGAGGCCCAGGAGTTGATCGGCGCTCTGAAGGAGAGAAACCACCACATGGAGCGCATCATGGAGTCAGAGAGGCAGGACCGGGGGGCCATGGTGGCAGCGCTGGAGGAGTACAAGGCGGCGGTGAGCAGTGACCAGGTAGAGCTGAGCCGCTGCAGGGCCCAGCTGGACCAGGAGAGGCAGAAGGTGGCTGAGCTCTACTCCATCCACAACTCTGGAGACAAGAGTGACATCTGCCAGCTACTGGAGGGTGTTCGGCTGGACAAGGAGGAGGCAGAGGGCAGGGCTGCCAAACTGCAGGAGGACCTTGGCCACGCCTGCAGTGATGTCACCAGGTTGCAGGACACCCTCAATAAGGTGAGTCCACGTACACACTATCCTACAGAGGTAGTACACTTTCCTTCATCCAACCCTTTTGATGGTTGCTTCTGTCTCCTGTATCCAACTTGTGAAAAGTTCATAAAAGTCCACTTTCCTCTATACCACCTTAAAGTAACTGTCCAGTGTTTTTAATTCATTATGAGTGAAATAGTTTTCCTTCCATTTTTTAAAATTATGTTAAAAAGCAGCTTTTCTGTGTTTGAATGATATGGGTCGTACCCAACAGCAGAATGGTGTGGCGGTATACCGGTCATTAAGAATATTCATGACAAGTAAACAGCTGATTGGCCAGCTCAGCAAATGAGCCAACATGACATCACGTTATGAGGAAATAGAAAGCATTTTTTAGGTGGGGTTTACGTATTTGTTTTCTTTAGTTTATGCTTATAGGATGAATCAACAACATTATTTGGGTATGAGTTAACAGAATATGAACATTTAAAAGTTACATTTTCACTGGACAGTTACTTTAAAGCTTTGCATCTGTCTGCTTTATGCACTCACTGGTCAGTTTATTAGGTACACCCATCTAGTACCGGGACAGACTCACCTTTTCCTCCAGAACAGCCTGAATTATTTGGGGCATGGATTCTACAAGTTGGAAAAGATCTACAGGAATTTTGGTCTATGCTGATGTGATGGCATCGCATATTTGCTGCAGATCAGATGGCGGTAGACCACCGCCACCAGCCTATACCATTGACACCAGGCAGGATGAGTCTTTGAATTCATGCTATTTATGCCAAATCCTGACTCTGCCATCAGAATGACTCAATAGAAATAAATCCATTCTAAATAACAAATGAGTAAATATCGCACCCCGTGTTCAAGAATGGCCCTTTTCTCACTCATTTTACTTTATTTGAAAACAAATTCATCTTCAAAATATTGTTATTGTTTTAAACGAAGTGATTTATTATTCATTTAGAATTATATGAAAGCCCCTTGGATATTCACGCCCATATTATTAACCCTGTTATCAGCAGGACAATATATATTGGTCATAGCTCCTGATTGGCACACAATGGGATTGCCTTGCAGTTCTCCAGCTGTATCCACTGAAAGGGTGCAAGGTTAAAGGCACGAGGGCAGGGGGCACGGGATGGGCCGCAGAGCCACGCACAGAAGACCGACCTAGCCCATGGGGAGGGGGGTGCTTAGTGCCAATCTGCACGTTAAAAGTAAAACAATGTAACTAATAATGGCATCTTTATACTTTCGTTAATAAAATAATGATAAAAATACTCTTTCAAAATGCCGATGTTTATTTAGTTATGGATCCATAACAAATTACTATGGGAATAAATATCGGTGAATTACAGAAGGATCCTCTGTATGTAATTATTGGCGGAGAGTCACTTCATATTTTTCAATATACTGTAGGCCTACTGTAGGCGACATGAGTCTCACTAGTGTTGAGTAATGTGCTGTTAAAAGCGGTGTGAGTCTTATTTATTTAAAGAGCATATTGAAGTTAGAAGCAAAAGCCTTCAACTATTTTATCACTGCTCTGAGACGAGCGTGGGAACTTGTCTTGATAAATCAATGAGATTTTTATTTTGACTGATTTTCTGTTTGGGTATTGGTTAGATGACAATTATACAATTAGGGTGTAGAAATGTTATGCTCTTAGTGTAACCTTTATTTAACTAGGCATGTCCAGTTAAGAACAAATTCTTATTTACAAGGACAGTCTACTCCTTCCTCCCCGTCGGGGAATTGAACCCCGGTCTCCCACGTGCCCGCATGACACGGGGATTCTTTAGCTAAATAGCCCAGTATTGTAGCCTACTCCCGACCATCACGTTGTACAGCACCATTTTTTCCGTTCCATCCTAATGGAAATTCAGAGGGTTTTTCTTGGAATAGAAACACCATTTTTATTAAATGAATTAAGCAAGATTTCTTAATCAGTCCCATATACTATTTTCTTACAAAAAAGGTTTTCAATTCTCTAATACAGCCACTATTAAAGGCTATCAAATGCTTCTCAAAGATGCCCTCTGGTGGTCAAACTAGCACTAACTAGCATTAATGGCACCAGTGGTTCATACTTAAATAACGTGCCATAGATTTCTGCAGCACCATACAAGCTGCGCCGCAGTACGCTGCAACTTTTAATGGACGAACCACTGCATTCCCTCACCACTGGGGGGTGAGTATTAATTTGGGCCATTAGTCAATGAATGAGAGGATTGATTTCTTCTGTCCTGGGTGGTGTGTGCAGCTGGATGGGGAGTACCAGGACTTCCAGGAACAGGTACAGAAGCAGATGGCTGAGCAGAAGCGTGGGCTGGAGAAACAGCGCGTTGAGCTGCTGGAGAAGGAGACTGAGATCGGGGACATGAAGGAGACCATATTTGAGCTGGAGGATGAGGTGGAGCAGCACCGAGCAGTCAAACTCCACGACAACCTCGTCATCACAGACCTGGAGAGTGAGTGGGCTCGGCCCAGGGGGGGAAACATGGCACAGCATCATAGAACCACGTCATCACAGACCTGGAGAGTGAGTGGGCTCGGCCCAGGGGGGGAAACATGGCACAGCATCATAGAACCACGTCATCACAGACCTGGAGAGTGAGTGGGCTCGGCCAAGGGCGGGAAACATGGCACAGCATCATAGAACCACGTCATCATATCACATCATATCACTGGAGCCGCACAATGCATAATCCACTTTTGCCCACATGGTGGCGGTCAGGCTTCTTGCAGCCTGAGGAAAGTGTGAATAGTCCTCTGTTAGAATAAGAGATTTCTGTACTCGCACCTTTGTTTATTTGTGTGGTTATAAGTCACTCAGGCTAATAAAAGGCACACGTATCTTCCTGTGCTGCGTGTGAATATATCCTGTGGCCTGTTCACATGAACTCAGCCATGTATCTGCTTCCTCCCTCAGACTCTGTGAAAAAACTACAGGACCAGAAGCATGACATGGAGCGGGAGATGAAGATCCTCCACCGGAGGCTGAGGGTGAGTGGACAGGGCCATCTGAGGACCAGGGTTCACTGACACGGTCAAGCACACCAGCACTATGGTTTGGGCCATGTTCATTACAACTGGAATTCACTAGAAAGCAATATAATAATGTTTGGTTCCCCCCCAAAAATTCAGCCTCAGCATTGAGGGCCGTATTTCATGATGCGCTTGTTTTTGTTTCGCTGTATGTGTTCAGGAAGAGTCGGCAGAGTGGCGTCAGTTCCAGGCTGATCTGCAGACGGCCGTGGTCATCGCTAATGACATCAAGTCGGAAGCACAGGAGGAGATTGGGGATATGCGTCACCGTCTCCGCGAGGCCCAGGAGAAGAACGAGAAGCTGGGCAAGGAGCTGGAGGAAGTCAAGAACCGCAAGTAAGAGACACTGAGGAACATGCTGTGCTTGATTTCTCAAGTGTCTCGTCAGCCGACGCCAGCTGTATTGTGATCATTTAAAAAATAAAATCATTTAACCCAGGTAGGGTAGTTGAGAACAAGTTCACATTTGCAACTGCGGCCAGGCCAAGATAAAGCATAGCAATACAACAAGATTTACACATGGAATAAACAAACATAGTCAATAATACAGTAGAACAAAAGAAAACAAAAAGTCTATATACAGTGAGTGCAAATGAGGTAAGATAAGGGAGTTAAGGCAATAAATAGGCCATGGTGGCGAAGTAATTACTATATACACACTGGAATGGTAGATGTGCAGAAGATGAATGTGCAAGTACAGATACTGAGGTGCAAAATAAATAAATACAGTATGGGGATGAGGTAGGTAGATGGGCTGTTTACAGATGGGCTATGTACAGGTGCAGTGATCTGTGAGCTGCTCTGACAGCTTGTGCTTAAAGCTAGTGAGGGAGATATGTGTCTCCAGCTTAAGAGATTTTTGCAATTTGTTCCAGTCATTGGCAGCAGAGAACTGGAAGGAGAGGCGACCAAATGAGGAATTGGCTTTGGGGGTGACCAGTGAGATATACCTGCTGGAGCACGTGCTATGAATGGGTGCTGCTATGGTGACCAGTGAGCAGAGATAAGGCGGGGCTTTACCTAGCAGAGACTTGTAGATAATCTGTAGCCAGTGAGTTTGGCGACGAGTATGAAGCGAGGGCCAACCAACGAGAGCATACAGGTCGCAATGGTGGGTACTATATAGGGCTTTGGTGACAAAACGGATGGCACTGTGATAGACTGCATTCAGTTTGTTGAGTAGAGTGTTCTAGGCTATTTTATAGATAACATCACCGAAGTCGAGGATCGGCATGCATGAGTGAAGGATGCTTTGTTGCGAAATAGGAAGCTGATTCTAGATGTAATTTTGGATTGGAGATGCTTAATGTGAGTCTGGAAGGAGAGTTTACAGTCTAACCAGACACCTAGGTATTTGTAGTTGTCCGAGTCGTCCAGAGTAGTGATGCTGGACGGGCGGGCAGGTGCGGGCAGTGATCGGTTGAATAGCATGCATTTAGTTTAGGAGCAGTTGGAGGCCATTAAGGGAGATGTATCTGCAGGTTTGGGTTTAACAGTGATAGTCACATTGATCAAGCTGGATGTGCTGGTCTGTATTTTCATATACATGAAATGGGTGATGTGACACCTGATGTGCCTTGGTCTGTATGTGTGTTTTTGTTGATTTCCTCAGGCAGGATGAGGAGAGGGGCAGGGTGTATAACTACATGAATGCAGTGGAGAGAGATCTGGCTGCACTGAGGCAGGGTATGGGCCTGAGCCGTCGCTCCTCTACCTCCTCAGAGCCCTCTCCCACTGTCAAAACCCTCATCAAGAGCTTCGACAATGCCTCCTCACAAGGTACCCCAACCTGCGAGTGTAAGATATGGACCCCTTTCCTGACTTCTAATTTGACCTGTACATTCCTAGTAATGAGCCCACCAAGCATCACTGCTCCTTATACAGTGTAGTTCTATTACTGTGGGATTTCTACCTGATGTGACTGATTTTGTGTCTTCTTCTGTTGACAACAGGCCTAGTCCCCCCGACCGCTGCCCCTGCTGTCACATTACCACGCACTCCCCTGAGTCCCAGCCCCATGAAGACCCCTCCTGCAGCCGCCATCACACCCATGCAGGTATATCACCTGGAACATTTGACCCACTGACCCATTTCAGTGTGTTTATTTGCATGGCGAGCTCTAATATATGCCATTTAGAGGACGCTTTTATCCAAAGCGACTTACAGTCATGTGTGCATACATTCTGGGTGGTCTCGGGAATCGGCAGAGCAGCTCACAGATCACTGCACCTGTACATAGCCCATCTGTAAACAGCCCATCTACCTACCTCATCCCCATACTGTATTTATTTATTTTGCACCTCAGTATCTGTACTTGCACATTCATCTTCTGCACATCTACCATTCCAGTGTGTATATAGTAATTACTTCGCCACCATGGCCTATTTATTGCCTTAACTCCCTTATCTTACCTCATTTGCACTCACTGTATATAGACTTTTTGTTTTCTTTTGTTCTACTGTATTATTGACTATGTTTGTTTATTCCATGTGTAAATCTTGTTGTATTGCTATGCTTTATCTTGTGGTCCTTCTGTAGCTCAGTTGGTAGAGCATGGTGCTTGTAACGCCAGGGTAGTGGGTTCTAGGCATCTGGTCAAACACACACACAGAATCCCTGGCTTACACTAGACCAGTCATTCACACAGAACTACTTACTAAGGTCTAGATCAAATGGAGTGTTTTTAGAACCCACCAGAGCAGTGTAGGATGGGCAGTGGTGCAGTAGTTAAAGAGTTACTCTGACCACCAGGTCAAGAGTTGTTCTATATTCACAGTGTTTATAGACCTCCAATACTCTACAGGTGGCATTTCTTATTCTGGCACTTTGCCACAGCTGGGCTTGCCTCATACACAGACCGTGAGATGGAACAGACATTCAGTTTTTGATTGAGAGTATTGTCCCACTCTAATTCCATTACCTCACATTTTGGTCATTTTGTGGATTCTCTTATCCAGAGTGATTTACTATCAGTGCATCCACATCATCCATAGATTCTTTCTCAGTGCATCCACATCATCCATAGATTCTTTCTCAGTGCATCCACATCATCCATAGATTCTTTCTCAGTGCATCCACATCATCCATAGATTCTTTCTCAGTGCATCCACATCATCCATAGATTCTTTCTCAGTGCATCCACATCATCCATAGATTCTTTCTCAGTGCATCCACATCATCCATAGATTCTTTCTCAGTGCATCCACATCATCCATAGATTCTTTCTCAGTGCATCCACATCATCCATAGATTCTTTCTCAGTGCATCCACATCATCCATAGATTCTTTCTCAGTGCATCCACATCATCCATAGATTCTTTCTCAGTGCATCCACATCATCCATAGATTCTTTCTCAGTGCATCCACATCATCCATAGATTCTTTCTCAGTGCATCCACATCATCCATAGATTCTTTCTCGGTGCATTCAATTGCCCCATTTTTTTTTTCTCATGTTTTAAACTCTCACACATTTTTGAGAACATAATGAGCTTCATGGCTCAAGGACTACCACCTTTGTCATGAACTTTGTGGTGCTATACAGTAGACGGACACATTCAGGTCCAGGTGGGTACTGTGGATAAGAGGGGGGAAATATGAGCCTTCGATATTTTACATGCATTATTCTAGTAGAGAATCTGGTGTTTTCATATAAAAGGATCAGAGTTCAGGGGGAGATGGGTTTTTCTGTTTCCTCATATACAACTTTCATAAGTCTTCAGTCTTGTTGTTACATCTTTCTTTTTTTTACCTCCTCTGCAATCACAGGATTATTGCCAGTGGCTGGCTGCTAGTGCTGCTGTCAAAATGACCTCAAGCTGGGCCTTTTTCCAGAAATGGCCAACAGTAGGCTACTTCTGTTGGGAGGATGAATACATTTTGTATGTGAGAGTTTTAATCAAATGATTGTTGGTCTATTTCAGAGACAGTCCATAACTGGGTCCATCTCAGCAGCCAAACCCCTATCCTCTCTGAATGACAAAAGGCCCAGCTACACAGACATCAGCATGCCAGGTGAGTCAGTAGCACAAACCAAGCTCCATGTCTGGATCTCATTCGATCTCTCTTGAACAAAATGAGAGAGGCGTTTAATATGTCACAGGAAAATAATACAATTTCATCTTGGACATTAGACCTCAGTGAGTCCTCATTATGTGGCTATATCTCAGCGAGTGTGGTGGTGCCTTGCCTCAAGCAGGGGGGCTGGTGTAATTAGCCCCTGAGGAGGTGAGCGTGCAGTCAGTCAGCAGAGCTTCATGTTGACTTTAATATGGTGAGGGAGGTGTAACAAATCACCATGGGTGGGTAAACATGAAGCCCTGCTAACTTCATGTTCAAAGGCCTATAAATGTGAACGTACTATAGTGGTCATAGCCTCCAGTGTTTCGTTTAATGTCCCGGCTGTTTTCTTGCATGGAAAATTAACTTCCTTCCATGGTGCTTGGCAGTTCCAGGCCTGGAATGTTTCTTTTGATCCCACATCCCTCTTGCTTGAAAGTCATAATTGTTTCTTGACTGGTTGTATCTGGTTAATATTGCCACTGTCCTTCCCTCCACAGCAGAGCATCATCTTAGGGGCTCCTCTGCCAGCCGCCCTGCCTCTGCTCTGCAGAGGGTCTCAAACATGGAATCATCTAAGGCCATGGCCATATCAGGTATCAAAGTCCTGTAAATAGGAATCGACCTTGAAATAAATCCGCAATTCTTCTAAATGGTTACCAGTAAAATTAAGTGCATTTTGAGAAAGAAATCAATGACATTTGACAAAATATTTTATTGAATTGCTTCCCCTACCATGCACACACAGCACAGATCAGACTTCTGAGGTGTCACTTGCTGTGAAGACGTGTCAGCCACACTGTATGGTTGTCTGTTTGTGTGGTGGCCAGTGTCCCGCAGGAGCAGTGAGGAGATGAAGAGGGACATCTCTGCCCCTGAGGGTGGCACCTCGTCCTCTCTGATGACCATGGGCTCTGCTTCCTCCCTGTCCTCCTCCTCTCCCACCGCCTCCGTCACCCCCACTGCACGCAGCCGCCTCCGGTAACAGCCTTATCAGCTCCATACTTTCATACCATACATAGGAGTCCACTAAGTCCTTTGTATGGTTAACATTCTATTTTTACCAGTTCTGTTTTCGAGACCACTTAAAGCTAGACTGACTCAATCGAGGCAAACCCAAGACCGGGAGGGGTTCGAGAGCGAGTCAAGACCGGACCAGAAAAATGCACAAAAAGTCCAATTCAAGACCTTGATTGTAATTGTGTCAAATCGCCACCATAATAAGAGTTGAAAATGTCCAGTGTTTCTGTGTGTTTATATTTAGACATTCAGAATGCAAGCTGAGGGCAAATAGGGAGCCACTCTACAACTTCCCCAATCTCCAACTTACTAATAGTGAGAATGCTAGCAAAGCAAGGAAATTCTGACGAGCGCAAACAAAGCTTGAGGATATTTTTTCAACGGAAGTAGAGGACAGTAATGTTGAAGTAGGAAGCCCAGGTAGGTAAAAAGCTATTGTGTCCTAAATTAAGTGTGGATAGTAGGCCTGATGAAGTGGTTTCATGCGCTTACTGAATGGGAGCTGATAATTATTAATAGTCTCGGGAAGAAATGACGAGTCCTGATTTGTCCGAGACCTAGTCGAGACTGAGACACTCAATGCGTGGTCTGGAGACCGGTCTCGAGTACTACAACACTGATTTTGACTATAGCATTTAGGCTTTAATTGACTTTGTGGACTAGCCAGGTACATGGAATCTGGATATGTGTATTAATTCAAATGACTCTCTGCCCTTTCCTATGTGACGTGTGTTCAGAGAGGAGCGGAAGGACCCCCTCTCAGCGCTGGCCCGGGAGTATGGGGGTTCCAAGAGGAACGCACTGCTCAAGTGGTGTCAGAAGAAGACTGAGGGGTACCAGGTATGTGTTGTTCAGTCAGAACAGACGGGTTGGGATGAGAATGATATCTTGGGTGTTTCACCTCATGTCACTACTCGCTGCCGCCGGGGCCTAGTGGTTAGAGTGTTGGACTAGTAACCGGAAGGTTGCGAGTTCAAACCCCCCAAATCTGTCGTTCTGCCCCTGATCAGCCACTGTTCCCAGGCCGTCATTGAAAATAAGAATATGTTCTTAACTGACTTGCCTGGTTAAATAAAGGTAAAAATAAAAAATAAAAATAATTTATTTTGTTAAATATCTCAACAGTGAGACTGATCCTAAGGATGTTTCTTTTTAAGTTAAAATATATTAGTAACCGGAAGGTTGCGAGTTCAAACCCCCGAGCTGACAAGGTACAAATCTGTCGTTCTGCCCCTGAACAGGCAGTTAACCCACTGTTCCCAGGCCGTCATTGAAAATAAGAATATGTTCTTAACTGACTTGCCTGGTTAAATAAAGGTTAAAAAAATATATATAAAAAAATGACAGCGTTGAATAGCGTCAGAATGTCCTTTATTCTTCCAGAGGTCTAGTTGATTGAGTTTTAAAAGCCCCTCTCAGACACCTATATCAGTGCATCCTTTATGCTCTCTTTTTCAAGTCCTAAACCATTCTCGATGTCATGAGGACTTGTCAGTTTTATTGTGTTGTCCTTAGGGTTCCTCTCCTACTCTAAAGCATGGGATTGGACCAACAGTGCCTGGGAACGGCTTCAAGCGTCATCCAGAGAGGGAATAAACATTTAGCTACTATAAATCAACTATATTGATTTGTTGAATTTTCTATCTAGGGCACGTTTTTAAGACTCACTCTATCATATTGAAACAGCTTTGTTTTCAATGGTCTTGTTGGTTCTGGTGCAGAGAGTGAATGGTTGTCATGGTTCCCCCTTTACAGAGGTCCTCTTTAGGAATTGTGCCAAATTACACACGTCCTTTCAACTGCCTGACAGAAAAGCTGTGGTTTGCCTGGCTGGGAGGAGAGCATTGGGATGTAATGCATTGCGCTAGTGGGATGGAAACTAACCATCTTTGTTTTTTGTGGGGAATTCTTTTGTTGTTGCTGAGGAAATAATCCTGCCAGGATTATAATGTGCTAACAGAAATCTAGTTTCTATCGCACTCTTTCTCTCTACCACACTTGCTGTCTCGACCAACTAAGTGCTCGGCTATGAAAAGCCAACTTACATTTACTCCTGAGGTGCTGACCTGTTACACCCTCTATAACCACTGATTATTATTTGACCCTGCTAGTCATCTTATCTGCCGGTCATCTATGAACGTTTGAACATCTTGAAGAACTATCTGGCCTTAATGGTCATGTACTCTTTTAATCTCCAGCCGGCAAAGCCAGAAGAGAACTGGCCACCCCTCTGAGTCTGGTTCCTCTCTAGGTTCCTGTCTTTCTAGGGAGTTTTTCCTAGCCCCTGTGCTTCTACATCTGCATTGCTATATCTGTATAAGCACTTTGTGACAGCTGCTGATGTAAAAAGGCTTTATAAAATATATTTGATCATTTCTTCTGGTCAGAATAACTTGAGCAGACACATCATACTCAAATCAACATACACTGAGTATACAAAACATTTAACACCAGCTCTTTCATGACATAGACTGACCAGGTGAAAGCTATGATCCCTTATAAATGTCACTTGTTAAATCCACTTCAATCAGTGTATGAAGGGTAGGCGATGGTTAAAGAAGGACTTTTAAGCCTTGAGACAATTGAGACATGGATTGTGTACAATATGTGTGCCATTCAGAAGGTGAAGGGGCAAGACAAAAGATTTACAGTGCATTCGGAAGGTAATGACATTTTTCCACATTTTATGTTACAGCCTTATTTTAAGGTTGATAGATAAATAAAAACTCTACGCACAGTATCCAATAATGACAAAGCGAAAACAGGTTTTTAGACATTTTGAACATTTCAGAAACAGTTACCTTATTAACATAAGTATTCAGACCCTTTGCTATGAGACTTGAAATTGAGCTCAGGTGCATCCTTTTTCCATTGATCATCCTTGTGATGTGTCTACAAATTTGCTGGAGTCCACCTGTGGTAAATTAAATTGATTGGACATTGAACATGATTTGGAAAGGCACACACCTGACCGTGCATGTCAGAGCAAAAACCAATGATGAAGACCGCTTGTCTGTCAATGTTGGTTATTGAATTATTTCATCTGAGCTCCTAGAGTGTGCAGCTCTCCTTTTTCAAGTATTCTACTCCACTAACCAGCATCTCGCCTAAACAGGTGTGAGTTTATTTCGCTTCCGGAGCAAAAACCAAGCTATGAGGTCAAACGAATTGTTCGTAGAGCTCAGAGACAGAATTGTGTAGAGGCACAGATCTGGGGAAGGGTACCAAAACATTTCTGGGGTTATTTTTTAGCGGCAGGGACAAGGAGACTAGTCAGGATCGAGGGAAAGATGAACAAAGCAAAGTATACAGAGATCCTTGATGAAAACCTGTTCCAGAGCGCTCAGGACCTCCGACTGGGCGAAGGTTCACCTTCCAACAGGACAGCAACCCTAAGCACACAGCTATGACAATGCAGGAGTAGCTTCCGGACAAGTCTCTGAATGTCCTTGAGTAGCCCAGTCAGAGCCCGGACTTGAACCCGATCAAACATCTATGGAGGGACCTGAAAATGGCTGTGCAGCAACGCTCACCATCCAACCTGACAACTTGAGAGGATCTGCAGAGAAGAATGGGAGAAACACCCCAAATACAGGTGTGCCAAGCTTGTAACGTCCTACCCAAGAAGACTCAAGGCTGTCAAAGGTGCTTCAACAAAGTTCTGAGTACAGGATCTGAATACTTATGTAAATGTGATGTGTCAAGAACTGCAACACTGCTGGGTT
Source organism: Oncorhynchus gorbuscha (assembly GCF_021184085.1). Lineage (NCBI taxonomy): Eukaryota > Metazoa > Chordata > Actinopteri > Salmoniformes > Salmonidae > Oncorhynchus > Oncorhynchus gorbuscha. The sequence goes on from NC_060176.1 coordinate 61,611,657, forward strand.
TTTCACACTCAAAAGTTTCCCTTGTGTATCAAGAATGGTCCCTTACCCAAAGGACATCCAGCCAACTTGACACAACTGTGGGTAGCATTGGAGTCAACATGGGCCAGCATCCCTGTGGAACGCTTTCGACACCTTGTAGAGTGCATGACCTGATGCATTGAGACTGTTCTGAGGGCAAAAAGAGGTGCAACTCAATATTTGCAATGTGTTCTTAATGTTTTGTACACTCAGTGTATACGACCTCATCCTTCAGAGAAACGAGGTCATTCTCATAAAACGGCTTGTTCTTGGGGAACACAAGCCTGTTTATTTGAGACATTATAGCCACCAGTAGGATGAAGCAGCATGGTGCTTTTAGGACCAAGGTCTGGGACCTGACCTAGTTATATATTGTATTATCAATACCAAACTCCTCCTGCATCCCACATGTCTTTACACTGTACATTTGCACTACAATGAAAATAACCCTTTGCACCCCTTTCTGGCAGAACATCGACATAACAAACTTCAGCAGCAGCTGGAACGACGGCCTTGCGTTCTGTGCTGTGCTACACACCTACCTGCCTGCTCACATCCCCTACCAGGAGCTCACGAGCCAGGACAAGGCAAGCCTACAATGAATTATTCAAGAAATGCAGTGGAAATGCCTTTATGTGCAAATATTGATATAATAACATCATATCGAAGTAAACTCTGAGTCACAAGATAATATGGGCCTACCACCACGCGGAAAAGCATCAAAAGTTTATTTGGTTGAGTGTACGGTAATAATGCTAATTTACAATAGGCTAAATATCAAAGGTAGGCTATTATGTGAATGCTGATGACATGATGATCGGTGCTTGGCTGCTAAATATTAAATAAAAGTCTTGCTCTTTTAAAATCATATATCCCCCTGTCCACTTTCAGCCAAGTCCAGAGAGCGTGTGCTAAAACCAGGTTGTGCAAGTTTGCTATTTATCGCAACAATTTTTGTGACAAAGTCATCATTAGAGTTGAAGTTGCGATGGAAGCCCATTTAACTTAGTTTTTTTATTCGGTACATGAGAACATAACCACAAGTCACTTTATCTGCACCGTGTCGGCACGCACGTGCTTTATCTGCACCGTGTCGGTTTGATGGAAACTCGGGTGGGAAAATGTGCATATTGTTTTTATGTAGGTTTTTGAATATTTACATATCTCTCACCAATTGGATGAGAACCTAGCTATTGTTTACAGTTGTCTCATTAATCTGTCATCAGGGATCATTATAGTGTGTTTTTGTCTCCCTATCTTTAGAGGCAAAATTTCACACTAGCCTTCCAGGCTGCAGAGAGTGTGGGGATCAAGTCCACTCTGGTAAGTGAAAGATTAACTGAACTGAATATTTTCACAGGATTATATTCAAAACTATATCTGACAGCTTTAAAAAAAAATCTAATTTTGAATAGAGAATCTTTCAGGATCATTTCACCTTTAAAAATCACCACAATGTCACTGGCAAGGTTGTGAATTGTGGCCTGCTATTCTATTGCATGTTGAGGATGGTATGTTTTCTGTGAGGCGTTGAGATTGTGAACTGTACTCATGGCTCTTATAGGCACACTCCTGTAGAGAGGATCTTTAGGATGAAACTGCCTTCATTGAGCAGGCTTGCAGGTGCAGTTTCATAGCATCACCTGGACAGCTATTTTAGCCCTTCTCACAAAATAAGTCCTCACATGAGTGTATATCACTATCCATAGCTAGGTATAAAGCAGGCCCTGTGTGAATTGTCCTGACATTTGTTTTATAGGTTCACTTGGTTCCAGAAATAGAAGATACAAGCTCTTATATTCAGAATTTATGCCACAAAAGCACTTTTCTGACCTCCACAGTTATTTCTAGTCAGATTGTTGAACTCTGACCTAGACAACAACAGCATGTTATTTCAAGTTTTTATAGAAATAAATGATACAAAGATGAACAAATGGCAAGGACTTTTTCCAAGGCATTATGTGTCTTAACGACAAAGCTTCTGTCACCCCCGTGGTCTCATTCTCTGCTGCAGGACCTCAATGAGATGGCCAGTACTGAGAGACCAGACTGGCAGAGTGTGATGACCTACGTCACGGCCATCTACAAGTACTTTGAGACCTGATGTGATTTCCCCACCCAACACTGCAAGCACAACCTGCAGCCCTGCTCGGAAGCTCCTCTGACCTCACTGCACTTCCAACACTTCAACTCGACATTCAACTCTGGTGTTATAGCTCACTTCACTGAACCACCCCTCATCCCAGCCGTGCCACACTCCGGCCACTGTCTCTGGTCTAGAGGCCTGCTAGTTTTGAATCACCATAAGAAACATACAAATAAGCTCACTGCAAGCTATTCATGATATGGCTATTGTGAACAGTCTTGCCCTTTTCACTGACACCTTATGTGTGATGGACACACAGCTTAAGGCCACTTCAAGCACCTATTCAGGGCCTGCTCTGTTGGGGATTCTATTTTTACTCTGATCCGTTACTGGATAACCCGGTTGAGATGACCCTTAATCCAAATGATCTGGTTAAACCAGTTGGAGAACATGCTACAGACTATCCCAGTCGCTGTGCCTTGCACCCAGCCTTTACTCTTCTAGCCAAGGGGTTATCCAAAATGTTTCAGCCAAACCATACCCATTGTGTGTAGTATGTTCATGGCACTTATTTTCTATGGAAATAACAGGGACAAATGGAACACTTTGTCAGGTGCAGGTTCATCTTTTGTCATGGATTAAGTGCCTGTTTAAATCGCATCACTGACTTCCTAAGAGAGGTTGTAGCAAAAATGTCTCAATGAAACTGTTTCAATGCTCCGTGCTTTCAAAGCATCTTTGGAGAAATCGAAGTGAAGCTTTTTAGAAACACTAGTTATTGAGCAGTTGTATGAAAAACACTAGTTATTGAGCAGTTGTATGAAAAACACTAGTTATTGAGCAGTTGTATGAAAAACACTAGTTATTGAGCAGTTGTATGAAAAACACTAGCTACATCATAAGGGATAAAGCTGTCAGGTGCTCTCACGATCACCTGTTAGATTCAAGCTACAATGTTGATGTGCTTTTGGTCTGTTTTTAGGAGCGTGAACATTGCTACAGTAGCATTTTGTATTGGTAACAGAGACCAATGAACTTTACGGGACCAACACAATGCCTCTCTGTGACAGCTTTCTCACATAGAACTGTCTTAATCCTGAACCAAAAAAAGGAATGTGTTTTTTCTTTATGTGAAGTCTAGGGCTAGACTTGGCAAAAGCCCTGGTTCTTGGTGATTTGATTGGACTGTTTGGACAGGATGTTGAGTCTCAAGGTTAAACATTCTTCATAGTCACTTTTGTTGTTGTCATCAATCAAGATTGGTAAAGTTTTTCAATTGCAAAATGCATCAGTTTTGCTGCTGGACCCAAATGTATTAACATATTGTTAGTGTTGACACATTACTTCCACCAACAGCAGACTGATTTGCATTCCATACATTGAACTCCCTGGATTGTTCACAGTCCAGTGCTCTTGAACTATAAGATTGATGTTATTAGATACTCTGAGCTCAACTCACAATGGATTTAACTAATTGTGTGTGTGTGTGTGTGTGTGTGTGTAAACAAACTTTTTGTAAGTTGATATATTCCATCTTGCCAGTAACATTTACCTAGCCTACAAAGAAATGCTTAAGTAACACCTATGTAAATTATATATCTGCGCTATCTTCACCAAATTTACTTAATTGATATAAAGCCTTACTAACATTAATGTGGAACTCAATTCTATGTAGTTTACATAGTTGGCAAGAAAGATATTGGAATGAAGAATGACTGTCATGTTATTGTGCCTCTGCTTATTAGTTTCTGTGGGTTTATTAGTGTGGTTTAATCCATCATCCAGTATAGCGAGGCAAGTGTTAGAAATGTTAAAGGACATTATATATACAAAAGTATGTGGATACCCCTTCAAATGAGTGGATTCGGCTATTTCGGCCACACCCGTTGCTGGCAGGTGTATGGAATCAAGCACACAGCCATGCAATCTCCATAGACAAACATTGGCAGGAGAATGGCCTTGCTAAAGAGTTCAGTGACTTTCAACCTGGCACTGTCATAGGATGCCACCTTTCCAACCAGTAAGTTTGTCAAATTTCTGCCCTGCTATAACTGCCCCGGTCAACTTTATTATTATTTTTTATTGTGAAGTGGAAACGTCTATGAGCAACAACAGCTCAGCCGCAAAGTGGTAGGCCACACATGCTCACAGAACGGGACCTGGAGTTGGCTCACAGACGTTGGCTGGAGTGGTGTAAAGCTTGTCGCCATTGGTCTCTGGAGCAGTGGAAACGCATTCTCTGGAGTGATGAATCACACTTCACCATCTGGCAGTGCGACAGACAAATGTGGGTTTGGCGGCTGCCAGGAGAACGCTACCTGCCCGAATGCATAGTGCCAACTGTAAAGTTTGGCGGAGGAGGAATAAAGATCTGGGTCTTCAGGCTGCTTCCAGTGAAGGGAAATCTTAACACTACAGCATACTGACATTTTAGAGAATTCTGTGCTTCCAACTTTGTGGCAACAGTTTGGGGAAGGCCCTTTCCTGTTTCAGCATGACAATGCCCCTGTGCACAAAGCGAGAAATATCTAGAAATGGTTTGCACAGAGCCCTGACCTCAACTTCATAAAACACCTTTGGGATGAATTGGAACGCCGACTGCAAGCCAGACCCAATCGCCCAACATCAGTGCCCGACCTCAGTAATGCTTTTGTGGCTGAATGGAAGCAAGTTCCTACAACATCTAGTGGAAAGCCTTCCCAGAAGAGTGGAAGCTGTTATAGCAGCAAAGGGGGGACCAACTCCATATTATTGCCCATGATTTTGTAAGAAGATGTTTGACGAGCAGGTGTCCACACACTACATAACCAAAAAGTATATGTGACCAATCTATGACTTCATCACACTGCTGCACTGATATCTCTCATAAGCTCATAACATAAGCTGGCTTGTTGCCTTTTTTTTCCGACCACACTACTGTATAATTTCAGAATGGTACAGGAAGCTGTGGATGCTCCCTCGTTGCCATACCACCTTAGTTTAGGCCACCATACATCTACGATATAACACACTTGCATGTGGCGATGAAACTTTTGAGGGACTTTAAAAAATAAAAATTATATATATATTTGAAAGCACATTAACTCTGGTCTGCTTGCCAGGCACTGCAGGTGATTGAAGCACTCACTGACCAAGCACAACTAGGAGAAATGACTTAAATGTAGGAGCATGGGTGGTCGTTTTTTTTCGATCAGTGTGGTTGGAGAGTAAGACTGTGTGGTTTAAGTTGTAGGGAGGGATTGTATGGATGAACACTAATTTGTGAGAGCGCATGAGCTGTGATTTTGTTTTGTACAGTATTTACTGTTGAACATTGAATAGTATGTTACCTCTAAATCTCATGTATTCATATTTCCCATTGCCATTACTGCAAACTTGTGGCTAAAATCTGACTTTCATTGGATCCAAACAGTAGTTGGTTTGCTATGATTCTATTATGTGAAGCTCCTCTGCTACTTCTTGCCAAGTACACAATGTAATAATAATTGGGTGAGTATGCTTATATTTGTCCTATTTCACACATGTACAAGTGTGTATTATACGCATGTGAATTTGAAATGTTTTTTGCATATCTCTAAGACACCCTCAATGTCTCTTGATCGTGTTCCAATGTATATTGGTATTGATAAGTGGTACAGTGCCATCAAAGTATTCATACCCCTTTGACTTATTCCACTTTTTGTTGTTACAGCCTGAATTCCAAATGGATTAACTACATTTTTTTGATCACATCTACTGCACACAATATCCCATAATGACACCGTGAATGCATGTTTTTAGAGATTTTTGCAAATGTATTAAATTAAATACTGAAATATCTCGTGTTTTCACACCCCTGAGTCATTTCTTTGTAGTAGCACCTTTTGTTAGTGATTACAGCTGTGAATCTTTCTGGGTAAGTCTCTAATAGATTTCCACACCTGGATTGTGCAACATTTGCCCATTTTTATTATTTTCTAAATTCTTCAAGCTCTGTCAAATTGTTTGTTGATCATTGCTAGAGAACCCTTTTCAGGTATTGGCGTAGATTTAAGTAAACTTACTCGGCCCCTCAGGAACATTCACTGTCTTCTTGGTAAGCAACTCCAGTGTATATTTGGCCTTGTGTTTTAGGTTATTGTCCTGCTGAAAGGTGAATTCATCTGTGTCTAATGGAAATCAGGTTTTCCTCAATTTTTTCTGTGCGAAGCTCAATTCTGTTTCTTTGTTACCCTGAAACTCCCTAGTCCCTAACGATTACAAGCATACCCATAACATGTTGCAGCAACTACTATGCTTGAAAATAAAAAGTGGTACTCTAATTTGTTGTATTGGATTTACCCCAAACGTAACACTTTCTTCAGGGGATAATTATTGTAATTTTTTTGCCGTTTTACTTTAGTGCCTTGTTGCAAACAGGATGCATGTTTTTGAATGTTGTATTCTGTACAGGCTTCCTTATTTTCACTCTGTCAATTAGGTTAGTATTTTGTAGTAACTACAATCTCAGTTTTCTCTTATCACAGCCAATAAACTCCATGCAACCTATTATGTGAGTTGTTAAGTTCAGGAGTAAAAATGTGCTTATTTAGGCCATAACAAAAGGGTTGAATACTTATTGCCTCTGTTTTAGCTTTTCATTTTTAATTATTTTGTTTTAAAAAATCATCTAAATTGCACGATTCCACTTTGACATTATAGTGTTGTGGGTAGGCCTGTGACACACATCTCAATTTAATCCATTTTAAATGCAGGCTATAACAGCAATGTGGAGAAAGTCAAGGGGTGTGAATACTTTCTGAAGCCACTGTATATGTTGTAATTTATGAGGACTGAAACCTTTCCCTAACATTATAGATAATACAATGTCAAAATATCAGACGATCATCTTGACCACTGAAGAACATACAGTTGAAGTCTGAAGTTTACATACATTTTAGGTTGGAGTCATTAAAACTTGTTTTTCAACCACTCCACAAATTTCTTGTTAAACTATAGTTTTGACAAGTTGGTTAGGATATCTACTTTGTACATGACACGTCATTTTTCCAAAAATTGTTTACAGACAGATTATTTCACTTACAATTCACTGTATCACAATTCCAGTGGGTCAGAAGTTTACATACTAAGTTGACTGTGCCTTTAAACAGCTTGGAAAATTCCAGAAAATTGTCATGGCTTTAGAAGCTTCTGCTAGGCTAATTTACATAATTTGAGGCAATTGGAGGTGTACCTGTGGATGTATTTCAAGGCCTAACTTCAAACTCCGTACCTGTTTGCTTGACATCATGGGGAAATCAAAAGAAATCAGCTAAGACCTCAGAAAAAGAAATTGTAGACCTCCACAAGTCTGGTTCATCCTTGGGAGCAATTTCCAAACGCCTGAAGGTACCACATTCATCTGTACAAACAATAGTACGCAAGTATAAACACCATGTTACCACGCAGCCATCATACTGCTCAGGAAGGAGATGTGTTCTGTCTCCTAGAGATGAACGTACTTTGGTGTGAAAAGTGCAAATCAATCCCAGAACAGCAAAGGACCTTGTGAAGATGCTGAAGGAAATGGGTACAAAAGTATCTATATCCACAGTAAAATGAGTCCTATATCGACATAACTTGAAAGGCCGCTCAGCAAGGAAGAAGCCAATGCTCCAAAACCGCCATAATAAAGCCAGACTACGGTTTGCTACTGCACATGGGGACAAATATCATACTTTTTGGAGAAATGTCCTTTTGTCTGATGAAACAAAAATAGAACTGTTTGGCCATAATGACCATTGTTATGTTTGGAGGGAAAAGGGGGAGGCTTGCAAGCCAAAGTACACCATCCCAACTGTGAAGAAAGGGGGGTGGCATCATCATGTTGTGGGGTTGCTTTGCTGCAGGAGGAACTGGTGCACTTCACAAAATAGATGGAGTCATGGGGAAGGAAAATTATGTGGATATATTGAAGCAGCATCTCAAGACATCAGTTAGGAAGTTAAAGCTTGGTTGCAAATGGGTCTTCCAAATGGACAATGACCCCAAGCATACATGCAAATTTGTGGCAAAATGGCTTAAGGATGACAAAGTCAAGGTATTGGAGTCGCCATCACAAAGCACTGACATCAATCCTATAGAAAATTTGTGGGCAGAACAGAAAAAGCGAGTGCGAGCAAGGAGGCCTACAAACTTGACTCTGTTTGTTATAAAAAATATATTTCACCCTTTATTTAACCAGGTAGGCTAGTTGAGAACAAGTTCTCATTTACAACTGCGACCTGAACAAGATAAAGCAATGCAGTGTGACACAAACAGAGTTACACATGGAATAAACAAGCGTACAGTCAATGACACAATAGAAAAAAAGAAAGTCTATATACAGTGTGCAAATGGCGTGAGGAGGTAAGGAAATAAATAGGCCATAGTAATTACAATTTAGCAAATTAACACTGGAGTGGTCGATGTGCAAGTAGAAATACTGGTGTGCAAAAGAGCAGAAAAGTGTTTGACCCAAGTTAAACAATTTAAAGGCAATGTTACCAAACACTCAATTAGTATATGTAAACTTCTGACCCACTGGGAATGTGATGAGAGAAATAAAAGCTGAAATAAATAATTCTCTCTACTATTATTCTGACATTTCACATTCTTAAAATAAAGTGGTAATCCTAACTGACCTAAAACAGGGAATTTTTACTCTGATTAAACTTCAGGAATTAAGAAAAACTGAGTTTAAATGTATTTGGCTAAGGTGTATGTAAACTTCCGACTTCAACTGTAGCTAGTGCTTGAGTTCATTCAATAAGTTGCTAATTTTCCATGGCTTCTTTAGACTTTATTTTGCTCAGCATGTTCTTCTGCTTATTTTTTTCACTACATCACAACAAATGTGAAAAGAACTTCAAGCATGTTTGATTTTGTTTTACGGGTCCATTTGTTATAAGTTCATTTTGTTTACTTGAAAGGTTTTAAATGTTTCTAAGCCTTTCTTTTCTTTCTTATTAATGGTGCTTTTTGCATTCAAATGAATGTCATTCTTGCCAGAGTTTTACTCGGTAATAAAGAGACCAAGAGATCCATGGCGTCTTATTCTGGTTTTAAGAAGTCATGGTTGCCACTTAATTGCCGAAGGAGTATCTTGAAAGAAACACGTGTCCTGGTGATTTGATACTGATAATAGAAAGAGTATGGTGTTGTGTAGGGAAGTAGACCAAATGCTTGTGTATTATGATCCTCTTTCTCCTTTTTAGAAATGGTTGATTAAGGTTTTCTATATGTGTTTACATTTTATTTTGCAGAAAGTAATATTAAAGGATCACTGCAACAGGTACGTGTTTTGTGAACACAATTGTTCATGTGGTTATTTCAGTCATATCTCCTTTTTATAGAGTAAAAGGCTATGATTTAACTGTAGCACTATATGTGTTATAATCAGATTGCTAGTCTGAAGTTTTTAATGAAGGCACTGCTAAACAAAACTTAATTCCTTGAATCGTCTCTTATGAAACAGGAAACAGTAATACTCTGTCTCTGATTCTCTGTAAGAGGGCATATTAAACTACTGGTGTGATTTAGATCATGGTATTATATCAAATTAGATTGGGACATTCATTGTTTGATGAAATAGTGTTTAATTCAGTCAGCTAGCCAGTGGGATTTGGAATACAGCCAGCAGCCTTGTTCTGGTAATTATTTATACATACATACATACATACATACATACATACATACATACATACATACATACATACATACATACATACATACATACATACATACATACATACATACATACATACATACATACATACATACATACATATAGTAAGAGTCAAACGTTTGGACACACCTACTCATTCCAGGGTTTTTATTTTTACTATTTTCTACATTGTAGAATAATAGACATCAAAACTATGAAATAACACATGGAATCATGTAGTAACCAACAAAGTGATAAACAAATCCAAACACATTTGAGGTTTTTCAAACCAGCCACCCTTTGCCTTAATGACAGTTTTGCATACTCTTGACATTCTCTCAACCAGCTTTACCTGGAATGCTTTTTCAACAATCTGGAAGGAGTTCCCGCATATGCTGAACCACTGCTAAGAGCATCTTTGGGGGCATGTTCGGTTTTTTACATGATCCAGTTGGGGGAGCAGTCCAGTTCCCTGGCGCTGAAATCGATGCCGCTCTCATCTTATGCAAACACCACTTTCATGTGAAACGTAGGTTAGGCCTATACATTTCGCAGACTATTTTCTTTGAATAAAAATAACACAGTCTACAAACTAACCAAATTTCGTAACCTTAATTGATTACAACCCCGGTTGTTGTTTTGTTTCTCCGCAGTGCTTTAACACACTGCAACACAATGTTTTGACTTGGTCCCGGTTTCCTGATAACGATGGAACTTTTGAGGCTTATGATTGTTTTCATGATACATCTTTCCTACAATGGCCGAAGATGTAACTTGTGTTTCCCAAAACGCCACGCAGATAAAACTGTTAAGTGCGTCATTGGAGCATGTGTCGATACTGATAGGATCAAAAGAAAAGGAGTGCTGCTCTTGAATCAGCTTTCTCCTTTCAAATCATTCAGTATCTCACAATACTGACGATGGATAAACTTCTAGAGAGATATTACCGCCTACGGCTACAAATGTTGAGGCGGCTTAATCTAATGATTACCCGATGTCACAACAAGGCCAAAAAGATCATCAAAAACATCAACCACCTGAGCCACGGCCTGTTCACCCTGCTATCATCCAGAAGTAGAGGTCCGTACAGGTGCATCAAAGCTGGGACCGAGAGATAGAAGCTGTTTTTCAATCTCAAGGCCATCAGACTGTTTAAATAGCCATCACTAGCCTGCTTCCACCCGGTTACGCAACCCTGCACCTTAGAGGCTGCTGCCCTATAGACAGACTTGGAATCACTGGCCACTTTAATGTTTATGAACTGCTTTACTGATCTCATATGGATATACTGTAGTCTATTCTACTGTATTTTAATTCATACCACTACGACATAGTTCTATTTATATATTTCTTAATTCCATTCTTTTACTTTTAGATGTGTATTCTTGTGAATCGTTTTTAGATACTAATGCACTGTTGGATCTAGGAACACAAGCATTTAGCTACACCCGCAATAACATCTGCTAAATATGTGTATGTGACCAATAACATTTGATTTATAGGCTATTTGGAAGAGTTGGAATAAAACAAAACTTTATTCAGAGCAAACAACAAATGTAATGTTATGCTGGTGAATGAGGACCCAAAAGCGACTTGGCGAAAACAGAGTCTTTATTCCAGTAAAGGAAATAGGCAATACTCCTGGACAATCAGAGCAGAAAACAAAACATAAAAAACTTAATTCCACTCGTAGTGACGAGGACAGACTGGAGACTCGACCATTAACTGTAGGTTGCCTCGGGAGGGCACCGACCGTAGCAGACTCAGACACCTGCTCACACGCAGCATCTGAGGGAAACAAGACACGACAGGGCGAGACAAAGACACAGCACGGCGAACAATATACAAGGATCCGACAGGACAGAAACGGAAAACAAGGGGAGAAATAGGGACTCAAATCAGAGGGCAAGATAGGGAACAGGTGTGAAAAGACTAGATGATTGAGTAGGAGAATGAGGAACAGCTGGGAGCAGGAACGGAACGATAGAGAGAGGAGAGAGAGGGAGGGGGAGAGAGAGGGATAGAAAAAGGGAACGAACCTAATAAGACCAGCAGGGGGAAACGAACAGAAGGGAAAGCATAATGACAAGACAATATAAGACAAAACATGACATGTAAACACCTGGAGTTTGCTAAACGGCATTGGCACTTAGTGATAAAATAATTTATATGTTTGAAGATGATTAAATAATTCTACCCTGAAACGTAATCATTAGGGAGTATAGGTTATGTAGCATGTAGAAGGAATAATTACAGTATTAAACATAAGTCCAATTAGGTTGGACTGGGAAAGAGAGAAATGTGTGTGTGCCTAAGAAAATACAGAAGAACAATTAAAGTGTGTTTGAACCGACCTGGCTAGGACTCTGAGAAACTTATGAGGACAGGGAGTACTTCAAATCAAATGTATTTCTATAGCCCTTCTTACGTCATCTGAGATCTCAAAGTGCTGTACAGAAACCCAGCCTAAAACCCCAAACAGCAAGCAATGCAGGTGTAGAGGCACGGTGGCTAGGAAAAACTCCCTAGGAAGGCCAATACATAGGAAGAAACCTAGAGAGGAACCAGGCTATGAGGGGTATCCCAGTCCTCTTCTGGCTGTGCAGGGTGGAGATTATAACAGAACATGGCCAAGATGTTAAAATGTTCATAAATGACCAGCATGATCAAATAATAATCACAGTAGTTGTCGAGGGTGCAGTAAGTCAGCACATCAGGAGAAAATGTCAGTTGGCTTTTCATAGCCGATCATTAAGAGTATCTCTACCACTCCTGCTGTCTCTAGAGAGTTGAAAACAGCAGGTCTGGGACAGGTAGCACATCCGTTGAAAAGGTTAGGATTCCATAGCCGCAGGCAGAACAGTTGAAAATGGAGCAGCAGCACGGCCAGGTGGACTGGGGACAGCAAGGAGTCATCATGCCAGGTAGTCCTGAGGCATGGTCCTAGGGCTCAGGTCCTCAGAGAGAAAGAGAAAGTTAGAGAGAGCATACTTAAATTCACACAGGACACCAGATAAAGACAGGAGAAGTACTCCAGATATAACAAACTTACCCTAGCCCCCGACACATAAACTACTGCAGCATAAATAATGGAGGCTGAGACAGGAGGAGTCAGGAGACACTGTGACCCCATCCGATGATACCCCCGGACAGGGCCAAACAGGCAGGATATAACCCCACCCACTTTACCAAAGCACAGCCCCCACACCACTAGAGGGATATCTTCAACCACCAACTTACCATCCTGAGACAAGGCCGAGTATAGCCCACAAAGATCTCCGCCACAGCACAACCCAAGGGGGGGCGCCAACCCAGACCGGAAGTTCACGTCAGTGACTCAACCCACTCAAGTGATGCACCCCTCCTAGGGACGGCATGAAAGAGCACCAGTAAGCCAGTGACTCAGCCCCTGTAATAGGGTTAGAGGCAGAGAATCCCAGTGGAGAGAGGGGAACCGGCCAGGCAGAGACAGCAAGGGTGGTTCGTTGCTCCAGAGCCTTTCCGTTCACCTTCACACTCCTGGGCCAGACTACACTCAAACATATGACCCACTGAAGAGATGAGTCTTCAGTAAAGACTTAAAGGTTGAGAATGAGTCTGCGTCTCTCACATGGGTAGGCAGACCATTCCATAAAAATGGAGCTCTATAGGAGAAAGCCCTGCCTCCAGCTGTTTGCTTAGAAATTCTAGGGACAATTAGGAGGCCTGCGTCTTGTGACCGTAGCGTACGTGTAGGTATGTACGGCAGGAGCAAATCAGAAAGATAGGTAGGAGCAAGCCCATGTAATTCTTTGTAGGTTAGCAGTAAAACATTGAAATCAGCCCTTGCCTTAACAGGAAGCCAGTGTAGGGAGGCTAGCACTGGAGTAATATGATAAAAAATGTTGGTTCTAGTCAGGATTCTAAGCAGGCATATTTAGCACTAACTGAAGATTATTTAGTGCTTTATCCGGGTAGCCGGAAAGTAAAGCATTGCAGTAGTCTAACCTAGAAGTAACAAAAGCATGGATTAATTTTTATGCATCATTTTTGGACAGAAAGTTTCAGATTTTTGTAATGTTACGTAGATGGAAAAAAGCTGTCCTTGAAACAGTCTTGATATGTTCGTCAAAAGGGTCCAGAGTAACGCCAAGGTCCTTCACAATTTTATTTGAGACGGCTGTACAACCATCAAGATTAATTGTCAGATCCAACAGAAGATCACTTTGTTTCTTGGGACCTAAAACAAGCATCTCTGTTTTGTCCGAGTTTAAAAGTAGAAAGTTTGCAGCCATCCACTTCCTTATGGGTGAAACACAAGCTTCTAGCGAGGGCAATTTTGGGGCTTCACCATGTTTCTTTGAAATGTACAGCTGTGTGTCATCCACATAGCAGTGAAAGTTAACATTATGTTTTCGAATGACATGCCCAAGAGGTCAAATATATAGTGAAAACAATAGTGGTCCTAAAACGGAACCTTGAGGAACACCAAAGTTTACAGTTGATTTGTCAGAGGACAAACCATTCACAGAGACAAACTGATATCTTTCCGACAGATAAGATCTAAACCAGGCCAGAACTTGTCCGTGTAGACCAATTTGGGTTTCCAATCTCTCCAAAAGAATGTGGTGATCGATGGTATCAAAAGCAGCACTAAGGTCTAGGAGCACGAGGACAGATGCAGAGACTCGGTCTGACGCCATTAAAAGGTAATTTACCACCTTCACAAGTGCAGTCTCAGTGCTATGATGGGGTCTAAAACCAGACTGAAGCATTTTTGTATACATTGTTTGTCTTCAGGAAGACAGTGAGTTGCTGCGCAACAGCTTTTTCTAAAATATTTGAAAGGAATGGAAGATTCGATACAGGCCGATAGTTTTTTAGATTTTCTGGGTCAAGGTTTGGCTTTTTCAAGAGAGGCTTTATTACTGCCACTTTTAGTGAGTTTGGTACACATCCGGTGGATAGAGAGCTGTTTATTATGTTCAACATAGGAGGGCCAAGCACAGGAAGCAGCTTTTTCAGTAGTTTAGTTGGAATAGGGTCCAGTATGCAGCTTGAAGGTTTAGAGGCCATGATTTTCTTCATCATTGTGTCAAGAGATCTAGTACTAAAACACTTGAGTGTCTCTCTTGATCCTACGTCCTGGCAGAGTTGTGCAGACTCAGGACAACTGAGCTTTGGAGGAATACGCAGATTTAAAGGGGAGTCCGTAATTTGCTTTCTAATGATCATGATCTTTTCCTCAAAGAAGTTCATGAATTTATTACTGCTGAAGTGAAAGCCATCCTCACTTGGGAAACTCACCTACTGTTTGTGTGTATGTATGTGCGTAGGATATCTACTGTTTGTGTGAAAGTATGTGCGTAATTAAGGAGCCTGGTATAAAATGGATGTCTTTGTATTCTTGACTTTAGAACGTTCTCTGAATAAACTGTACAGACCTTTTGCATAAAGCTGAGTCTTTGCCTAATTATTATTATACCCACGGTCTTACAAACCTCGGGGATTGGTCAAAGCTATTGATTGATTGATAGTTACTATCATTGGGATTGAAAATTCTCATGACACTTAGATTGGAACTGGGTGCTATGTCAGATAAGATGTAAATAGAGCTTTTTGTCTACACACACCAGTGGTGGTTTTGGCTTTGAAGGAAGGATGCATATGCAGAAAAGAACCTCATACCTACTGTAAAATATGGTGGTGGATCTTTGATTTTATAGGGATGTTTTGCTTCCACTAGACCTGGGGCTCTTGTTAGGGTCAACAGCATCAATAACTTACCAAGTACCAGGACATTTTAGCCAAAAACCTGGTTGCCTAAGCCATGAGGCTGAAACTTGGCCTCAAGTGGATCGTAAAGCTAGACAATGACCCAAGCAAACATTAAAATCCATAAAGAAATTGTTAATTTACCACAAATTCTACATTTTGCAATGACCATCTCGGTCTCCGGACTTGAACCCCATTGAGAACCTGTGGTTTGAATTGAAGAGGGCAGTCCATAAGTGCAGACCGAAGGATATCAAGGCTCTGGAAAGATTCTGTATGGAGGAATGATCTGAGTTCTAGAAAAAGGCTAAATGTTAATGTTGTTATCCTCACAAGGGCAAGGTACACAAAGTATTGAAAAAAGGTGCTAATAATTGACACCTTTTTTAAAATTACTTAAAACATATTTGAGCAATTGTATAAAATATACTTTTTTTCCGTAGGCCTACAATATAGCTCAGTATTTGTATTTATAAAGTATTTTTTGCCAATCATTTTGGAGGTGACTAGCTAGAATATATCAGTTAGCTAACCATTTACAATAACAGCAGTTCTATCGGGAATCAAGGTAAGACCCAGATGCAGACATGCCAAATTGACAATGGTTTAATATTCCAACAGGGGCAGGCAATAGACAGGTCAAGGCAGGCTAAAACCAAAACAACTGTCCGTTTTCTCAGTGTAGAAAAGTAATTATCCGCACGAACA
Source organism: Oncorhynchus gorbuscha (assembly GCF_021184085.1). Classification (NCBI taxonomy): domain Eukaryota; kingdom Metazoa; phylum Chordata; class Actinopteri; order Salmoniformes; family Salmonidae; genus Oncorhynchus; species Oncorhynchus gorbuscha. The sequence continues at coordinate 61,627,886 of NC_060176.1, forward strand.
CAACACCGATCACGTGGTGTAAATCTGGTCAGCCTGAGGTATTGAACGGAGAATCGGTAGTGAAACAGTGGGAGCGGAGCGCACAAGTAGCCTAACAAATTGAGTTTCCCATTTCTTATTCTTCACAACGGGGTTTCGAGGAATTATATTATTTTATTAAGCGATGATTATAAATATGGTGAAAACTAATTTCTAAAAAGATTGTAATTCATTTCGAATACGACGAGGCATACATTTAAAAAGGTACGTTATTTTTATTGAACATAGAATTGGATAGAAGTCAAGGGGTTTGCATTTAGATTATTTTAACTATTTAATGAATAGCCTAATTAAACATTTTGTTAGACAATGTACGTTTATACAACAGTTAGTGCTGGTGCAATCTAAAGGATTTTCGGCCAGGTACACAGACACGGGACAGCCTATGCAAGGTTTACAGTGCCTTCAGAAAGTATTCACACCCGTTGACTTCTTCCACATTATGTTGTTACAGCCTGAATTTAAAATGGATTAAATTGACATTATGTGTAACTGGCCTTCACACAATATCTCATAATGTCAAAACGGAATTATGTTATTTGACTTTTTTACAAATTAATAAAAAATGATAAACTGAAATGTCTTGAGTCAATAAGTATTCAACCCCTTTATTATGGCAAGCCTAAATAAATTCAGGAGGAAAGATTTCCTTAAGTCACATAATAAGTTGCAATAACTCACTCTGTGTGCATTAATAGTGTTTTAACATGATTTTTGAAAGACTACCTCATTTCTGTACCCCAAACACACAATTCTCTGTAAGGTCCCTCAGTCGAGAAGTGAATTTCAAACACAGATTTAACCACAAAGACCAGGGAGGTTTTCCAATGGCTCGCAAACAAGGGCACCTATTGGTAGATGGGTAAAAAAAATAAAAGCCAACATTTAATAACCTTTTGAGCATGGTGAACTTATTAATTACACTTTGGATGGTGTATCAATAAACCTGGCCACTACAAAGATACAGGCATCCTTTCTAACTCAGTTGCCAGAGAGAAAAGAAACAACTCACCATGAGGCCAAAGAGGATTTTAAAACAGTTACAGAGTTTAATGGCTGTGATAGGAGAAAACTGAGAATTGTAGTTACTCCCCAATACTAACCTAAATGGCAGAGTGAAAAGAAGGAAACTGTACAGAATAAAAAATCTTCCAAAACCTTCATCCTGTTTGCAGTAAGGTGCTAAAGTAAGCCTCCTAAATATGTGGCAAAGAAATTAACTTAATGGTTTGAAATCAAACACAACACATCACTCAGTACCACTCTTCATATGTTCAAGAATGTTGGTGGCTGCATCATGTTATGGGTATGCCTGGTTCAGTATGCTTTCCAACAGACACTAGGAGACAAATTCACCTTTCAGCAGGACAATAACCTAAAACAGAAGGCCAAATACAGGATACACTGGAGCTTACCAAAATGACGTTGAATGTTCCTGAGTGGCCTCGTTACAGTTTTTAATTAAATCGTCTTGACAATCTATGGCAAGACTTGAAAATGGCTGTCTAGCAATGATCAACAACCAACTTGACAGAGCTTGAAGAATGTTGAACAGAATCATGTGCAAATATTGTACAATCCAGGTGTGCAAAGCGCTTACATACATGGATTAATTCATAGATAATAGATGAATAAAATTGAGTTAGAAGGGTGAACTAGAAATCCAAACACTTGGAATTCTATCCAATTTGGAAAAATGTCTAAAAACATGTTTTCACTTTGTCATTATGGGGTACTGTGTGTAGATGGGTGAGATTTGTTGTATTTTTATAGATTTTGAATTCAGACTGTAACACAAGAAATGTGGAATTAGTCAAGGGGTATGCATACTTTCTGAAGGCACTGTATATTATGGATAATTGTGCCCAATACATTTTGGGAAGTTTTTTAATCACTTTATGTATTTCTAGATATTATGTTTACACAGATCCCCTTGTGTGTTATGTTGTTTGTAAATCATTGTATTTAAACATGAATGTGACTGTCCTTGTCTAGCAGTGTATCAGTGTTTTGTTACTCGTCATGTTTTGTGTTTTTTGTGGACCCCAGGAAGAGTAGCTGCTGCTTCTGCAAAAGCTATTGGGGATCCAAATAAACAAATACTCCCTCTTTGATAGGGAACTACAAGATGGAGGTGAGTAGATAGTTAGGGATACTAATACTGTCACTTACTGGTAAGGATAATGTTGATGGGTGTGCCAAGTATATTAGGTTTCCATTTTACCACAGTGGTTTTACCTCTCCAGGTAAGTGTATTAAAGTGGGAGTCAGATTCCTTATGTTCTCTGGTTTCCTCAGCAAACAGTCTTACATGAAGCTATTAATGTGCACTTATTGAGGCCCTGTATTTTCAGTTGGTTTATCTTCATGGGAATTATTTAATTAGCTTTTTGTGTCAAGCCTGAACATATTTTGTGTCAAGCTTAAAGTAACTGTCCAGATAAAATCTAACATTTATAAATTCATATTCTGTTAACTCATACACAAATAATGTTTTTGTTTCATGCTCATATTTGTGACCAAAGCATAAATTTGATATAACGTTTTTTTTTTTTTTTTTAATGTTTGCTATTTCCTCATAGAGGATGATGTCATCGATGAGCTAGCCAATCAGTGGTCTACTTACATAATTATTTTATGACCCATATACACCCACACCCTTCTGTTGTTGGGGTACGTCTACACCATTCCAACACAGAAAAGATGCTTTTTAACATGCTTTATCATAATTTATTGGAATTACAACAATTTCACGTAATTAATGACCCTTCATATTTCATAGAAATCTGGAAACACTAGACAGTTACTTTAAATAATACTTTAATTAAATCTGAGATGCAGTATCAAAGCACTACGCTTGGTTTAAATCCAACCACCAGGGTCCACTGTTCAGCAAAATACAATCAGAGCTCTTGTTTGCTACAGCTGTTTCACAATGGAATAAAAATGAATTTAACATTATAGACTATACTTGGACTATTCATACCCCTCAAGTGCTGTCAAAGGGGACAACTGAAATACCCTGTTATTACCTCGTTTTTGTCTGCTGTTGTAAGGTGACTGAGATAGGGTCACATATGCAGTCACATTGAGATGTCACTTCTAATCCAGTTGTAAACTCTATATTGAAGGTACCACTCTGTGTGAGGGTGAACAAAATGTTGCCTTTTCTTTTCACGACTGCATTATAGGCTTTTTGCAATGCAAAGGGTTTTTCCTACAGTATACTAGTCTATGGCTATCAGATCTGTTACTGTTGGGTTACATGTGCTCCAAGACTGACACTATTTGCAACAGCAGCCTCTGTGCCTTATACTGTATGTGTGTGATAAATTTAAAACAGTAACTGAGATTGGTCGGAAAAAACCTCAGTCCCACCTGAATGGAAATGTTTCTGAGAGCAAAGGCCTTTCAGTTCCATCACAACTGCTCTCTCCTGAAACCATGAGTAACCTCAGAAAACATCATTGGCTTCACTGTGGGAATTCTCCATAAACATGATCAGAGTTCTGTATGAAAGGAGTTTGTAAACCTTTTCACACTCATATATAATTCCAGGGAAATTGAGCGTGGCACAGTGACCACAGTTGATTGACAAATTAGACCTTGTTTAAAACAATTGTCATTTCAAGTGTAGATTATGCCTGCTGTAATCCCAAAGCACATACTGTACTAATTTAATTGTTTTTATTCGTTTTTTTGTTTTTCTTAAGCGTGACGACACCCTTCTCTAACGAAATTTGAATGCTTAATTTGGTGTCCTCATTTAGTGATTCTGTCTCTGGATGTCCTCAAGACTACTTTCTCCTTATCAGGCAGGGGTTGGATGATCTCAGGGGGACATAGAAAATTCCAGTCCCTGAAGCATCTGGCTGCTTCCTCTCTCTGGTACAGCTGACATTTAACTGTCAGTGTGATAGTGGCTCCATAACACCACCGTGTCATCATGGCATTATTTCCTCTAGCCCTGGTTTACAGTTTAGTGACTGTTGTTAATGGTAAAAAGGAGGATTGGTGGAAAGTCAGTTATCATGTGTTAACATGACCACTGCAGTTGCTCAGGTAGTGTAATGTAGTCAGTATACTGTAGTCAGATGTCAGTGCTTACTATTGCAGATCTTGATGTTGTTTCGGATCAAATATCAATGATGATGACCGGCAGTTGTATGGGGAATGCAGTACATTGTCTATGTAAAGTAAACAGTACAATTGTTATTTGACTTGCTACATTGGAAATTCCAGAGTATCATGGCAGACAATACATTGTAATTTATTGTTTGACTTCAAATGTGGTTAATATTTGATGGAAAGTCTCTTATTCACTGGTATTTTGTGTAGTCATTTCTGAATTCAGCATTTCCACTTTATTTACTCTTTCTTCCCTTTATCAGCAGCAGTATGACGCCCATGTGATCACTTCCTGGCTCAGTCTGAGCCCCATCTGAGTTTCACAGGGCTGAATCTTCAAACAGTGGCGGTGAAGGACTTGAGAGGAGAGGGCCAGAAAAGGACAGCAGATACCATAACAGAAAGGAGACTGTCATGCCTTATATGTTAAGTGAGGAGAATGCCTTAGCCTTTGGACTGCTTATCTGACCACCAACTGTGTGGGACTTCTAAGAGGCTTTAAGGTGAAGTGGTCTCTGTGTGGAGAGCTCAGCCATAGTCCCAGGCAGTGAGATACACCCTATAGAGTAAGTGAACTGCTGCCAGGCTGCAGCTATGGACCTTGAGGAGAATGGTCCTCCCTCCTCCTCAGTGACCTCGCTGCTCTTCTCACCATGCTGAACGATGCTGCGTCTGTCATCTACATTGTGCTGGAGCTGCTGATAGCTGTACTGTCTGTGTTGGGCAATGTGCTGGTCTGCTGGGCCGTCTGTCTCAACAGCAACCTGCAGAGCATCACCAACTTCTTTGTGGTGTCCCTGGCGGTGGCAGACATTGCTGTGGGAGTGCTGGGTATCCCCTTTTCCATCGTCATCAGCACAGGCTTCTGCTCCAACTTCTATGGTTGCCTCTTCATTGCTTGCTTTGTGCTGGTGCTCACCCAGAGCTCCATCTTCAGCCTGCTGGCCATTGCCATAGACCGCTACATCGCTATCAAGATACCCCTCAGGTCAGTTCCAATTGTATGACCATAACAGAGAGTGTGCTAACCATTTTAAACATATTGCTGCTGCCGCGCTGCTTTCCACTCCCATATATGGAGAAAGAGGTTAGACCAGGGGTGAGCAAACAACTTTTGGGGGGAAAGTATTATTTTAGGTTAAAAAAAGTAGAAAGTATGTAGAAATGATATTGGACCCTTTATATTTTAAATAACTGCCATATTTCTGTCCCGCAAATTGATGCTGACTAACAAATTGGCCCACAAGAAATCGGAGCGGCCAAATTTCAAAATCCCTATGTGGCCCTCGAGTCAAAAAGTTTCCCACCCCTGGGTTAGGCTTTTCAAAGATTTAAATCTACCCTTTGAGGCTGTATAGGGTTATTGATTGATTTGCCTACCCAGGTTGCAGGTACATTGTGTAGTTCATGCTTTATGCCAGTAGCACATTGCTACATTTTTCTTAATCTTAAAATCTGTGTGAGATATTTTCAGAATAGAGTAGCAGAGGACCGTGCTATTTTTAAATGACCTTTAGGTTTTTGGACCAAATGGCCAGATGAGCTTTTGATTTCCGCAGTGGAACCAGCTATAGTCTCCTAGGAGGCCATCTCACCCAGTTAACTGCAATCTCCTCTTACTAATAGTTTATACAGACCATGATCCCCATTCAGAACTATAAGCATGTAAAAAATAAAATAGCTGTTCAGACTAGTCATTTATTTTCCTTGATATACAAATATAAATTACATTATTCCCTAAAATGTATTATTAATCAGTAATTACTAATACACTTTCTGGATAGTGTGTGTAGATTGTTGCTCACACACTCTTTTCAACCTCACTCCTACCGGCATATTTGATAGTGTGCATTACCTAAAAACAACATGCCATTCATTCCCTTTTTATTGCGTCCAAGATTGCTGTTCTGTTGTGTCCCTGGGATGTGTTAAGGGCATTTGTGCATGTCTGTGTTGCTGCACAGGGGGGGTTGCTGTTTTCTCACAGCTAACCTTTCAACCTCAACGTCTAGAGAATGTGACAGAAACAGGCCCAAAAAAATCAGCTGCACTCCCACACTGACCAACAGACACTTGAAATAGACTTCCCTTCTAAATACTGACGTTTTGTTTTTAAGTTTCTTTTTATAACTTAGATGAGAGGTTTTCCCATAAAAAGATAGTCTAACCACATTTCCATCCAAACATTTCATGCAGATGAATTAACTGACGCATGAAACAAGTCACAACCGGGCAATGTTATATATGCCGACAGACAATTTGTTAGTTCGACATGGTGGGATCTCTTTGTGTCTATAAAATTAATTATGCAAGAAAAGCAGTGCAAATGCCTTTATGCGCAAATATTGATATAATAACTATCATGTCGAAGTAAACTTAGAGTCACGCAATGATACACCATATATACAAGAGTATGTGGACAGCCCTTCAAATTAGTGGATTCGGCTATTTCAGCCACACCTGTTGCTGACGGGTGTAAAATTGAGCACACAGCCATGCAATCGCCATAGACAAACATTAGCAGTAGAATGGCCTTACTGAAGAGCTCAGTGACTGTCCACATGGCACCGTCATAGGATGCCACCTTTCCAACAAGTCAGCTTCAAATTTCTGCCCTGCTAGGGCTGCCCTGGTCAACTGCAAGTGCTGTTATTGTGAAGTGGAAACTTCTAGGAGCAACAATGGCTCAGCTGGAAATGATAGGCTACATAAGCTGACAGACTGGGACCGCCGAGTGCAGAAGCACATATTGCGTAAAAATCGCCCGTCTTCAATTGAAACACTCACTACCGAGTTCCAACTGCCTCTGGAAGCAAGGCCGGCGCAATAACTGTTCATCGGGAGCTTCATGAAATGGGTTTCCATGGCCGACTTGCCGCACACAAGCCAAAGATCACCATGCGCAATGCCAAGAGTCGCCTGAAGTGGTGTAAAGCTCTCCATCATTGGACTCCAAAGTGATAAATCACGCTAAACCATCTGGCAGTCCGACGGACAAATCTGAGTTTGGCGGATGACAGGAGAACGCTACTAGCCCGAATGCATAGTGTGAACTGTAAAGTTTGGTGGAGGGGAAATAATTGTCTAGGGCTGTTTTTTTATGGTTTGGGCTAGGTCCCTTAGTTCCAGTGAAGGGAAATCTTAATGCTACAGCATACAATTACATACTAGACAATTCTGTGCTTCCAACCCAAGTTTGGGGAAGGCCCTTTCCTGTTTCAGCATGACAATGCCCCCGTGCACAAAGCGAGGTCCATACAGAAATGGTTTGTCGAGATCGGTGCGAAAGAACTTGACTGGCCTGCACAGAGCCCTGACCTCAACCCCAACATCTATGGGATGAATTGGAACGCCGACTGAGAGTCAGGCCTAATCGCCCAACATCAGTGCCCCACCTCACTAATGCTGTTGTGGCTGATTGGAAGCAAGTCCCCGCAGAAATGTTCCAACATCTAGTGGAAAGCCTTCCCAGAAGAGGGGATGCTGTTATAGCAGCAAATGGGGACCAACTCCATATTAATGCCCATGATTTTGGCATGAGATATTAGATGAGCAGGTGTCCACATATTTTTGTTCATGTAGTGTATGTTGTGTTGTCCTCCCACTACGACTCGGGAAAGCATGCAGTTTATTAGGCTACAGATGAAAGAATTGATGATGAACTTCACAGTGTGGTGGATGTTAAAGGTGATGAGCTTGATGCTCCTTTCCAATACATATCAAGGGTCTTATTCTGGTGACATGATAATCGATGCTTGGCTGCCATTTGACAAATAAAAATAATATTGCTCTTATCCATAATAATCACATAATGTAGGTAGCCTACCTGCTGTATCTGTGAGCTGTTGGCTAGAGTGCATGTGTTATAAGACTGGAGTGGGCACTTTTGCTGAATACCACAACAGTTTTTGTGACAAAACCATCAGTAGATTTGAAAATGTCATCATGCACAGCCTTTTATCTGCAAAAAGTATGTTTGATGGAAACATCTCTGGTGGGAAAATGCGCATATTGGTTAATAAAGATTTTAGAATATTCTCATTAAAATTGGTCGCAAATTGGATGGAAACCTAGCTAATGATATGCCCACTATTATAGTGTTTATTATTTAACTCACTATCCCTTAACCTCTGGGGGAGTCTAACCCTCCAGAGAGAACTTATCCTCCTCCAGCCAAGAGAGCCCATAATGTGTGTCTTACTGACAGTCCATATCTTTATTATTCCCACAGGTACAATAGCCTGGTGACAGGCCAGCGTGCCAAGGGGATAATTGCTGTCTGCTGGGTGCTGTCCATCATCATCGGCCTGACCCCGATGCTGGGCTGGAATAAGTTCACTGAGCGCCCCAACAGCACCTGTCCCCCAGGCCTGATGGAGTGCCTGTTTGAGGATGTGGTGGTCATGGACTATATGGTCTACTTTAACTTCTTCGCCTGTGTGCTGATGCCTCTGCTACTCATGCTGGTCATCTACCTGCGGATCTTCATGGCAGCTCGGCATCAGCTGAAGCTCATAGAACTGAAGGCTGTCCACGGGGGGAAGTCCCACTCCACCCTGCAGAAGGAGGTCCAGGCGGCTAAGTCGCTGGCCATCATCGTGGGCCTGTTTGCCATCTGTTGGCTGCCGCTGCACATCATCAACTGCTTCACCCTGTTCTGCCCTCAGTGTGCCCGCCCGCCCCTCTGGATCATATACGTTGCCATCATCCTCTCTCACGGCAACTCAGTGGTCAACCCCTTCATCTACGCAAACCGCATCCAGGAGTTCCGCCACACCTTCAAGAGGGTCATCCGCCGCCATGTCCTGTTCCGCCGGGATCCGTTTGACATTGGTGGCAGCAGCCACACCTCCACCCACAACAGTATCAGCGGCTCAGTAAGGGCTAAGGCCAATGGCCTCCGCTTCGATCTCTTTACCGAGTATAGCAGCAGCAGCTGTGAGAGCTCCCACCACTGTCATAGCCATACCAAACCTGCAGGTGGCGGTCTGAAGCCAGCGCCCATTCACAACCACCCTCTTACCGTGATTAGCTCCCACAATGACAGGGAAAGCCCCCCTGTGCCACAGCCTCTCAGACAGACACATACACACCCGTTATGTCATCCCCTGCAGTATGGGGACCAGCAGCAGCAGTCTCACAATGGTCCGGAGGTGGAAGAGGTAAAGAACAGGCAGGATCTCTCCCCTGTCCAGGTCAAAACACTGTTCTATAAACATAAAACCTGCTTCACTGAGCTCACTGAGGTGTTATAATGGACACAGAATGGGCATTAGACAGCTACAAAGGATCGTTATCACCTGGCCTTTGGTGTGAAATTACTGCTGATGTGTACATTGTTTTGGAGTCAGCTCATAGTAGATTACTGGGCAGTCAGGCTCACAATCTGAGGATCAGAGTTTGGTTGTATCCAGATGGTGTAATTCCACATACTTGGAGGCATTCTATCGCCAAGGATTGTAACCGTTGGTCCTGAATGAGTACGAAACGAGGACCTACACAAAGGCAAGCATACAAAGCCTACTGTACATTCACCATGCGGAAGAGAACAACTTATTTTGGGGGCATGAACAATTCTATTTAAATTTGCAAACAAAAATCATTTTAGTTATTTATGGAAGAAACGTTAATGTGACTCGAATGGTTAAATGTGATTCTGTTTACGATGTTTATTCTCTTGCTCTGTGACATGTCTGGTGCTTAAATCGGAATCCTCACAATTGACTTTTGTTCTATGATAACTGGTGAGGTTTTATTAAATCACCTTTATGATGAATCTTGTGTGTTTGGGGATGGCAGGGATGTTCCAGGTTCGTGATGAGGGGACGGTACTACTGCATTGATTTAGAATGTTTGTGCCCCATACAGATGGACATGATAAGAGCAATCCCTTAGATGTTCAGGTTTATGATCTTGCAAATGTATGAATGCTCAAAAAATGATAATGGTTTTAAACTATTTTGAGGAATATCTAAACTACTGGGCACTTTCTCAACTTGTCTAACTGTCAGTAACACAAACCAAAACTGTTGAGCTGATCGTTGAGATTACACAGACAATTAAATGGCCAAAATAATTCATCAATGACACATACAGCTTACATTTTTCACTGAATATACTCTCAAGAGTTACATAGCTATGGCATTCTCTGCATTTTCACATTTTCAGATGCAATACAGGACGCAATACCTCCTGTTTGAAAATAAATATTTATATGTAATTGTCATTTCTAAGTGTATTTGTTTGCGTTTCCATGTTGCACTGTTTACGCATTACAATTACTGTACAGCTTTCCCAACTATTGATCAATAAGCTTTCCCAACTATTGATCAATAAGCTTTCCCAACTATTGATCAATTAGCTTACCCAACTATTGATCAATAAGCTTTCCCAACTATTGATCAATAAGCTTTCCCAACTATTGATCAATAAGCTTTCCCAACTATTGATCAATCAGCTTTCCCAACTATTGATCAATCAACTATTGATCAATAAGCTTTCCCAACTATTGATCAATAACTATTGATCAATTTCCCAACTATTGATCAATCAAACTATTGATCAATAGCTTTCCCAACTATTGATCAATTTCCCAACTATTGATCAATCAGCTTTCCCAACTATTGATCAATCAGCTTTCCCAAATATTGATCAATAAGCTTTCCCATATCAATCAGCTTTCCCAACTATTGATCAATAAGCTTTCCCAACTATTGATCAATCAGCTTTCCCAACTATTGATCAATCAGCTTTCCCAACTATTACATTTACATTTAAGTCATTTAGCAGACGCTCTTATCCAGCTTTCCCAACTATTGATCAATCAGCTTTCCCAACTATTGATCAATAAGCTTTCCCAACTATTGATCAATAAGCTTTCCCAACTATTGATCAATCAGCTTTCCCAACTATTGATCAATAAGCTTTCCCAACTATTGATCAATCAGCTTTCCCAACTATTGATCAATCAATATCAATGACTGTAAGTCGCTTTGGATAAAAGCGTCTGCTAAATGGCATATATTATTATATATTATATCAATCAGCTTTCCCAACTATTGATCAATAAGCTTTCCCAACTATTGATCAATCAGCTTTCCCAACTATTGATCAATAAGCTTTCCCAACTATTGATCAATAAGCTTTCCCAACTATTGATCAATAAGCTTTCCCAACTATTGATCAATCAGCTTTCCCAACTATTGATCAATAAGCTTTCCCAACTATTGATCAATAAGCTTTCCCAACTATTGATCAATAAGCTTTCCCAACTATTGATCAATAAGCTTTCCCAACTATTGATCAATTAGCTTTCCCAAAATGGATCAATAAGCGCAGAGAAAGTTCTAGGGCTCACCATGGCTTTGCTCCAAGCAGGGAGGAGTTTTGGACAAAGGGAAGTGAAGCTCCGGAGGCAGGCTTGCTGGTGAGTCTGAGGAGGGAGCAGACTAGAGCAGACAGGCCCTCTATGGGATTTATGTCCCCTATCACAAGCTGTGAGATCCTCAGATTTCTCAAGCTTTCCCAGCTTTTATCCAAATTCCCTGATGATTCCAGGTTACAGGGTTACAGGGCATTCTCCTTTTGATATTCTCTCACGGGCTTCCTGAAATGACATTTGAATGTTTTTTAAAGATGCTCCCAGCCTAGTTGACTGGTGTTTTCTGCACAACAACATATTGTCTCTCCCCCCATTTCTGACATAACTAAATCAGATTTCAACAACCCACCCTTTTAGCTGTGGCCATTCTGACCAATACATCTCTCACTCACCACTTGTTTTACAGTGTCATCCTCACTCACATTTATTTTTATTCCAGTGTTACTGTACTAACCTCCACTGTTAATATAAGAAAACGTAGGAACATGTATGCACTCACTACTGTAATTCGCTCTGGATGAGACCGTCGGCTAAATGACTCAAATCTAATGTAAAATTATATACCTGTGACTGTCCTAAGTGACCTGGGGGGTTATGTTACCTTCCTGTCATGACTCAGTGATGACCATTGGTCCTGATACTGTACATGGTGTACTGTACATTTGGCCATGAGTAATGGTGCTCACTGAACAAGACTAATCTAATTCTGTCACTAAGTGGTTCTAGTGCCTCATTCACTGTACAATCTATCAAGTGTTCGATGGTCTGGTATTCTTGGCTCACCTGATTGATAGTGTGATTTGAGCAATGCAATTCTCTTCATGGTCATAGAGGGGGAAATACTAGTTTATTCATAGTTCAGTGTTGATGGTTTATCTCTCACCAGCCCCGCTTGATGTAGCATATACAAGTCAGCAGGCCTTGCCATGAATGGACTTAGGTCCTCAGATGATCTACTGTACCTGTCAGTGTTATGGTGGTAAGTAAAGATTGTGTGAAGTGTATTCAATACAACTTGTGTGGTATTTGTAAAGTAAGAGGAAAAGCTGATTCCTGCCCCTAACATCTTTAAGCATAAAGACAGAATATTGCTCTCTTAGAGTTGTTGTGATGAGGCTTGTGGTAACAACTGGCTTGCCATTTTAATTCGCTAGATAGTAGTGTAGCATTGTTTCTATAGGTCATACACAGTCTTGTTTTCAATTCCAGTTAGTGGTCGGCTGACAATAAGTCATCCCCCACAGTATAGCTGTTAGACCACAGTGTTCAACAAGTAGCAGTAAAAACTCTGTCTGTATATTGACTCCATGGATACAAACAAAAACAGTCTCTTCACATAAAAGGCTTCCTGTCATCTCATCTTTTGAAAGGAGAAGAGAGAAGAGTGGGTGTCAGAGGGGTTATCGACACCATGGGGGAATGTGAGGTCCCTGCAACAGTTCAAAACTGTTTACATGTCTGGTTAAAATTCCAAACAGAATATTTACCCTGTCAACTGTCGGTTTGCTCAGAGCAACTGCAGAAGCCATTCACAATGGCCAATCCCTCAGTGCCAAAGCTTTGTCACTAAGTGTGATTGTAGTCAACAACATTGATTTAACACCCCCTATTGTGGCACTGTGTGCTTAGCCCAAACTCATTACTTCTTTTGGCTCTATGGAAGAGGCGAGTGCTTCAGCTGCTTGTAGCAACATTACAGGAGGGGGCTATAGAGGTCTGGTCTGAAGCATTTTGTATAGAGAGAAGGAGAAATGTTTGTCACAGTGCAGTTTGGAGGTAAGTAAAAGATGGCGCTATATCATCAACATGATTTGATTGAGCATAATTCCATCATCTCTGTGGAGGTCAACAGCTGACCTATAATGAAATGTCTGACATACGGTAATGGAGAGCTTTGTTGATATAAACGGATCATATGAGAATACAAACTTTAAGAAAATCATTGTGGGTATTTAGATGTGACAATCAGGTTACTTTAATGAAGTATGTGGTTATAGAAAGAGGACGTGTACAAAAATACTTCTCTTTTATTACTTTGAAAGAGGCCCAAACAGAATTGTTTAACCTGAACTGCAGGATGCTAAACTTCATCCACAGTTTGAAGGAGAGGTGTGATCTGGATCCTCAAGGTACTGTCCTGTACTTCTCCCATAGAGAAAAATAATTTACAGTTCAACTTCTGATGTGTTTCATCAAATATCACATTCCTAATTCAACCTGATAGTGTGGTTACAGTATGAAAGAGTGATACAAACAGTACTGGATATAAATTAAACCGTACATTGCAGTGTGAGGTTTAATGTAAACTCAGCAAAAACATAAACGGCCATTTTTCAGGAATGTCTTACAAACATAATTTGTAAAATTCCAAATAACTTAACAGATCTTCATTGTAAATGGTTTAAACACTGTTTCCCATGCTTGTTCAATGAACCATAAACAATTAATGAACATGCACCTGTGGAATGGTCATTAAGACACTAACAGCTTACAGATGTGTCAGGACCCGGTTACGAACCCGGGTCTCCGGAGTGAGAAACAGTTACTTAACCAACTGAGCCACGAATAGTCGGCAGAACCCAGAAGATGAGGCAGACACAGCAGTACTTGAGACGGTGTATTTAATTAAGTAAAAAGTGAAGTTCTTCAGGAAAACATGTAACTCCACAACCTCAAAAGGAATTCCACAAGAACAAAGGTAATCCTCCAAGACAAAAAGGTAAATCCACAAGGTGGAAGGCACAGCACAAAAAGCCTCAAAAGATACTCAAAAACAAGCAAACAAGAACAAAAAACAGAATTCCACAAGAGAGTCCACCGGGATCAACAAGAGATTCACAGAGTACTAGGGCTGGGTGCTAACATACAAACACAGAGCAAAGAACTGAGGAAAACAAAGGGTTTAAATACAATCAGGGGAAACGAGGCACAGGTGCAAATAATAATGGGGATCAAGGGAAAACAAAAGGTCAAAAGGCACAATGGGGGCATCTAGTGACCAAAAACCGGAACAACCCTGGCCAAATCCTGATAAGATGGTAGGCAATTAAGGTCACAGTTATGAAAACTTAGGACATTAAAGAGGCCTTTCTACTGACTCAAAAAAACACCAAAAGAAAGATGTCCAGGGTCCCTGCTCATCTGTGTGAGAACGTGCCTTAGGTATGCTGCAAGGAGGCATGAAGACTGCAGATGTGTCTCTGAACAATTATTATTACATTATTCAATTTCTGTTAGTCACATGTCTATGGAATTTGTTCAGGTTATGTCTCAGTTGTTGAATCTTGTTATGTTCATACAAATATTTACACGTTAAGTTTGCTGAAAATAAACGCAGTTGACAGTGAGAGGACGTTTCTTTTTTTTGCTGAGTTTATATGGTAACTCAGACAGATTTTTTCCTGACTGAGTAGATGTCATAAGTGAATATGTAATAGGCCGAGAGAGCCCAGTGTAAAGGTCACATTGAAGATGTACTCTGCAGACTGTGTGGACTTGATGGACAGGACAGGGGAGCTGGTGAACCTGAGTGACAAGAAGGAGAGCATGGAGCAGGCCAGCAGTCTGATGAAGAAGAGGCACAGCTACGTTCTCATACGCATCTGCAGTGAGTCTCTCAAAATATGGTGAAGGCACTAGGCTTCACATGTCCATATTAAAAATCCCATGGGATGAAAGTTTGGTTTCTCACATTGCTTTCCAAACACTATTACTATGCCTACTAATATGTTATAGATAGGTTGTTAACATGGCTGCAATAAATGTTATTATTACTAAAGATATTTTACAGTAATGAAACGGATTAACTTTAATTCACTTCATATTTTGCCCCCAGAAGGTGACGGGACTGAAGGGCAGAAGTATGTGCCACTCTTAAATGACCTGGACAAGAGCCATCCTGAGTTAGCAGGTAATGCCAAATGACTCTCTTGCCTAGTTACTGTACATGTGCACCGCCCTTCCCTTGAGCAAACCCACATCAAGTCTGATTTAAGACTATGAAAAGGGGTGGCTAATCTGTACGTTTGTATGTACTGTCTACACCCGTGTTACTGTTGCACAATTGTTCTACCTCAGAGGTCCTAAAGAAGCTGTCCAACCCCTGTAAGGAGCGGGACAGAAAGGCTGTTCCGTCAAGGAAAGGCTCTGT
Source organism: Oncorhynchus gorbuscha (assembly GCF_021184085.1). Classification (NCBI taxonomy): domain Eukaryota; kingdom Metazoa; phylum Chordata; class Actinopteri; order Salmoniformes; family Salmonidae; genus Oncorhynchus; species Oncorhynchus gorbuscha. The sequence goes on from NC_060176.1 coordinate 61,643,584, forward strand.
TAACCAGACCTGGAGCAAGGCCACCGCTGGAAACAAGAAGAGCCATTCTGGAAAACTTTGACTATGATGAGAGGAGAGGAAGAAAGGTGAAATGGTGGTGATGGACATGCATGAATAAAACGATGTGATCCACATACTAATACAGTAAATGTATTGGTGCTGTGGTACTATTCACTCCGATTCTTTTTTAACAAAGGTACATTTAGGTTGATAAATTAACATTCCAACATATCCCAACAGGTAATGTAAGAATGTTGCATGTCTGCTGTGCATACTAGAGGCTGGTATAGGTCCAGAAACGTTTTGTACTCATATAGGACTATGTGTGAGAGTTGGGCTATATGGACCACTTATTAAATGCATAAATCTACTTATCCATGTATTCACAACAATTAATGAAGTTAAAATAAAATAGAACAATTGTTGAACAACTAGTAAAGGTATACCACATCGTTTTCTATACAATACAAGCTTTGTCTATACTGTACCTGACCTGTCATAGACTTCCTAACTGTAGTCAGTGTAAAGCGTGACTCATCATCTTCGTGATGATATATGACAGAAAAACGTGATAGAATCGGACAGGTTGCATAAACATAGTCATAATAAAAATATGACTATGTTTATTTTGCCCAATAGACGACGGGGCGGGCTCACTGGGCTATCGGGTTCACTAACAGAAGCACAAGGTTTGGACAGTGGAACTTGTACAGAAGGAGCCTCACAATGCCGGGGTCTGAGTTTGAATCTTTGGAGAAGATACTGGAGACACATATTCCAGATGAGGAATTGAAAGAAGTGAAACGAATCTTTTTTGGAAAAGAAACCAAGTGAGTTGTTGTTGAATTCTGCACTCGGCCCTATCAGGCTGCAGAAGTCTCCTTGTCTGTATGCTGAGCCTGGTCTCATAGACTAGACGTAACATAGTAAAAGTAAATCCAGGGCATGCAAATTAGTATGATATGTAAAGTTTGGTACGGTTACATGAGACAGAAGGTTACTTAAGGCAAAAACAAAAGGAGAGTGGTTGGTCGGGGTGGATGGGTGAGCGCAGAGCATAATTTGAGACGGATCCTGCCAGAACAGGATCCTGCACCTCTCCGTTTTGGACTGTTTCATTCCGTAATCCCATTTGTCAAGATCTGGTATCTCTATTGCCATAAAAAATAATTGTCAGTTTGCAATGTAAAAATTATAATAAAAGCAATCAGAGTTCATTCAAGTTGCCTCCTCCGTAATTCTCCTGCCCCTTAAAAACGTAATGTGAAAAAGTGTCTGATATTCCACGAATTGATTTGAGTCGGGCCGGCCCGGGTTTATCGTTTGCGAAACATGTAGCCTATAGACCAATGCGTGGCCTTTGCTGTGGTGAGAGAGAAGCACACCTGTATCTCTCACATAACTTTTTATGATCTCTGTCCCTCTCTCTGCTCTGATGAACACGAGCCTGCAACTCTCATCTCTCCAGCATTACAGTTTCATAATTTATTTCCTTATAGAATCATAGCCGCAGGAAGGGAGCTGGATGTATCCCAGCACCCCTGATACATTTAAACACTTTTTCCAAAGTTATAGAATTACTGCTGCCTGTTCAAAAGTAAGTGAAATAATTCATAAGACTACTCCACGAGTAGGCCTATAATTTAGCCACAGAGGATCAATAGCTTATTTTATATTTTTGCCTCGCTGTTGATTGTGTGTAGCCCAATCACAATCGCCTACAGCTGGGAACGTGCAGAAAATTGTTCAGTGAACAGAACGTAGCTAAAACAGGCCTTTCCCAATATTTGAAATACAATCACCGGAAAACACAAATTGGAAAGTAAATGGCTCCTGTTGAAAAGAAGCTTGCCACACCTGTACAAAATGTGGAAAACAACACAGTGAAAGAAATGACAGGATAGCGTGTGCCCCAAACCATCACAGCACAATTGCTCCACTGTCTGTATGTCCCCTGTATACCTACTGTGCAAGTTAAGGTGATAGAAGATGGACTAAATTACAATACATAAAAGTTCAAGTTTAAACCGTCCCTTTGTAGTAGACAGAAAATGAGATGTCTTGTATTCTACTCAACTCATGACTTTTTTTTACAGTTCATATTTCAATTCCATACATTGTTGATATATCCCTTTCCCACCCCCTCCCTATTGCCCCTGCCTCACACAAATTCTTATATGTATTTATTTTCATTTAGAGGGTATTTTTTACATATTCTTTGAACATATCCCTTTCCCATTTTGAATGTATAATCAAGTAAAATAAACCTTTACCGTGTGTCATGTTTTGTCATTGATTATCATGTCTTGTCCCTGTGCTTCCCTTCTATTCGTTTCCCTCTGCTGGTCTTATTAGGTTCTTTCCCTCTTTCTATCTCTCTCTCTCCCCCTCCCTCTCTCCCTCTCTCGCTCTCTCTCTCTCTATCGTTCCGTTCCTGCTCCCAGCTGTTCCTCATTCTCCTACTACCTCATTTACTCTTTCACACCTGTCCCCTATTTTGCCCTCTGATTAGAGTCCCTATTTCTCCCTCTGTTTTCCGCTTCTGTCCTTGTCGGATCCTTGTTTGATGTTTGCTGTTCTGTGTCCTTGTTCCGCCCTGTCGTGTTTTTGCCTTCTTCAGATGCTGCGTGTGAGCAGGTGTCTATGTCAGCTACGGCCTGTGCCTTCCCGAAGCGACCTGCAGTCTGTGGTCGCGTCTCCAGTCGTTCCTCTCTACTGACGAGAGGATTTCAGTTTTCCTGTTTTGTATTTACCTAAGATAATATCCAGGATTATCGTTTTTGTTTAAGACTGGAATAAAGACTCTGTTTCTGTTAAGTCGCTTTTGGGTCCTCATTCACCAGCATAACACCGTGTCTCTTGTACTCATATATTTTGCACTTAAAACAATTCATGTTTTGAAGAGGGGACCACAGAAATGACAGGAAAGTCTGTATAACTGTCCCTTTGTAGAAGACAATTGTAAGCAATGCTTATATTCACACCCCACATTTGAGTGAACTACAAATTAGTAACAAATGTCAAACTTAAAACACATTTCAGCAATGTCCAAATGTCTGTTCCTTTGGAATAAATAATTGTTAGCATTGGTTAGACCCACATTGAAAAAATAACCGATGTCAGGCTGGGGAGTCACCTCAGAGCAGTTTGTCATAGGCTATAGACAATATAGCTCAGAGGGTCCTCCAAACACACAAGCCTCTACACTGTCTTGGTAGAGGGGAACAAGTTGAACTGTGAACAATACTGAACAAAAATGTCACGCCCTGGTCTTAGTATTTTGTGTTTTCTTTAATATTTTTGGTCAGGCCAGGGTGTGACATGGGTTTATTTATGTGGGGTGTTTTGTATTGGGGTTTTAGTAGGTATCGGGATTGTGGCTTAGTAGGGTTGTCTAGCATAGTCTATGGCTGTCTGAATTGGTTCTCAATCAGAGGCAGGTGATCATCGTTGTCTCTGATTGGGAGTCATATTTAGGCAGCCATATTCTTTGAGTGTTTCGTGGGTGATTGTTCCTGTCTCTGTGTTAGTTTGCACCAGTTTAGGCTCAGTCACTTTGGTTTTTCTTTTTACTTGTTTTGGAAGAAGAGAACGAGTGCCATTCTCCTTGCGGAGATGGTGCTAAATACATCAACACGGTCGGTCCCTGGGATTGGGCTGGCCAACACGATTCGGTTTGCTTGGAAGGAAAAGGAGTTGGAGCCTTTAGGACGGGAAACTTTTGGAAGGATAATAATGATGGGGATTCTAAAGTTGACGGTGAAGGACGTGTTTTGTTTCCAAGGCAACTCGTTGGAGGGAGCATACGACGTGGCACTATGTACAGAGGAGAAACACGATGATATCCTGAGAAGGGCAAGAGCAGTGGGAGGTGAGAGGCCGATGTGCCACTACGATATAACAAGCCTGGCGAAGAATAACTTTAGGGTTGTAACTGTCAACATTTACAACCCTTACGTTAAGGACGAAGAGGTGAGGGCTTTTCTGGGGAGATACATGGATAACGTCTCCTCAGCAAGGCACCTCAAAGACTCCCTTGGGTTTTGGAATGGGAGGAGAGGCTTCCAGGCCCTCCTCAGAGAGGACCCAAAGGGACATGGTGGCTATCTCCATCCTCCTGCTATGTTCTCCCTGGGGGCTGACAGGGGGACGTTGTTTTATGCACGTCAGCCCCCATTTTGCAGGCGCTGTATGGCCTACGGTCACATACTCGCCTCGTGCAGTACACAAAAATGCAGATTTTGTGCATCTGAGGATCACGAGGCGAGAGATTGTGACAAGCCTAAGACGTGCCATGGGTGTGGCTCGTCAGCACACCTGTGGCGGGGGAGCCCGGCCCGTCAGAGGTCATATGCGTCTGCGGCTGGGGGGAGCAGGAACGGGGTATGGGGGAAGAAGAGGAGGGGAAGGAAGCACGCCTCATGACCAGAGTTCGGGTCCAGAGGGGAAGGCCACAAGGAAGGAGGAGTAGCAAGAAGCGGTCGATGGAAGAGAGAAGGAAACTGAAGGCACGGGAGTAGGAGAACCAGAAAAAGCGGCGGAAGAAGGCAACCGAGTGGAGGAGCATGAGAGAGAAGAAAGCGAGGGAGGAGTGGTGGAGAAGGAGACGGTGGAAGAGAAGTGGACTGGGGGGAAAGTGCCCTGGTGGAAGAGATGAGGGGTGTGGTGGAGGAGCTGGCGGGGGGGGGTGGTATATCTCCACTGCCGCCATCACCAAAGAAGAGAATGAAGAGGAGGGGGCGATTGGCCGACAGTGAGGGGGAGGGGATGGCCAAGAGAGTGATGGGGGCGGGAGAAACCTCTGGGTTGCTGCTGGTTTCCCCAGGCCCTCAACTTCTGTTGGGTGGGGACACACCTAACAAGACTCAGGACTGGGTACAAAAGGAGGTGGGGAGTTTTTTGTTTGGGGACTCAGCCTCCCCAATTTTTTTCCAAACCAGCTGCAACACTGGGCAGGGGGAGGATTGTGGGGGTAGACCCAGGGTGCAGGGCACCCCGGAGCCAAATACTATTCCTGCATCCTGGGATGGTGTGATGGAGGAAGGGGGGGGGGTGTCGGGATTACGGATGGTGTTCTCACCGGTAGATATGGAGCAGGGGAGCATCGGGTGAGTCTCCTGTTTTTTTTTTTTTCTGTCTGGGTTTAGAATTTGAGTATTACATGTTTTTATTTTTTTCATGGAGTCTAATTTTACTTTTGTTAGTTTAAATGTAAGGGGTTTAAGGGATTTTGTTAAGAGGATGGCGGTTTTTAGTTATTTGGAGGGTGTGGGGTTTGATTTTTGTTTTTTACAGGAGGTTCACCTGAGGGATGGAGGGGATGTTATTAGGTTTAAGAGGGAGTGGGACAAGGGGGAGTCGGTTTGGGGTGTTGGGGGGGTGCACTCATCGGGGGTAGGGATTTTGTGTGGGCACAGGGAGGTAAAAGTGGAGGTTTCTTTTGTGGTAATGCAGGGGAGGGTTATAGGGGTGGATGTCACGAAAAGGGATGGTAAATTTAGATTAGTGGTGGTGTATGGGCCACAGGTGGTGGCAGACAGGAGGGAGATGGTGGACTGTCTGACGCCCTGTGTGTCACAAATAGGAAATTAGTGATAGGGGGATTTTAATACAGATTTAGGAAGAGGGGGGATAGCAGTGTGGGCGCCATTGCCAGGCTAATGGCTTGCCATGGTCTGGTAGATGGTGGTCTGCACACTACTCTGAAAATGGACAGTCCTACATGGCGCAACTCCAGGGGGGTTGAGCGGAGGCTCGACTATATTTTTGTACCCAGGTCTTTGGGTAAGTTGTCTGGGAGGCTGTTGCCTGTTTTCTTTTCGGATCACGACGGGGTGCTCCTGCAGGTGGGGTCGCCAGTCTGCCTCTTTGGTAGGGGGTACTGGAAGCTAGATCGGGATGTGCTGGAGGAGCAGGCTTTTGTTGACGGGTTTTATGGTTTCTTTTGGAGGCTTGAGGGCCTCCGGTCCATGTGCGAGGGGGTGTTAGAGTGGTGGGAATTAGTTAAGGTGAGGATTAGGGCTTTTATAATAGGGTATTGCAAGAGGAAAAAAGGGAGGAGAGGAGGGAGGTGGATCGTATCCAGAGGTTAATTGAACTTGAATACGAGGCAGGCAACCTCGGCGGGTCGTTTGACTGGGAGAGATCCGCAACCCTAAAGGCGCAGCTCAGGGAGTTGCAGGAGCGGAAGGCTCGAGCTTTCCTTGAGCGTGCGCATAGTGGCTTTCTAGAACATAATGAGACTTGTTCTGCTATGTTCTTTAAGTTGGTTAGGGCAAGACAGAGTAGGAAGGTAATGCATGGCGTTAGGGAAGAAAAAAGGTAATATAGTTAGAGAACCAGAGGATATGGTCAGGGTGACAACTGATCATTTCCAAGGTTTATTTAAGGAAAGGGAAATAGATGTAGAGCAGGGAAATGTGTTTTTAGAACACTTGTCCAGGCGGTTGCCGGAGGACATTAGAGAAGTGATGGAGGCCCAGATCTCACTAGAAGAGGTTGAGAGCGCTCTTAGGAGGATGGGAAAAGGGAAGGTGTCTGGGATAGATGGGCTGCCGGCTGAGTTTTATCTCAAGTTTTGGGGTATACTTGGACCAGTGGTCCTCGAAGTCTTGAAGGCCATCCTTGAGACGGGGGTCCCGGGGGGATCAATGGCTGTTGGTGTGCTATCACTTTTATATAAGAAGGGGGAAGTAACAGACCTTGGCAACTGGCGGCCGTTGACCATGCTGTGTGTAGATTACAAGCTACTTGCAAAGGTTTTAGCAAACCGGTTGCGCACAGCCCTTCCCTACGTCGTCCATGAGGATCAGACGTGCGGGGTAGAGAGCCGCTCTATTAGATGGAACCTACAGTTAGTCAGGGACTCCATCGCTTGGGTTGAAGATAGAGGACTGCCTTTAATGGTAGCAGCGCTAGATCAGGCGAAAGCCTTTGATCGCGTGAATAGATCCTTTTTATTCAGAGTGTTAGGTCGATTAGGATTTGGGGAGAAGTTCATAGGATGGATTCGTACATTATATGTCGGAGCGGGGTGCCGAGTTAGTGTAAATAGTCACTTGGGTGACGTTTTTGACCTCTCGTCTGGGGTCAGGCAGGGGTGCCCACTCTCGGCTCTCCTCTTCGTTCTGTACATGGAGCCTCTGGGGGCAGACACAGGGGGGGAAGGCTTGTTGATCCCTGGAAGTGTGTGTTAAGATGACGCAGTACACAGACGACACTTCCTTGCTGCTGTGCAAGGACTTGTGCCTGACAATGTCCCTTGCCATCTTTGGGGATTTCACCCGAGCGTCGGGAGCAGTTCTGAACCATGCAAAGTCTTCCATCAAGTTTTTCGGAAGATGGCGTGGTAGAACGGATGTGCCTGGGGGGTTATCTCTCTGTGAGGGAGCCCTGAGGATTCTCGGGGTCCATTTTGAGACCTCCGGCTCAGCGACGCTAAACTGGAACATGCGTATCGCAGTGGTACAGAGGAAGCTAGCAATGTGGAAGGCTAGGTATTTGTCTTTTATGGGCAAAGTCCTGGTCCTAAAGGTGGATGTGTTGCTGTCTCTTTTGTATTTGGCATACATCTACCCATTGCCGGCTTGTCTGAGGAGGCCTCTAGTGAGGCTTGTGTTTCAGTGTATGTGGAGTGGCAGGTGCGAGTGGGTCGCCAGGGCATGCATGATCTGTCCCATGATCTGTCCCATCGGGGAGGGAGGTAGGGGGGTACCACATTTCCCCCTCAAACAATTTTTGTTTCTTTCTTGTTAATGGAGCTTGCTCAGCCAGTGATACACCCGTCCGGTTACCTCCTGCGGGTGTTCTTCTCGTATCAGGCGAGAAGCGTAATGGTGTGGTCTAACAAGGGTCCTCTGGCGGAACAGCTGCCATGGCACTTTGGTCATGAGGCCAAGTGGCTGCGTGCGCACCCTGAGGTTGAAGTTGCCCGAGTAGGTTTAGATCACAGGCACCTGTACAAGGAGGTCAGAAAAGCAGGGAGTCCGGCGCCTGTAGTGGGCATCTCGGAAGTGGTCTGGGAAGGAGTGCAGGCGCGGGGTCTGGACAACAGGCTCAAGGACATGAATTGGTTGAGCCTCCATAATTGCTTGCCGGTACGTTCCATCATGTACCAGTATAGTTTGGTGCAATCCCCCACCTGTCCAAGGTCCTCTTGTGACTGTGCGCCATGTCTTTTGGGACTGTGCATAGGCCCACCCACTGCGGAGCCAGGCACAGCCAATCATAATGAGCTTTTACCCCACAAAAGGGCTTTTATTACAGACAGAAATAGTCCTCAGCTTCTTGATATGCCACACCAGTCAGGTTGCTGGATTATCTTGGCAAAGGAGAAATACTCACTAAAATGGATGTAAAAAAATTTGTGTACAAAATTTGAGAGAAATATGTTTTTGTGTGTATGGAGCATTTCTGGGATTTTTTATTCCAGCTCAAGAAACATGGGACCAAGACTTTACATGCTGCGTTTATATTTTTTGTTCAGTGTATATACAAAAGGATTGTTTCACGACCAGCCTACGAGTGGCTCAGTTTCCTTCAGCACCTCGCCCATTAGCGTCTCTCATCTCCGCCAGCCACTGTTCTACAATCTTCCACTCAGCAGAACTTAAAACATAGTTATTTTAAGTTTACAATTAACATTTCGAAGTTAGAGGAAGCCATAGACATAACAGGAGTGTATGTATAACTGTCCATTTGTAGTAGACAATTTTAAGCATTGCATATGCATGCCACACATTTGAGTGAAATGCTGATTAGTTACAAAATGTCACACTTAAATGTCTCTTGTCAGCATGGGTTAGACAAGCAAACACTGGACCGTCGTTAGTCTGGTGTCTCAAGCAAGTCTGTGATGAATTATGAACTCCCCATGCTGCTCCTGGTAAACAGCGTCCGGCCAATCCACCGCTGCTGATGCTTGTTGAGAGTTGCCCGCAAGCGCTGAGAGAGAGAGAGGGAGAGGGAGAGAGTGTTATGCTACTACTATACTACTATACTAATAGTCAACCCAACAACTATTCAATTACCATTTCTAAGCTTCTCATTTATTATAGAAAAACTCATCCCAGAACTTTCTGAGGCAGGCCTTGGAGGCAAGAAGGACATCGCCCTCTGCTGTTTTTTTGCCCACAGGGGCAAGGACAGTGATGAACTGTGAGCTCCGTAGGCAGCTATTGGTAAACAGCGTCCGGTCAATCCACTGCTGCTGCTTCCTGTTGAGAGTTGCCTGCCAGCTCTCCGGAATCACCAGCTGCATTTAAGGGAGAGAGAGTTAAACTACTAATAGTTATCCAAACATTAACAAATATTAAATTACTATTTCTAAGCTAATTTATTATAGAAAAAAAAATCACCTCGGCACTTTCTGAGGCATGCTATCGAGGCAGGAAGGACATCACACTCTTTTGCTGGACTTCGCCCTACCAAGGCACAGACAGAAGAATGGGGTGGATTACAAGAGGACTTGAGGTACAGTGCCTTGCGAAAGTATTCGCCCCCTTGAACTTTGCGACCTTTTGCCACATTTCAGGCTTCAAACATAAAGATATAAAACTGTATTTTTTTGTGAAGAATCAATAACAAGTGGGACACAATCATGAAGTGGAACAACATTTATTGGATATTTCAAACTTTTTTAACAAATCAAAAACTGAACTACTTAGCATGAAGCTAACCCTTCGCCCAAACCTAACCTTAATTTTAGCTAACCCTTCCCCTAACCCTAAAACGTACATCTAGCAACTCAAAGGTTGTGTGTTCCAATCCAATCATGGACAACTTTACCATTTTAGCAAATTAGCAACTTTGTAACTACTTACTGCTTTTTAGCAACTTTACAACTACTTAGCATGTTGGCTAACTATTCCTCTTACCTTAAACCTTTAACTTAACTCCTAATCTTGACCCTAGCTAACCCTTAGCCACCTAACTAACTTTAGCAACAACAAATTGGAATTTATAACACATCATACATTTTGCAAATCCATAACATATCATACATTTTGCAAATTCGTAACATATTGTACATTTTGAAAATTCATGACATATGTTACAAATTGCAATTTGTAACATATTGTACGACTTGCAATTCGTAACATATCATACGAATTGTAATCACAAATTCAAATCAAATCAAAGTTTATTTGTCACATGCGCCAAATACAACAGGTGTAGTAGACCTTACAGTGAAATGCTTACTTACAAGCCCTTAACCAACAGTATTTAAGTAAAAAATAGGTATTAGGAAAACAATAGATAACTAAAGAATTTTTTTTTTTTTTTAATAACAGTAGCGAGGCTATGTATACCGGTACAGAGTCAATGTGCGTTTGCACCGGTTAGTCGGGCTAATTGAGGAAATATGTACATGTTGGATTAGTTAAAGTAATAGACGATAAACAGAGTAGCAGCAGCGTAGAAGAGGGGTTGGGGGGGGGGTTGCGGACACAATGAATAGTCCAGTTAGCCATTTGATTAGATGTTCGGGAAGCTTATGGCTTGGGGGTAAAAGCAATTAAGAAGCCTTTTGGTCTTAGTCTTGGTGCTCCAGTACCGCTTGCCATGCGGTAGCAGAGAGAACAGTCTATGGCTGGCGTCTTTGACAATTTTTAGGGCCTTCCTCTGACACCGCCTGGAATAGAGGTCATGGATAGCAGGCAGCTTAGCCCCAGTGATGTACTGGGCCGAATGCACGGCCCTCTGTAGTGCCTTGCGGTCAGAGGCTGAGCAGTTGCTGTACCAGGCAGTGATGCAACCAGTCAGGATGCTCTCGATGTTGCAGCTGTAGAACCTTTTGAGAATCTGAGGACCCATGCCATTTCCTGAGGGGGAATAGGCTTTGTCGGGCCCTTTTCATGACTGTCTTTGTGTGCTTGGACCATGTTATTTTGTTGGTGATGTGGACACCAAGGAACTTGAAGATCTCAACCTGCTCCACTGCAGCCCCGTCGATGAGAATGGGGGCGTGCTTGGTCCTCCTTTCCTGTAGTCCACAATCATCTCTTTTGTCTTACGTTGAGGGATAGGTTGTTATTCTGGCACCACCCGGCCAGGTCTCTTACTTCCTCCCTATAGGTTGTCTCGTTGTTGTCAGTGATCAGGCCTACCACTGTTGTGTCGTCTGCAAACTTAATGACATGTTGGAGTCGTGCCTGGCCATGCAGTCGTGGGTGAACAGAGACTACAAGAGGGGACTGAGCACGCACCCTGAGGGACTTCAGTGTTGAGGATCAGCGTGGCAGATGTGTTGTTACCTACCCATAACACCTGGGGGCGGCCCATCAGGAAATCCAGGATCCAGTTGCAGAGGGAGGTGATTAGTCCCAGGATCCTTAGCTTAGTGATGAGCTAAGCTAAGGATACTGGGACTAAATATATACTATACGAAACCTAACATAACATATCATACTAAATGGAATGTTTCAGATACATGTACAGAATAATATGAAATGCTATGATACCAGGTTGCCATGGGACCATAGAAAATACAGTAGATTGCATTTCATAACTATGTGGACAATATGTTCTCATCCATGAGGTTTAGCCACATTTTGACACTGCTGTTATAAAGTGAAAAATATATGTAAATGTTGATGTCTCAAATGTTGATATTCAATTATTCGTTTGGAGTCTACTGTTCAGCAGAGTGAGTCATTTATTTACAATCAAGTGGACTTGATCAAAACAGTGTCCTTTCAACCAACCCCTGTCTTAGCGCCTGTAAATGGGGGCAGTATTGAACCCTGGTTTTAATGTCTATGATTGAACCTTTCATAGGGGCAATCTTCAGTCTTTAGTATATATGGACATTAAGCAACCGACACACTATCTGCCTGGCAGGCTGGTGCCACCTAGCAGCAATGGCAAAATAAAGGGATGGTTCAATCGAAATTGTGTAGTATTTTGTTAATTACTCAACTGTTAATACAATCACACAAAGATGCACTTGTTTGTAGGGTTTACCAGCATTTCATATAGGTGTTGCTGAGGGTCTGTGAAACCAGATGAGAGTCACTTCTGTCTGGATAATTAGGTTTAGCTGACCTTTAAAGCACATTTGACAATCTCTTGCAGGAAGTTTGATCTCCCAGCATGTGAGGTGGAGGCTGCATTGGAGAGGGACTTTGAGCTTCATGGGTACTTGCTTGATGCATCTCCGGAGTAGCTCAGGCCCCCGAGAAACGTCCTCATTCAGAACCGCATCGTTCTGCCCACTGACGCCCCTGTCCTGGTTCAGATTAGAGAATAATGACTACTTAGGTTCAATCTCTTTACCAACTAAAGCCTGCTGCAATATTGTTTGCATCTATGGCACTCTCTCGTTCTTCTCGTTATATGTGCATGTAAAGTTACAATAAATCCATTTAAATTCAATCACTTTTTCACAGCATCCCTTTTGATTTACTCAAAATGTTTTATGTTTACCCATGGAAAAAGTGGTCAGAAAAGTAGTTTTCTGAATGCTAAAACGACCTGAATGCTAAAACATACCATGAGACATGCATGTCTTCATTGCTGGAAAATATAAACGGTTGAGTTCGATATCATTTTAAAGCTTACAGTTTAGTCACACTATTTGATTATTTATTGAGAAAATGCTTTTAAATAAAAATGTGTATTTTAAACCTTTAATGAAAATGATCTAAACACACGTTAACTCAGATTTAGTTCATATTCACATATGTTGTAGCTTAGGCCCTTTTTCACATCTGAGGTTTTTGTGTTGTGCCCGCCATCAGTTGAGACACGACGTGCTCTTGAAAACAGGGTGGGTGTCATTTCAACCATAGAAATAGAATTCAGAGAACAGACCATATCCTTTCAGACCACTGCAATTTAGCTGGTACACCATTAAAATTGAATAGAAATTTTAACTTTTAATTACTACCACCGGTCCAACCATCGTTGAATATTGAACTTAATGGCCATGTTTCTTATGGAGGATTGGAAGTATAATCTAAAACAACAGATATTCCCATTCAAGTCAACATCCTCTGATGTGTGGACCTCTAACCATCTTTGTCGTACCATTTGAAAGTTGACATCTCAATATATTCCCATTTTAGTACATTTATCAGCCAAAACATGGCACCCACCCTGTATTCAAGCGCACATTGTGTCTCAACTGATGACGGTCACAACACATAAACCTCAGATGATGTAAAATAGGGTCTAAGCTAAAACATGACCTAACATTTTTGACAACCCTGTTTGTAAACTTTTTTATTATTTTAATCTCAACCGTTTATCTTTTCCAGTGATGACATGGATGTTTCATCGTATAGTGGGTCAACTTTGACCACCTTTTTCTCTTAAATGATTTGGCATTCAGTCCAAAAAGTAACTTTCTGAGCCCTTCTACAATTGGAAAATATGTATGGAACGTTTTGTTCAAATCTAATTGGGTGCTGTCAAAAAGTTATTGAATTGAAATGGATTTACCCAATTGCAATTTGAAGTCCTTACTATGAGCAGTGTTGAGAAGACGCGTGGGGCTTGGTGACTGATCTCTGTGTTCATCAATGAAGGCCAGAATGGAGTAAATGGAATGGTATCAAACACTATTCCATTCACTCCATTCCAGCCATTATTATGAGCCGTCCTGCCCACAGCAGCCTTCACTGGTGTTCATCCCTCTACCCGGATAATAGCACTCCACAAAAGGATTGGTGAGATGGTCGATGTGGCGGCCATGTGTGGGGTCAACATTGTCTCCTTTCAGGAGGCCTGGAGTGAGTGAGATTACAGATCTGTTTTACTGAGGTAGCCTATTGGAGCTTTCCATACATTTTCTTTGTGCAATCTGTTTACTGTACTTTAACTGGATCAGCCAGGGTGATAGGATCTGGGTATACGGCAGAGGGTTCATTTGTCCTCAATTGGTCAAAGGGACATCAGCAGCACACCAAACACAGTCTGTTATCCTATTTGTTTGGGCTCCTAAACAACATTACGATGTGTTGAACGTGATGAAAGAGGTGTGCATTCCTATGGCCTCTTGCCTATTTAGAGTGTCCTAGTATAGCAGAAATACACCAAACACACCCCCAAGTGCTCCATCAGGGAGTTGACCCCCATCCCCACAGCTATGTGCCTCAGTAATAAGCATACACAGAGATGTTCATCAAAATGCTTCACAAGGTGTGAAGACAGATCACGTGATACATTTTTGGAGCATCGTATGCTTATTTTCTGTCCTCTGAGAGATATACTTATATGAACAGTTATGTTTAAGTGCTCTCTAGTGTGTACCTCCATTTTACGGCTCTGAGTTTTTCGAGATGATCCTGCTTTGTTCCCCATCACAGGTACTCCCTTTGCCTTCCGTACCCGGGAGAAAGAAATGTGGACAGAGTCTGCATAAGGTGGATACACCACCCGCTTCTGCCAAGAGGTTAGAGGTCAAGGGTCATCCACGGCACAAGAATATACCACATCCAATGCAATACTGCTAGTGACTCATACTCTGAGAACAGTCATAGTAGAAGCCATTCAATAGTATAGGTAGTAGTAAGTATGCATCATTTAACTGTAGTTTTACAAATCCCTGCAGTCAAATGACCTAGTGGCCTCATGGGTGGAATGTTATTCATATTTTTCATAATTTCCATATTAATAAAACAAAACAATTGTGGCGCAAATCCTGTGTTTCTATATCAAACAGTGTTGTTATATTTCAGTCTTCTGTGATGTATATAAAGTGTAATATTGAGTTGCAAACTAAAAATGTTATACATTCAACTCTATATCTGACATGGTCCAGGTGTCTTCTTTTTGTAAGCCCATAACCATGTGTGTAAGGTGAGTACTTTTGTTTCAGAGTAGATTTATTTGACTACCAAGAAACACTGTGTGACCCTGATTTAGCCCACTGCAGTATAAGGTTAACAGATATGAAACTGTAGTCAAATAATGCCATTGTATAGATTAGAGATTGGTGTCGCTCCTTGGTGTATTATTTAGCATGTGAAATAATTTTCCATTATGTTTAACGACAAGCCACATTCTACAACATAATGTAGGCCTAGCTGTTGAGAAACAAAGAGTGATTGTACTCTGGGGTAGTTTGCATGCTGTCATCTAATTCATGCATAGTGAATAATAGATGTTTGTGGTGGGAGTTCATGCTCAGTTTGGGGTCTAGAACATAAAAACAGCTCCAGTCTGATATGAGCATTCCAGCATGTAGCTGTGCGCTGTCACACACATATGCCTCTGTGTTTGCATGTGTGTGCGTGCATTTGTTTGTGCTGATGGAGATGGGCAATTCCAGCCTTTTGTCTTTGTATGATGACTCATGTCTTAAACTCTACTCTTGTTTTGTCTTCAGCTGGCAAAGAAATACAAAAGCGTAGTGATATCGCCCATTTTGTAGCGAGAAAAGTTACACAACGTACTTTGGAACACAGCAGTAGAGGTCTCCACTGTTGACGTTGAGACTGGTGTTATGTGGGTACTATTTAATGAAGCTGCCAGTTGATGACTTGTGAGGCGTCTGTTTCTCAAACTAGACACTCTAATGTGTCTAGTTTCATGCTCAGTTGTGCCTCCCACTCCTCTTTCTATTCTGGTTCTGTGAAGGGAGTAGTACACAGCGTTGTACGAGATCTTCAGTTTCTTGGCAATTTCTCGCATGGAATAGCCTTCATTTCTCAGAACAAGAATAGACTGATGAGTTTCAGAAGAAATTTCAAACCCACAAATGCTGATGCTCCAGATACTCAACTACCTGACATGATGGCTCCTTGCTGTCCCCAGTCCACCTGACTGTGCTGCTGTCCAGTTTCAACTGTTCTGTCTAAACATTTGAATTTTCTGGATTTCAGCTGTGCTAACATAATTGCAAAAGGGTTTTCCAATGATCAATTAGCCTTTTAAAATTATACATTTGGATTAGCTAACACAACTTGCCAATGGAACACAGGAGTGATGGTTGCTAATAATGGGCCTCTGTACACCTATGTAGATACTCCATAAATAATCTGCCGTTTCCAGCTACAATAGTCATTTACAACATTAATAATGTCTACACTGTATTTCTGATCAATTTGATGTTATTTTAATGGACAAAAAATGTGCTTTTCTTTCAGAAACAAGGACATTTTTAAATGACCGCAAACATTTGAACCGTAGTGTATGTGTACATCAAGTCCCGAGCAGATCATTGAGTACATGTTAATTGAATAGTGTCCCATTTGTTCATCAAACAATAATTCCTCATGTCTCTGGCATTCCGATCTGTAAACCAACAGGAACATGAATTTAGAGCCAGTAGCTCACCCCTGACAAAAATAAATGAGTGTTAATTGGAGCGGGTGCACTTTGAATACATGGAAAAGGCCTTTTAAGAAACCCACCCTGCTATATATGTTCTACACTTGCTGCAGCTCTGCAATGTACGGCCTGAACACAACAAAGGTTCCCTGCTTACGACCCCATCTCTTTTATCTGCCTGTGTGCTTGTCTCATTAGATGCATGTCCATACTCAGAGTGAGGAACAGACCTTTGTAATTAGGGCTGTCAGGAGGACTGTTCCAGCCATCTTTGTACTTTATACTCTAAAGTTGCTTGTGTCTGTGACACACACACACACACACACACACACACACACACACACACACACACACACACACACACACACACACACACACACACACACACACACACACACACACACACACACACACACACACACACACACACACACACACACACACACACACACACACACACACACACACACACACACACAACACTATACTCTTCCAGCTGCCATCCCACAATGGTGTGTCTACAGTAGGAAGACATACTCATTACTTGCTGAACACAACGGGCTGTTGTTTCATTTCTCAAGAAGTTAATAATCATGTCATGTCATCCACTACACCTATTATTTCAGGTCAACGGATTCTGTATGTTCATGCAGATGACAAGGCATGCATGACATGTGCATTGCTCATGTTCATTGTCCTACACTGACACCTACAGTATCAACCATTTCCTTAGGAATACATTAGATTTGTAGAGCTTCTGAGAATGTATTTGAACCTTCTTCTTTTGTATTTTCTTCTATATTTCGTTACATGTAACCCTGTTAAAATGATCTCTTACATTTTTTATGGCAAATATACTATACTGGATGCAGATATGCACAGACTTTTGCTTGGACTTTTTCCCCCTCCCTAACTCAGTCCACAAATTACATGGAGAGCGACACTGGCCACAGAGTGTTTCAGACCCAGTTTGGAAAGATTGCTATGAACATCTATTATGGGCACCATCACCCTCTCAACTGGTTCATGTACAGTATGAATGGATTGAGATTTGATTAGATTTTTTATTTATTAGGATCCCCATTAGCCGATGACGACAGCTAGTCTTACTGTGGTCTGAAACATACTGAAAAATACAATACAGACAAAAGACTTTACAATTGACATACATTTAAAAACATTAACATGTAGTGTAATTTGTGCATCTATCAGTTACACGTGCATGTCAGTACATACACACAACAAGTAGGTCACATTGGGAGAGGCATTGAGCCGTGAGGTGTTGCGTTACTTGTTTTTTTTAAACCAGGTTCACTTGTGCTATATTAGATGGAAGGCAGTTCCATGCACTCATGGCTCTGTATAATACTGTACGTTTCCTTGAATTTGTTCTGGACCTGGGGACTGTGAAAGACCCCTGGTGGCTTGTCTGGTGGTGTACGTGTGTGTCAGTGCTGTGTGTAAGTTGACTATGCAAACAATTTGGAATTTCCAACACATTGTTTTTTATAAAAGCAGTTAGTCTTTCCTCAACTCTCAGCCAAAAGAGACTGGCATAATATTAGCCCTCTGATTACAATGAAGAACGAGATGTTCCGCTCTGTTCTGGGCCAGTTGCAGCTTAACTTGGTCTTTCTTTGTGTAACACTCGTCGTCTTCTTCTGATGAGAAGTAAGAGAGGTCGGACCAATTTGCAACGTGCTAAGTTTTCAATTTAAATAGACAAACTGAACACTACAAAAATACAAAATAACAAAGTGACACAAACGAAATGGTCCAGTGTGGTAACAAACACTAACACGGAAAATAATCACCCACAACTCAAAAGTGAAACCAGGCTACCTAAATATGGTTCTCAATCAGGGACAATGATAAACAGCTGCCTCTGATTGAGAACCATACCAGGCCAAACACAGAAATCCCAAAACATAGAAAAAGGAACATAGACAACCCACCCAACTCACACTCTGACCATACTAAAACAAAGACATAATAAAAGAACTAAGGTCAGAACGTAACACTTTGCAGCACTTGACCATACTGTAATACTGGACAATAATCAAGATAAGATCAATCTCGAACCTGCTGGACTTGTTCTGTGGAGTGTGAACATCTCTTTATTATGGACAGACCTCTCGACATCTTTACAACCATTGAATTGTTTTGACCATGACTGTTTACAATCTAAGGTAACACCAAGTAATTTTGACTCCTCAACTTGTTCAACAGCCACACTATTCATTACCAGATTCAGCTGATATCTAGAACTTAAGGAATGATTTGTACCAAATACAATGTTCTTAGTTGTAGAGAGGTTCAGGACCAGTTTATTACTGGCCACCAATTCCAAAACAGACTACAACTCGTTGTTAAGGGTTTCAATGACTTCATTAGCTGTGTTTGCTGATGTGTATATAGTTGAATCATTAGCTTACATGGACATACATGCTTTGTTAAATGCCATTGGTAAAAATAGAAAAGAGTAGAGGGCCTAGAGAGCTGCTCTGCGGTACACCACACTTTACATGTTTGACATTAGAGAAGCTTGCATTAAAGAAAACCCTCTGAGATCTATAAGATAGATAGCTCTGAATCCATCATAATATTATAGCAAAGGTTGAAAACCCATAACACATACGTTTTCTCAACAACAACTTATGGTCAATAATGTCAGCAGCATACCACCCTGCATACCCTGCTGGCTTGCTTCTGAAGCTAAGCAGGGTTGGTCCTGGTCAGATCCTGGATGGGAGACCAGATGCTGCTGGAAGTGGTGTTGGAGGGCCAGTAAGAGGCACTCTTTCCTCTGGTCTAAAAAATATCCCAATGCCCCAGGGCAGTGATTGGGGACACTGCCCTGTGTAGGGTGCTGTCTTTAGAATGGGACGTTAAACGGGTGTCCTGACTCTCTGAGGTCATCAAAGATCCCATGGCACTTATCGTAAGAGTAGGGGTGTTAACCCCGTTGTCCTGGCTAAATTCCCAATCTGGCCCTCAAACCATCATGGTCACCTAATATTCCCCAGTTTACAATTGGCTCATTAATCCCCCTCCTCTCCCCTGTAACTATTCCCCAGGTTGTTGCTGCAAATGAGAACGTGTTCTCAGTCAACTTACCTGGTAAAATAACGGATAAATAAATAAATAAATAAAATGTCAAAGGCTGCACTGAAATCTAACAGTACAGCTCACACAATCTTCTTCCTATTTATTTATTTCAACCAATCATCAGTCATTTGTGTCAGTGCAGTACATGGTGAGTGCCCTTCTCTATAAGCATGCTGAAAGTCTGTTGTTAATTTGTTTACAGATAAATAGTATTGTATTTGATCAAACACAATTTTTTCAAACAGTTTGCTAATAGCTGGCAGCAAGCTGATAGGTCTGTTGTTAGAACCAGTAAAGCCTGTTTTACCACTCTTGGGTAGCGGAAGGACTTTGGCTTCCCTCCAGGCCTGAGGACAATGACTTTCCTCTAGGCTCAGATATATAAGCAGAAATCCTCTTCAACACACTGAGCCCATGTGGTCAATTGAGGCTAGGAATGCAGCTATAGCAAACCACTGCTTCACCTGTGGAATCAACCTTGTTGGGACAGTAAATACCACCAAAGACTGGTTTATGTTGTTCCACATGATCTCTTTTACAACCTCTTATTGCTGAGCCAAGTACCAGGGCATTGAAATCTATTCATATCAAATCAAATGTATTTATATAGCCCTTCATACATCAGCTGATATCTCAAAGTGCTGTACAGAAACCCAGCCTAAAACCCCAAACAGCAAGCAATGCAGGTGTAGAAGCACGGTGGCTATGAAAAACTCCCTAGAAAGGCCAAAACCTAGGAAGAAACCTACAGAGGAACCAGGCTATGTGGGGTGGCCAGTCCTCTTCTGGCTGTGCCGGGTCGAGATTATAACAGAACATGGCCAAGATGTTCAAATGTTCATAAATGACCAGCATGGTTGTATAATAATAAGGCAGAACAGTTAAAACTGGAGCAGCAGCACGGTCAGGTGGACTGGGGACAGCAAGGAGTCATCATGTCAGGTAGTCCTGGGGCATGGTCCTAGGGCTCAGGTCCCCCGAGAGAGAGAAAGAAAGAGAGAATTAGAGAAAGCATATGTGGGGTGGCCAGTCCTCTTCTGGCTGTGCCGGGTCGAGATTATAACAGAACATGGCCAAGATGTTCAAATGTTCATAAATTACCAGCATGGTCAAATAATAATAAGGCAGAACAGTTGAAACTGGAGCAGCAGCACTGCCAGGTGGACTGGGGACAACAATGAGTCATCATGTCAGGTAGTCCTGGGGCATGGTCATAGGGCTCAGGTCCTCCGAGAGAGAGAAAGAAAGAGAGAAGGAGATAATTAGAGAACGCACACTTAGATTCACACAGGACACCGAATAGGACAGGAGAAGTACTCCAGATATAACAAACTGACCCTAGCCCCCCGACACATAAACTACTGCAGCATAAATACTGGAGGCTGAAACAGGAGGGGTCAGGAGACACTGTGGCCCCATCCGAGGACACCCCCGGACAGGGCCAAACAGGAAGGATATAACCCCACCCACTTTGCCAAAGCACAGCCCCCACACCACTATTCCATTCTGCCCTCTACTGCCTCCATAGTCCAATTATCCATGATATACTGGTATCCTCTCTTTTGTGTGTAGCCTCATACAGTATGCCACTGCCAGACTTCACAGCTGGTGAACACAACTATATTATGTATGAACCATCATAATGCAGATTTCTGAAGAGGATATCTCTCTTGTTTTATGTAGGAGCACTTTAAGAATGAGTTCACCTCTGGGAATGGGAAAAAAAGGTATACATCTTTCAGTTGTTTTAGGACCGTGTAGTATCATGCATATTACTGCATATCTGTTTTTCAACTAAGTACTCAATCAACACTGTATCTTTCTGTCAAGAATGTGACATGGATGTCTGCATGAATAGAGATACTTCTGAATAAGTAAAGCATACAAAAGGGATATCCAGAAATGGGTCAGGTCTATACCAGCGTCATTGACAGTGAGCCTCAATGGCATGTTTGATATATGAGCCACACCCAAGTGCAGTGTGTCTGTCTGCCATTTACATTCTGCATCCAGAACAGGCCCGGGGCCTACTGACATGTTAACAAGTGTCATGTTGCTGAACGTTAGCCTCACAGCACATTCATATCCATAGACCTCATGATCTGTGCATAAAGTTGCAGGTTGTCTACCTGTGAAACACTAACAGACATCACTGTCTGGTCTAACCTGTATCATGTTCAGTTACGCGATAACAAACTCTGGTATATTACATTTGCATAAGTAGTTTGCACTACTATATCTGCAGATGACTGGGAGGTATGGGGACTATTCAGAGGAGCTCACCAGGGCAACCAAGCATGACTTCAAGCCAAACATTATCAAGAAGTAGAAGATCGACATGACCTGAAGGTACACCTAAACAAAGAGACGTGCTGCACTGTAGACAGTAGGATATCCCAATAAGAGGACATGAGGTCAATGTTGAGGAAGACATGATTAGTGCTATCAAGATTATTAACAGACCAAACAAGCCAGCCATAAGCTAAACCAAAGAATGTGTTCAAATTATTTTAATGAGTACAGTACATAAATGGAATTGTATATTTCATAAAAATAAAGCCATTTTAACACATTCCATTTGTTCATAACAAAAATACACAAGCAGGAATAAATCATTGTCATTCCATCTAGATTGGGAAAATATGTTATCATGGTAAAATGAAAATTAAATAATACATAATTATGGCTGGTACAAAAACCAAAGTGCAATAACATCATCCATGATACCAAAATATAAAAATAAATGTTGAAAGAGAATAATGAAGTCATTCTGTGTGTTGTCTCCACTTGATTGCTATTTTCAACAGAAAATATCTTATGATCTAATAATTCCTTTAAAACTCGGAAGGTAGTGTTGAGTCATATACTGAAGCAAAACCTGCAAGGCATCCATCTACCTCGTAACGAGTACTTCACACTTTCCACTGTGTCTCCATTCTCCCTTTTCCAAACTCAAAGAGCATGGAGATCGAGGCATGTAGTGCAACACTGAAAAATGTCAGATAGTGGAGGCTGGTGGGATGAGTTATAGGAGGATCAGGCTGATTGTAATGGCTGGAATTGAATTAATGGCACGGATTCGAACATGTGGTTTCCATGTTTGATACAGTTCCATTAATTCCATGCCAGCCATTACAATGGGCCCATCTTCCTATAGCTCCTCCCACCAGCCTCCACTGCCTTCAGTTGAAACTATAGCTGATTCTCTATAATAATCTCCTTGATGTGAATGACACTGACATGGACTGTAATCATCGGTTCACACAACAAAAGCAAAGTCTGTACAAAGCAGCAGGCTGAGGTTGAACATGATGTCCTGATGACTGACACCTAGGCCTGCCAGGCAGATTTGGTTCCATAAATAGGAAATGGGTCAAGGTATATTGCATTAAAGAAAATACATTTGTAACATGGGTTTGCTAACACATCAGACTCTATGGACATTAATTACCTGAGTCTTTCAAAAACAATTTCTCCCTCTATTCCATGTTATTAGAAAATACTAAATAATACATGAAGTTCAACAAACAGTATCAAAATAACTATTAATAAAATAAGACAAGGCTAGTCTAAGGAGAGGAAAGCAGCAATACATGGCCCATCAGACTTGCATGACACCAGGTAAAACCAAAGAGAGCATCATGTTGCGATAAGCCCTTGTATGTGCATTGTTTTGTCCTCCTCTACAAGTCTAGAATCAACTTGAGTGTCATGTTATTTTTTCCACCCAGCATTAGAAATTGGATTTCAAGTCTTGCACTGCTCACCCTTCACACGTCAATTGGTAGAATCAACTAACTGAAGTAAAACTAAACAAAATGGGACACAGGAAAAATTCCTTTATTCTAGTTCATCTATCTGCTTGTCCCCCAACCAACTTAAAACCACACTTTATTTATGTCTTCAGTGATTATTCCTTTACACACTGACGACTAGCATGGGCTATGTGAAGTGAGGCAGGTGTGGTGACGTTGGAGTGATGTGTGTTCTGTGAGCAGTCAGTTAGCACTGGAGAGGACAGCCCGGGACCATCTACAACACTGGGCAAGAGCTGGAACCAGCAGTCCCAGTTCAGGGACCTGTAGACCCACTGATGTGTCATCATAGTGAGGATGGGGCACCATAGCGATGTGGATACCATCTGCATCTTCATTGTCCCTAAACCATCAGCTCTCCTTGAAGATGAACAGAATATCCTCATCTGTCCCGTAGCTCATTCGAGCCTCTTCAAAGTTACTAATGCTGGTGCAACACACGCCTGTAAGCAAAACACACAAAGGCTTTCTGTCAATGTGATATTTTCACTCTTACTCAATCTCTCTGTGCTTACTGACAAGAACATGGTTAACTTTTCACCCTCTGGTTACATGTTCATGCAAAGCCCTATGTAGGGCACAGAGTCAGGTACAGGTGTTATATTATTGTGCAATTTATTATGAAGCACTTAGATTTAGAACTTGGAATGCCAAAAAACACAATGTGATTTATTCCACACTTATACTTAATGAATATGTGGGTCTAGTAGGTCGGTGGCCCTGTCGACTGTTGGAAATGTGTAGAGGGAGGACTAACGGTCTGAGTAGGCAGGGTTGTTGTAGAAGATGCAGCCAGTGCTCCGGTTGAAGCCGCACACCACCACAAAGTGACCCTGGTATTCTGGCTTCCTGCAGAAGCACTTCTGGCCCACAGGCAGGAAACAGCAGTACTTGACAGGCGAAGAGCAGAGTTCACACACCAGAACCACAGCGTTGACCAGCACTATGGCCACATGGCCCTGGTAAATATGTTCCTGAATTTCCTGAATTGTCACAGAGCTACAAGTGACATTCAAAAAGGCAGAAAGTTAGCATCTCTTAGTTATTTTCTGTCTAGGTCTGTAGATTTGGAACAATTTGTCTTTTTCCTTTATCCGTGCAAGTTTTTCACAAAGTTAACTAACCATTTATTTACCACCACAGCCTTGCTTTCAGCCTTTAGGAAGAGTTCGTTGACTCTGTCTTCCTCAGTGTCAAAATGCTTTTTGTAGAAGGACTGGAAACAGATGAAAGAAACAAACATAGTAAGTCTCTCAGGTACGTATTAGTTAAGGATAGTTGTTATGGTGGGCTACATGATAATTAAATTTACTTAACCTTACATTATAACTATTGTACTTGTGATGGCCTACAAAGTGTTGACTCATTACCTGATTCCTGAAGCCCTTGTCAACACCCAGTGTCTGAGTGCAGAAGCGGTGCCGGACCCTCAGCTGGCACATGAGGTAGGCCAAGTCAATTGTCCAAACACTCTGCGTCAGCTTCAACTCCCAGCAAGCACCCTGAAACTCCTCATCACTCACAGGGTGGAGGTACCTGCCAAATTATTGTATATGATGAAGTCTTCACCAACACAATGCACTGTAGTCAAAATGCAGACCCATGTCTGTATGCAGTATATGATGAAATGTCCTCATACTTCAAAACCATTCTGGAGCAGGCTAATCCACAGTCCCAGTGGTACAGCTGCCGAATGACGGGTACATTCAGCAGGACAGCATCATCTGTCAAAAACAAGATGTGATGAGGCTGATGGAAATAATTACACAATCTTAGCTACTGGGCTCACCAGGCCTATAATATGTCAGTTTCTTTCTGTTGTGGCAAGCTTCTCCAAATTAATTAAAATCATGTTTACAAAAGTAAATAACTACTGTATCTAGCTAACTAATGTTTTTCTAATGGATTGGACATTCCTTTAGCACCACTGATAAACACAACAAGTGTTATTTACATGTGACAATGTCATGAGATGGATGGGATGCCCTGGTTCGATCCCGGGCTGTAACACAACCGGGCGTGATCGGGAGTCCCTTAGGGTGGCGCACAATTGGCTCAGCGTCGTCCGGGTTAGTTGAGGGTTCGGCCGGGGTAGGCCGTCATTGTAAATAATAATTTGTTCTTAATTGCCTTGCCTCGTTAAATAAAGGTTAAATAAAAAGAGGAATTGGTGGTTAGCTAGCTAAGTTAGGTGGGTTCTACTACCAAACGTGACATTTCGAAAACACTCTAGATAACTAGAGCACACGTACCTGACATTCTGTTGGTTTGTTCTTTGCTGCGAGATGCAAATCACAAACTAGTTAGACTTGCTTACGGTCGGTAGCTAGTTAATCCTCCGGAGTTGGATTGCCTCATGAGGGTGTTGGCTAGCACTGCCTGGCGCTAGCAACCAAATCAGTGTACCCTAGAACATATCATTATTTACATCTAGTTGGTCGACTTAATAGTCAATTCGCCCACTAACTGTTAGATCATTTAAAGTGGATTCATGTGAATTGTTTAGTGTTTTCTTGTACTGATCGCTAAACTCGTTCTGTTCAGATAGCTAGCTGGGTTTCTTCAAATAATTGATACGAACGAGGATTGCGAGTCAAACTCACTTCCGGTGGCTGGTAGCGCCCGCACACCCGAATGTTTTTAATAGCGCGCGCACACACACTTAAAAGTGGATCCAGAAACTACACTGCCACCAAAATAACCCTGGTCGCAAACAAGAACAACATCTATCACAAAGTGTATCCCACATTATTCGAGTCGCTTAATTGTTGTTCAAACTATAGATGGAATATTAAAAAACGTAATAAATTGGATTGAGCGTTGTCTGTAAAAGAAAAAAGCTTTAGTAGTGAACTAAACTGCACCGTTGGCAGGACATCAGTAGGTGGCAGCACATACAGTTATCGCTCTAGTTTTCACCCTGCATCGCCACAGATGGAACAATGAGCTATTGGTTATAAAACATCTTTGCCATGGCTATGAATGAGTCAAACAGGAAATACACGGGGCTGGAGAGGCTAGCTTTCAAACAAGCAGGACATCTTTGCCATTCACCCATAGCTAGACCTAAATAAAAATATTAGCTATCTAGCTTAATAATTTTCCACGAACTTGTTTGCGAGGATTTAAACGGTAAGATATTACGGTTATCTATCTAGCTATTAGCATTATAGCAGTGCACACGGAAATGAGCTAGCTACAGTACGTATCATTCGGCGCTAACGTTAGATATTTATCGTTAGCCAACGTTAGCTACCAAGCATAGCTAGCTAACATCCAGCTAGCCAATTCCATTCATCCTGTTTTAGCGACTAACGTTTAACTACTGATTTTTAGTGACAAATAACATCAACCAGAAGCTCTTTATATTTGACTAAAATCATTACTGTATTTGTGGTGGTGCTCAGAAAGATGTCCATTGGAGTGCCAATCAAAGTCCTTCATGAAGCTGAGGGCCACATCGTTACCTGCGAGACCAACACCGGGGAGGTGTACCGGGGGAAACTCATTGAAGCTGAGGACAACATGAACTGCCAGGTAATAAGCGTCTCAAACGTTAAAGTGGATTTCATGCCTAACACGAATTACAATTGTATAGAAAGTATCATTCTGAACATGTTGCATCAAGTTCTCTTAAGTTCTAAGTTCCTTACTAGTCTATATTTGAATATTATGATTTATAAATAAGCATATATTTTCCCTGAATCCCTCATAAAGTAGTCCTCTTCAACCTACCCCCCCTAATCTAATTTGATGTATTTATCATTCAACATTCTGTCCCCTCCAGATGGCCAACATCACAGTGACTCACAGAGACGGCCGTGTCGCCCAGCTGGAGCAAGTGTACATCCGAGGCAGCAAGATTCGATTCCTTATTCTGCCAGACATGCTGAAGAATGCACCAATGCTAAAGAGTATGAAGAACAAGAACCAGGGAGCTGGAGCTGGGAGAGGCAAAGCTGCCATTCTCAAAGCACAAGGTATAGATTTTATTACATTCTGGGCCTAATCAGATCTTCTTTGATTCCAACTGGCCTGCGTGCGCCATCATGCCAACTCATTGTCAGTCATTGTGATGCCAAACATGTTTGGCTTGACTATGATAGCAATTGAGTTGGCGTTAGCAGGAGCACAAAGAGATCTAGGCCCAGGCTAGTATCCTGTTGGATTTGCTACATAAATTATGGGAGCAGATTATTGTAATAATGTATGTTGATTGAACAATTTGCTTTGTCTCCTCTCCCAGTGGCTGCTAGGGGTCGAGGACGTGGAGGGATGGGAAGAGGAAATATATTCCCGAAAAGGCGATAATTGTAAAAATTATTTTCTACATTCTATAACACCGCTTGTTTGTTATTTTGTTGATAAATGATGCAAAATACCATTTCCATATTAAAATGATTTTCTTAATATTGATATGTTCATTGTTATCAGGTATTATAGATTCCGACCCTACGCTTGCTTACAGCTGCACTGGGGTCGAACAGGTTTTCTGTTTAGATTAAAACACAGCGGAGCCGGTGCGAGCTATGGCTCGAAACCTACCTCAATGTAGGGATGAGAAATTAGTTGTATGCCGAATTGTCCCATTATCCCAATTGTAACATTGAGGAGATTGAACGACTGCAAGTTTAAGTAAACTGCTGTTTTCGTTCTCATGCTAGCTAGCAGTAGCCACTGCCGCCGTTATGGAATGTTCCGTTGAACAACAAAGGAGCTGATTGGCTGACACTGCCATTCTAAAACGGCTGCTCTTGCTTCTGCTACCTAGCATTAGGATGAAAAGGGCAGTTTTCTGTAACTAGCAGTCGTTCAATCTTATCGGTGTAACAGTTGAGATAAAGGGACAATTCGGAGTACAACTAATTTCTCATCCCTGGATTATGTTATGTGCACATACCACATAAGCAAGCATTCTGGCTAACCTTCAGAGCAGTTTGATAGGTTGTATACTGAAGGGGCTTAGTTAGAAAGTTAAGGAAATAAGAGTGTATGCATGATGTTTAGTGGCAGGAGCTGGATATTGGAGGTGGGTAAAGGTCTGGACAAAAAAAAGCATGGCTTCAAGGTCCTTGTTTACACATTATCAGTGGTTTTGTAGTACTTTGCAAACCTGTGGAAATAAGTCTTATTGAAAAGCTATATTTATTCTCTTTAGAGTATTGTGCCCACATGTTCATTGATCTCACCTAAAGTTGTATCCAGGGGCTACAGTTGAAGTCAGAAGTTTACATACACTTAGGTTGGAGGCATTAACTCATTTTTCAACCACTACACAATTTTCTTATTAACAAACAATAGTTTTGGACATCTACAGTTCGGACATCCACTTTGTGCATGACACAAGTCATTTTCCTAAAAATGGTTTACAGACAGATTATTTCACTTAATTCACTGTATCACAATTCCAGTGGCTCAGAAGTTTACATACACTAAGCTGACTGTCTTTAAACAGCTTGGAAAATTCCAGAAAATTGTCATGGCTTTAGAAGCTTCTGATAGGCTAATTGACATAATTTGAGTCAATTGGAGGTGTACTTGTGGATGTATTTCAAGGCCTACCTTCAAACTCAGTGCCTCTTTGCTTGACATCATGGGAAATGTTTTAAAAATCAGCCAAGACCTCAATTTTTTTGTTGTAGACTTCCATATGTCTGGTTCATCCTTGGGAGCAATTTCCAAATGCCAGAAGGCACCACGTTCATCTGTACAAACAATTGTATGCAAGTATAATCTCCATCCAGCACAGCCAGAAGAGGACTGGCCACCCCACATAGCCTGGTTCCTCTCTAGGTTTCTTCCTAGGTTTTGGCCTTTCTAGGGAGTTTTTCCTAGCCACCGTGCTTCTACACCTGCATTGCTTGCTGTTTGGGGTTTTAAGCTGGGTTTCTGTACAGCACTTTGAGATATCAGCTGATGTACGAAAGGCTATATAAATAAATTTGATTTGATTTTGATTTGAAGTATAAATACCATTGGACCACTCCGCTGTCATACTGCTCAGGAAGGAGATGCGTTCTGCCTCCTAGAGATGAATGTACTTTGGTGCGAAAATTGCAAATCAATCCCAGAACAACAGCAAAGGGCCGTGTGAAGATGCTGGAGTTAACAGGTACAAAAGTATCTATATCCACAGTAAAACTAGTCCTATATCGACATAACCTGAAAAGCCGCTCAGCAAGGAAGAAGCCACTGCTATAAAAACGCTATAATAAAGCCAGACTATGGTTTGCAACTACACATGGGGACAATGATTGTACTTTTTGGAGAAATGTCCTCTGGTCTGATGAAACAAAAATACAACCTTTTGGCCATAATGACCATCGTTATGTTTGGAGAAAAAGGGGGAGGCTTGCAAGCCGAAGAACACCATCATGTTGTGGGGGTGCTTTGCTGCAGGAGGTACTGGTGCACTTTACAAAATATATGGCATGAGGTAGAAAAATTATGTGGATATATTGAAGCAACATCTCAAGACATCAGTCAGGAAGTTAAAGCTTGGTCGCAAATGGGGGTCTTCCAAATGGACATTGACCCCAAGCATACTTCCAAAGTTGTGGCAAAATGGCTTAAGGACAACAAAGTCAAGGTATTAGAGTGGCCATCACAAATCC
Source organism: Oncorhynchus gorbuscha (assembly GCF_021184085.1). Classification (NCBI taxonomy): domain Eukaryota; kingdom Metazoa; phylum Chordata; class Actinopteri; order Salmoniformes; family Salmonidae; genus Oncorhynchus; species Oncorhynchus gorbuscha. The sequence continues at coordinate 61,673,396 of NC_060176.1, forward strand.
CTGACCTCAATCCTATAGAACATGTGTGTGCAGAACTGAAAAAGTGTCCGAGTAAGGAGGCCTATAAACCTGACTTAGTTTCACAAGCTCTGTCAGGAGGAATGGACCAAAATTCGCCCAACTTATTGTGGGAAGCTTGTGGAAGGCTACCCGAAAAGTTTGACCCAAGTTAAACAATTTAAAGGCAATGCTAACAAATACTAATTGAGCGTATGTAAACTTCTGACCCATTTACATTTACATTTAAGTAATTTAGCAGACGCTCTTATCCAGAGCGACTTACAAATTGGTGCATTCACCTTATGACATCCAGTGGAACCCACTGGGAATGCGATGAAAGAAATAAAAGCTGAAATAAATCATTCTCTCTACTATTATTCTGACATTTCATGTTCTTAAAATAAAGTGGTGATCCTAACTGACCTAAATCAGGGAAGTTTTACTAGGATTAAATGTCAGGAATTGTGAAAACTGAGTTTAAATGTAGTTGGCTAAGGTGTATGTAAACTTCCGACTTCAACTGTACATTGTTCTCAGAGTTTTTATGTCCAGCCTGCGGAAAGAGTACTTAGGGCCACAGGTCCCAGCTCCAGCCAATCATAATCCAAAGAATGCCACCCTTAACAACATAACCATGATATAGTCTAATTTCAAAATTCAGCTATTTAGCTAATTTTACACAGAATATACAAAACTTTAAGAACACCTTCTCTTTCTATGAAAGACTGACCAGGTGAAAGCTATGATCCCTTATTGATGTCACTTGTTAATTCCACTTCAATCAGTATAGATGAATGGGAGGAGACAGGTTAAAGAAAGATTGTGTGTGTGTGTGTCATTCAGAGGGTGAATGGGCAAGACAAAATATTTAAGTGCCTTTGAATGGGATATGGTAGTTTTTGCCAGGCCAGGCGCATCGGTTTGTATGAATAACTGCAATAATGCTGGGTCTTTCATGCGCAACAGTTTCGCGTGTGTATGAAGAATGGTCCACCACCCAAAGGACATCCAGCTAACTTGACACAACTGTACAAAGCATTGGAGTCAACATGGGCCTACATCCCTGAGGAACACTTTTGACACTTTGTGTAGACCATGCCCCGACAAATTGAGACTGAAGTGGGAGGAGGTGCAACTCAATGTTAGGAAGGTGTCCCTAATGTTTGGTATACTTAGTGTATATACACCACAGAGTTACACTACTGCCCAAATAGCCTATAGCCTGATGGACATAGACAAAGCCCTTATTAAATTGTGACACAAATCAAACACGGCATAACTACTGAGAATAAGTTCAAGAATATATAATATGTGCTTATGCAGAGTCAAATCTAAATGGGACCTGAGAAAAGAAAGTGAGTGGCTACATGTTATACCCTGATAGCCATGGTCTGAATGTCTTCCACAGTTTCAGTGACCATGTCTTGAAGCGGAAGATGGGACAGTTGGGGTCTGATGTGCAAATGAAATCACATTGCTTCAGATATGAAGGGTTAATATCAGCCAAAATGTTATTCCTACATCTTTCAATTGAGTGCAACACAAACATACAGTGCCTTTGGAAAGTATTCAGACCCCTTGACTTTTTCCACATTTTGTTACATTACGTCCTTATTCTAAAATGGATTAAATAAATAAAATCCTCAGCAATCTACACACACTAACCCATAATGACAAAGCAAAAACTGTTTTTAGAATTAAAACAGACATACCTTATTTACAGAAGTATTCAGACCTTCGAAATTGAGCTCCAGTGCATCCTGTTTCCATTGACCATCCTTGAGATGTTTCTACAACTTGATTGGAGTCCACCTGTTGTAAATTCAATTGAACATTATTTGGAAAGGCTCACACCTATTTATTAAATCCCACAGTTGACAGTGCATGTCAGAGCAAAAACCAAGCCATGAGGTCGAAATAATTTTCCGTAGAGCTCCGAGACAGAATTGCATCTAGGCACAGATCTGGGGAAAGGTACCAAAACATTTCTGCAACACTGATGGTCCCCAAGAACACAGAGGCCTCCATCATTCTCAAATGGAAGAAGTTTGGAAGCACCAAGACTAGAGCTGGCCGCCTGGCCAAACTGAGCAATCAGGGGAGAAGGGCCTTGGTCAGGGAGGTGACCAAGAACCCGATGATCACTCTAACGAGCTTGAGAGTTCCTCTGTGGAGATGGGAGAACCTTACAGAAGGACAGCCATCTCTGCAGCACTCTACCCATCAGGCCTTTCTGGTAGACTGACCAGACGGAAGCCGCTCCTTAGTAAAAGGCTCATGACAGCCTGCTTGGAGTTTTCCAAAAGGCACCTAGAGGACTGTCAGACCACGAGGAACAAGATTCTCTGGCCTAAAGGAACCATGATTGAATTATTTGGCCTGAATTTCAATTTTCACGTCTGGAGGAAACCTGGCACCATCACTACAGTGAAGCATGGTGGTGGCAGCATCATGCTGTGGGGATGTTTTTCAGCAACAGGGACTGGGAGACTAGTCAGGATCGAGGGAAAGATGAATGGAGCAAAGTACAGAGAGATCCTTGATGAAAACCTGAGCCAGAGTTCAGACTGGGGCGAAGGTTCACCTTCTAACAGGACAACGACCTTAAGCACACAGCCAAGCCAAGACAACGTAGGAGTGGCTTCGGGACAAGTCTCTGAAAAAAACTATTTTATCCATTTTAGAGTAAGGCTGTAACGTAACAAAATTTGGAAAAAGTCAAGGGGTCTGAATAATTTAAGAATGCACTGTAATGTGTTCTTATTTACTCAGGTAGGTTAGTGTCTATTTCAAGAGGACACCAAGATGGCACCTCACAGCTATTGACAGTCTCTGAGTAGTTTACGCATAGCCCTGTCTATATACCTTTGAAGAGATTAATATGATTAGAGACATTGTTATATAGTTATTCAAATATATTGCAGGATGATTCAGAAAATGTTAATTAATTTTAGGACACATTTCTCTGGAGCAGTAGATATGTATTTACTAATGACACTGAATAAATGTTTCAGCCATCTCTTTGCTGGTTGCTGCCCTTGTTAACAATTCTACAAGGATTCATCAGCAAGACATGGAGGTTTACCGTTGCCACGGACATCACTGGATCCCTCTGTGCAGTCACTGTCTGACATGCAAATGGTGGGTTGGCTTGGGAGCTTAAGAAGATACAGGATCACATTTCACTAACATTCAAATACCTTTTTGACTACAATTGAAATAAAGGTTGTATAAGTAAATTTATTAATGTGTAACTACAGTCTCATTATACATTTTACAATATATTTTTAGTCGTGTTCAATTCAAACAATAACATAATGTTTCACAATATAGCCTAATATACTTTTCAGTATATTTTAAAGAAGAAATCAGAAACGTACCTTTGGACAGCTCAGTTGAGTTGGGGGTGACGATCATGTTAGTCTGCCAGACAAAGATCACATTTTCCTCAAACAAATCCCCTTATTCACAAATATAAAAACAGTTAAATACAATTTGAACTGAAACTGACCAAAAGGTGATACACTGTAGATGAAGTGTATTGAGTATATGATGCTACCTGAGAGGGGATGTTGTAATCAGACAAATCCCACACACAGGCACCCAGATCAGAGATGTTGGGGAAGGCAATGTCCTTCACCTAGGTGGTGACAGAGCTGATCACTGAGTCAGTCTCTTGGTAAGACTTTTGCACCGTACAGACACACCTGCAGTATAACAGGTTAGACACGACACAAGAGGAAACAAGTGTAGAGACAAAGTGATACAATCACACATCATCCACTCTGACTTAATATAGATGGCTTTGTAATAGAAACTGAATTATTGAAGCCCCTATTTACCCAAACACATCCAGAAACTGGATTCATCTAAAGACAGCTCCCACCACTTTGTTCTTAGCCACAATAATTCCTCATGTTTCATAATCAAACAAACAGCAGAGGCAGCTCTGACAGCTACAGCAGACTGTCTTCTGAGTTATGGATATACTGTAGCAAACTAGCAATGCCCAACCAAGAAGACTCAAGGTCATTGGCCACAGATAAAATGACGTCAAATCACGTTACATGTACAGTAGCTTTGATTGGACTGATCATGTCAACATCATACTTTCAAAATCTTAGCTAGCAGTCATCGTCATGAATCAAGTTGACAATCTACTGATAAATCCTTTTTAATCTTTGTCACATGAAGATAAATAATGAAGAGAAATTATAGATAAAACTTATCGGTGCTCATCGGCCATTGGACAAACATTACACAACAAGTTAGAAATCGCAAATTTAAACAATGAGTGGTTTTGAAGTCCAAAAATGTATTGTATTCTGCTGCATTAAATTATGTAATATGCCAGGGAGTTATGTATACTGTAGCTAAGACAGTAATAACGTTACTTAGTGTATGTTGTTTAGTAAGTTGTTAGCTGCCCATGTGCCTCAAGCTAATAATTTGGTCCTGTTGCCTATTGCCTGTTTTTAGAGAAATGTAATCATCAAATATTGTAAGAGCTTTCATTGTCTGCTTATATGCCCCGTTATTTATCGTATTGTTCTGACTTGGTGTACAGGGAAAATACTGTAAGAACTCATTTTCTTTATCGAAATTACGGATTGCCGCTTATCCGTTTGTCATCCCCTTATGCCATAGTTTGTACATTTCAAATGTCAGTAGAAACCACATTTGTTTAAGTCAGCCATATCAGCTATGTTTTAAAAAAGGCAGTAAATGAGGCTGAATGAACTGTTTCGCTGCCAGACAAGGCTCGCCTGACAGCCAGGTGTAGCAGTAGTAAGGTGTTGGGACTGCTGTTGGGACTCTGCTTTTGAGACATTTCTATGTAGGCCAGTTTGTGGGAACCGTTTGTCACCGTTATAGTGCAATTCATGTATTGTTTAGTGTTGTGTAGTGGCTTTGCTGGCATGCATCCCACCTTTTTTGATTTTTTTGCCCCACGTAGATTTAAATGCTAAAATCTCCACTGCAATGGACGCAGTGGAGAGGCAAAATAAAACTACTGTACATCGACTACAATGGATCCATAGAAATGGTATGTACTATTGTATGCACACAAGAACTGGAGAAGATGTGAAATTACATTATCATCAAGTCAACAATATTTTCAAAATGACATTTATTGCACATGGCAAAAAAGATTTGTTCAATATAAAAAAGAATTGAAATAGGTTACATGTCTGCAGACAGACAAACAAAATGATAACACAATTCCTTCTCCAGTTCATTGTCATCTAAGATAATGGATCTTCCGCAATCTTTTTTAGTTTTAACATATATATATATATATATACAGTGGGGAGAACAAGTATTTGATACCCTGCACATTTTGAAGGTTTTCCTACTTACAAAGCATGTAGAGGTCTGTAATTTTATCATAGGTACACTTAAACTGTGAGAGACGGAATCTAAAACAAAAATCCAGAAAATGACATTGTATGATTTTTAAGTAATTAATTAGCATTTTATTGCATGACATAAGTATTTGATATATCAGAAAAGCAGAACTTAATATTTGCAATTACAGAGATCATACGTTTCCTGTAGTTCTTGACCAGGTTTGCACACACTGCAGCAGGGATTGTGGCCCACTCCTCCATACAGACCTTCTCCAGATCCTTCAGGTTTCGGGGTTGTCGCTGGGCAATACGGACTTTCAGCTCTCTCCAAAGATTTTCTATTGGCTTCAGGTCTGGAGACTGGCTAGGCCACTCCGGGACCTTGAGATGCTTCTTACGGAGCCACTTCTTATTTGCCCTGGCTGTGTGTTTCAGGTCGTTGACATGCTGGAAGACCCAGTCACGACCCATCTTCAATGCTCTTACTGAGGGAAGGAGGTTGTTGGCCAAGATCTCGTGATACATGGCCCCATCCATCCTCCCCGCAATACGGTGCAGTCATCCTGTCCCATTTGCAGAAAAGCATCCCCAAAGAATGATGTTTCTACCTCCATGCTTCACGGTTGGGATGGTGTTCTTGGGGTTGTACTCATCCTTCTACCTCCTCCAAACACGGCGAGTGGAGTTTAGATCAAAAAGCTCAATTTTTCTCTCATCAGACCACATGACCTTCTCCCATTCCTCCTCTGGATCATCCAGATGGTCATTGGCAAACTTCAGACGGGCCTGGACATGCGCTAGCTTGAGCAGGGGGACCTTGCGTGCGCTGCAGGATTTTAATCCATGACGGCGTAGTCTGTTACTAATGGTTTTCTTTGAAACTGTGGTCCCAGCTCTCTTCAGGTCATTGACCAGGTCTTGCCGTGTAGTTCTGGGCTGATCCCTCACCTTCCTCATGATCATTGATGCCCCACGAGGTGAGATCTTGCATGGAGCCCCAGACCGAGGGTGATTGACCGTCATGGTCCTTCTGTAGCTCAGTTGGTAGAGCATGGCGCTTGTAACGCCAGGGTAGTGGGTTCGATCCCCGGGACCACCCATACGTAGAATGTATGCACACATTACTGTAAGTCGCTTTGGATAAAAGCGTCTGCTAAATGGCATATATTATTATTATTATTATTATCTTGAACTTCTTCCATTTCCTAATAATTGCGCCAACAGTTGTTGCCTTCTCACCAAGCTGCTTGCCTAGTGTCCTGTAGCCCATCCCAGCCTTGTGCAGGTCTACAATTTTATCCCTAATGTCCTTACACAGCTGTCTGGTCTTGGCCATTGTGGAAAGGTTGTAGTCTGTTTGATTGAGTGTGTGGACAGGTGTCTTTTATACAGGTAACGAGTTCAAACAGGTGCAGTTAATACAGGTAATGAGTGGAGAACAGGAGGGCTTCTTAAAGAAAAACTAACAGGTCTGTGAGAGACGGATTTCTTACTGGTTGGTAGGTGATCAAATACCTATGTCATGCAATACAATGCAAATTAATTACTTAATCATACAATGTGATTCTCTGGATTTTTGTTTTAGATTCCGTCTCTCACAGTTGAAGTGTACCTATGATAAAAAATTACAGACATCTACATGCTTTGTAAGTAGGAAAAGCTGTAAAATCGGCAGTCTATCAAATACTTGTTCTCCCCACTGTATATATTTTTAAATTGTACCTTTATTTAACTAGGCAAGTCAGTTAAGAACAAATTCTTATTTACAATGACAGCCCATACCAGCCAAACCCGAACAACGCTGGGCCATTTGTGCACCGCCCTATGGGACTCCCAATCACGGCAGATTGTGATACAGCCTGGATTCAAACCAGGGTCTGTAGTGACGCCTCTAGCACGGAGTTGCAACGCCTTAGACCGCTGCGCCACTTGGGAGCCCTTTTCATCATTCATGGTCTCTAGACAGTGGGATGGATAGACACAATATCTATAGGCGAGAATAATGATCAAGTTGAAAATGTTAACCTTAATGCAGAATGGAAGATTAGATAAATACACCAGTACAAATGCATGATACAGCTGTTACATGATGAGGACCAGTCTCTGATTTCTATATAGAACACTGCTTTCTAGAACACTGACTCTCCCTCTTCCCTAAAGCTATGTGTTAGGGCTGGACTGGGGAGAAGTAGTTCTTCTGGGTCTCATGCCAGTGTACTCTCCATCTTGGCTGGAGTATTCCTCTCTGATTCTCCACACACTACAACTGGGTATGACAGGAAGGCTTTCTCTGGGTGGGGCCCCAAATCTCCAGGTGATATACTGATTGTAGGCGCAGTGGCGCATGGCGGTGGTCCACTGCTCCCCCTCGGTCAGCTCACAAAGAGGCTCCCTGTACAGCAACACTGCCTCCAACAAGGGCCGACTCAGCACCAGCTGTTCAAACAAGGAGGAGGTGGTGATGCAGCGACCTCTGCTCATCCTGCAGCACAGCTGCTCCTGGGGATGGGTGGAGGGGAGGCAGCAGCCACACAGACACCAGGCTGGACGGCTGGGCCGAGGGAGAGCCTGGGGCTGCTTGTCTATGCTGTGCCCTTTCTGCAATACACCAGCCATGGCACTCAAGTGCCTTATGTCGTCCTGACAACAGGAGTGCAATACATACATATTACAGTAGTTATGTGTACTTATATACAATAGTTTTACCTTGCTCAGTAACTGTGTAAAAGACAAGAGAAGTGTAACATAAAGTGAGCTTAAAAGTGAGTATCTACTGTATAAGGGGGTGAGAAAGGCACTACATTTGGGAAAACACAATTATGCTAACCTTGAATGGGTGAACGGACATGGGCTTCACTTGTTGTAAACTTTTCCTATGTGATCTTTTCACCACTCTTATATGGTTCTCGTCCACAAACGAGACACAAAGAATGCACTGGAACACAGAAGGAGAATAGTGCCATTGTTCAGCGTCTCACCACATATTTACATCCAACATTCAGTCAATGGGAATGCAAATGTTGCTGTGGATTTGAGGGTATGTATAATCCCCAGTGGGGAATGCCATCCCACTCCTACCTGTTGTCTGTCCTGAACAGATTCAACCGTTTTCTCTGAGTAGTTCTGTCTGGCTTCTTTAGAGAAGCAGCTGGTCCCAATGAGCCAGTCAATGAATAACGTGGTCTGGGGAAAGTCACAGTCAATGTAGGCTTCTTTGCCTGTTAAAATGTTGAATTTCAAAAAAAGTTGAACAAAAACATCTGAATAAAGCTCACCAGTGCATAATAGGATAGAGTTGATCCAATATAGATGATCAGTTGGATTATGCTGAATTTTCCTGCCTTTAAAAGAACACACATGATAAATTACCATTTGTATTATTCTGATTCATGCACTGATTAGAATAATATATGCTCATTCATTAGATTACCATCATCATTATTGCAGGTTTGAATGATAAGACTTAATGAGTCATACAAACCTTTCCGAATACCATGACATCAAACCTGATCCCAAACGCTTTAAACAGGGTCCTCTCCCCAACACCTTTTTCTGTCTGATATCTAGCAAACCTGCCAACACATGTTGTTATAAAACTGTAAAAAAATATGTTACACTGTAATATCTGGATGCACCGATGTCTACAATTACAAATGACTATTCCAGTATAGATTGACAGTTTTCCATAATCTCATTTGAATTGGGTCAACTGGCCATGTATTGTCTATGACATTCGGCCTAAAGAACACGGCCAGTCACAATTACCTGAAGTTGAGACCAGGGTACAGAGTTCTGTTGCTCTCCTTCTCATCCATCCGGCGGAAGGAGTATTTGGGCAGACAGTTCCGCAAGAACCCGTCCAGATTACAATCCCACTTAATTTGGATCCCAATGACGCCACCCTTTGGTGAGAGAGCATGGTGAAGATGATCTACTCAACGTCAACCTTACCTGACAATCATGTAAACCCTCTCACATCTGAAGTAATTAATGTGATTTCATTCGGTAATTCATTAAGTAATCAAATATGTCCAACGTTATGAATTGCCAGTATGTGCAATGCCAAAATAGATGCAGACATCAGTGATATACATACATAATTGAGAGTCATAGAGTAAGTTTGTGGTTATTTGAGAAATTCCCTCTAACAGAGCAGCCCACCTCAACTGCCATCTCTGAGAAGTTCTCTCTGGCCTCCTGCACAATGTCCCCGAGGCGGAAGATGGGGCACCAGGGGTCTGTACGCCTGTTAAATTGGCAGTGCTTCAGGTAGCTGTCCGTCATCTCAGGGAGGATGTTCCTTCTGTGAGACAAACACACATTAGTAAGATCAGCTGAATGTAAAGACGGTGCTCGTTTTCCATCTGTTTATGAATGAATGTAATTCTGTTTTTTGTGATTATGACCCTTTGAGTATGTAAAGGTGGGGTGGTGAAGGTTACTCTGAATATAATATATATAATATACTTAACTGTGGTATGCAAGCTAAAAATACAAATCTATTGACATTGAATTGGGCAGTCTCACCTAATGAGGTTAAAGTTTGGGAATCTGATGTTGTTCTTGATGAGGACTGTGAAGTTCTCAGCTGATGCCAAGAGAGCAGGCCTAGATGTCAGAGCAGTCATCAATTGCACTATTGAAGCATAGTTGTGAAAAATAATATGTTTTTACAGCTGACGGTTTAGGGCTCTATTCAATCCTTCAAGCTGAAGTATTACAGATTCCGTGATAGAGCCCTTAATTTTCATTCCAAAGTTGTTGTGAAACTACTTTGAAACAATGTTCCTCATCATATTTGACTATACACTCATGCAGCGGTACTGTGGTGAGCTTCCTCCACATTAGAGGAACTAAAGTATAAATATAGCTGTCAGGCGGTGGTCTATGTAGAAGTGAAGATAACTTGATTTACTGAGTAACTAACCTCTGCAGAGACTGCAAGTCAACTCACACTGATGATGATGAGAGGGGGAAGGCAGGCAGACATACTGATAATGATGAGAGGGGGAAGGCAGGCAGACATACTGATAATGATGAGAGGGGGAAGGCAGGCAGACATACTGATAATGATGAGAGGGGGAAGGCAGGCAGACATACTGATGATGATGAGAGGGGGAAGGCAGGCAGACATACTGATAATGATGAGAGGGGGAAGGCAGGCAGACATACTGATGATGATGAGAGGGGGAAGGCAGGCAGACATACTGATAATGATGAGAGGGGGAAGGCAGGCAGACATACTGATAATGATGAGAGGGGGAAGGCAGGCAGACATACTGATGATGATGAGAGGGGGAAGGCAGGCAGACATACTGATAATGATGAGAGGGGGAAGGCAGGCAGACATACTGATAATGAGAATACAAATAATAGTGAGCTTATTTACTTGGGGGGTGTTTTCTTGGTTTCTATGGGGCACCATGCAGACACCTCACATGTTTTCTGTTTTACACCAAACTTCACACATGCACCTGTCTGAACCCCTGAAAGGAAAGCAAAATGTGGAATTTAGAATGAGTTCAATTTGAACTATTATATGGTCCACGTGACAAATAATAACAAAAATTGTCCTAGCTGTTCTATTATCATGTGTCTACATGTTTACTACTACTGTGTAACCCTTACATAACCAGATTGTATCTGCCTACAGTAAAGACAGAGAGAACAGAGCAGCCCATCTGAAACCTCAACACATCAGGGACAAATTCCTCCCCTCCTTGCAAGAACTAATGGTCTAAGCAGATAGAGATGACACAAACAGAGGAGAATGATCAGGAGAAAAGTTGTAGACAGCTGTAGTTGTACCGCGGCTGTTCTGATCCCAGAACCCCTTCACACAGTCCTTGTCTGTCCAACACACTTTTCCGTAAGGAGGGACCTGTAATACACAGACTCCTGGGAGATGAGTTGGTTCTAGTCATCAAGTAGTGTGGTTAATAGAAGTGATATCAGACATTATAATTTACAGGAATTGGGTAGGGATGTCCTACTGGCACTCTACCTCAGGGCATTTTCCTTGCCTTTGATTTTTTGTAACAATGACATTGGTCACCACGAAAAATGAATTCTTTCCCTTAAACAGAAAGTCCAACAAATGTATAGAAAGTCAGAACCAATGTACAAATATATGCATGTATAATACAAATCTAATATGTGTATAATATACAACAATAAAACAACAATATTCGTAAAACACAAACGTATGAATGCACACACACACACACCTGTGATGGCCCACTGTAATCTACAACATCCCATACTAAATCACCAACATCTGGCAAGCTGGTCATGGCCACTCCCTTGACCTTAGCAGTAACAGAGCTGACCACATAGTCGTGTTCTTGGTACTCCTTGTTCCAGAACATTACAATGCTACAATGTAAAACAGTATTTTATTATAGAATGTTGCAAATTGGAGTAAATTACTTTTATGTGTCCCTGATAGATTTGAAATACTATTGGTATGGCTAGAAAATATGGATGGTAAATAAATAAATACAAATAGTAAATACAATTGATCCACGTAATACATCATTATTTCAGAATGTATTCGATATCTATAATAACATTCATACTTTATTTTCATTGCACACATTTTTTGATCAAGGTTCGTGGGCGTTCCTTGTCTACTACCGTTATTACCGCAAACTGAATCCTTCTGCAGAATACTCACCAGATGAACATCAGTATGACTCCGTTAAATGTCCATTTCAGCGATCCCAGCCTTGCACTTTGTATTCGGACCAGTTTATGTGTTTCATACTCACATAGATTTATCAGTTTACACGGCATTTTGGATGTTGCCAGAGAGAGTGAATCTCTTTCTTCTGACTCATACTGGTTCTTCTCCTTCCTGAGTGGGTCAGGGATCACATGTACATCTGCTTGGAGCTGTTTCAGTTCCATTGACCAAACAATATTCTACGTCTTTGAAATTCAAGACTGGTCCAGTCGTCGTTGTTGTATAGCATTATGCATGTATCCCTGTTGTGCAGCCAAAGCTGGAACAAAGTAGCGTTTGTCTATTGTTTTATGTTATTTGCTACTTTGAAATTATTTGATCATTTATTACATGAAAATTACACGAATGCATTCATATGAATTAAAGACTAACATATGAAGTATGCCTACCATGGGGATACACCGATAAATTAGATTAAGTTAAATGAAAATTTCTGTCACTATCAGTATTTGCAAATCAAAGGGTCACATATCCCTATGAAGGAAGTCATTGTATCTGGGCATGGCTGTATCCGGACCACTTAACTTGATTGTGAAGATGTGCACTGCATCCTAGTCCAGATATGATATAGGCTACAGTAGGCTTGATGTTTTTTTAATGCAGTATGAGTGACAGTTTCTTTGGGGTGAAAGTTGTGCCAAACAAATTTCCTGATTTGGTGCCCAATCAAGAAATCATTTTAAACTCTAGATAGCAGTAAATAATTAGTATGGAAAGGAACTGGATGTATTTGGCCACCACATGAGCTTGAAAATGAGGACGATATAATTGTGTCACTTACTAGCTTCAGTTTCCCTGTAGTTCAATATATTTGGTTTTTGTTATTGTGTGACATTAAAATTGCTTGTACAATTATGCCTGAGAAAAATATAAAATCTGGAGAAAAGAGACTATGCACTCAAAACCATTTGCATTGTGAATGACATGACATTGAAACAGGATGAAAAGCACAAAACTTCATTTTGAATAAGCTAACTTGTACAAATGATACAAACATAATGGATTTGAATAAGGAAATACATTCAGCCTCATCAGGCAAAGGAAAATAAAATACATATAATTTCCATGGTTTAAAAATGTAAAACCACCCCCAGAAGATTCTTGTAAGTAAATGACTGTCTGGTCTGTAAACAAAAACCATGGCACGATGGACAGTGGCAAGGCAGACAGTAAGTAACATGTCATGTTTATCCTTACTAGGGACATTGAGAGTGGTTGAGATGATACAAGTATTGACTACCTTGCATTCCTACTCCTTCCCTCCATCTTCAATTGAATCTGTGTCTGGTTACAGCATTGCAAATCCAGTAATAGTCTACATTCTAGTCAATGTATACTTCATGCATGCTTTTCATAAAAGCAAAATGGTCATGAATAACGTGACTTGTCTTCCTCATGGCTAATTTGTGTTTTCAAATTCTGCTGTGGAATGGCCATGCCCTACCATCAATCAACATTGTCCCTCATTTACATTATCTCAGAGAGTCATTACTCACAGAAACAGATTTGCATAGGAATACTCATTTTCTCTATAAAATGGTATGTGAATAATACTCTGCTTCATAACAAAGAGGAATTCTGCCAAATCGTTCTCATCTGGTTATAACTATGGGTTCTGGACCACATGAAGTCCAGCTGTATGGTATAGCTGTCCTGGTCGTTATTGGAGTGCTGTGGAACACATTCAACTTGATAACAAACATGTTCCAGCAGTGGAAGGCTGTTGGTGTTCAGACTGTGGGACTGATCATCTCCACTATCTCCCTGGGTAATGTTTTCCTGCACCTCTCCACCTTTGGCATCGTAGTCACTATGTGGCGTGGGGTGTTGTGTTGGGATGATCTACCCATGTTCTTCTGTGCCATGTTGTATGTGTGGATGTGCAGTAGCTATTTGAGCTTCTGGTCCATCGCCTGGCTGAGTGTCCTCTATTGTGTGAAGGTGGTCAACTTCACCTCTGAGCTGTTCGCTAAGATCAAGACAAACATCTCACCCATCATCAACGTGGCTCTTGCAGTGTCCTTCCTGAACTCCTGTGTGATGTTTTCCCCCTTCTTCTCCCTTAATTACCGTAACGAGTCATACGTAACACCTGTGACAAAGAACACCACCTGTGTGATTAAGACACCTCTATTCCCCACTTGGATCAACATGAACCTTTATGTGCTAGTCTTCATCTGCTACCTGGCTCTGTTACCTGTGATGGTGATGGTTCCCTCCTCCATCAGACTGGTGGTCCATCTCTGCAAACACACGCTGGAGATGAGAAAGAACAAGACCGATGTTCAGAGTGCCGACTCCTACCTGCTGGTGTGCAAGCTTACTGTGGCCCTGGTGGGCGTCTACATAACCACTCTGACCATCATCTCCCTGTTCTACCTCTCTAAACTATATGGCTCTGACGTTAGCATTAACTCACTCCTGCTGGGTTACTCCTTCTATTGCATAGCATCAGGCGTTCTCTTGACTATCTCCAATAAGAACCTGCGGGAGAAACTCTGGGCTCTTTTCTGCGGTACCAAGGCATCAAATGCATCAAGCAAAAGCCTGAGTGGAGAAACTGGGGCAGTTTGATATGCTTTTGAGTTTTAATACATTGTCTCCTTTTCAGTTCTTCAGGACAGTGTATTATGTCACAATATACTTAATGTTTGTCATTGACAGATATTACAAGCAAGTGCTAATTATTTTGTTGTAAATTTCCTTTTTGCTACTGCTGTTGTTGGCTTTTTATGCTTAGGTGTACTGGTTTTCATAGAATTTTACTTTTACGTAGCGGTGCATGTATTGGATTTATTTGTCTTTTTATATTTTTTATGTATTTTCTTATTGATGATTTGCACAAATTAAGGAGTGTGGCTTTATGTACAGCGCCTAGTGAAAGTCTACACTATTTCAATGTCAGTTTTATTTTTCAGAGGGACAATTATACAAATGTTAATGCCGAAGACACACCAGCATGGTGCTGAGTGTTCCTGAGTTGACCAGTAGCAGTCCTGACTTGAATCTGTTTGACAATCAGAGGCAAAGTTTGATTATGGCTGTCCATCAATGATTCCCAACCAAATTTACTGAGCTGGAGCAATTTTAACAAAAACAATGGATAGAGTTGTGCAGATTTAGTAGAATCTTATTCAAAATTATTCACAGCTGTAATTTCTGCCAAAGGCGCTTCCACCAAGTACAAACTCTGGAGTGTGAAGGCATGCAAATCTTATGCAAGACATCTTTCTTTGATATTTTTATTAACTAAGAAAATGTTCTATAAATGTAACTTTGTTAATGTGAAGCAGGTTGGGTAGATAAGCAGGGGAAAAATCCACTAAAATCCCATTTTTTCCTTTTTTAGATCTACATAATTTTATTAAGGCAGCAAAAGGTGAAAACTGTGTAAGGGATGTGTAGAATTTCACTAGGCACTGTAAATGAAATGGGAAGAGTTTGAAGAATGTTCTTTCAGGTTTTGGACTTTTGCATATCTCATCAAATAGTACTTTACATTCTATTGTTTATTTTTATTTTTAAGAATTAAAAATCATTCGAAAAAATTGGAAAAAGACACATTTAGATTTTATTTGATTTATTATCAAGAAATTAAGTGTTTATTCTAATAACAGCTTGGTCTCATAGACTAGACGTAACATAGTAAATGTAAATCCGGGACTCTCAAATTAGTATGATATGTTATATTTGGTATGGTAACATAAGACAGATGGTTACTTAAGGCAAAAAGTAGGGTGGTTAGTCAGGGTGGCTGGATGGGCGTATAACGGGAACGTCTAGCAACCCAAAGGTTGTGTGTTCTGAATCTCATCACGGACAACTTTAGCATTTTAGATAATTAGCAACAACGTACTACTTTTTAGCTACTTTGCAACTACTTAGCATGTTAGCTAACCCTTCCCTTTAACCCCTAACCCCTAGCCTAGTTAACGTTAGCCACCTAGCTAACGTTAGCCACAACAAATTGGAATTCATAACTTATCATACGATTTGCAAATTTGTAACATATTGTATGAATTGCAATCCGTAACATATCATATGAATTGTAATTTGTAACATATCACACAAAATGGTTGAAGGAGTTCCACAAATGAATACATACAATACAAAATATAACATATCATACTAATTGGAGTATCGGATGTGCGTTTACTATGTTACGTCTAAACTTGGGTTCAGGTTGCTAATAAAATGTGCAAAGACATACAAAAATGAAAAGCATTGTCACACAATACTTGGTGGTCAAAATGTTCTCATCATGAGTTAGTTGAACATCTTCTGTATCTTTGGCTTGAGAAATTCCAGCATTCCATTGTTCTCAAAGGTTTGAGGCAGGCTGGCCACATCCATGATGGTCTTGTGAGCTTCGTCAAAGAGAGCCTCGCCAAGCTCCATTTTTACCCTGTCTCTCCAGGCACCGAGAGTGGGCCTGTTCTCAAACAAATCCAGACCAGTGCCAACCGGCTGAAAAACATGCACACACAGGAAAACCCATATCATTTCAGGGAAAGTACAGCACAAATCTGCAACCAAAGACATTGGGAGGGACATTTACAAAAGTTAGTGAGAGAATCCCTCACACAATAGCTTCAAAATCATGCACAACTCACTCTTCCCTACCCTTTCACATTTTACAAATGTAATGTCACCTGCATGATCTCTACTATTGCCACCAGGTCTGCTAGTGAGATCTTTTCCCCAATGATGAAGGGTCTGTCATCCAGGAACTTCTCCTCAAACACCTTCAGAGACAGTGTCAGGTCCTCCATAGCAGAGTCCATTTTCTCCTTAGGGACGTTTGAACCAGTTATGATGGGAACTATTGCCTGAAAATATGTAAACAGCACCGGAGATATTGAAATTAGCAAGTTGCAACACTGTTCACAGTGTGGTAGCCAGGGCACCAAAACAACAAAGAAGTTGAGCCTCGCGCTTCAATGCTCTTAGTTGTTCCGGAAATCGACCCACTATGCTGTTTACTTTATGCACCTGAGTCATGTCGCTGAGTCTACATTTAATAAAATAATCCAGTGATAAAATGTCTATTCACCAATGATGCTAATGATTTCCTTCAGTCATTAACTAAGTTATTACGTAAGAAATGATTTGTGTACAAATGGGTCAATAACCAGCCAAGGTCCACACTTAGAAAAAAAGCTTACAAAAGGGTTCTTGGACTGTCCTCATATGAAAATTGTATTTGGTTCTCCTATGGAACAGAACCAAACCTGAAACTTCCGTTCCAAACCTGTGGAACGGAACCAAACCTGAAACCAAAAGGGTTCTACCTGGAACCAAAAATGGTTCTTCAAAGGGTCCTCCTATGAGGACAGTCTAAGAACCCTTTTAGGTTCTAGGTAGAACCTTTTTTTCTAAGTGCAGTTCCACTTACAGGACATATTGGACGTTTATATCTTACCCTGAACCAGAACACCTTTGAGCCATGGGCTCGCATGGCTGCGTGTTGCCAAGACAGGTACTCGTTGACCCGGGCTCGCTTTTGCAGGTCTGCTGGGTACCAGTGGTCTGAATCTGAGGTGCCAAATGTTTCAGCCAGGTACTTTAGGATGGCAACACTAAAAATAAGGAGAGATATACAATTAATTTAAGGAACTCCCTAGAAACCTAATTAGAGTCGACATGTAACCCACTAGGCACCCACTTATTCAACGTCTATTCCACGTTGGTTCAAAGTCATTTCATTGAAATGTTGATTCAACCAGTGGGAAGTGTCTCTGTGTAGATTACTGTAGGCTACTTTACCTCTCTGTAAGAATGAAGTCTCCATCTCTCATGACCGGAACCTTTCTCACCACACTGATCTTACCAAAGTCTTCCCCATACTGCTGGCCTGAGGAGCAAAACAATTGTGACACTGATTTATCCAATATTACTTTAAAGAAAATATAGTTATTTTGTTGTTATAATGACTTTACACATATAGCATGATGATTATCTTAGTGAAAAAACTTTTCCATATACAGTATGTCTTTCATGTTTCATGACTTCTATCTAGTTATTGGGTCCAGTTAGATATTACCTTCTGAATAAACAAACAAGGTCATTGTGTAACAAGTTCAAAGTTTGCAATTGGTTGTTTTCACCTAGAAGTTTATGGCCTACATATATCGAACTTTCATTGTCATAATAGGCTAGACTACTTCCTAACTGTATTTGCAGTAGGCAGTAGGCCCATATTTACTAAAATGGTTGAGTGGTTGCTTCAAAATAATATTTTTTTTGATTTACCTCGAATATAATTTCACTATATTTGAACATATTTTATACACACCAAAACTCTGTTGTGTAGAAGTCGTCAACATAAATACTATATATTCAATATAAATGTTATAAATCACATTCCAAATATCTCGCAGTCGCCTACCTGTAGCCAGATCGACAAACTTGAAATCAAACGGAATGTTTGTTTTCTTTGCAAAAATGAACACAGAGCGACATGGCTGAGAGTGCAGATCAAGATACAATTCCAACGGCATTTTCACAGATGTAGAAGGGATGTTATGTACCGAATCTCTTCCCAGCACCCGCTATCCTTTATGTTGGTATGGAGCCCCTCCCATATAGTCAAATGACTATAAAGGGTTCCGACAGTTCAATGTGGTGTCTGCTTCTGGTTGTCGGGTCAGGCGTTGGCAACATTTTGTAAATGTTTATAAAATTATCCAGACAAAATAACTGAGCCATAATGCGACTCTGTGCAATGGACCATGCTGTGATTCAGTTATTATTTGCATATACTGTTTTATTATGTCATATAATGAGCAATGTCTCAGACAGTTATTGTTTGCGAGTCTGGATCATTTCATGAACACATTTTTGGACACTCAAAGTGCAATTAAAAATTATTTTTTTTACCAAAGTTGATGGCCAGTGATACAGCTGAACCAGTCGTGCAGTTGATAACTAGCGTTGTCGATTTCACCACAGTATTGATCATGTTATAGGTCAAGTCTTTTGTTTACTAAGATAATGGACCTTTAAGACAGATTTGGGAGGAAGGCATAAGTACAGAGACTCTCACCCAGGGACATCACGCACCCCAAAAATTTGAGGTGTCACAAAGTACATGAGGATGGCATTTTGCATTTTATAAAAATCCGAAACAGCTTTTTCCTACAATCTAGAGCCATAATTGTTATGCTTAATTCTATATATATATTTGTATTTATATGTATATTTTTCTGCATAGCTAAGCATACCACTTGAGCTGTCTATTTTTTTTTAAATAAACTAAATATGCTTTTCTGCATCAATGCTAAAATCTGTGTGAAAGATTGAAAGGAATGTGTGTCTTATAATAATAATAATAATAAATGCCATTTAGCAGACGCTTTTATCCAAAGCGACTTACAGTCATGTGTGCATACATTCTACGTATGGGTGGTCCCGGGGATCGAACCCACTACCCTGGCGTTACAAGCGCCATGCTCTACCTTATTCAGTACATTTAGTTATTGCATGCGTTTCTCAAGTCTACCAACCTTGCCAGCAGGTATGCCAGCTAAGATAGTTAGACAAGCTAACTACTCTAATTTAGGAACCTAGGAACCTAGGAGATTAGGAACCTATCTGGGCTTGCTAAAGCCTACTTCAGAAAATTCCTAGATGGCTAGTGGTATTACAGAGAAGCAACAACACATTATGTGAAATTATTATTATTGGAAACAGGACAAATCTTACGGGGCATGTTCCCCTGTGCCCACTATGGGCATGACAACTCTGCTCTCAGCCCCCAGAGACAATGGCCTGGTCTAGCAATGGTTTTGGTTAACTGGCAGTCCATTTAAACTCTTTCATCTCCACTTGGAATGCAGTAGACTCCT
Organism: Oncorhynchus gorbuscha; assembly: GCF_021184085.1. Lineage (NCBI taxonomy): Eukaryota > Metazoa > Chordata > Actinopteri > Salmoniformes > Salmonidae > Oncorhynchus > Oncorhynchus gorbuscha. The sequence goes on from NC_060176.1 coordinate 61,693,339, forward strand.
GTAAGATTTAGCAAATGAATAAATGGCCTCAACAGCCTTGGAGTACATGCGTGTCCCTGATGACGGCTTGTGAATATTGTCATTTTTGTTCAGCAGTGTCTCAGAACACCTGACATAGATAGCCCTATTGCCCAAGTTTCAGATGTTTTTGTCACTTCCACTCTGCATGCGCAGTTCTGTCAAATCAATTCAAATCACATTTGATTTGTCATACTGTTACGAATCCCTTTTGGCCCGACAGTCTAGGGGGGATGGTAATGAGACCCGTAACATAACTCATGCAAATTATTATTGTGACAAAGTAAAAGTGTGCACGAAATAACCACGACAACAGAAATCTACCGTCAAACTCTAGGTTTATTTATAAACACACGGTAATGGGGGGAGCAGGAAAAGGGGCTGAGCTGGACCCAAGGAAAGAAACAATAAATATACAAAAACACACCCCTAAGCTAGACTAGCCTACTTTAACAACAACTAACTAACTAACCAAAAATACAGTGGGTGGTCCGCCCAATTCTACCTAGTGTATTTAACAAAGTTCACCTACGGGTAGTGTATGCCCATGGGCGACTTGTCTTGGTTTCCCCTTTTCCCACCAGCAAACAAACAAACACCATAACCAAAAACAATACTCACAGGTGATAACAAAGTGCTATGGAGGTGCTTTAAACAAAAGAGAGGTTAAGACACAAAGCGAGAGTGAAACACAGAGACCTACAGACATGGCATTTACAGAGAGATTTAGTGAGAGATTGAGCTGAGCTGAGCTCTAGAACAAACGATGGGGTTTTTAAACCATGGGGAAGGAACTGTGATAGGTCAGGAAATAGGAGGAGGTGTGTCTTCTGATTGATGATTGATTGTTGACTGATTGGGGAGTGATGGTTTTCACCTGTGAGGGGAGAAGGAGAGAAAAGAAACACACACACAGGATACACACACACACAGGATAACTGTATCCGTAACACATACCCTTTTTAAAAAATAGAAAAATAATAACGCGAGGAATAACTACACAATGAGTAACGATAACTCCGCTATATACACAGGGTACCAGTCCCACAGGCGGTCAAACTAGGTCACTTTGGGGGAGTGAAAGGGGGACAATGGTTCTCCCACAGGGCCAACTTTCATGACCCTGCTATTTCATGACCCTGCTATTTCATGACCCTGCTATGAGACCAGGCGGTTGGGGACAGGTTACACACTAGAGCCCAGGTTCTGGTTTGCATTTAGGATGACATGTGGTCTTTGTTTTAAGAAAGGGTGCATATCACCAAACCATAACATAACTGAACATGTGAGAATGGGTTTCTCAGGGATGTGATGTAATACATTGGTTGTTGAATTAACAATTCCTTCTAAAGTAATGACTGACCTGGACTGCACAATATTTTCCCATTATTATTTTCAAAATTCTTCAAGCGCTGTCAAATTGGTTGTTGATCAGTGCTAGACAACCATCTTCAAGTCTTGACATAGATTTTCAAGCTGATTTAAGTCAAAACTGTAAATCATCCAGTCAGGAACATTTAGTTCAGCTCTTTGCACCCCATCCCTGTGAGGTATTGTTTGTTTTGTGACACACGTCTTTCAGAGCTCTGTTTTTCCCGTGAGTTACTCCACCTGTGTAAGATTTTTTGCCTGCCTCACTAATGACGCCTTTTGTCTATTCCCTGCCTGTACTTTAGCCTATCGGATTTCGTGTTCTCTACCTATTGCCTGATCTCCCGGACTACGTTACTAGCCTTTTCCCTGCCTGTACTGTTGCCTCTTTGGACCCAATGCCTGCCCCTGGACCCAACTACCTGCCTCCTCCTGTGGTACTTTGCAATAAACACCTGCTGTGCCCTGCGCTTGAAACCAGCTCTCTGTCTCCCCTCGTATTCATTACATAGAGTGGTACTCAGTTATGTGTTGTATTGGATTTGCATCAAACATACCACTTTGTATTCAGGACAAAAATGGAAGTTCTTTGCACATTTTTTTTGCAGTATTACTTTAGTGCCTTGTTCCAAACAGGATGCATTTTTTTGAATATTTTGTATTCTGTACAGGCTTCCTTCTTTTCCCTCTGTCAATCAAGTTAGTATTGTGGAGTAAATACAATGTTAATCCATCCTCAGTTTTCTCCTATCACAGCCATTAAACTCTGTAACTATTTTAAAGTCACCATTGGTCTCATGGTGAAATCCATGGGCGGTTTCCTTCCTCTCCGGCAACTGAGTTAGGAAGGACGTCTATCTTTGTAGTGACTGGGTGTATTCATACACCATCCAAAGTGTAATTAATAACTTCACCATGCTCAAAGGGATATTCAATGTCTTGTTTTATTTTTACCCATCTACCAATAGGTGCCCTTCTTTGCAAGGTATTGGAAAACCTGGGTTGAATACTTATTAACATTTCAACTTCTCAGTTTTTATTAATTTGTAAACATTTCTTAAACATATTCTGGGGTATTGTGTATGTGACTAAAAAATATATACATTTTATAAATTATAAATTCAGGCTGTAACACAACAAAATGTGTAAAAAGTCAAGGAGTGTGTAAACTTTCTGATTGCACTGTACACAATAATACATGTGAATATGTTCATATTGTAAGCATAGATTAGCATTTACAGATGAACCAATATTAACATGAGTTGAGTATTAGGCTACTGTACAGAGAATGTTACTCCCACAGACTGGAGTTTGAAACAGACCTGATATGTTATTAAGGCTAAGGTTTATATATCAAACACCTCTTAGGATTTATAGCTGGCCCTCTCTGTAAAGACCAGTGTGATTTTCTCAGTGTTGCTCACAGGTGATATTACACAGAAACCCTTTCCTGAGAAGGGAATACAAGGTCCTGAAGACATCACACTGGTGTTTGCCATTTGAAACAGACTGAGGCAGAGAGGCCTAATGCAGCCAAGCTTTAAAATTCATTTCACCTCCACCCAGCGGATGATCTCACTGGAGAGCAATGCAGCGCACAGTTTGGAGTCAAAATTCTAAACATACAGCAGAGGAAATCGATCCGTTCCAACATTATATAATCTGTGCATCTGAAAAACAAACAATAGCTTCAATTCATAGTACATTGGGTAAAGCTATGTTTTTAGGTTCAAGGGCAAAATACTACAACAAAAGTATATTTTATGTGCTGTAGTTAGTGGAGCATAATGCTTGCAATAGTCCATACTATTCATTGAGTTCATGTCACCTGAACAAAGGTATTCACCTCATCATGTATCTGTCTGACCAACAGGGGGCCAATGAGGTAGGTGAGATGAGGTGGTTGAGAATGACGCTGAGGTCAGTGTTCAGCCACCTGGCCCTGGTTCAAGAGAGAAACTTAGTAGTGACACAGTTATAAACAGTAATCAAGAAGGATGGGCAGTGGGCACAGCACTGGATTATTGGGAATCTATTTCCTGGAAGGTCTTACCTTCTTGTTGTGTGTCCACTCAAGTCTTCAAGTCCTTGAAAAGCTTTAGTTAGTCAGCAATTTCAAAGTCTTTCACACACACGAGCACGCACACACACACACACACACACACACACACACACACACACACACACACACACACACACACACACACACACACACACACACACACACACACACACACACACACACACACACACACACACACACACACACACACACACACACACACACACACACACACACACACACACACACACACACACACACGCACACACACAAACACACACACCTCTTTATACTATAACTTTCTGTTAACAAGCCCACTGTGGTTTGTGTGTTGTAATTCTCTTTCAGAAAAATTAGATTTATTAGGGCTTTTTCCCTGTGCCTACCTACCTGTATGTCAGTAATTAAATAGACTAGCCCTGTTAAACTCCCCAATCCTGTTATGTAATGCCCATCCTTACTGTAATGAACTGAAATAGAGTTTGAATGCCTTGTGGTGGCTTAAATGCCTCCTGTGGCTTAAATGCCTCTCGTGGCCAAAATGCCTCTTGTGGCTTAAATGCCGCTGTGGCTTAAATGCCTCTGTGGCTTAAATGCCTCTGTGGCTTAAATGCCTATACTGTGGCTTAAATGCCTTTTCTGTTGCTTAAATGCCCCTCTGTGGCTTAAATGCCCCACTGTGGCTTAAATGCCCCTGTGGCTTAAATGCCTCTGTGGCTTAAATGCCTTGCTGTGGCTTTTACAGCTTTTTTTTGTGGCTGGTGTGACTGTTGTCAATTTGGAGATGGGCACCACTCCTAGGACCAAAGTTTGGGTTATGAGAGTTGTTGTGACACATTATTTCCGAAATCAAAGACACAAATGGTGAATGGGCTGTTGATATATGGAAACAATCGCACAACTTGTTGCAAACTAAATGTATGTAGCCTACAGTATGTGTCATTACCAGTTGGCTGAAATGAATAGCCTAACATGTATTAATATCAATCCAAAAATAAACCAACACCTTCAATAGCGTTGTTGAAATATTTATTGATGAATAACACATTTGAGTTTCACATAAGTCATTTTTTCCAAAGAGATTCGTTTCCTATTCGTTCAATTGCAGGTAGATCATCCGTTTTGAATCCAAAAAATCCATGTTAGCGCAGCACAAAATGGGTTAAATGTTACGTTGTTGCGGGTGGTATTATCACTCCTGAGTCCGGACTATAAAACGCGTATTTGAAGAAAGAACAAAGAATCAGAACCTATATAAGAGCCCACAAGAAGCTGCGCCGTCACTCTTCGGCCGAAGAGAGGGCTGAAGAAAGAGCTGTCCACGGGTCCAGAAGATGATGATAATGATGCAGACTTCTGTTCTATCTTGCGTCTTTACGCTGCAATGCCTCCGAAGCATGCATTGTTCGCCAGTGCCCGAAGCAATCAGGTACAAAGCGACGCCGGTGAGTGCAGAATACTTTAGTTGTATTACTTTTTCTTTGTTTGATAATATCTTTCAGCAGACACACATAGCTTGATAGTGCAATTACTGGAAGTTTCATCGGTGTTGCAAGTCACTGCCAATTATTATTAGTGCATTCCCAATTCACCTGCTATTTCAAATCATGTACACATGAGAGTGCAGAAAAGTTCTTAGTTGTGAATCCCAGTTTTCCAGGCTTTTTCGAATGTTCAGTGTGCTTTATTACAGTTATGATTATGCTTCGCCCTGGTTGACCGACGCCAACCTGCTAAATGTTTAAAACCCATCTGTCAAAACAAATAATCTTGTAGATTTTATGCTCAGTATTATTAGAAGGGCTCTATGTCAATAATTACACGGAACCCAAACCGGCTGCGCGCGTGCGCTATCGTGCAATAAATGTATTTTTTCCCCCCACACCAAACGCGTTCACGACACGCAGGTTAAAATAGCAAAACAAACTCTAAACCAATTACATTAATTTGGAGACAGGTCGAAAAGCATTAAACATGTATGGCTAGTTAGCTTGCTCTTGCTAGCTAATTTGTCCCATTTAGCTAGCTTGCTGTTGCTAGCTAATTTGTCCTGGGATATAAACATTGAGTTGTTATTTTACCTGAACTGGGAAAAAATGAAAACATTTTTTTATTTTTTTTATCAGAACTGCACAAGGTCCTCTACTCCGACAATTAATCTACACATAAAACGGCCAACTGAATCGTTTCAAGTCATTTCTCCTCCTTCCAGGCTTTTTCATCTTTGAATTTATATGGTGATCACATCTAAACTTTCATAGTTTTACCACGACTACTGGCAAAACAGTTCGTCTTTCAATCACCTAAGTGGGTATAACCAATGAGGAGATGGTGCGTGGGTTCCTGCTTCTATAAACCAATGAGGAGATGGGAGAGGCAGGACTTTCAGCTCGATCTGCGTCAGAAATAGGAATGACTTCTATTTTAGCCCTTGGCATCGCAGACGCTCGTTGGCGCACGCGACGCAATAATTGAATAACATGGATTTCTACATTTATTTTGTGTTGCTTGCGCACCCGACGTGTTCGGTCTGGTCAGTATGTTAGTGTTAAGATGATGAACCTGTGCAGTGGACAAAGTGTCATATCTTTTGAAGATGACCGATATGAAATGAGTATATTACAACATCATATTTTAAAGTGGCAATCAGCAGTTGCTACATCCATTTTTGGATTTATACAGTTGTCATATGTATCCATTGATTTTTTAAGAATATAATTTATAAATGACTTATGAGCTTAGATTAAGTTACCCGATCAAACCCTAAAATATAAGCTTGTTTCACTTGAATGTTTGTTAATAACAAAGTAAATGTAAACAAACACTATATAGCCTTAAAACATGGTTAAAACTATCATTTTGATGTCAAGGATGATAAGTCCTTGCATTCATAGCTCTGTCTATGAATTTGAGAGTGGTTACATGTTTCCAGCCCGTCCCTCAGCTTTTTACCGAAACAGGGCTGGGAGAAGCTTTATTATTATTTTTTCAATTGCTGATTTGCCCTTTAAACACTGACTCATTAATCCTAAACAAAAATATTTATCTGTCAAACACATAACCCTCCCAGGATGGGACTAAGTCTAAGCAATGTGGCATTTAGAAACTTCACAGAGCCACTGCCACAACATCAACACTGACATCTAAAAGGTTTTTATTTTCAACCTTCATACAACGTTAATTGATCTGATATGTAACATTTGTGCTACCATGGCACAACTGAAAGTCCTGCAGGGTATGGGCGTGTGGTAAATAGAGAAGGTAATTGAGTTCTTGTCTCCGCAGGGCAGGAAACGATAATAACTGGTCTGTAAAGACATTTTGTCAACAACTCTGTGAATGAGAGGATAAAGAGGGAAGCTCCACATTGCCATTGGGGGTGTTTTATTGTCCAAATTGATGTTTTAGATTATGTATTGCTGATAACTTGCAATATTAGCCTACTGCCTCAATGACAGAGATTATCGGCTTCTTGATGAAAACTGGAAAAAATGCAAACTCATTAATTTGAGAATGTCTGACTGAGGTAGCCTACTGTAAACCAACTGTATTAAGGACCAAGTATGACAAACATCCACCTCAATGTCATGGAGGAAAAGTTGTTAGTTTAGTTTCTACTCTCTTCCTTTCCCGAAATTACTTGCAGCTGCGATGGCAACACATGCAAATAATAATTAATTGTTATGTCTAGTTGTTAACTGAACTGGAAAGCATAATCTGTAGTTTTGTCAATTTGTTTCCCATTGTTGACAAAAGAGTTAGTGATTATACAAGCAGAGACAAGTTTCTCTGTATCTGGGTCAGGAAACACAGAGCCTGTTTGCTCTCACAGGGAAAATGAAGGGAAAATAATACGATGGGCTCAATGTTTGGATATCCCTTTGTGAATAAAAGCCATGTCCCTTGGTTTTTCTTCCTGTTTTGCTCCATTAGTTCTGTCCTCTGGCCAAACTGACTGCCAGACATCCATGAGACTGGAAGTGACATCAGAGATTACTAGCCTCAGTTTCCATAGCATCCACCTATTGAATTAAGTCATAGCAGGGCACAAAACCCAGTTCATGTGTGATCAGGTCATGCAAGGTGAGGGTGGCATTATCCCCCTGATTCTCTGCTTGGTAGATAGAGAATCTGGAAGCCTGAGGTCTCAGGGGAGGAAGTTTGTTTGCCAGGAAAGATAAAAGAGCACTGTAAGAACCCAGGAGATTTGCAACCTATTTTCTATTGCCTGGTGTTACTGATTGTGGCTGATGTATTGGATTAAGGAGGATAAGAAGACAGATACCAAGGCATGTGTTGATAGTGGTGCATCTATCTTTCACCTCATCACTTAAATCTTCTATCCTGTTATAGTGAAACAGTTTGTCTGTATTTACTCAGTAATATACATACCCTCTCCAAATCAAGACCATATCCGATGCATTGTGTAAACATTACCAAGTTGCTCCGTTTGCAGACAATGTCCTCTAGTATTGTTCCTATATGAAATGGTTTAAGTGTCCTCCTTTTTTACAAATTCTTACAATAACTGACAATGTCCACATTTTATAATGTCTAGGCTTTAGGATACTTGTACAGACATGTTGAGTTGTGCTCTTTGAATACCACTCTGTCACTCCACTGCAGTGACTCACAGATCTTGTCATCACTGTAACCAGAAGCTAGATGTGTCCATACATGTAATGGATCCCCCTCCCAAAACACGTTGGTTCACAAACACAATGATAAAACATCCTGAGTCACCTAGAGCCCTCTTTTGGAGGGTGAACTACTTCGTAAATGGCATCTTGCATAGTCATCAGGACAGAAGATGATGGACTGACTGTGTCTCCCAGGGCTTAGCTGAGAAACACTGTGCCAGGATATCCTCTGTCTGCTCTCAGATGATGTGGTAACACGCAAACCGGCTGCAGACAAGTCAATATTGTCTGGGGACCTCTGCTCCTCCAATAGCTCTACTACACAGAGTGGTCATCTACGTAACGCGTCTGTGTGTAGCTGGTGAGATGAATCAGGTGCAGGACAGCAGATATGAGTAATGAAAGCAATTTTACTCAAATATATATATTTATACACGTTGTATAAATACAAGGCCACAAATACAGACCACAATACAATAAACAATTACTCACAAACAAAAATGGGGGAACAGAGGGTTAAATAATGAACAAGTAATTGGGGGATTGAAACCAGGAGTGTAAGACAATGACAAAACAAATGGAAAATGAAAAGTGGATCGGCGATGGCTAGAAGGCCGGTGATGTCGACCCGAACAAGGAGAGGGATCGACTTCGGCGGAAGTTGTGACAGTACCCCCCCTTGACCCGTGGCTCCAGCAGCGCGCCGACACTTACCTCGGGGACGACCCGGAGGACAAGGCGCAGGGTGATCCGGATGGAGACGGTGGAACTCCTGCAGCAACGAAGGGTCCAAGACGTCCTCCACCGGCACTGGCGGTAGGAACCTCCCCCACCTCAGACTCCTAGAGTGGACCAGTCACCACAGGCCTGAGGAGAGACACATGGAACGAGGGATTAATATGGTAATCCGGGGGAAGCTGTAACCTGTAGCATACCTCGTTCAGTCTCCTCAGGACTTTGAATGGCCCCACAAACCACAGACCCAGCGTCCAGCAGGGCAGGCGGATGGGCAGATTTTGGGTCGAGAGCCAGACCCAATCCCCCGGTGCGAACACCAGGGCCTCACTGTGGTGGCGGTCGGCGCTCGCCTTCTGCCGCCTCCCGTTGCAGGTGCACATGGGTGGGCTCCCAGGTCTCCTCTGAGCGCTTAAACCATTCGTCCACTGCAGGGGCTTCGATCTGGCTCTGATGCCAAGGTGCCAGAACCGGCTGATAGTAGTGGGGAAGTGAGTGGGGAAGTGGGGAAGTGAGTTCGGGGCTATCTCTGCCCAAGGGATGAACGCCACCCACTCCCCCGGCCGATCCTGGAAATATGACCGCAGAAACCTACCCACATCCTGATTTACTCTCTCCACCTGCCCATTACTCTTGGGGTGAAAACCTGAGGTGAGGCTGACCGAGACCCCCAGACGTTACATGAACGCTCTCCAGAACCTGGACGTGAACTGATCATGTCCTCAAGCACCCCGTAGTGCCGGAAGACGCGAGTGAACAGGGCCTCCGCAGTCTGTAGTGCTGTAGGGAGACCGGGCACAGGGAGGAGACGGCAGTACTTTGAAAACCGATCCACAACGACCAAGATCGTGGTGTTGCCCTGCGAGGGAGGAAGATCCGTCAAGAAGCCCACCGACAGGTGCGACCACGGCCAATGTTGAACGGGTAGGGGTTGTAACTTCCCTCTGGGCAGGTGCCTGGGAGCCTTGCACTGGGTGCCCACTGAGCAGGAGGAAACATAAACCCTCACGTCCTTGGCCAAGGTGGACCACCAGTACTTCCCACTAAGGCAACGTCTGACCAATGCAAGGATGACCAGAGGAAGGTGACATGTGGGCCCAAGAGATCCAACGGTCGCGGACAGCAGACGGATCGTACAGGTGCCCAGCTGGACACTGTGGGGGAGTGGGCTCTGTGCGTAATGCCCGCTCAATATCCGCATCCAGCACCCACACCACCGGTGCCACCAGGCAAGAGGCCGGAAGTATGGGAGTGTGATCCATGGACCGCTCCTCTGTGTCATACATCCGGGACAGTGCATCTGCCTTAGCATTCTGGGGACCTGGTCTGTAGGACAGAGCCCAACATGGCCCACCTTGCCTAACGAGGATTCAGTCTCCTCGCCATCTGGATGTACTCCAGATTGCTGTGGTCAGTCCAGATGAGGAAAGGGTGTTTAGCCCCCTCAAGCCAATGTCTCCATGCCTTCAGAGCCTTGACAATAGCCAACAGCTCCCGGTCCCCCACATCATAGTTTCGCTCAGCGGGACTGAGCTTCTTCGAAAAGAAAGCACAGGGGCGGAGCTTTGGTGGCATGCCCGAGCGCTGAGAGAGCACGGCTCCTATCTCAGCCTTGGATGCGTCCACCTTCACTATGAACGCCAAAGAGGCATCAGGATGGGCCAGCACGGGAGCCGAGGTAAACAGAGCCTTCAGGTGACCAAAAGCCCTGTCCGCCTCAGCCGACCACTGCAGTCGTACTGGTCCCCCCTTTAGCAGTGAGGTAATGGAAGCCACTACCTGACCAAAACCTTGGATAAACCTCCGGTAGTAGTTGGAAAACCCTAGAAACCGCTTCACTTCCTTTACCGTGGTGGGAGTCGGCCAATTACGCATGGCTGAAATGCGGTCACTCTCCATCTCCACCCCTGAAGTGGAAATCCGGTACCCTAGGAAGGAGACGGACTGTTGGAAGAACAGACATTTCTCATGCTCCAACAGTCGACCAAGCACCCTGCGCACCAGGGACACATGCTCTGCACGTGTAGCGAAGTATATCAGAAAGTCGTCGATATATACACCACTACACCCTGCCCGTGCAGATCCCGGAAAATCTTGTCAACAAAGGCCTGGAAGACTGATGGAGCATTCATTAACCCGTACGGCATGACAAGGTACTCATAGTGCCCTGAGATGGTACTAAATGCCGTCTTCCACTCGGCCCCCTCCCGGATACGCACCAGGTTGTAAGCGCTCCTGAGATCCAATTTTGTGAAGAAGTGCGCCCCGTGCATTGACTCGATCGCACTGGCTATGAGAGGCAGCGGGTAGCTGTACCTCACTGTGATCTGATTGATACCCCGATAGTCAATACACGGGCGCAGACCTCCATCCTTCTTCTTCACAAAAACAAAACTTGAGGAGGCAGGTGAAGTGGAGGGTCGAATGTATCCCTGCCCCAGGGATTCGGAGACATATGTTTCCATAGCCGCCATCTCCTCCTGTGACAGGGGATACACGTGACTCCTGGGAAGTGCTGTGTCTACCAGGAGATTTATCGCACAATCCCCCCGTCGATGGGGTGGTTATTGAGGCGCCTTCTTCCTACAGAAGGCGAGAGCCAAATCTGCATATTGCGAGGGGATGCGCACGGTGGAGACCTGGTGTGGACTTTCCACCGTAGTCGCACCGATGGAAACTCCCACACACCTCCCTGAGCACTCTCGTGACTACCCCTTGAGAGCCCTCTGTTGCCACGAAATAGTGGGGTCATGACAGGCCAACCAGGGTAAGCCCAGCACCACAGGAAACGCAAGGGAATCGATAAGGAAGAGACTAATTCTCTCCTTGTGACCCTCCTGCGTAACCATGCTTAGTGGAGCGGTGACCTCCCTAATCAGCCCTGACCCTAATGGTCGACTATCTAGGGCGTGCACGGGGAAGGGAATATCCACAAGAACAAGGGGGTCTCTAAACTATGAGCAAATGAACGGTCAATCAAATTCCCAGCGGCGCCTGAATCTACGAGTGCCTTATGCTGGGAATGCAGGGAAAACTCAGGAAATGTAATAAACACATACATGTGAGCATGGGTGAGCCTGGTGCCGACTCACCTGGGGTAGACACGATAGTGCCCTGCCTGCTGCCTTGAATCCCTGAGGAACTTCCCCAGCAATGTGCCCTCTGCAGTCACAGATGGTGCAGGGAATGGCCCCTTTTCCGGTCGCCCTAAGCGCAGCACCTCCCAGCTCCATGGGTGTCGGAGCGGAGGTGCTGGGGGATGGAACTGACAGGCCCCGATCCGGACGTCCGCGGGCAGCCAGCAGGGTGTCCAGACAGATGGACAGATCCACCAGAAGGTCCAACGTGAGGGTGGTGTCTCGGCAGGCCAATTCCCGACGAACGTCCTCGCGCAGACTGCATCGATCAGGGCCTTGTCGTTCCATCCCGTGCTGGCGGCCAGGGTCCGGAAATCCTGCGCGCTCCTAGTCCTCTCCCTCAGGTGGAACAAACGTTCACCCACCGCTCGACCCTCAGGCGGGTGGTCGAAAATTGACCGAAAGCGGCAGGTGAACTCTGTGTAATGGTCCAGGGCTTTGCCTTAGAGGCAGGAGACGAGGGCGGACACGCTCTCACGTCCCGAAGGAGCCGGGTGGACGGCCGCCGGGTAGAGCTCCAGCTGGAGTAGGAACCCCTGGCATCCGGCAGCCGTCCCATCATACTCCCTCGGGAGCTCAAGCGGATTCCCGCTGGGACCGGGTGAAGGAGGGGTGGAGGGTGGGGCCTGTTGTAGTGGGGCTGGTGAAGGCGCTGGATGACCTCCTGCTCTCTCCCAATGATCCATCATCTGTAACATGCGATCCATGGCGGTGTTCAGACATTGCAACATGGTCCTCTACCTCCACAGGGAGGGCGACTACTCCTGCTGAATTCGAAGGTGAGTAATTCTGTAATTACGTCTGTGTGTAGCTAGTGAGATGAGTCAGGCGCAGGACAGCAGATATGGGTAATGAAAGCAATTTTACTCAAATATATCACAATACACGTCAGAATACGACACCACTGAACACCACGTGTTGGGTATACACAACATATGCACTGTCACGATCTTTATAACGAGTGGACCAAGATGCAGCGTGGTATGGTTCCATCCTCGTTATTAGGTAGTGAAACTCAAAGAAAACAATAAATCGCAAAGCTACTATAGTGCTCACAGGAAACTATACATATTCAAGATCCCACAAAGCACAAAGGGGAAATGGCTGCCTAAATATGATCCCCAATCAGAGACAACGATAAGCAGCTGCCTCTGATTGGGAACCATACCAGGCCAACATAGAAATATAATTACCTAGATGACCCACCCTAGTCACACCCCGACCTAACCAACATAGAGAATAAAAAGCTCTCTATGGTCAGGGCGTGACATGCACAAATTTTAATATGTGTCCAGACTGTCTGCTCAGTGGACATACATGCAGAAGAGCATATGCAGTACATGCCATAAATGTAAACAAAGACAGGCAATTTGAGGACAGTCAAAGCTTTCATAAGTTCATGGTACATAGAAGTGAACTTTGGCCATTACCCTGTTGGCAATCTGAGGGGAGGAGCTGTGCTTTCTCTCACCTCAGGGGCTAGACTGATCCTTTTGACAGATGGGAGGGAGTTATTGTCAGCAACTTGTCAACAGCACTAATTTCTCTTCTCATTTCCCTTTTTGAAATATGTTAAGTGCACACTCCTCCTGCTTGTTAGCCATGCTTTACAATGCACTGTAGATAGCCCACACTCCCATTCTCATGCAGTTGGGTATACATCTTATTGTCAAACTAGATTAGAGTGCAAGCCCAAGATCCATATATTAGGGTTAAATTACAAAGTGAAATGCAGGCGGAATGACTGAGAGTTCTGCTGCCTAGTGTTTCTTCCTTGATTGGGGCACATAACTCAGGGTAAGGCCCTCTCGTTTTGAGGTCTGGAGCACATTCCACGAATCCTGCTGGGCATTGTTCCCATTATCCCACAACTCCACAACACTAAAGCCTCACAAAGCAGTAGGCTACCAGAGGGAGGACTGGCTTGACACAATGACAGAATGATTAGGACTTATGTCTGATTATTGTTTATCTCGAATACGCTACACTCTTAGAAAAATATTTGCTATCTAGAACCTTAAAGGGTTATTCGGCTGTCCCCATAGGACAGCGATCATCAACTAGATTCAGCCGCGGGACAATTTTTTCTGGAGCGGATGGTAGGAGGGCCTGAACATAATTACAAATATTTTGTAGACTGCAAATTGACCGCAAGAAGCCCAAACAGATATAATGTTAGACTAAAACAGAATAATTTCAAACCTTGCTTACATTTGTATACGGTCACATGTCTCTCTATTTTGCCTGGGAATTCTTCAATTAAAATCACTTGGAGCTGATTTCCTGTTGTTTTTACAGTCTTTTATGTCCAACAATGAAATTCCACAATGATTTTTTTTTTTTACTCAGAAAACTTGTGGCCTAATAAAACCACCCGGCCCGCAGGCCGCCAGTTGGGGAACCCTGCCATAGGAGAACCCTTTTGGGTTCCATGTACAACCCTTTCCGCAGAGGGTTCTATTTGGAACCCAAAGGAGTTCTAACTGAAACCAAAAAGGGTTCTAACCTGGAACCAAAAAGGGTTCTCCTATGGGCGCAGCAGAAGAACCCTTTTGGAACCCTTTTTTCTAAGAGTGTAGAATACGCTACATCCTCGTGTTCTTAGTACATTAAGAAATCCAATGTGTTTTACAGTAGCAGTGTCAGAGGAAATGTAAAGACATTTGTGATCATGAAGAGCACCCCAATGCTTCCTGAATTGCAAAGCTGTAAAAGGCCTTGAATTGTACAACTTCAGTAAGCCATGGAGACGCTGTGCCACTGACAGTATTTCTCCTCTCTGTAATTTATGCTTGAGGTAGGAGGTGATGAGCAAAGTAATTTCCTCTGGGTTCTGCAGGGGGGTATTTACTGTAATAGTTCCTATGTGTAATGATAACTGACAGTAAAGTAAGCTACAAGCCCACTCCAAGTCAACAAGGGAAACACTCTCTGACAGGCAATTTTTGTTTGTTTACTTATTTCCAGTTAGTATTGACCTCTCATACTCCCACTCTCAGAGATACTAGCAATCATGTTAAAGGGAAACTTCACATTTTTTCAACTTCATATTCATAATCTCCAGCACCCAATATCAATATATGTGAAAATGGTGCTTTTCTATGTTTTGTAGTAAAATAGGTAGAGGAAGATAAGTGTTTCTAATGACATCATCTGTATGCATGTGAGTAGGCATTGCCTACTAATTGCCTACTAATTGTCTACTAATCTTTCTCTATCTAGTTTACTACAAAACATAGGAATGCACCATTTTCACATATGTTGATGTTAGGGTGGTGCTTGAGATGATGAATGTGAAGTAGAATGTTGTTTTTTACATTTCCCTTTAAAGCAATGTCAGTGCATGTATGGATTCCAAAAAAGTGCAATGCATTGCGATACATATTTGCACCAAATCTATTGTTTTCTAATGCGTTTTAATTAAAGTTGTTCATCCTTGTAAGTGACACTTTTGTAAACATGTTATCTAATAAATGTTGCTCATGATCCTGCTGTTTCAAAGGGATGGCTCCAGAGGTTTGATCTCCATGACCTAAAGAAGAGAGGAAGAGTGGCCCATCCTCAGGACACACTCAAAGAAACAGCCTTGGCCATAGGAGACCCTGTAAAAGCAGCACTGGTAACTAACAACACTGAGGACTCTAACCGCCCCCGGTGTGGCGTCCCTGACTACCCCCCACTGAAGGATGTCATCTACAGGGGGAGACACAGGCAGAAACGCTTTGTCCTGTTTGGGGGGCGCTTGGAGAAAACTGACCTCACCTACAAGTAAGGATAATAATATTATTATTGTTATTATCATTATTATAGCATTACCACACTTGTGTACATCTTGAGATGGACTTGGTCCCAACAAAGGAAATAGTATTTGTATCCTGTTTTGGTGCATATTTGCCTGTGTTGGTGGGAAAGGTACTGTATGTTCAGAATCCAGTGTTACTCTATCCATCATTAGTCTCCTGTTTTGGTCATAAAGTAGCTTTTATGGTATTACTTTTTCTCCTTCTGAGACTCACTGTATGGATTGTCTGGGCTGGGCTGTCTGTCGACTGGCTGCTGCCTCTTTGTCTGTGTCTACCCTTGTTCCTCTCATTGTGGCTGTGTGTGGAGTTTACATCCTCTGATTTATATCTGTTTATATCTATACATCTTTCTTCCTCAGAGTGGTTCGTTTCCCCTGGCAGATGAGCGAAGACAAAGTGCGGCGTGTCCTGCTGGAAGCCCTGAGAGTGTGGAGTGAGGTCACACCCCTCACATTCACTGAGGTCAGCAGTGGAAAGGCTGACATTGTCATTGACTTCACTAGGTACGCATGTGTGTACATTATGTGTATTCAAATGTCCGATTTTAAGTTACTGCTCAGCCAGCGCTTTCCTGATATGGATCTCTACTGTAGTTACTGGCATGGAGATAACCTGCCCTGATATGGATCTCTACTGTAGTTACTGGCATGGAGATAACCTGCCCTGATATGGATCTCTACTGTAGTTACTGGCATGTAGATAACCTGCCCTGATATGGATCTCTACTGTAGTTACTGGCATGGAGATAACCTGCCCTGATATGGATCTCTACTGTAGTTACTGGCATGTAGATAACCTGCCCTGATATGGATCTCTACTGTAGTTACTGGCATGGAGATAACCTGCCCTGATATGGATTTCTTCTGTAGTTACTGGCATGGAGATAACCTGCCCTGATATGGATTTCTTCTGTAGTTACTGGCATGGAGATAGCCTGCCCTCATGTGGATCTCTACTGTAGTTACTGGCATGGAGATAACCTGCCCTCATATGGATCTCTACTGTAGTTACTGGCATGGAGATAACCTGCCCTTTGACGGCCCTGGGGGCATTCTAGCCCATGCCTTCTTCCCCAAGACCCACAGGGAGGGCGACATCCATTTTGACTATGATGAGGCGTGGTCCCTTGGCAACTACATGGGTGAGTGTTTTCTTGGCAGTGACATGCAGGAAATATGGAGAGTTGATTTACATAGAGCTCTATGTAAAATTAGTAAAGTCAGGAGGTATTTCTACAGTTGTAGTGTATTATCCCTGGAGGTGTGACCCTCGCCTTGACTCTACTGCAGGCACAGACCTCCTCCAAGTGGCTGCTCATGAGTTCGGGCATGTTCTTGGCCTGCAGCACTCCCAGGAACCGGGCGCAGTGATGTCCCCCTATTACAGCTTCTCCTATCCCCTGGAGCTGAGCGAGGATGACAAGCTGGGGATCCAATACCTGTATGGCCCTCGTCCACATGTCCAGCCCCCATCTCCACCCCAACCACTGCCACAAATCACTACAGATACCAATGAGATCATTAGTAGTATTGTGAGTGTTAATCTCGCCATATTTTTCTTTGGAGGTGCTACACAGGCAGATAATCACAATATAAGACACACAATACAACTGAGATACTAGCCACACAAGAATAAACGTGATACGACAGTATGGAAATGCACTACACTCTTGTAAAAAAGGGTTTCAGAAGGATTCTTCGGCTCTCCCCAGAGGAGAACCCTTTTTGGTTCTAGGTATAACTCTTTTGGGTTCCATGTAGAACCTGCTGTGGAAAGGATTCTATATGGAAACCAAACGGGTTCTACCTGGAAATAAAAAGGGTTCTTCATAGGGACAGCTGAACAACCCGTATTGGTACTAGATAGCACAGTTTCTTCTAAGAGTCTAGTGGTCCTCTTTCTGTCTCCAGCCTGACGCCTGCCAGACAGACTTCGATGCTGTGTCTATGATTCGCGGAGAGCTGTTTTTCTTTAAGTCACGCTATGTGTGGCGCATTCGGGAGGGGCGGCTGGAGGCAGGCTACCCCGCGCTGGCATCCCGCCATTGGAGGGGGATTCCAGAGAGCATTGATGCAGCCTTTGAAGACCAATCAGGGAATATCTGGTTCTTTCAAGGTGGGTGACATAGATATTGTGCTGTGGTTAGTTATATTTTATAAGTGTAGGATTAGGTAAGCCCCAAGTTGAAAACTAACAGGTTAACATACATGTAGGCAGACAAGCAGGAAAACAACTGCATTATAGCTTTATGAACTTTTTGGTTAGCCAGAAAAGTGTTATTCTGCAACTTTAAGTAGGGCATGTCAAGAGTGACAAGAGTGTTGAATAGGCAAGAGTTATGGAAACTATGAAAACATAGCCCAGCTCCCACAGCAGGGGCATCTACTGTATCTCTCTCTCTCTCTCTCTCTCTCTCTCTCTCTCTCTCTCTCTCTCTCTCTCTCTCTCTCTCTCTCTCTCTCTCTCTCTCTCTCTCTCTCTCTCTCTCTCGCGCTATTACAGGTCAAAGCTACTGGGTGTTTGATGCAGAGAGACAGATCACAGGGCCAGACTCTGTGCAGAGCCTCGGCCTGTCAGTCTCCCACATCCAGGCAGCTCTGCGCTGGGGCCAGGACAACAACTACAACACCTACTTATTCAAGTCAGGCAGCTACTGGAGGTTTAGCCCCAAGGAGAAGCGTGTCGACTCTATCTACCCTCGCAACATGCAGGACTGGCGCGGCATCCCCAGTGATGTCGACGCAGCCTTCAAGGACCAATATGGTAATATGAGTGAATCACCTAATCACCTCAATTTGGGAGTGAGTCCGACATTGAAAAGTTAGATCATAGGATAATTATTTAATTGTATTGATTAATATATTTTTTCCCCCATTGACAGGCTATGCCCACTTTATCAGAGGGAGGCAGTACTGGAAGTTTGATCCTGTGGAGATGAATTCACTACAGGGGTATCCTCGCTATTTTCACATGGACTTCTTTGGTTGCAGAAATGTATGAGTATCATTAGGTGATAATGCTCTCAAGATCAAATTCAAGTCCAAGTCAAGTCCAACCATGCTCTTGTCCTTATGTTCCTTTCAAATACAACATTATAATCTTGTGCATTTTGGGGAACAAGACCATTTTGCGTAACAAGACCAGAGACAAATTATTTAGGTGAAGACTTTATTACTTCACTTGAGTGATTTCCACAAAATGTTTGCTATTCCTCAAATCTGTTTTTGTTTACTCATTATCTTAACACTGAATGGACTAGATCCTTTTTTCTTCTCAGGAAAACACAAATTCAAATGTTTCCTCAGAGTTTGGACTTCATGTGCAGCTATATAGTTGTATTTATTTGTTGCTGGGTTGGGTTTTACTCTCTGGTGCTATCTAGAACCTTAAAGGGTTCTTTGGCTGTCCCCATAGGAGAACCCTTTGAAGGACCCTTGTTGGTTCCAGGTAGAACCCTTTTGGTTCCAAGTAGAACCATTTTGGATTCAATGTAGAACCCTTTGCAAGAGTGTACGGTCAGAAGAGGCGTTGGTAAAGACGGTGGGCTGAGAAGACAGTGCCATCTGCAGGAGGTTAGTAACTGTATCGTGTTGTCTAATTTACTCAAGTGATGTTGCAGTTTGTTTTCTTCTTAAAGGGAAATATGTTTAAGGCACTGCAATTTTCTATGAAGTCTTTTTTTTCTTTTGACTAATTACGGTGCTAAATCTGGAAATCACTGACAATCAGGGACACTTTTTGTCCTCTAAAGTTATGAACACTTACTCACAGTTTTACTTGTAACACGGTCACATTTATGTTCATTCTACGATAGCTGTACTTAATTCAATAATGGTCCATCCATGGTGCTCTCAGTCAGTCCAAAGGGATGGAATGTTCCATCCTTGGTGCTGCATGATGTGAATCTAATCCATGATGATGACTTACTTTTTGGAAGGGCCATTCATTGCATTTTGTAAGTGCAGGGCACTGATGTGTTTGTTCTTCTTAGCCAGGATGCAGCCTTAGCCTTTGAAATGGTCTGCCAGAGGAGACCAGGCTGCAGATTCAGTGGCTCTTTTTAAATCCCTGCTGAAGACAGACTTTTATAAAGATGCTTTTAATGTACGATTTAAATGATTTTAATTAGCTATTCTTTCTTTGTTTCTTTGTTAGTACTTTTATTTTATGATGTGAAGCACTTTGTTACCTGTATTGAAAAGCGCTGTACAAATAAAGTTATTATTAGTATTAGTATTATTATATCTGCTTTACTGTAAAATATGTATTTGTGATATTTTTGTCATTGTTTGACAGCCAATAGCCGCAGCCTGGCAGATCTCTTCTAAAGTTTTGGGTGTTGACTATAGAGCTCAGAATCATTTCAAGACTTAATTGTCCTTTAATTAAAGTAGCCATCATCTGTTCTGATTACATTATCTTTATGTTTTAACATGTTTTTCTACTCAAATGCCACATTTACTATGCAAATACAAAAATATTAATCATGTACTGTGTTTTGGTACAAATAAAATATTTAAGCTTGAGTACATTGTCCATTTTTGTAAATCAGATAAATAAATAGATGGATAGATATCTAGTCTGATTGGCTAATATAAGTAGGGGCGTGCCATATTATAATGTGGCTTTCGTGTTGCTCTGTTAAAGGTGCATCGCTGTTGCACTCGGACCTAATGGATCAACAAATGTATTAAGCGTCATAGGCAAAAACGAGTTTATTCTGACCATGGCTCACAGCTTCACTCAAGAATATTTCCAGATTCCTTCCGTTACCAGAGCGTACACTACAGCTTGCGTTTTGACTACAGCAGCGGTGGTAAGCGAACGGCGAGTGGCATCTATTTTTCAGCAGGCTTGCAGTAAACAGCTCGCCGACTGTGCACTGGTTGTTTTGGCGTGTTTGGTTAGAGAAATAATATATACATACTCAAAGATGAGAGAACACATTTTCACTATACATTATTTAAAGGTGTACCATATTGAAACAGTGTAACTGTTTCTGATGATTAATTCATACATTCAATGTATTATCTTTCTTTGGGGTTGTAGCAATTGGAGGTAATCACCCCATTTCAGCTTTATTTCAACCCAGACCTTATCATTAGAAGATACCAGGTAAGAGAGAACCTATATTAATAAACACAATGTATACCTCATACTTAATGGGACAGTAAACACAAATTACAACGTTATACGTTCGGGTTCCTTGCTCTCTAAGCAGTCTACACTCTTAGAAAAAAAGGTGCTATCTAGAATTTAAAAGGGTTCTTCGGCTGTCCACATATGATAGCCCTTTTACTTCCAGTTAGAATCTTTCTGGGGTCCATGTATAAATCCCTTTCCACACAGGGTTCTACCTGGAACCAAAAGGGTTATCCTATGGGGACAGCCTAATAACCCTTTTGGGAGAGTGCATGGACAAGGTATGACAGCAATCTGTGTTTTGGATTAGTTTCCCTGTCATAACTTATCCATAGACTACTTACAGGATAAGGAAACCAATGTGAACTTTTGTAATTTGGGTGAGCTATCCATTTAATATTACTTGCGTTTTCCCTCTGTTTTGCAGATATGGCGGCTGATCACCAACTTCCTCTTTTCGGATCACTTGGATTCAGTTTTTTGTTCAACATCATCTTTCTGTATCTTTTGTCTGGACATCTTAAAAGAAATACTATTCATTTAAAACTCCATTTAGTTTTTACAAAAGATGTTAGGAAAAAAAACACTTTGTCATCCTGAAGTCAAAACAAATGTAATGTTCCTAATTAATTTGTGAACCCCTGGCTCCCTCTTACCCATGTGTATTGTTTTTGAGTTATTGCGGTTCCTTTCCTTTACCAGACAAACAGGTATCGTTATTGTCGTATGCTGGAGGAAGGGTCTTTCCGAGGCCGCACTGCAGATTTCGTATATATGTTCCTGTTTGGGGGTGTCCTCATGACTGTATCCTTTACATTAGAACTGACACAATGTACCCAATGCACCGCGGTATTCAAGTAAAAAATGGCATCCAGCAGTTCCCTGTTCCATCACAGCTGTAGCCATACTGTGCATTCCTGAAGAATAATATATTGTAGTCTCCGGTTAATAACCTCCTTCTATTGTGTAATGTTCTAGGTCAAATTGTATTAGTATGTTTTTGTATTGTGATAGGCAGCAATACATTTTATGGGTTGCCATGTGTTTTCAGCAAAGAAATTACTATTCGTCTGGTATAATCTCAGGTTGGCATATTAAAGGTGTAGCTAATGTTTCCACTGGTGTCTTTAACTTGAAGGTCTACACAGCTGTTTGGCCTCTTTGCCAACCTATTCTTCCTGGGCCAGGCATTCACCATCATGCTGGTGTATGTGTGGAGTAGAAGGAATCCTTACATACGCATGAACTTCTTCGGCCTTCTGAACTTCCAGGCACCGTTTCTGCCCTGGGTGCTCATGGGATTCTCATTGCTGCTTGGCAATTCCATTGTCGTTGACCTTCTAGGTACAGTATGTTATGTGTCTCACACATACCCTGAGATGGCAGTGAGGAACAATATGTGTTCCCCCCTACTTTAACCAAGCGGTCAGTCGTCTACAGTGTTTATCACTTGTATCTACAGAGCATAGGCTCAAATGTGTCCAGACAAACAATAAGGATGTGTCCCCCTGGACATTGTGTTAAAGTTCCTGTATGTTTAACAATGTCAGTAATTGCCAGGCCTATTTATTTTGTTAAGTCATGTCACTGTAAATGCTACTGGTTTGCTCCTCCACCTCAGGAATCGGAGTAGGACACATCTACTACTTTCTGGAAGACGTGTTTCCAAACCAGCCTGGAGGCAGGAAGCTGCTGATGACACCAGAACTTCTGTGAGTATCAATATCACTAGTGGTGTTGACTAGTGACTCTGCCCCTTTCTCAAGTTAAATTTTGGCTCTGGGCCCTCAAAGTATCCCTCAGTGTCTGATGTTTCAAAGCAATGTCAGTTGATGCACATTGCACACTTGTTGTTGTTGCAGTCGAACCGTTTTTGATACCCAAGAGGAAGACCCCAGCTACTTCCCACTCCCTGAGGAGCAGGCTGGAGACTTTTGGCAGGACCAAGGTGGAGACAGAGGGGAGCCCAATGACCAGGGGCAGTAGCATGGGGACCATCTAACCCCATATAAACCCAAGATATACTCCCAGCCCCACTGAAGAAACCAGGAGCCATCCAGCTGTGGATAGAGGGTTTACTCCTCAGAGGGATGTGGATGAAGAGCGCAGCAACGTACCATCTGTACAGTTCAGTGTGTCCACTGGGAGCCACCGTAGTGAGTTTGTTGCAGACTTCTTTCACCGAGTGTTAACTAGAAATGTCAAATGCAATCAGAGGCCAATGAGCATTGCAACCTTTCCATCACCACATGCATTTCTGGCTGTGGTACTAATGGCACACAACCATTTGCCATTTCAAACAGAATCACACCTTTTAAATACAGGTGCAAACAAAATTCTTGCCTCGTCTTTGTTATTGACCTGCTGCTCGACTCATTCATAAATTTGCCGACTATCTGGAATCCTGTTACCGAGGGAACCTGCACCGTCTGCACTTTCCAACTATTGCCTTTGTGGGTGAAGCACTGCTGCCAAATAGAAATGGCTTAGCACACCACCAACAACTGGGTTGTGCCGGGTGTTGTAAGCATGAACAAAGCATGCAAAACAGCCCAACAACTATAATAAGGCGGCAAAATTATTTTTACTTCCTAAATTAGTTCAATAACCTTTCATTTGGTTGTATGGTCACTATAATATAATTTACAAAGACATAACACTTATCAAAAGCAATCAAGATCATTTCACTTTTATTTTTGTAAGAATTATTCAAATGTACAAAAAGACAACAAATATAACATAACAGAATATATTGTCTGAGTTTTCCTGTGTTTTTTCACTCCTCTGTGGGTGGGTAGAAGAGTCAGTCGTCGAAGTGGGAACAGGTTCACCACACAGGGGAACGGGAGGGAGCACATTGTAGGGGGTGTTTGTGGTGGAGCTTTGCTCAAATAAACACATGGAGGGGACGTAGGCTGTGTAGAGAGCTGAGGTGATCGGTGAAGAGGAGGACCTGCTCTGGTAAACAGGCTGAAGCAATGCCTGTGTTAATGCTGTTAGCATAGCAAGTCCCAACACTCTCGTACTTCATGAAATGGCCTACTGTCGGTCTTGTTGAAGGAGCAAGACATTCCGCTTGCATCAACTACCATGTGTTTGCCAGTCGTCTCATGCGCCTGCAATGTAAATTTACACAGTCAATATCAGTAACGACACAAACACATTTTATTGAATGAACAGAAGCTAGGTGGATAGTTCCATTTATCAAACTTTTCATTTAGACAGGCAGCCCAAATCTGATCTTTTGCTCACTAATTGGTCAATGACAAGAAGCTGCCGCATGGGGAAAATTGTTCTTGTTTCAGCTTGTTCTTGATACCATGTCTTGTTTTGACTGGATGTCTATGCTAATATGGCTAAAATTAGCTAGCGAGCTAACCAACAACTAACGATGTATTTGAGAGACAAGTGCTCATTATTGAAAATATTAATTTACAAATATTGGAAACAAAATATAGTTTACATGTCAACAATCTAAGCCCGCCACGGTTTTGTTGCTAAACAACCAACCCGTCTATAGATCATGAAGTATATTTTTTAGGACAGTAGTCCAACGCAGCACCACCCACCGAGTGTTTCTATCCTGGTCCCTGATCTTCTTCTCCATCTCTGCATCTGTCAGTGTCTCCAGCAGTGGGCACCACTGGTCAGCTTCACCTGTGTTCCGGATGGCTATCTCTACCGTGGGCAGCGGGTTCTCACTGCACGGAGACAAAGAGCCACAACAAATTACTTGCACCACCATGAGACACAGCCAAACAGGAAAATAGCATGTTGCTGAAAGGGATATTTTAGGATAGGAGCCCAACAGAAGCAGAGGTCAGTGTTACTGTCTGGGGAGTTACCTTTCACCCAATTCATACATTGCTTCACAAACAGACTCTACAAAGTCAAGAACGTCTATTACATTTCACCCAAATACAAAAACTATTGGAGATCAGTCCTCTTACCAGCTCCACTTTGACTATTTGCTTTACATACAGTACTCATTCAAGGGGTTCTTTATTTTTTACTATTTTCTACATTGTAAAATAAGTGAAGACCTCAACTATGAAATAACACATATGGAATCATGTAGTAACCCCAAAAAGTGTTAAAGATAGAATATATTGTGATATGTTTAAGATTCTTCAAAGTAGCCACCCTTTGCCTTGACAGCTTTGCATTCTCTCAACCAGCTTCATGATGAATGCTTTTCCAACCATCTTGAAGGAGTGCCCACATATGCTGAGCACTTGTTGGCTGGTTTTCCTTCACTCTGCGGTCCAACTCATCCCAAATCATCTCAATTTGGTTGAGGTCGGGTGATAGTGGAGGCCAGGTCATCTGATGCAGCACTCCATCTCTCTCCTTCTTGGTCAAATAGCCCTTACACAGCCTAGAGGTGTGTTTTGGGTCATTGTCCTGTTGAAAAACAAAATGATAGTCCCACTAAGCCCAAACGAGATGGGATGGTGTTTGCTGCAGAATGCTATGATAGCCATGCTGGATAAGTGTGCCTTGAATTCTAAATAAATCACTGACAGTGTCACCAGCAAAGCACCATCACACCTCCTCCATGCTTCACGGTGGGACCTACACATGCGGAGATCATCCGCTCACCTACTCTGCGTCTCACAAAGTCACGGTGGTTGGAACCAAAACTCTCAAATTTGGACTCATCAGACCAAAGGACAGATTTCCACCAATCTAATGTCCATTACTCGTGTTTCTTTGCCCAAGCAAGTCTCTTCTTACTGATGTCCTTTAGTAGTGGTTTCTTTGCAGCAATTCGACCATGAAGGCCTGACTCACACAGTCTCCTCTGAACAGTTGATGTTCAGATGTGTCTGTTACTTGAACTCTGAAGCATTTATTTGGGCTTCAATCTGAGGTGCAGTTATTCTATTGAACATCTCCTCTGCAGCAAAGGTAACTCTGGGTCTTCCTCTCCTGTGGCAGTCCTCATGAGAGCCAGTTTCATCATAGTGCTTGATGGTTTTTGCGATTCCACTTGAAGAAACTTTCAAATGTCTTAATTTTCCGTATTGACTGACCTTCATGTCTTAATGGACTGTCATTTCTCTTTGCTTATTTGAGTTGTTCTTGCCATAATATGGACTTGGTCTTTACCAAATAGGGCTATGTTCTGTATACCACCCCTACCTTGGGTGGCTACATTGAAGAACCTCAAATATAAAATATTTAGATTTATTTAACACTTTTTTGGTTACTACATTATTCCATGTTATTTCATAGTTTTAATGTCTTCACTATTATTCTACAATGTGGAAAATAGTAAAAATAAAGAAAAACCCTTGAATGAGTAGGTGTGTTCAAACTTTTGACTGGTACTCTGTTAGAGACCCGTTCCGTATAGACCCAGT
The DNA here is from genome assembly GCF_021184085.1 of Oncorhynchus gorbuscha. Classification (NCBI taxonomy): domain Eukaryota; kingdom Metazoa; phylum Chordata; class Actinopteri; order Salmoniformes; family Salmonidae; genus Oncorhynchus; species Oncorhynchus gorbuscha. The sequence continues at coordinate 61,719,613 of NC_060176.1, forward strand.
TGGATCCAAACCCGGTCTGATCCCAGCGAGGGAAGCAGCATAAAATACCATTTTTAAGCTACTTCATCATCCGGAGCTGAGCAATTAGATACCTCCTAACTTATTTTGCCACACACGGAGGCTCTATGACTGTAGTGCCACTTTGATGACTTATGATTGGTGGACAAAACAAGCTACACGCCACTCGTGAAAAGCAAGAGCAACAACAAATATAATTCTCTCTTTCTTTACTGCAGCAGCTGCGTTCAGGTCTGTACGGGTCCTTAAGGGGAAACACATTATGATTGTCACGGGTCTCAGGTATGTGTAATTATATCAGATTGGACCCAGACCTGTGAGAAAATGTAGAATTCGGGTCCCGGATCGGGTCTTGGGTGTGAAGACCAATCTGTATATATTACCTGAAAGCGTATGTCCTCTGGTGCCAACTAAGTTGTCCTCGGATGCTGTAAGCAATGGTGGTGACAAACTCTCCCCCTAGGCCCAGCTCCGAGCACAGTTTCAGGGCAAACTTCTCTGGGGAGTTCTCCCTTTCTGACATATCCCACTCAAACTGGTCCACGAGCGAGATGTTTCCAACGTGGATGTTTAGCTTATGGTAAAGATAAGAAATCATGTTTTAACTAATCAGTTGAAGGTCCATTGTGTGATTTCAGATAGAAATGAGTTATAGATCTGCCATTCTCATTGAAAGCAAGTCTGATACGCGGCATGACCTTTGTGTGATATTTCTATGATTCCCCTCCGTAAGTTTTATATTAGCTTCTTTATACTTTTTTTTTTTTTTTTTTACATCGGGTTCAAACAGATAAATACAATATTTTTGGTTATTCAAAATATATTTCACAGCAGTTTAGATGGTACAATGATTTTCTACACTATACATTTATTGTGTCAAACTAAAATCAGGTGAACGTTTGAATATTTTTGAAACCAGGAAATGGTGGTGCTATTTCTACAAATTGCACCTTTTAATTATCAGACACAGTCTAAGTTCTGTAACTCTGGTCTCACCACATTGTTGGACACATAGTAAGTTAACATAACAATCTTGGTTGTACCTTGACGATGACCCTCTGGTCAGTCTGTTCATCCAGGATGCTGTCTGTGGGATAGGACTCTATCTGCTGGCGGATGGCTGAGGCGATGGCCGGGACAAAGGCCAAGGGGTTCAGGTCCAGGTCGTCACACAGGATCTCCGCAAACATTTCAGGAGTCATGAGCTTCTCTGAGGAACAACAGCATGTATGACATGAGAACTTGAACTAGGACTGAGAAGAAAAGGTGGTTGGGCAGAAGATGACAAGAATGTTGTCATGTTTAAATAATTTTGTTCTAGAAAACTGACAGCGCTACAATGCAATCCTACCGTTCATATTCCAGGTGAAAGCATCCCTAAGCTTCTGCCCCTCTATCTCCATGTCCAGTCGGATTGGAACCAGAACCTCAGACTGGGTGGCATTCTCATGGATCACTGCAGGATCATGGTCATCAAAACTGTGCATGGGAGAGAGAACAGTACACATTAAACAAATTGTTTCAAACAGTTTTGTTTACATTATGATTGACTATGATAGGCCTTTACATCAGAGTTCATCTGTTCTGACAGCGGTTTAGGTTTGAATCAGGCTCACCAGAGCGGGAAGGTCCTCTTCTTGTCTCGCCCTAAGCGGCTGCGGTTGATAGTGGTGGAGCAGGGGACAGCATCCAGATGATGAGAGCTGTTGGGTAGCGTGGGGACCCACTGACTATTCCGCTTACCCTTCTGCTCCCTGTTTTCAAGACCAGACACAGTGACACATGAAGACAATATATAACAAGATTTATTGACTACAATACCTAGACCATCAAGGACCAGGCAAAACATTATGAGAGAATGCTGATGACAATACCTGAGGTAAGCTGGGGGCTCTGTGCTGATGGAGATAGCTTTGTACTTCTCATCGTTTCCTTCGAAGATCTCCTCTACCTCTGATGCCTTCAGAAGGGTCACACTGGTAGCTAAGGTTGTGTAACCATGATCTGATAGAAGTGAAGAAAATGTTTAACAATTAACCACATTACAAGAGTATGCCTTCGTTATCCCATGTTATCGTTTCATGGTAATTAACTAACTAGCTAAGTTACTAACCGTGTGATGATTCCACTATTTTCTTCCGCTCCTCCACTGATGCCAGTTTCCTCCATAGTGATGGGTATCTCTTATACAAGGAACCTCTGAACATACGCAGGTAATTTCCTACCTAAAATCAAAAACGGCAAATTGAGAAAACGTAAGGGCTTACTAGCTATAGCTAACTTACGAGGGTAGCATCTGTTACTGTTATCGACAAGCTAGCTACTGTTAGCTGCTATCTCTCGCCTCGGCTAGTTGCTAATGTTCCCTCCGGTAATTATCAAGCAAACGCACCAAAACGTCGTAACTAACGTTGGTTATACTATAGCTAAATTACACTAAATGACTCATCTTAAAATATACTATAACCAAAGAAAATACTAACCTCTGACCCAATCATATAATAATCCCCATCTTCTTCAAGCTGAAATTTGACAGGTTTTTGTCCAAATGTCTTACTAAGCGCCATATTGGAAATGTAACAACAAAGATCAGCGCGGATGAGCATGCGCATTGTGTAAAAAACTAACTGGCGCTGTGAAATGACGTCAGTATAATGGCTTCCTTATCTAACATCCTTTGCTCGTCTCCTTTCCTTCGTGGCCAGTCTGAAGCACCAGAGATGACAAAGAATTCCGTAGTCCAGTAGTGATAAAATACTGTAGCCTATTATGTTCATCATCTTAGATGCTTTCCTGTGAATATTATTCTATTGCTTTCATTTATTGTGAAGGCTGTAAGTTAATACCATGGGGTTACTAGCTATCATATCTGCCAAGGAAGGAGCCATCTTCTCACCTCACTTGAACTAAATTACACCAAAAACGTTAAATAAATGAGTACTTTTGTAAACTTAAGTGTTTATTTGTATTTACATGAATATATAATAATCTATAATTACACAAGAGAGGAAATAATATACAATGCATAACAAAATCTTTCTGTACAAACCAATAAATAATGCCAACAAAGGTCAACAAAGACATAATCAAAGACAATTCCATATAGTATGACATCTCAAAATGATGTTAATTCATTAGGAATAGAAAAACATGAGAGACAAGACACTGCAAACACATACAAAGGTTTTAACTCAGTTATAATGGTAAAGGCGACAGATAAGGCAAAATAAATCTGCAGAGGACCAGTCATTCCAGGTCAAGCAAAGCAAGCTCCACAAAACAATCAGTCAAATGGTAGTAAACACAGCCACTTATGTAAAGCATAAATTATACTGATCCCATTCTTTGAAAATAACCAAAGGACTGTTACTATTTAGGGAAGTGGTGCAGTTTCTCCAAGGGTAACCAGTAGTAACCGCACTGCCACCTAAGCTTGAACAGTGTATCTGAGGTTCTTAGAATGTTGTCGTAGTGTTCAGAACACTCAGAAATGGTCAACTCCCCTAGAAAATTCAAGTGATAGAGAAATTAAACAAACATTGTCTTTTGAGAGTGACAGACCCCTCATCTCTTTGGCACATATAGTGGTAAACCAGTTGCCACCTTTTCTCCATGCCCTGAACACATTTCTACCACTACATGCACCTCTATCCATTCTCTGTCAGGGTTGACTTTTCTTATTTAACTGTGTCATAATGGAGAGCGAGACAGAGAGAGAAGGGTCGTATTCCTCTGCTCAGACGCTGCTGATGCATGACAGATCTTACAACGCCTAGATGGGTATTTTATGTGTCAGCAAACCAAATCATATGTTATAGCAATTTGGTTCGACCAATGTGTGTGTGTTCACAGTGTTCAGCATTGAAGGGAGCCAATCAGAGTGATCGGCCAAGACCCATTCACAGTGTAAGTAGCAAATTACAGTGACAAAGCACAGCAGAGACAACCAATCATTATGCTATGTATGTCCCAAAAGAACTACCTCTTCTCCGCCCCTTCCTCACCATGCATACATGCATACAAGAGGTCTGGATAGTACCGATCACAGGGGAGTTTCCACCATATTGCTTTCCCCTACCTCTATGGTTCTATCATGGTCATCATGGAAAGGACAGTTTTAAAAGGCCATTTAAAGGGGCTGGGACCAGCATGCAGCACTGAGCAATAAAGGCATGTAATGTCAGTGAAATGACAAACTACTTTTTGTCTGTACTTTCCATGACATAAAACAACCACTGGCATGCTTGTAAGGATCTCAGAGTTTGTGTCATTACTCTCTCTCTGTCTTTAAGATTGTAAGTAAGAAGAAGCTGGTGTGGGTTAGTGCACTGCTTTTTGTTGTGAGGCGAGGACTGTTACCTCCTCTTGCATACATGGAGCAGGCATTGGGCAGCCATAAGGAGAATCATTGGCAGTTACAGATTATACATGATACCACTATCCCACTGTCAGTACACAGATATAAACCATTGTTTTCCATACAGAGATAGTCCAGTAGGGACGGGTGGTATGAAATGCTGTCATCGGAGCCCCTGAATCACTGATACTCAATACAACGCCATCATCGGAGAGTCCCAACGTCATGCCTGTCCTCACCCCCAAAAAGTTTGTAAAAAAATAAGGTGAATTATTGATCTTTTATAAAATGTACATTTAGCAGCAGCATAGCAAAGTAAAGAATACCAAACAAATAGCCTAACTGTAATGGTAACATCATCAAACATAAAGGTCCATTGCAAAGTAATGCTGATATTATACTGTGTGGGTATTTTGTAAATATCTATCACTCCTCACTGTTTATCTATTTTTAGTTTTACACCAACCCTTCATAATTGTTGAAATGTTTCTATTGAGCATATCGAGCCCCACTGCAATGTCATTCTTCCTTGTCCTGGTTGTAATTCAATGAAACAAGATGTATGTCTCTTAACAGAGTGTCCACTCCTCACACCTTGTTTTCTCTGAAATGATCACACACCTTGACCCATATTCAATATGGCAGTATCTGCATTCATCTCTTCAAACTTACAATGGACCACCTTTCCATCTATTCACAGTACCCCACCAGGATAGCACATCAGGTCTCTTTGTCCAGGCTCTCTTGAAAAAGTATTTTATCTCACGAGACTAACTTGGCTTAAAAAATCTGGCCACCATTGTTCTCTGTGCCTTCCTCTATGCTCCTCAGTACGACATTTACCAACACCACTCTAATCACCACAGTAAGAGAGAGTTTATAACGTGGCCATATGTACGCTATACACTCTCTATAATATTCCCTTTGTAAACACCACTGACACAAACTTAGGCACGAAGGGTTAGGGACAGCACATTCTTAAGCTCCCCTTCATCAAGGCCTGAGCCAAGAAGACATCAGTCTGATACCGGTAATTGCTTTTTCTGCTTTGCTGCCTGCTTGTGATGCATGCAGACATGATTTGTTGTTGTTTTCCACTGGGCCCCGTCTCTAGTGTAGTTCTTAGATCCTTTATCTTAGGTGGATTTAGAGGGCCTTAATCCATCAGACTGACAGAGAGCTGGGATACTCGTCCTCAGAAGATCCCTTTGGCGATTTTTAGGCCCTTCTGCTTCATGCGGGGCAGCGTAGAGCTGGCTACACTCTTGGCCCGGCCTTTCTTGGACAAGCCACATTTCTTCAGCACAAAGTCATAGTTGGCGGTAGAGTTCATGGCGTAGAAAACGTTGGCATTGTTTGGGATCCGCAGCTCTATGGTGAGAGGAGAGGTATATATTGTTAGTAAAAACATTTGTTTTTCATTTAAGTAATGAATAAATTAGGACACTATACAAGATTAATGGATTAGAGTCAATCTGTTGTAAGAACAACACATTAATATACTATTAATGACAATCTATTTGAATGAAAATTAAATGTATATTTTGGGGGAAAATTATCATATGATATTACCTTTTTCTTCAGAGATTTTCTGCATCAACTCATAGTCCTCCGTTTTCTCTCGCTCCAGGTTGTGTTTCACCATGGCTTTACTGATGACTGCTGGTGTCTTGTCCTGACTGGTCACCTGCACCAGGAGATGAAGAATACCTTTCTTTGTTGACATTTAAAACTGATTTGCCTGATTTGCTTCTTCTCTGGCTCAGACGTTGTTAATTGAATCAACCGCCCACTGCTGACAATTGACATTTAGAATCTATTAATCTATATAAGCTCTCTCCTCCTCCTCTTCCTCTGTCTTACCAGGATGCTCTTGTACATGTTGCCGTTGTCCACGTCTAGGCTGACTCTGATGATGCAGCAGTCATCCACCTGCTGGTTGTAGAGGGGCAGGGAGAGTGTAGAGTAGCAGGACACGGCTGAGACGGAGCGCTTGTGGGAGCGGGAGGCACCTGGGAGAGGAGTGGTGGAGGACACAGAGGAGGACGAGGCGCTGCTGGAGCCCGAACCCATCCCTGACGTGTCTAGAGAAGACAGGGAGGTGGACTCCCAAAACTAGAGTGAGAGAGAGAGAGAGAGAGACAGAGAGAGAATGATTACAACCATTTACAGTCCACAGAACAAACTTCTGTTGCTGCTATAAACAAATAGAATGTGGAATATGACAGTATATGAGACTCATACGTATGAATTTGAGAATGAGAAATTGTTTGTAATATGATGAGAGTGCAGCATTAGTGTAAGAACCCCAGTGATGAGAGAGATGGAAAGAGAAGGCCAGTGATATTCTGGGACTGGGAGAGGGAATGTAGTGAGAGAGACAGAACAGAAGAAAAACCCCAGTGATGAGAGAGATGGAAACAGAAGGCCAGTGATATTCTGGGACTGGGAGAGGGAATGTAGTGAGAGAGACAGAACAGAAGAAAAACCCCAGTGATGAGAGAGATGGAAACAGAAGGCCAGTGATATTCTGGGACTGGGAGAGGGAATGTAGTGAGAGAGACAGAACAGAAGAAAAACCCCAGTGATGAGAGAGATGGAAAGAGAAGGCCAGTGATATTCTGGGACTGGGAGAGGGAATGTAGTGAGAGAGACAGTTAGAACAGAAGAAAAACCCCAGTGATGAGAGAGATGGAAACAGAAGGCCAGTGATATTCTGGGACTGGGAGAGGGAATGTAGTGAGAGAGACAGTTAGAACAGAAGAAAAACCCCAGTGATGAGAGAGATGGAAAGAGAAGGCTAGTGAGTGAAAGTACCGTGGAGTTGGGATCAGGAGTCTGGCTTTCTTTCCCCAAAGCAGAGACGGAATGTTTTACTGAGGATGTAGAGGTCTATAGAGGGAATCAGAGCCACAGTCAGCCACAAGTCAGACAGGTAGGAAAAGTAAATACATGGGTCAGTATCAATTCACATGGCCCTTATCATCAACATGGCCCTTATCATCAACATGACCCTTATCATCAACATGGCCCTTATCATCACCATGGCCCTTATCATCACCATGGCCCTTATCATCAACATGGCCCTTATCATCAACATGAATTCGAAGGCATTGAAATGTCAGGACTGAAATTGCTGCAGTGATGCAGGAATTTCAGTATCTCAGGAAGAAAGAAAATCAAGGTGGATGTGTGTGGCATGAATCATGATGAGATGCTTCTCTGGTGGGAGTGTTCTCCTCCCCCATGTGACCCTGGCCCTTCCTCCTTCTCACCTTTCTCTCGTGGGCATCTGGTGAGTCAGACAGGAAGCTGGCGTTGACATCCTCCAGGTCAGAGCCACTGGAGCCGGCTGAGGTGACGCTGAGGGTGTCCCCACTATCACCTCCCCCTCTCTGGTATGGTCTGATGTGGGACTGGTCAAACAACTTGGAATGGGAGCTTCCTGCACTGCTGCAGCTGGCCTCAGTTAACTGGCGACTGGAGGAGAAGGGAAAAACATGGAGACGTATGCGAACAGGGCCCCATAAAAACATCATGAACTGTACACAGTGAAAAACACACTGAGAAGGATGTATGCTCAAAATAAAAATGTAATTATTATCCATTTGCAACTATAATAAACATAGGCATAGTGTGAAAAGTTATCTATGCAATATGGGACTTACTCGCTCCAGCGTTTCATGATGCCAACGTTTTTCTTGGCTCTGATAGTATTGCAGAATGACTCTGACAGTGGTTCAATCTCACAGGACAGAGTGTAGCTATGGGAAAAAAGGCATGGAAATAACAACACTGTATGCCCATACATTTCATTATTTTAATTTACATTTCATAAAAATCTCTCCTCACCTCTCTGCCTCACTGAGTCTCTCCACTCCTGAGAACCACTCCCTGAAGAAGCTGTCCTGGGTGAAACTGTAGTTGTTGGATGCCAGCTGCAGCAGCTTAATCTGAGCTATCACCTCAAACTCCTGTAGAGAGAAGGGGGGGGGGGTGAGCCTCCAGCCAATCATAGCCACAATTCCCGGCGATGTCTCCCTGTTTATCAACACCTATTTATCAGTAGCACGTCAGAATTTAATTTACCTTTCGGCGCTTCTCAAAGTTGATGAGTCCACTCTGGAATAGAGAACAAATAATAATTAGATGTGAACAGAGACTAAACAAGTAGACTGAAGAGGCTACATGATCCAGAGATAGAGATAGACTCTCACCTCTGTGTAGTCTTTCATAGCTGTGTCCATCATGACCAGGTCAGTGAGGAAGGTGCCCAGGTAAGGAATGGTCCCCTGCATCACCCCCTATGACAGAGACATAGTCAGAGAGAAGTTTGGTAAGAGCACAGTGACCACAGGCTCCATGAGCAATAACAATGCTCTCATTTCACCACTAGATGGCGCTATGAACCCAATAACAGCACTCAAGTATACTTGGCAATAAAGTGGTTGAAGTTGGTATTTCATGATAAATTATTTAGCTCAAAAAAGATCAAGACTCACCAAGTCTCTCTGCTGTTGGTGTCTCCTCTGTGCTCGTTTAGGGTTGATTTCCAGTGTGGCAAATTTGGAGGTGCCCTCCTGCAGAGAGAGAGGATAATCTGGTTTCACAAAACAATCCCTAGAACAGTGCAAAAACTAGTTTGAAACACAACTAGTAATGGCCATGATTACACTTTCAGAAGAGTAGACATACAGGGCTAAACTAATTCACTAATGTATGAATGAGAGTGTGCAGGAAGGGTTACAGCTGAGTTAGCTCTAATGTTTCTGTGAATGATACAAAACAGGGGAATTCTTTACCCAACCTATCCAGAGTTTGCAATCCCACACAGGCCTGGTTGGGCTGGCCCAGATAGATTAAGCACTAGTGGAATGTAGGAAAGGAGGTAAGTGGGACAACACCTTGAAATTTCCCTTACAGACTCATGCATCATCAGGGTGGGGCTCTTTTCTGTACCTGCCAACTGCCTACAACGTCAGCTGGGATTCCCTCTGAGCAAGCACAGGTTTCCTCAACTCATAGCCAAAAACCCCAAGCTTCAATATTAGGGCCAATTCAAATACCTGTCTAAAAGCCTAGGAATGTGGATAGCCATTCCTGTTGGAGAAACCCTCTGCTTTTTGCATTCATATTTCACTATTTAACCAGTGAAAGAATATGCTGCAAGTTAAAGAGTAACGGCGAGGGAACTTCCTATTTCTTTGTGCAGGAATGTATTCAGGTGAGCAGACTAAATATGTTTCTCTTGGAGGATTCAAATATAACCAAACATGTTGTCTGTTCTCTAATCCTATGTGGTCTTAATCAAAGGGAATCTGATCTGCCTCTAGTCCTGACAGAAGCAGTGGGCCTCATGTTGAACGAGTAAAATATTCATGACTACTGCCACAGCCTACATTGCTGGTGACACACTTCTACAGGCATGCGGTTACGCATATCAAGTCCTCTCCAACCACACTCACACTGATACTTGCACTCATACATTTTAGAGAGAACACTACGAGGTAAGATTCTATACTGTGTTGTACAACTCATGATGAATGATGAATGAGCTCGCATCTGAGAGGAGACAAGGTGTTAGCTAGCTTGTCTATTTATGTTCTGGTTGCTATGGAGACCCAGCTGTATAGATCGAGAGGAGAGTCTATAGAGCAGTAACGGGTCAGCCAGCCATATTTCCTGTCAACTACTAGTTTTCAAAACCACTTTTCACATACCCTCTTCCTGTTTTCAAACGCAGTTCAAATCTTAAAGATCTATTAGCCGCTGAGTAAAATTCAGGTCAATTATGCGCACAATGGTCTTCATAATCCAGTTCAACACATTCCATATAAGAGGCAGGTGGAAAAAGCCAAAACTAACACAGGGATATTCTCACATACACACAGAGTAACGTGTGGGACGACATGTAGGTCATTTGTACCAACTATTGTCTCCACATCCATTTACACATATGGGGCAGGAGGAAAAGGTTTACACAAACACAGACACATTCTACCACATACACAACAGCCCACAGAGGTTTGTACAAACCCATTACACAGATTCCAGGTAAGTTACATTCAGGAGTATGGTTTTTCCCTCTGTTCATTGACCCACCTTGACCAGCAGCTCTCGGCTTAGAGAGTAGTTGTTGTCATCTGAGAAGATCTCTGACAGCTCACGGAAGGTGCGGAAATTCTCTCTGTTGGCAGAATGAGGTCAAAAGGTGAACCTTACATCTCAGGGGCCAAGACAAACATAAACGACCACTGCAAAAGACCTCCAAATAACAACAAAATGTTCACTTCTACCATCAACCCAACCAAAGACCCACGACAACCTTCCAATTGTAAACCCTCCAAACCGAAGCCTCAGTCACTGATCGCCTCTCACCTGGACACCTCATCCCATGTCCTCTTGAGTCGGTGGAGAGAGTTACACTGCAGGGCAGAGAGGATAGCTCGCAGGGACGAGAAGTTCTTGAGGATACGACATTCCTAAACACAGCAGAAAGAACCCATAGAGTGAGAAAAACAGCATGACCAATCATCCACAACTGAAACTAACTGCTGAGTGATTGACCCAGAGAGTGGGTCTGATGCCTTACCCTGGCCACCTCTATCCAGCGCTCCACCAGTCTGGCTCGCTGGGTGGGTTTCAGACAGGGGTTGCTCAAGCAGGTGGTGATGACACAGTTGGTGACACAGTTGAACTGGGCCACTGTGGCTCGAATGGTGGGGGCCAGGTGTTCCTTCCCCTTCTTATCCCGCTGGGACCAGATGCCCCCCAGGCAGTGGTAGGGGACCACCTTCTTGAACAGATCCTACAGGGGGAGGCCAGAGGAGGGTGTAAGGGTGAGTAAGGGTGAGCACAAAGCACACCGCAAGAGCAGCTCAAATTGAAGTTACTTGAAATCGAGCAGTTTGTTGGAATAGGGGGGGGGGGGGGGGGGGGCTCACCGCATCCATGAGTGTGAACTGCTCGGCAACCATGATGGGGTCAAAGGACAAAAAGTTCAGGGCAGTTAGTTCGTCTTCAAAGCCACTCTCTTCCTGCATGGCGAAGGGACAGCCAATGTGCTCCACTGTAAAGAAAACACAGATGAGCTAATAATCAGACTGCCTAAAGGACTGTCTATAGTCCAGCACAGGCCCTTAACACTTCAAGCATAAACAGCAACCCCGTCATGTCTGATATCACTGAGACACAGACAAGCCCCAGTTGAACCCTATCCTGGCTCTCACCGTCGAGGTCGGGCTCACACTGCTGCCTGCGGTGCAAGAGGGCCAGCAGGTTGCGTGCGCGGCGCTCCAGGTCAGAGCCAGGGAAGTGGTGGTGCAGGTAGGACATCAGGTGGTGTAGACAGCTATACTGTGGAGGGCTCCAGAAGTCCTCTGAGTACTGGTCCAGCCACGCCCCCAGGATGGATGACACAGTGCTACAGGACACAACCCGGTAGGGAAGAGGCGGGGAATGAGGAGACATGCAGATGACAGACAGGGAAGAGTGTATGGTACAGTACATGTGTGTACACTTCACAAGAAATGTGCACACAAAAAACGAACATATCTTCATGTTTGATAATGCTGGTCTCCCCAGACGCTTACTTTCTGAGCTCTGTGCTGTCATCCTGAGTGTGTCTGTGTATATCTATCACAGGTTGGTTCTGTAGATTGGCATACCTAAGACATGAAGGAAACATCTGTCAGCATTACACTGTGTATAGTGTGTTTTTGTATTTATGTGCTTACGTGTGTACACGTGTATGTGCGGTTCTATCTTCACGGCCATCTCTGTACCTGTTGAGTAGGAGGTCCAGCACCTGCTTGGTGGTGGCGAAGGAGCGGTATGTGCAGAGGAAGATGGTGACGTAGGTGGAGTCCTTGCCCCTGAACGCAGACACCATGTATTCCACCAGCCTCTCCAGCGTACCAGCCTTTATGGTGCGTATTTTACATGTCTCATACAGGCTGAGAGCAGAGTCTGTCTCCACTCCCAGCCATCGCTGTCCCTTACTGGCCGACTGGTGCAACTGTACCTTCCTCAGGGTGATGGTGAAGACTGCCCCCTCTTCGACCTCCTCTCCGATCTCCTGTGTCGAGTTCTACAGGGAAAATAAGACAAAGAGATGTAATGGTCTGTCTGAAAAACATATACAAAAATCGGGCCTTCCCTCCCTCCCTACATGTGTGGCTATGAATAACAATACTGTTACATCAAACAGAGGTTGCTAGATACACAGCCCAACAACACAGGCTAAAGCCCATGCTTTACAAACAAGGAATTAACACAAGCTGCTTCCTCAATGAAAGAGGGGTCTGTACCAAACAGTTTGTGGTTGTTGGTTGTTGTCACCATTCCTTTTTTCTCCAGCTCTCCAACACAGAATGATATGGACAGTAATGGTATTTTCGAGGACTTTACAGTGAGCATCCCAGGCACTTGACCCAGATAGCCAAACAACATCGGTTTGACGACTGCGGCTTCCTCAGTGGGGTAGTGGTATGTACACTAATCAAGCATGACACAGGCATCAGTCATACACCTACTTATGCATCTGTAGCACATTATTCATCAGAACCTTTCGGTAGCTAGATATACAGCAGCACCTCCAAAATACTTTCGCTGTTAGTCATAGCCTACTCTCACCTTCAATCACACAGCCACTCTGTTTTGCTTGGTTTCCATGGAGCTGGGCAGAGATTCAAATCCAGTTTGAGTGCTATATTACTAACACTCTATTTTAGAACAGAGGAGTTTACTGTACGTGGTTATAAATCATTTGTAACATGTTTGTATGGCTGTGTTTGAAAGCAGGCTCTGAGCACACAGACCTTGGACTTCACAGTGAGAGTAGCCCTTATCAGCTGAGCACACAGATACTGCTGGCCTATCTATCTAAACCCAATGGAACACAGCCCTGTTCTTGACATAAGGACAATCTTTCTCTCTCTATGTTAATGGAACAAGGCCTAAGAAAACTCAAATTAGACCTATGCAGATTCACCAGGTCTTGAATAAAAATAAATAAGAAATGATATATAAGATTATATATCGATTAAAGGGTTGTAGATAACATTTGGACTGTGTGTGAATGTATACTGTGGTGACCTGTGGCAGCCTGTGGCCTGGCCATGCCACACAGGACCTATTTACAACTGTGGAAAGTCAGGGAACTCTCAGAGGCTTTCAGAGACCAGGTTACCATGGAAATCAGGGGGAACTCCCAAAGACCCAACGGAACAGGGCATAGGGCCAGGAAACAGACATACAAGTGAGAACGGCTTCCCCCATTAAGCCTTGACCAGTCATATCCCTCTCTGCCGGAATCATAGCTTAGTCATCAGACAGAGATTGTGTAACGGAATTCTTCCTCCTCTTCTGAGGAGGAGTAGAGAGAAGGATCGGAGGACCAATGTGCAGCGTGGTAAGTGTCCATAACGTTTATTTTAAGACAAACTGAACACTATGAAATACAAAACAATAAACGTGAACATGAACGAAACCGAAACAGTACCGTGTGGCAACAAACACTCACACGGAAACAAACACCCACAACTCAAAAGTGAAACCCAGGCTACCTAAGTATGATTCTCAATCAGAGACAACTAACAACACCTGCCTCTGATTGAGAACCATACTAGGCTGAACTCAAAACCCCAACATAGAAAAACACACATAGACTGCCCACCCCAACTCAAGCCCTGACCATACTAAAACAAAGAATAAAATAACAGTACTATGGTCAGAATGTGACAGATTGCATGTGGAGCCCTGGTAACACATACACAATAGTAGTATGCCTTTCATGGTCTTAATTCCACGTGTCTGTAGTTCTCACGGAAAAATAGACACCGACAAACACACACACACATACAATATACAACATTTGATTCAGGTAAACTAAGAAATAACTTTGTCACCAACCATCTTGTTGACAGACTTTTATTATTCTGGTTAATATTTTGTGAGTACTCGACTAAATCATATGATGATTTTATCAAGTCTTGAAATTCTACTTGAGTAGATGTTTTATTAAGTGTTGGATCTTAAGTTGATTTTATCAAGTGTTGATAGGCCTACTTGAGTAGATGTTTTATTAAGTGTTGGATCTTAAGGTGATTTTATCAAGTGTTGATAGGCCTACTTGAGTAGATGTTTTATTAAGTGTTGGATCTTAAGTTTATTTTATCAAGTGTTGATAGGCCTACTTGAGTAGATGTTTTATTAAGTGTTGGATCTTAAGTTTATTTTATCAAGTGTTGATAGGCCTACTTGGGTAGATGTTTTATTAAGTGTTGGATCTTAAGGTGATTTTATCAAGTGTTGATAGGCCTACTTGAGTAGATGTTTTATTAAGTGTTGGATCTTAAGGTGATTTTATCAAGTGTTGATAGGCCTACTTGAGTAGATGTTTTATTAAGTGTTGGATCTTAAGTTGATTTTATCAAGTGTTGATAGGCCTACTTGGGTAGATGTTTTATTAAGTGTTGGATCTTAAGTTGATTTTATCAAGTGTTGATAGGCCTACTTGAGTAGATGTTTTATTAAGTGTTGGATCTTAAGGTGATTTTATCAAGTGTTGATAGGCCTACTTGAGTAGATGTTTTATTAAGTGTTGGATCTTAAGTTTATTTTATCAAGTGTTGATAGGCCTACTTGGGTAGATGTTTTATTAAGTGTTGGATCTTAAGGTGATTTTATCAAGTGTTGATAGGCCTACTTGAGTAGATGTTTTATTAAGTGTTGGATCTTAAGGTGATTTTATCAAGTGTTGATAGGCCTACTTGAGTAGATGTTTTATTAAGTGTTGGATCTTAAGGTGATTTTATCAAGTGTTGATAGGCCTACTTGAGTAGATGTTTTATTAAGTGTTGGATCTTAAGGTGATTTTATCAAGTGTTGTACTTGAGCACTAATAGAGTGACACCATACATTCTAATAAATAACCTTCCTTATTATGAAAATAAAAACCAAGACATTGACAAACAGGTACTGCGCTTTCATGAGAGAGTGATGATTAAGCGAGATACTAGACAATAGTGGGGCATCCCTATAGGGAAGAAAGGAAAGGAGCCTCACACGAGGAAGAACTAAAGTCCAATAAGTCATGCAGTTTATCAGAAAGCGAAATCCAACTGGAAAGTCCGTCAAAAACAAAGGAACAAAAAACTAGTCTGTAATGGACTGGCTGAGGACCTCTCCGTAACCACAACAACTGCAACATTTGAATGGGTTCCGTTTCACAAGATCACTTTTTGTGCAAGACTGCATCAGAATGAAAACTTCTATGGGGAACTTCCTCTATCAAAGCATGTCAACAATGAGTGGGCATGTTAATGGTCTTATCTATGTATTGTACATCCCATCCATAAAAATAATCTATCTGGAACATGTGTTAGATTCAGTAAGTTAGAAGGCTTATGAATAGCATGTACAGATGCTGTTGCCACAATGACCACATCAACAAAGCACCCATCTTTGGACTCTGAGCTAGTGTCAACAGAGACATCCATCCTTCAGTCATCAGTGGAGAGATGGTCAGTTCTATATATGTGCCTGAATAGACAATGTCACATGGCACAATAACAGCTAATGCATAGCATCGCTATAACCATCTACTTTTCATAATAGTATTTCAGTAGTGTTGATAGTGTTGGCTATTTGGAAACTGTTGGCCAATCCACAACTGGTTTGATAACGATCACTGTCTCCTCCAGCTGTTCAGGGAAGGACACATAGGAAGTCCCCACCAGAAAGAGATGCTCCAAAATAGAGTACACAACACAAAGAATAGTGAAGTCCAACAGTGGCCCTCTAGCACAGGCAGCAGCTTCCTCTCACACACAACGACTGTAGAATGCCAATGAGATCATGAACCGCTTAGGATCACTTTATCTGGAGAAGAATTGTAACTTTAAACCCAAAATATACGCAAACTTTGCAGAAAATGTCCCATAGACATCAATTTATGATTTGCACAACACTTAGCAATGCAAGTGTAAACTGATTGAGCTTTTAGTCATTAGGAATGCAAGAGTGCATTATCTGCTTGACTTCCACATTCTCTTTTGAGTGCCACACTGTAAGAGTTATTTTTTTATATGTGAATTTAGATCAGGAGCTATTCCACTAAACTTAGATTTTGAGTAGTCAGACAAACCAAGTAAGTCCGAGACTACCACTTATTTGGTATTATTAGGTCTAGAGAATTTGGAATAAAGTTATTTTCCGGGCTTCAGGCCGAAACATTCCACCCACTGTCTGTTTCTCTCATTCAACCTCCCTGAACCTCAGTGCTCCTCACCCTCTCACTCACTCTCCCTCTCACTCACTCTCCCTCTCACTCACTCACTCTCCCTCTCACTCACTCTCCCTCTCACTCACTCTCCCTCTCACTCACTCACCCTCTCACTCACTCTCCCTCTCACTCACTCTCCCTCTCACTCACTCACCCTCTCACTCACTCTCCCTCTCACTCACTCTCCCTCTCACTCACTCTCCCACTTTCTCACTCTCCCTCTCACTCACTCTCCCTCTCACTCACTCTCCCTCTCACTCACTCTCCCACTTTCTCACTCTCCCTCTCACTCACTCTCCCTCTCACTCACTCTCCCTCTCACTCACTCTCCCACTTTCTCACTCTACCTCTCACTCACTCTCCCTCTCACTCACTCTCCCACTTTCTCGCTATCCCTCGCTCTTCTTTCTGTCTCCATTTTAATGATCTACAACAACAAAAGCTCCTCTATGTCTGTTTCTACAAATCCACCTCCAGTTTCTTGTTACAGGACTCAGTTAAGCCTCCGCCTGCAGTCTGCAGTCTTCAGGACAAGATCCAACAAAGGTCTCCTTAACATCAATCAGCAAGACATTTCTAGACCTTTTCCAAACACACACAAAACAACAACAAAGTATGTAATTCACTAGTTAGAGGGAGAGTATCATTCGCTATTGACATATTTGGTTGACAAAATAATAAGTCCAATAGGCTCACAACCCCATATGTGGAAATACCCTTTAATTCCTAATATTTTCATTATTGCATGATTAACAATAAGACTTTTTGATCGGAACAGGCTTTTGGTCCTTCATATTTTACCAAGGAGAACTTGTGCCAGTTACACCAGTTTAATCTCTTGGATTGCCCTAATAAACTCATGCCCCTAAATAAACAATTAGCTATAGAGTGCAGTACTTTATCATCAGAACAGTATATTTGTAACGAGTGCGCTGAGAGTCGGGAAGCAAGTTCAGGGAGTGAGTGTTTTAATAAATCAAATGAACACAAAAAACACACCGACATGCGAACAGAGTCAATAACACCTGAGGAAAGAACCAAAGGGAGACACAGATATAGGAAAGATAATCAAGGAGGTGATGGAGTCCAGGTGAGTGTCATGAAGCGCAGGTGCGCGAGACGATGGTGACAGGTGTGCGGGATAATCATCAGCCTGATGACCTAGAGGCCAGAGAGGGAGTATACGTGACAGTATTGGCTAGATGACTATGCATCACGGCTTTCGGAAGAGGGCCTAAGGACACACGTATATAGTGATGACAGGGTGGATCCTCCTCACTGCCCTTGGTTGTACCACTACCAGTGATTTAACCTTCCAGAAGACAGAGTGACCATAGCACTATCAATCTTATGCCAACAAGCCTGTGACACAGCACTACTGAGATAGACCAAATTATACTATATCTACAGTCTCTTACTGCTTCAGCTCAAGGATAACTGTGGTGGGGTTACAGGGGCCCTAAAGCGATTAATGGCCATTGGCTGAAGTGTCACATTAATTGCAGTGTCCTGAGTTTGTTTATACACAACTGAACCATTGAATCCCAATACTGTACATTCACCATACATTCTCAGCTGAAGGAGAAGAATGGATGTGATTGTAGAGGCAGCTCCTAGCCCAATGAAAGAGGGGGATTAAGCATCAAGTAATTGTGTTACTAGAGAGGATTAGATTATAGGAGAGAGAGAGACAGAGGGAGAGAGAAATGTAGGAGTGGAGCCTGAATTGCCCTCTCTAAGCATGTGACATGTATAAATGAAGGAAACCTACTGTCTTTAATAATTAAAAAAATATTATAAAAAATAACATATCTTCTGAGTTGCAGCCTTTAGTTTCATAAGCTTGGTGAAAATAAAGGCATATTTTATTCTTCAGAAGGTTATTGAACATATTTAAAACATACATGCCAGACAGTGGTGTTATTGAAAACACACACACATACACAGACAGGGTGTGCGTAAGAATGCACTTTCCCAGAATTACCAATGTTTTGCCTGGCAAATCTTGATCTGATGTAACAACTAACCGAATAGCCAAGCCAATATCAACTCACATACTTACTTTTCCAACATTCAAAGTCACTGTATCAACTACACGCTTTCCCTCATCTGATTCCATGTGATGGAAGGAGGCATAATGTAAAGCCAACCAACTTGACTAATCATCCACAATGCTTTCTTTTCTGCAACGTCTCAGTAAATAACAATTGCTAAAGGAACCACCCACTTTATAATATGTGCTGAAGTATATGTGCTTCTTTACTCTTTCCCCATATGCCTATAAGGCCAATACTGAGCATCAGCAGATAGTAAATTAAAACCAACATATTCCACTCTTTGGACCTTCCTAGAGAATTGAAATGTGTCCTTATGCAATGGGTAGTAGGCTACAGGACACTCCGGACATATTTCTAGAAAGCATGATACCAACCATAGGAAAACTCTGCCACATCACTATGAACTTCAGTAGGCCTAAATTCTATACATTTTAATAAGACACAAATCACTAGGCAACTATCACACCAAATGTTCAGTATAGTGACACACTAGCTATAGGGCATAAGATTAAAATACTGTCTCGGTATTGATGGAGAATTATTTACGCACAGTTCCCCAACTTACCTCAAATAGTGGTAGGTCAGGGTCCAAATGTGTAAAACTGTTAAGGACCACGGGGCTTTCGTCCTCGCCAACCTCCAGCTTTACCCCATCCCAAATATTGCGCACCTTCCATGTTCCAGCATCGAACATCTCATCGAGGTATCCCGATTTGATGCTTTGCGCATCAGAGCACATCCCCATAAAGCGGACCATTAGTAACGGATACGAGTACCGCAGTCAATAGATGTGACAACCTTTCTTTGTCGTACATCCATAGTTACGTCTGATGATAGGCTACAATACATTTCATTTTACCAGAGGACCACACAGTAAAGAGTGAAGTACAGAGACGACGCTGGCTACTGTAGACTGCTAAAGGCAGGCGTCTCGACCTACTGTATTTAGAAATGCATGACTCATTGCGGAATGTTACTCATAGCTCCTCCTTTCTGACGGTACCCGTCCCTCTGTGAATGTTATTACTATGAGGTCGCCGTGGAAACCGTTTCCAGATAAGGTATATTCAAGACTGAAATATTGGTCCTGTTAAAATGTTTCCAATGCAGATATCCATAGAGGCAAGATGTATTATAGACATCACCTCAGTAGAAACAGAAAAAGGATAGAAAAAACTCAAGCGTAGGCTATAATCCACTAAAACCTTATAAATAAATATAATGAATAAAAAAACGCATCCGTGTTACAATTGGATGGATCATAGTCAGAGAACCACAGTGAGGGTAATTCCCTGGGAATTAGTGAGTAGAACAGCATAACTTAATTTAGCGCTGGGGTATTATAATATATACTGGGTTATTATAATATAAATGTATAAAGTTACACGTTATATATATATATACGTTATATACAACAAACACATACCAATAAACATGACCGAACACGAGCTCTTTAATCCCACTCCTCAGCCACTCTCAGACCATCCCACCCATCACCGTAGACCGCCCTCGTTTGGTTTCCATGTGCCATATATTTTGAATTGTGACGTGGTACATTCATTTTGAACCTTTCTAATCGCATAGTATCCACCGATTGTGAGCTAAAGATGAAAACCTTTCCAACGAGTGTTATTATATTATTGATCGATTGACTATGGCTTTCCAAATCCCCCAACACTGTTTGTAGTAAGGTTCATTTTAAGTGTATGTTTTTTAAACATTCCTGAACCTGTGACCAGAAACAAGCTACATAGGGGCAATACTAGAACAAATGATCTATTGATTCTGTCTCTTCGCAGCAAAATCTACAGAGCTGAGATTGCATATACAGGGCATACAACATTCTGTTGGTTGGTGGCAAGAATGTTGTATAATAATTGAAATGGAAAAACTCGGAAGTGTCGAAACTATTTGTTTGTATCAATTCATATACCATATGCCACGGAATCGAAAATCTCTATATTTTTCTATTTATGCCAATCCATTTCAGCCAATTTATATCTTTAATATATGGCAGACAAGTTCTCTACCTTCTCCTTCTTCCACTTCCCTCCTCCATTTATGTGGTAATTCTGCAATCAGTTGGTTGTCATTTTGGATTGAGCAGACATTCGCATATACACTGAACAAAAATACAGTGTCTGTGACATAACTGCACCATTTCTATTAATAATATCTTTAATAAATATAATACCATTTAAAAAATATTTTTTCATAAAGAATGTTTATTTTATAAATCAATATATTGGAGTTTAAGCATAATATTTGTTGTAATATTTGTTCTATATTTTCTGGAGGATCAAATTGAAATTGTAACCAGCTTTGTATGGCTTGTTTAAGAAATGGAGATACTTTAAAATATGTTTAATTTTCAATTAGTCGGAAATGAGAAGTGTAATCTGTATAAAGGCAAAACGGCCATTTTTGAAGGAGGTGAGGCATCAACTATAGCATTCAATACTTTTCGCATTTTTTAAAACAGCTGCTTATATCACAAGGATAATACGTTTGCAGTTCAAAGGAATGGTATCATTTGTGTTATTTATGCCTCTTGTATTCTGTGGATGAGTGCCCATGTCATCTCCAACATTGACTGAACAGACCATTTTGCTGGTATTTCTCTTGAGTGACACTCCCCTCTACTGGTCAGAATTGGAACACACTTGGAACCTCTTGAGAACCAAGCTTTACTACAAGACATTGCAAAATACAATATTCAACAACATAAAAAGAAAAACAGGTGTGAATGTGAATTGGTTCATTCGCATCTGCTTCAACAACAGGGGGTCTTTTCCCCAATACATTCCTGAGTCCACATTTTCTCCACTTTCCCAGCATTCAGCAGCACAAAATACAGATTACCAGTGCTGCTACGCTTCAAATTCACAAATCTCTCCCTGAACAGCTGTATGGGATGAGGAGATACAGAAAGACAGAGAGATAGAGAGAGAGAGAGAGATGGAAATGGAAAGTTGTCAGCCTGTAGGTGCAAGCAGTAGGTTGCAATCAATGCAATGTAATTACTCTGCTACCTTTTGCCCTGCAATGATTTAACAACAGTCCACCCTATTCCATTTGTCAGGCTTCCTTCTGGAATCAACAAATAGCAGTGTTGTTCTACTATGGCTCTGGCAAATACCCCAACAGGCTTTACTACTCTCTCAGGAGGGACTTCATCCACACATGCATGCACACATACAAAACACACAAACATTGCATAATACAGGCAGCACACTTTACCTTAATTGAAATCACAAGTTTTCTGACATTTTTAGCCAACCAACACACTCAACCCAGTGACCACAATTCCCGAGGTTGCCATGACAAAAAGGTTCCCATTATTATCCATAATTCAACAAGAATTACCAAGCATAAATGAATCCACCTTGAAAAGCATGCATTGTCATCAGCAAATCTACATGGTGGCATCTGTTGATGAGGAAACTTGAATGATTTTGCTGCAATCTGCTGCTCATCAAATTGCTGTTGGGCAATTCCACGGTAACAGAGTGATGTCACAAACAGCAAAAAACGTCAAATCTGTTACCAAATTTGACATCTGCACTGTTCTTTAAGTAAATGTGTTTTTGTCAAATGTTCAGTGCTAAATTCTTAAAAAGTTGTCATTGTGCACAGAATTTGATGGTTTATTTAACTTCGTAATCATTGGGTTTTGATTGGTATAGATTTTAATGTGAAAATTATTTGGCTCAGCAGCAATCTGTTACTGTAGAATTGCCCTGTTGTTGATAATTCTAAGATCCGCAGCTTCAGACCTCTGCCATAGTGGGTCAGGGCCAGGCGGCAACACAGGCCATGGTGTTTTCAGTCTCAGGTCAGTGTTACATGAGTTCAGTCCTTTGACCGCTCGTCTCATGACAAGCCCCTGTGAGCTAACAGACCCAGAGAGACAGATCTCACCATATAACAACAGGCCTTTATATCACCAGACAGACTGTTTTAACCATGAATCATGTGCAAGCTATTTAAAAGAAAGAAAAATAATGCTAGTTGATCACAACAATTCTCTGCGTGAGTTAATTGAGAGGAGACCCCGGCCTTAACCTTTTTATGATACTTGTCATTGTGTTTCTGGCCACTGGGCTCACCTCAGGTTGTGCAATTGTACTATCTGTAACCTATAACTGCAAAATACAGAAGTATGAGCATTAGGTCTTACAGTGTCTTCAGAAAGTATTCATACCCCTTGACTTATTCCACATTTTGATGCGTTACAGCCTGAATTCAAAATTGATTAAATATATGTTTTTTTCTCACCCACTTACAAACAAAACCACATAACAACAAGTAAAAATATGTTTGTAGAATTTTTCACAGATTTATTGAAAATTAAAATGAAAAATCTCATTTATAACTATTCACACCCCTGAGTCAATCAATACACGTTAGAATCACCTTTGGCAGTGATTACAGTTGTGAGTCTTTCTGGGTAAGTCTCTAAGAGCTTTGCACACCTGGATTGTATAATATTTGCACATTATTCTTTAAAAAATTCTTCAAGCTCTGTCAAGTTGGTTGTTTATCATTGCTAGACAGCAATTTTCAAGTCTTGCAATAGATTTTCAAGCTGATTTAAATCAAAACTGTAACTAGGCCACTCAGGAACATTCAATGTCATCTTGGTAAGTAACAAGTATTTCACCTTGTGTTTTAGGTTATTGTCCTGCTGAAAGGTGAATTTGTCTCCCAGTGTCTGTTGGAAAGCAGACTAAACCAGGTTTTTCTCTAGGATTTTGCCTGTGCTTAGCTCTATTTCGCTTCTTTTTAGCCTAAATGTTTCGTAGTCGATGACAAGCATACCCATAACATGATGCAGCCACCACCATCCTTGAAAATATGAAGAGTGGTACTCAGTGATGTGTTGTTTTGGATTTGCCCCAAACGTAACGCTTTGTATTCAGAACATAATATTATTTTTTTGGCAGTTATTCTTTAGTGCCTTATTGTAAACATAATGCATGTAATATTTTGTAATATATGCCATTTAGCAGACACTTTTATCCAAAGCGACTTACAGTCATGTGTGCATACATTCTACGTATGCATGTTTTGGAATATGTTTTATTCTGTACATTCTTTCTTCTTTTCACTCTGTCAGTTAGGTTAGTATTGTGGATTAACTATGTTGTCCATTAAACTCTGTAACTGTTTTAAAGTCACCATTGGTCTCATGGTGAAATCCCCCCCAAAATAATTCCACTTTGAAATTATGGGGTATTGTGTGTCATCCAGTGACACAAAATCTCAATTTAATCCATTTTAAATGCAGGCTGTAACACAACAAACTGTGGAAAAAGTCAAGGTGTGAATACTTTCTGAAGACACTGTAGAATAGAGTCAACAAAGCCAAGCTATTGGATAATATGCCACTGTCAAATGTGAGGAACACACACACGCACATGCTCAAGCTCACTAAAAGCATGTATAACATGCTAAAAGAAGCTAAGTAAAAAAGATCAGATATCAAAGAAACTCACATTTCCCGGCGTAATATTAAGTGTATCAGAGTTGATGCCTACCTGTGTGTCTACCTCTCTGTGTCTCACAGTAATGAAGGCAGCCTGGCACATAGACTGAGTCCTACAGCAGCCTCCACTCCTCAGCAGTCCACAGGTCCACTGAGCCCACATCACTGCTTCCCTCAGAACCAGGAGATAACACTGGAGATGAAACCGGACCGGGATGAGCAGGGCTCAGAGTTCACCCTCCCCTCGCTCCCCACCCCGGTCACAGATTGGGTGACCACTTCAGGCCCACCCCAGTGGGTGTTTACTTAAACAGCTGGGTCAACACGCACAGAACAATAAAACATTAACTTCTACTCAAAAATAATAGGGATTCCAAAAAGCCTGTTAATAGCTTGTAAGAGTGAATACACTGTCCCTATGTTCAACTGCACAAACCTTAACAAACTTTGCACTTTTCTTCTCTGAACAGAAAATGAAATCACTGGCATCATGTTACCCTGGATTTCCCAGGGGTATTCCCATTCAACTAACGTTGTGACTCACTCATTTGTGAGGCTAAATGTATACAAAAGCTATTAGGCCTAACAAAATATGATTATGCCAATTCTATATTTGCATCAGAAAATCAACTAATGGATTGACAAATGTAGACATGTTAGATTTCAGCTAAAACGAAAGCCAAAATGGTCAGCATAAGCAGTTAAACCAAAAGTAGTGCCACTACCAACACAAGTACGTACAGCTTCTTTATGGTGGAGTACGTATTGTGCGAACTAGAAGTTACAGGTGTTTTTGTGGTGAATCTCTGATAAAGGTTACAGAGCCTAGTTTTATGGGGCGTTATGTGAACTAGAAGCTGAACAAGCTGAACAAAAAAGTCCACTAAGTCACATCGATATAGCTCTTAGAGGAACTTCCCCCTGACAGACGGAGAGGCGACTCCTAAAGAAACCTTCCATTCAAACACAGTGAAATAACTCCTGCGAACCGAGCAGCTGCTAGCCCATACTGAGGCACGCCTAGCTCAAGTCTTTGCATTTAAAAATCATTTTACGATACCAAAAGCAATCACTCTTAGGCAGTTTAACAATACCTTGAGGAGACAGCCTATCTAATAGCAGGGGAAACATGGTCTTTCTGACATGGTTTGGGGTGTCGGCATGCTTCACAGCCGAAACAGTTCGGAAGAGTTTGTGCATATATGATGACGACTTTTGTGATATTTGTTTGTTTTGGACGTTGGTACGTTTTTTTCCCTGGTTGTTCAGGCACACAACAATTCTTGAGGCAAGCCGAGGTCGTTAGCTGAAGTCTACGCCCCTTCGTCGATGATTGGTCAACAGTAGAGATCCTTCAGGAAAGTCTTTGTTGTCATTCAACAAGAAATTACTCATTTTCGTGCCCATTCTTTCATTTAGAAATACTACACCAAACATTTTTTAAACTGCCAGAGGGAACACAACATTTTTCTTTAAAATGCCCCCAGTGCAATGATTCTGTTTTCCAATTTGTTCAACAGGTAATTGTAAATACACCCTAGACCAGCAGCTACCACAGGGACCTAGTACAACAAAAACAAGTTCCTCTATCATTAAGTGTATGAGGGTGTGAGTAAGAAGAGTACAGTTAGAGCAAAACAGCTGTCACAATGAAACACACAGAGATGCACCTGTCACAGTCAGAAGGAACTAGAGACCAGATCACATAGTCTATTTCCAAACTCAGTGAATAACAACAACACCAAACCATCAGCAAGTATTACCATATTCATAGCTATGTAATAAGCAATAAAAACACATCCACATTCAACAGTGGGCATGATCAAACATGTGTGAGAAAAAAAGCAGAAGTGAATGACATCACAGGGGAATGGTTGCCTAACTATACTGTGAATGTGTGCCAGACACACTGAACAGCTGAACCCCCACTCCGGTGGTAGCATACTGTAGCATACAAACAAGTCCTCTCTCTCTCAATCACAACCTTCTCTCTCACCCATAAACACACACACACACACACACACACACACACACACACACACACACACACACACACACACACACACACACACACACACACACACACACACACACACACACACACACACACACACACACACACACACACACACACACACACACACACACACAACAGCCAAAGAGACTGCGACTGCCTCAAATTACAACAGATGAGCTCTTTCTTACCAGATCATCCAGTATGTTTACAGGGAAATCAAACATACACATCTTGACTGGCTGAGCCAGGGCTTTGTGAAAGCTGGAGAGGGACTTGGTCTCCATGCTGCTAATTTCACTCCCAGAGACAGAACACAGAGGGTAGAGGCTCCTGTAGCAACAGATCGCTACTCTCCCTTTCGCTTTAACTCTCACTCTGCATCAATGACATACACACACACAAACAAACGGGAACTTCGGGCTGCTGCTGACAGAAACACCACCACTGCAGACTGGAAGGAACCCCTCCTCTCCCTCATCTGCTTCTTCTAGCCTCTCTCTCTCTCTCTCTCTCTCTCTCTCTCTCTCTCTCTCGCTTTCCCTCCCCCTCTCACTCTCTTTTCAGCTCCACAGAGTGTTTCTCACAAGGGACTGTCTGTGTTCTCAGCAGCTGCCCAAGCCACTTTCTTCTATTTCATCCTGCTGTAGGTAGAACCCCTCAGCATTCAGCAGCACATTCAAACATTAGTGGCTGATTTTCCTTCCTCAGTGGCATTGTAATGTTGTTCGCACACCTTTTCACACGAACCACAGCCTACAGAAGTATGCAGACAGCAGAGAAAAAAAGTAATGTGAAATGCAGCAGGTATGCTCATTTCCCTCTCCTCTCTGACTGTACTGCAGTGTAGTCAATGTTAACACTGGAAGCAAGGCTGTGTCGTGTAAAAAAAAAACAAATCCAGGTAAAACAAGAGAAAATAGCTCTGGGGCAAATCCATGTCGCTATGTCGGCTGCTGTCAAGGCAAAATGATAAGTGTTTGTTTGGCTGAAAGTGATACATTAGAGGTGCAATGTGTCCACACTCAGTCCACACATCTTTCTGCATGAAGTACTGCTCCTGTTAATGCCCCAGCTACCCTCTCTAGTAGCTCACTAGGACTTCAAACAGAGAGCTGAACTCAAATTAATCAGACATGATACTGCATTTAGGTCACACAGCTTTTAGCTCAAATGGCTAAAGACTAAAGTCGCTTTTTACAAGATTAGACAAATAACTTGTTTCTCCCATGAAAAAAGCATTTATAGACTTGGTACATTTTGATTTAAAACACCCTGTTTCATAATTTACAAGAGTGAGTCACAGTAGCTGTTGTGAAATGTAAGTTTCAAAAGCATCTACATGTAGTACTATCGTACAATGCTCATTCAGAGAAGTGAGAAGAGACCAATTTGTAATCTAAACCAAATCAAACCCTAATTCGTAGATTGGGTGCAATTTAACATTGGCTATAGGTAGACAGATAAGTGGGCAGTGAAACGAGTATGTGTCCTCTATGTTCAATAGAATGAGGGTTGAGACACTGCAAACTGTTTTCAGATGCAGTGGCTGTCCCACACTGCCTGCATAATGTAGAATAGTAGTTGTCAGGGAAACTGTAAGGCAAATATGTCCCCTCATAGGGCTAAATCGTGTGGCCAATGCGATGGCTGCATGCATGCGAGTCTTGCCTCACTGCCAGAGCCAGGACAGGAAGCTGGTTGTGGCATAGGCTACACATCCACTTCCTGTAGACAAAGGCAGGACAGGGTGGTGCACAGCACACTCAGAACCCCCACCATGCAGACAACACGATGAGTCTTGTTCTGCTTAAAAGTATAATAGTCAATGCCACAGGACATCATCTATTCCTTATTAATAACATTGTCTTTGCTCTCCAATGTCAGCATGTTGAAAACACAAAATGTCTTTGGTGATATCCAAATAGTTTTATGGAACTTCCATGTCGGCTACTAGTTAGCCAGACCAGATAAAAGGGATAGTTACTAACAGGACCCAAACTGTAGTTGGCCAACCTTCTTGATAGCCACTCTAGCACTGGTGGGATACAATGGGATTTGCAAAATGTCTTGCAAAACAAACCACTTTCCAAATGTCACTCTTTTGTTGGGTCTTTTGCCCTTTCATCAGCAAAGATAAAAACAGCATATGCTTGCCATACATGTGTATCCCTACTTCCTGGTCACCTGTGTGCCAATATACATGTGACCAATGACCCAACATATAGTGTCGTCTAGTGTACAAATTACATGGAATATACAAAGACAAAAACTATGGACAACATAACACACAAAAACCACATAAAGTGCATTCGGAAAGTATTCAGATCCCTTTACTTTTTCCAAATGTTGTTATGTTACAGCCTTGTTCTAAAATGGATTAAATTGTTTTTTTCCCCCTCATTCATCAATCTACACACAATACCCCATAATGACAAAGCAATAAAACTTCTTTTTTTTTAAACGGAAATATCAGATTTACATAAGTATTCATATTCTCCCATTCTTCTCTGAAGATCCTCTCAAGCTCTGTCAGGTTGGATGGGGAGTGTAACTGCAAAGCTATTTTCAGGCCTCTCCAGAGATGTTTGATCGGGTTCAAGTCCGGTCTCTGGCTGGGCCACTCACGGACATTCAAAGACTTGTCCAGAAGCCACTCCAGCGCTGTCTTGGCTGTGTTGCTTAGGGTCATTGTCCTGTTGGAAGGTGAACCTTCACCCCAGTCTGAGGTCCTGAGTGCTCTGGAGCAGGTTCATCAAGGATCTCTCTGTATGGTTCCAAACCTCTTCCATTTAAGAATGATGGAGGCCACTGTGTCCTTGGGGACCTTCAATGCTGCAGAATGTCTGTCAACTGTGGGACCTTATATAGACAGGTGTGTGCCTTGCCAAATCATGTCTAATCAATAGAATTTACCATAGGTGAACTCCATTGAAGTTGTAGAAACATCTCCAGGATGATCAATGGAAACAGGATACACCTGAGCGCAATTTCGAGTCTCATAACAAAGGGTGTCACGCCCTGACCTTAGATATCTCTGTTTTCTATATATTTTGGTTAGGTCAGGGTGTGACTAGGGTGGGTACTCTAGGTTTTTGTATGTCTAGGGTTTTTGTATGTCTAGGGGTTTTGCATGTCTATGTTGGCCTGATATGGTTCCCAATCAGAGACAGCTGTTTATC
Organism: Oncorhynchus gorbuscha; assembly: GCF_021184085.1. NCBI lineage: Eukaryota > Metazoa > Chordata > Actinopteri > Salmoniformes > Salmonidae > Oncorhynchus > Oncorhynchus gorbuscha. Next base: position 61,749,015 of record NC_060176.1, read on the forward strand.
GTTGTCTCTGATTGGGGATCATAGTTAGGCAGGCCTTTTTCCCACTTTCTGGTTTGGGATCTTGACTATGTGTAGTTGCCTGTAGGCACTCTATTGTATAGCTTCACGTTTCGTTTGTTATTTTATTAGTTTGTTCAATGTTCATTCTTTTAATTAAAATAGAATGTACGCATACCACGCTGCACCTTGGTCTCCTTCATACGACAACGTGACAGATGTTCCCAGTCCAGAGCCTTCGGCGACAGTTCCCAGTCCGGAGCCTCCGGCGACGGTCCCCAGTCCGGGGTCTCCAGCGACGGTCCCCAGTCCGGGGTCTCCAGCGACGGTCCCCAGTCCGGGGTCTCCAGCGACGGTCCCCAGTCCGGGGTCTCCAGCGACGGTCCCCAGTCCGGGGTCTCCAGCGACGGTCCCCAGCCTGGGGTCTCCAGCGACGGTCCCCAGTCCAGAGTCTTCAGCAACGGTTCCCAGTTCTGAGTCTCCGGCTGTGATCCATGGTCCGGTTCCTCCGACAACGATCCATTGTCCGGTTCCACAGAAGCGGAGGGATCAGTGTAGGGAGTGGGGACTGCGTCCAGAACCGGAGCTGCCACCGATGGTAGATGCCCACCCGGACACTCCCCTATAGGTTCAGGTTTGCGGCCGGGAGTCCGCACCTTTGGGGTGGGGTGGGGTGGGGGGGGGGGGGGGGTACTGTCAAGCCCTGACCTTAGATATCTCTGTTTTCTATATATTTTGGTTAGGTCAGGGTGTGACTAGGGTGGGTACTGTAGGTTTTTGTATGTCTAGGGTTTTTTATGTCTATGTTGGCCTGATATGGTTCCCAATCAGAGACAGCTGTTTATCATTGTCTTGGGGTGGCAGGGTAGCCTAGTGGTTAGAGTGTTGGACTAGTAACCGAAAGGTTGCAAGTTCAAATCCCTGAGCTGACAAGGTACAAATCTGTCGTTCTGCCCCTGAAAATGCAGTTAACCCACTGTTCCTAGGCCATCATTGAAAATAAGAATTTGTTCTTAATTGACTTGCCTAGTTAAATAATGGTAAATGTAAAAAAGTTGGGGATCATATTTAGGCAGGCCTTTCTCCCACTTTCTGGTTTGGGATCTTGACTATGTGTAGTTGCCTGCCTTCATATGACAAACGTGACAAAGGGTCTGAATACTTATGTAAATAATGTATGTCTGTTTTTTTGGTTTTTTATACATTTGCTAAAATTTAAAGAAACTGTTTTTGCTTTGTCATTATGGGGCATTGTGTGTAGATTAAATATATCTATTTTTTTCATCAATCAATTTTAGAATAAGGCAGTAATGTAACAAAATGTGGAAAAACTCAAGGGGTCTGAATGCACTGTAAGTGGGCTGAAATGGTTCCTACAGTAGTAATGGCATAGCCTTTATACTATTGGAACAATGACAACTTGCAAAGTAAGTTTACACACAAAGGCATTGTATCATAATTTAACTCACATTACAACTCGTTCTGAGGATTAAAGGGCAGGGTCAAAAAGATATAGAAGGATTATAAGGAGCCTCTTCTGCATTGTGCACAGAAAACTAAGGCATGTGTTGTTTTTTTAAATCACAGATTCCTGTCACATTCCATAAAGAAGAAGGAGCCATATGTGTGCAGTGAGGCCAGTCTATTAGAGAGGTCTGCTTTTTTCTATTCAGAATCAGAAATGAGCTCATATGCCACATCAAAACTGCTTAAAGTCATACAACAATGAAGAGAAAATGCATGAAGAAGATCAATCGTCTACAGTTCAGTTTTGAAGTCAGGGAAGGAGAAAGACCGAGATCGAAAATGAACAGAGCCATCATTTCATGCCTTTTTAGGCATATTTCTTAATATTCAACCCCCCCCCCCCCCATCAGACACAGACACAGACACATGCACATAAAAACAACTTTGTGAGGCAGTTCATGATAGGTTTATGTACAAAGGAAGACCTGTGTTCCAGGAGTGACGCAGAGAGCAACATCCTGCAAAACCTCTCCCTGCCTGAAAACTCATGGTCAACAGGTGATGTTACCATGGTAACCCCAGATATTTCCTCTCACATATGTATAATATATCAAAATCCAGAGAGAGCAAACAAGTCCATTTCAAAAGCTGTTGGAGAGTTTGTTGTTTTGGGGGGAGGCTTTCTTTGCTTTCTTTATAGCCCAAGAGCTGAGTTTAACAATGGGAGGTCACCCTCCCTCAGGCGCTGAAGGCCAGAGGGCCTGATCCAAAAAGGATATTTCCTAGAGAACTTCACTTCCTTGCCAAGAATATCATTGTGTTTATTGTTAATTCTTATCAATGCACAGCCTATTATAAAAACAACAAACAGAGATTTAAATATTCAGCGTCATGCCCTTTATCTTTTAATCAGAAAAGTGTTCATGTGTGTATGTCATTAAATGTGAAGGCAGTCTACACAGGGGCCTTTGCTGGAAACACACAGACAGATAAACACACATGATGAAGACATTGGAAATGCAAAGAGACTCCAGAAAGTGTTGTATGTGGATGCATGTTTGTGTATGCACACGTGCATGGGTTTGCCTGTCTATCTGTGTGTATGAGTGAGAGAGATACACAGAGAGAGAGAGATTATGTGTATCACATTCAGACCATATCTATGGAAACTGACTAACAGATGCTGTTGCAATGATGGATGTGAGATAATGATGTTTATTCATGCACCAACGATGAAATGATGATATTTCACCTTCAACATAGTAGACCATAGGGAGAATTATCCACAAATCCAATAAATGCATAAACATATTTGGGGTCATGGGCATGCTGACAAATTACTATTCACATGCATTCAGATTAGGGGTTTATTCAGTGAGGTTTCAGATGAAAATAATCCACCATGATCAAAATCATAATATGATGTATTATTTATTATGTGTGTCGACGCAACACTACAACACTGTGACAGCTAGTGCACCTCACATAATAACGTTACCCCAGGTGACTGTAGTATACCTGTTTTTCCAGCATTATCATCCTCTCAATTTCATGACCTTCTTCAAATGTCTTCTCGTGCACGTTCAGAATAGATTTTCATTTCTTCTGTACCGGCATCCAGCATTTTGATTATCCACAGTTCGTGTACCAAATCAGCGATTGGTATTCTTGTGTAAATGTCCTCAGTGAGTTCAGCACCACCTTGAGTTGATATGTAGTACGATACTGTAATAGTTTATTCAGCTATTAGTCTAAACTTCACAATCCATTGCAATCGCTCAGCATTTAATTTCTAGGTCATCCTCTATCTTCATTCTCAAACCTCCCCCTGCAACCACGGGGGGCGTGCAATGCGCATTGGTCTGATTTTAACAATTTCATGATGCCATTTCTTTCTTTGGAATTGTTCATTTAATTCAGCCCCAATAGCAATACAAACACTAGTCATATAATGCATGATCCTATCATTTTACGTTGGTGTACATCGCATCAAGCAGTGATGCGTTATTTCGACTGATGCTCAAAATAAACTTTTAAGCAAAGATTATTTAGAGCTGTGAGACTAAATCTTTAAAATCCAGCTCGTAATCAGCCAATAAAAAAATGGAATGTACAGTATGAGTTAGCTCAAGCGTATAGAAAGTGTTCGCTCTTGAACATCCCACCAAAACGCATTACCAAGAGCGAAAATTCAGCGTTGATACGATGTACTCGAACAAGTCCCAACGCACAGAATTGTGGGAATTTATGTAAAAATTAAGATGGCAGCCGCCTGTGCGAGAACTCTCAGTAAGGTCGGCTGGCACATTTTGGAGTCTCCACCATGTCGTGCTGGGAATATTGCCTCCCTGATTCCAAGGGTCCCGCTACATGGATCGAGCCGGGCCTACAGAACAGGTGGTGCAGGATTCCGTTCCAAACTGCTTTTCAGCACACCTCTGCGCGGTGGCAGGGTCCTGGGGTGTGCGTTCCTGATTGGAGGGGGGCTTGGCTTGTATCAAACGATAAAGCTCTCCGTCCAACATCACCTTGCTGAAGATGTCAAGGTAATAATACTTGGCAAGAATATTAATGTGAAAAATATTTTCGTTACTGGCCATATATACTTGAATCTTATGTTTGTCAGCTAACAACCTCTGTGGTGTACTTTTGTCAAGTAGCTTGCCCAATGTTACATCCTGAAATGTGCCACATTTTGCGTTGTAAATGTATATGTAACGTTAATGAATGACATTTACTTTTAACTGACGTCCCTGTCTTTCTCAGCCTTCTGTTGGTGGCCTGAAGTTGACCTTGTATCAGTACAAGACCTGCCCGTTCTGCAGTAAAGTGCGAGCTTTCCTAGACTACCATGGGCTTCCATATGAGATTGTGGAGGTCAACCCCGTCATGAGGAAGGAAATCAAGTGGTCAACTTACAGAAAAGTGCCAATTGTGATGGTGAATGATGATGTGGTAAGAGGGGACACAGTCACTCTGCATGACTTGGTATTATAGTTACAACGTACAGGTGTGTATGGGATGATGGGAAAACTTGTCAGGTGTTCTCTCTCTCTCTCTCCCCTTCTGTGCTCTTGACTCATCAGCAACTGAATGACTCCTCATTAATAATCAGTGCCTTGAAGACACGGTTGATGAGCAAGTAAGTAACTACCTCTATGAAAAGTGTTGTTGTGTTTTCTTTACATGAAGTGGTCTGATTTCTCTATCTCCCCCTCAGGGATAAAACCATCTCAGAAATTCTGTACTGTTACCCAGAGATGAAGGCTGTCAATGAGAAGGGGAAAGAGGTGATCGAGTTCAACAACAAGTACTGGGTGATGGTGAATGAAGCTGAAGGTCAGACGATGTACCCCGAGAAAGATTCCAGAAAGTAGGTGAACACATTGGGTGCCAAATTACTGCTGACCATATAATGACCAAAAACCATTCCGTGCATGTCATTCATGAAAATACATGTCTGTCCAAATCTCTCTAAAAGGTGTACATACATCACTACTCTTTTTAGATCCTTCTGTGGTCCTTCTGTAGCTCAGTTGGTAGAGCATGGTGCTTGTAACGCCAGTGTAGTGGGTTCGATCCCCGGGACCACCCATACGTAGAATGTATGCACACATGACTGTAAGTCGCTTTGGATAAAAGCGTCTGCTAAATGGCATATATTATTATTATTATTATAGATGATGATATTGCTTCTTCCAGTTACAGATAGGCCTGCGCCCATCAAGAAACTGACGTTTATAGCTCTACCAAATCCCCATGGATATATTAATTTAAAAACTATGGCTGAGAGGGATGAGGCATAGAAAATAAGTCTTCCAACTCCGCAGATTGGCAAACATACAGTAAATTGAGATCACTAAACTAAACAAAAGAGAAAATATACCATGGATCAAAGATGATAGGTGAAAGCTCTGGAGTACCTTAAATGAAATTCTTGGGTAAAAAAAGCAAACTTGGCTCCATCCTTCATTGAGGCAGATGGCTTATTAATAACAAAACCCTTTGATATATTCACTTCAACTTTTTTGTTGTTGACCAGATTAGAAAATTTAGGCATCACGTGCAAACAACAAACGCTGACTGTTCATATTCATGCATAACGGACCAAATGATGAAAGACCAGCAGTGTCGTTTTGAGTTCTGTAAAGTTGGTGTAGGAGAGGTGAACAAAGTTGTTGCTGTAGGAGAGGTGAACAAAGTTGTTGGTGTAGGAGAGGTGAACAAAGTTGTTGCTGTAGGAGAGGTGAACAAAGTTGTTGCTGTAGGAGAGGTGAACAAAGTTGTTGCTGTAGGAGAGGTGAACAAAGTTGTTGCTGTAGGAGAGGTGAACAAAGTTGTTGCTGTAGGAGAGGTGAACAAAGTTGTTGCTGTAGGAGAGGTGAACAAAGGTGTTGCTGTAGGAGAGGTGAACAAAGGTGTTGCTGTAGGAGAGGTGAACAAAGGTGTTGCTGTAGGAGAGGTGAACAAAGGTGTTGCTGTAGGAGAGGTGAACAAAGGTGTTGCTGTAGGAGAGGTGAACAAAGGTGTTGCTGTAGGAGAGGTGAACAAAGGTGTTGCTGTAGGAGAGTGGAACAAAGGTGTTGCTGTAGGAGAGGTGAACAAAGGTGTTGCTGTAGGAGAGGTGAACAAAGGTGTTGCTGTAGGAGAGGTGAACAAAGGTGTTGCTGTAGGAGAGGTGAACAAAGGTGTTGGTATCCATAAATAAGGACAAGCTGAAGTTGGTAGCAGAATACATTGGGACTCCTGTTTGCTACATCTTCCGTTTAAGTCTAGATGACGGTGTGTGCCCTCGGGCCTGGAGGGAGGCAAAGGTCATTCCGCTGCCCAAGAATGGCAAAGCACCCTTTAATGGTTCAAACAGCTGACCAATTAGCCTGTTACTGGTACTTAGCAAACGTTTGGAAAAATCATGTTTAACCAAATACAATGTTATTTTACCGAAAAACAATTAAGACTTTCAGCATGCTTATAGGGAAGGGCACCTAATAACATGCCCGGCACTGACAAATGACTGATGATTCGCTGAAAGAAATTAATAAAAAGATTGTGAGCTGTTTTGTTAAATTTCAGTGCAGCTTTTGATATCATTGATCATAACCTATTGCTGAATACTGAGGTGTTATGGATTTACATTCTCTGCCTAATCAAACCGCCGCAGATCACCTGTACCCACACCACCCCAGGACCTCCACATCTGACTTGACCTGCGGGATCGTCTGAGACCAGCCACCCGGACAGCTAATTAAACGGCGGGTTTGCACAACTAAAGAATTTCTGCACAAACTGTCAAACAGTCTCTGGGAAGCTCATCTGCATGCTCGTTGTCCTCACCAGGGTCTTGACCTGATTGCAGTTTGGCATCGTAACCGACCTCAGTGGGCAAATGCTCTTCACGGATGAATCCCGGTTTCAACTGTACCGGGCAGATGGCAGACTGTTGTGTGGCTGACTGTTTGCTGATGTCAACATTATGAACAGAGCGCCCCATGGTGGGGTTATGGTATGGGCAGGCATAAGCTACGAACAATGAACACAATTGCATTTTATCAATGGTAATCTGAATGCACAGAGTTACCGTTATGAGATCCTGAGGCCCATTGTCGTGCCATTCATCCTCCTCCAACACCTCATGTTCCAGCATGATAATGCACTGTCCCATGTCGCAAGGATCTGTACACAATTCCTTGTGGCTGAAGATGTCCCATTTCTTCCATGGCCTGCATACTCACCAGACATCACTCTTTGAGCATGTTTGGGATGCTCTGGATCAACGTGTACGACATCGTGTTCCAGTTCCCGCCAATATCCAGCAACTTCACACAGCCATTGAAAGGAGTGGGACAACATTCAGCAGCCTGATCAACTCTATTTGAATGAGATGTAAACTGCATCTCAGTAAATTCTTAGAAATGGTTGCATATTGTGTTTATTTTTATTCAGTGTATTAATGGATGTCTAATGGAATTTGGTTGAGGGGTGTACCAAATTTTTCCTAATGACCTTCCACTGACCTTTGAATAAAACCCGTGTCTATGTATGCTGATGACTCAACTGTGTACAAGTCAGCTACGACAGTCAAATAAATAACTGACACCCTTAACATAGAGCTACAGTCAGTTTTAGAATTAGTAACTAGCAATTGACTGGTACTAAATATTTAAAAAAATAAAAGCACTGTTTTTGGGACAAATCAAATCTGCCCTGGTCAATTGTAAGTGCTGTTATTGTGAAGTGGAAACATCTAGGAGCAACACCGGTTCAGCTGCGAAGTGGTAGGACACACAAACTCAGACAATGGGACAGTCAAGTGCCGACGCGCTTGACACAAAAACTGTCTCTCCTCGGATGCAACACTCACTACCGAGTTGCTTCCAAAAGCAGTTTGCAACGTCAACACAAGAACTGTTCGTCGGGAGCTTCATGGAATGGGTTTCCATGGCCGAGCAGCCGCACAAAAGCATAAGATTACCATATGCAATGCCAAGCGTCGGCTGGAGTAGTGTAAAGCTTGCCGCCATTGGTCTCTGGAGCAGTGGAAACGCGTTTTCTGGAGTGATGAATCACTCTTCACCATCTGGCATGTCCGACAGACGAATCTGGGTTTCGCGGATGCCAGGAGAATGCTACCTGCCCCAATGCATGGTGCCAACTGTAAAGTTTGGTGGAGGAGGAATAATGGTCTGGGGTTGTTTTTTCATGGTTCAGGTTAGGCCCCTTTTGTTCCAGTGAAAGGAAATCTTAATGCTACATTATACAATGACATTCTAGGGGATTTTGTGCTTCCAACGTTGTGGCAACAGTTTGGGGAAGGCCCTTTTTCCTGTTTCAGCATAATGCCCCCATGCACAAAGTGAAGTCCATACAGAAATTATTTGGCAAGAACTGTGTGGAAGAACTTGACTGGCCTGCACCAACTCTATATTAATGCCCATGATTTTGTAATGAGATATTTGACGAGCAGGTGTCCACATACTTATGGTCATGTAGTGTATTTTGTATTATGTATTTTACTTGTTTTGTTTCCTGTTTGGATCCCAGGAAGAGTAGTAATTGGGGATGCTGATATAATACATGTCAAGCATCAGTTAGGCTTAAATGTCCCTTTCGCTTATTCTCTTTCCCTTCAAACTGCTTTAGGGAGGAGATCAAATGGCGTAAGTGGGCAGATGATTGGCTGGTGCACCTGATCTCGCCCAATGTTTACAGGACCACTGGAGAGGCCCTGGCCTCCTTTGACTATATCGTCCGTGAGGGCAAGTTTGGCACTTATGAGGGATTCTTTGCAAAGTATGTTGGAGCAGCTGCCATGTTTGTCATCTCAAAAAGACTGAAAAGTAGGTGGGTGCCCCAATAAAAAAGATGATCTGTTGTAAGGTTTTGTACATGTATACAGTTTTTGTAAATAGTTCTTGAATAAGTGGATTTTTCTGAATAACCAGCCAATGTTTGGTGATGAGCTCGGTTTTATATTAAACCCCTCTATCCTGCAGACACAACCTGCAGGATGACGTGAGACAGGATCTGTACAAGGCAGTCAATGAGTGGGTGGTGGCCATTGGCAAGAAGAGGAAGTTCATGGGTGGAGACCAGCCCAATCTGGCTGACCTGGTAAGAGCACCACATGTCATGTGAAGTATTATCTTAGACTTCTATAACTTGTATTGTCTTATGCAGTTTTGCTGATGAGACCTTTGTTTGGCTTTTTGTTTACTATAGACAAATAGTAAACAGGAAGTGTTTGCTAATTATGTCCACAACTCTTCTCTCTACAGGCAGTGTATGGGATCCTGAGAGTGATGGAGGGTCTTGAGGCCTGGGATGACATGATGGAGAACACCAAGGTGAAGAGCTGGTACAGACGAATGGAGAAAGCTACAAAAAGCCACAAGGGCCAAACTGACCCTGCTCTAAATATTGACCAGCACTAAGAGATCTGATTCAATAGCACTTCCAGCCCTCACTTAATCAGGAGATGTGAAGAGTTATTGCATTAAGGAGAGATGGGTGAAAAAAATGCTATACATTTGTCCTAAGGCTCTTGTCCTCCTGACACAATTCACAGAAATTGACTTCTCTAGCTAATATGGATTAGGCAAAAGGCCAACCTCTTGATTTAGTTCCTGTGAAAATGCACCCAAATGATCTGTGTTAATTTGCTTGAATAAACTTGCAGCAGCAAGCCGTTTAGTTGTAGATCCTTGATTACTGTGGCATTCTGTCTACCTGGTGTCAAGGCTGCAGTAACATGTGCACTGAGTATACTAAACATTAAGAACACCTGCTCTTTCCATGAGTCTGACCAGGTGGAAGCTATGAACCTTATTGCCACTTAATCTACTTCAGTGGGGAGGAGACAGGTTAAATAATTTTTAAGCCTTGGGACAATTCAGGCATGGATTGTGTATTTTTATTTGATTTTACCTAACCTAAGTTAGTTAAGAACAAATTCTTATTTTCAATTACTGCCTAGGAACAGTGGGTTAACTGCCTGTTCAGGGGCAGAATGACAGATTTGTACCTTGTCAGCTCAGGGGTTTGAACTTGCAACCTTCCGGTTACTAGTCCAACTCTCTAACCACTAGGCTACCCTGTGTGCCATTCAGAGGGTGAATGGGCAAGACAAAATATTTAAGTGCCTTTGAATGGTAGGTGCCAGGCGCACCGGTTTGTGTCAAGAACTGCATCACTGTTGGGTTTTTCACACTCAAGTTTCCTGTGTATATCAAGAATGGTTCACCACCCAACTTGACACAACTGAGGTCGACATGGGCCAGCATCCCTGAGGAACTCTTTCGACACCTTGTAGAGTCCATGTCCCGGCCAATTGAGGGCTTAAGGGGAGATGACATTAGATGTTCTTAATGTTTGGTATAGTCAGTGTATATAACATAAGTAAAACCAAATTAGCAGCTTTAAATTTACATTGCATCTGTGTAAACATTGTCAAATACCTCCTATACACAGTTTTAGCATTTTGGATTACATTTTTCGCCCCCATTCTGTTTTCCAATATACTTGAAGGTTAAAATTATTGCATGAGCTAACATGACTTAGTTTAATTAGTATATTATTTTCCTCAGGGTTTGAATTCCCCTAAAAAAAATGCACAGTAATCCTGTTTCAAGATTCTCTTTCATCTTTCCAGTCATAGCCAGATTGATAATGTAATTATTCTTAACTATACAGGGTGTAAGAAGTGAAATGATTGTTATAATTTGGCAGCATCCATTGGACCGAGACTCCTAACCAATTTAAAAACGCCCCAATGATGTTCATACATGTAAAAATATTCAATAAAAATAAGTAAACTGATCATGTATCATATTCTCATTCAGGAACACTACATTGTTCTATTTTGCAAGATATGGCTATAACATTTCATACTTTACAAGTTACACAAGTATTCTCTGTAGAATTATTTGGTTCAGCACCAACTGAGAAATAGTTGTGTGTGTGTATATACACTATTAAAAACATGAGCAAATTACATGTCTATGAACAAATGTTTGGATTACCTTCCATTATCTACGACAACACTGACAATATGACTTGAACAGTAGATGTCATGATCGTTACTAGTTCTAAAAGTAAATCAACAAATAAGAACAAAGACGAGATAAAGGAAGTCACATTCTCAAAACCTTAAGGGACAGAAATCCATCCAATAAAAATACCCCCATAGGTTGAAATGTACAAGTAATGCAATATGACTTTGGCGAACCCAAAGATTATCACTGCAGTGAATGAGAAAAGAGGAAACAATATGACAGGGAAAAAACCTTGAACCATACACAGCAAGAAGCCACATTAACTACCTTGAAAATGATCTTCTCAACAACAGTAAGGAACAATGACTCTGTAAATCTAGCACCAAGAATAACCATTTTATCCAATGTTGCATTCATGATACTGGCCCCGATATATGCAAATTTAGTTTTGGCATACTATACAGTGCATTCGGAAAGTATTCAGACCCCTTGACTTTTTCCACATTTTGTTACGTTACAGCCTTATTCTAAAATAGATTAAATAAATAAAAACAAAGCAAATTTGAGGAAAACGCTACCCAAGTTCTACCAACACATTGACTGGAGCACTCACACTGAGAAAACATACCACTGCTACTCAGATTTTCAAAATGCCTACAAGGTCCTCCCCCATCCTCCCTTCGGCAAATCTGATCACGACTCAATTTTGCTCCTCCCTTCCTATAGATAGAAACTCAAACAGGATGTACCCGTGCTAAGGACTATTCAACGCTGGTCTGACCAATCGGAATCCACGCTTCAAGATTGTTTTGATCACGTGGACTGGGGTATGTTTCGGGTAGCCTCATGGACGTATACACTGACACGGTTTATCAGGAAGTGTATAGGAGATGTTATACCCCCTGTGACTATTAAAACCTACCCTAACCAGAAACTGTGGATAGATGGCAGCAATCGCACAAAACTGAAAGCGCAAACTACCACATTAAACCATGGCAAGGTGACTGGGAATATGGCCGAATACAAACAGTGTAGTTATTCCCTCCGTAAGGCAATCAAATAGACTAAATGTCAGTATAGAGAAAGCGGAGTTGCAATTCAACGGCTCAGACACGTGACGTATGTAGCAGGGTCTACAGACTATTATGGACTACAAAGGGAAAACCAGCCACGTTGTGGACACCGACGTCTTGCTTCCAGACGAGCTAAACATCTTCGTCCACTTTGAGAATAACACTGCCACCGACACGGCCCGCTACCAAGGACTGTGGGCTCTCCTCCGTGGCCGACACGCGTAAGACATTTAAGAGTGTTAACCCTGCCAGCCCAGACGGAATCCCAAGCCGCGTCCTCAGATCATGCCCAGACCAGCTGGAGTGTTTACAGACATCTCTCCCTATCCCAGTCTGCTGTCTGCACTTGCTTCAAGATGTCCACCATTGTTCCTCTACCCAAGAAAGCAAAGGTAACTGAACTAAATGACTATCGCACCGTAGCACTCACTTCTGTCTTCATGAAGTGCTTTGAGAGGCTAGTTAAGGACCACCCCTCTACCTTACCTGACACCCTAGACTCACTTCAATTTGCTTACCGCCCCAATAGATACACAGACGATGCCATTGCACTGCCCTATCCCATCTGGACAAAAATCATATCTATGTAAGAATGCTGTTCATTGACTCTAGCTCAGCATTCAATACCAGTACCCTCCAAGCTCATTATTAACTTGATGCCCTGGGTCTGAACCTCGCCCTGTGCAACTGGATCCTGGACTTCCTGACAGGCCGCCCCCAGGTGGTGAAGGTAGAAAACACCTCCACTTCACTGATCCTCAACACAGGGGCCCCACAACTCCAACTCAATCAACAAGTTTGCAGACGAGAACAGCAGTAGGCCTGACTACCAACAATGACGAGATAGTGGTGCGGTCTGCTCAATGCATCACCAGGGGCAAACTACCTTCTCTCCAGGACACCTACAGCACCCAATGTCACAGGAAGGCCAAAAAGATCATCATGGACAACAACCTCCTGAGCCACTGCCTGTTCACCCCACTATCATCCAGATCGCGAGGTCAGTACAGGTGCATCAAAACAGCTTCTATCGCAAGGCCATCACTAGGCGGCTTCCACCCAGTTACGTAACCCTGCACCTTAGAGGCTGCTGCCCTATGTATATAGACTTGAAATCACTGGCCACTTTAATAATGTTTAATATTTTTGCTTTACTCATCTCATACTGTATTCTATTCTACTGTATTTTAGTCTGTCACTCCAACATTGCTCATCCTAATATTTATCTATTCCATTATTTTACTTTTAGGTTTGTGTGTATTGCTGTGAATTGTTAAATATTACTGCACTGTTGGAGCTAGAAACACAAGCATTTCACTACACCCGCAATAACATCTGCTAAACATGTGTATGTGACCAATCAAATTTGATTTGATTAATCATTAGGCACTGTATGGAAGACACATTGGATTGTAAAGAGACAAAACAGACCAATAGTCCTGTGTCTCCACCAGTTCAAATTCAAGGTCATGTGAACTCACCACAAACTTCTCGGCCAGTTTGTAACTGACAAAGTCTGTGCCGTTATGCTGTTGGGATGCTGGGAGGTGGACACAGACTTCCCTCCAGACACCACCAATCGCCCAGACAACAGCTTGTCAATCTTGTCAAAAATGTCACTGAGCTTGGAACCTGGATATTTGACAAACATGCCGCAGACAACTTCAATCTCACATGTTAAAGCAATGTTTACCTTCTTTCACTGTACCACAGATATGAGTGTCATTATTAGTCTCTGATCCATGTCCATAACCCACAGACGCACCTGAGATCTGGCTGACATTCTTACCTGATTTTTCTGAAACATAATAAAAACTAAGCAATATGAATTTTGCCATTCATTTTTAATGCAGCTTTTAATGTGAAGGTGTATCATAAAGTGGGTACTGCATGTTCCTATAACGGCATTTCTTATTCATGCAGGATCAACCAACCTGAATATCCTTAGGGTTGTTCAGGCCTTCAAAAGACTGCGCACACTGGTTCGCTGAGGCCTGGAGCTCTTGGTACCACTGGTTAGCTGAGGCCTGGAGCTCTTGGTACCACTGGTTAGCTGAGGCCTGGAGCTCTTGGTACCACTGGTTAGCTGAGGCCTGGAGCTCTTGGTACCACTGGTTAGCTGAGGCCTGGAGCTCTTGGTACCACTGGTTAGCTGAGGCCTGGAGCTCTTGGTACCACTGGTTAGCTGAGGCCTGGAGCTCTTGGTACCACTGGTTAGCTGAGGCCTGGAGCTCTTGGTACCACTGGTTAGCTGAGACCTGGAGCGTTTGGTACCACTGGTTAGCTGAGGCCTGGAGCTCTTGGTACCACTGGCTAGCTGAGGCCTGGAGCTCTTGGTACCACTGGTTAGCTGAGGTCTGGAGCTCTTGGTACCACTGGTTAGCTGAGTCCTGGAGCTCTTGGTACCACTGGTTAGCTGAGGCCTGGAACTCTTGGTACCACTGGTTAGCTGAGGCCTGGAGCTCTTGGTACCACTGGTTAGCTGAGGCCTGGAGCTCTTGGTACCACTGGTTAGCTGAGGCCTGGAGCTCTTGGTACCACTGGTTAGCTGAGGCCTGGAGCTCTTGGTACCACTGGTTAGCTGAGGTCTGGAGCTCTTGGTACCACTGGTTAGCTGAGGCCTGGAGCTCTTGGTACCACTGGTTAGCTGAGGTCTGGAGCTCTTGGTACCACTCTGCTTGCTTTAGTCTACATGCCTTTGGGAAGAAGAGAGCTTTTAATTTTACCCCTTTTTCCTCCCCAATTGCGTGATATCCAATTGGTAGTTACAATCTTGTACCATCACTGCAACTCCCATACGGACTCGAGAGAGGCGAAGGTCGAGATACACTGCTTGCTTAACCCGGAGCCAGACGCACCAATGTGTCGGAGGAAACACCGTACAAGTGGTGACCAAAGTCAGCTTGCAGCAGTGGTGGAAAAAGTACCAATTGTCATACTTGAGTAAAAGTAAACATACCTTAATAGAAAATGACTCAAGTGAAAGGCACCCAGTAAAATCCTACTTGAGTAAAAGTATTTGGTTTTAAATATACTTAAGTATCAAAAGTAAAAGTATAAATAATTTCAAATTCCTTATATTAAGCAAATCAGGCGATACCATTTTCTTGTTTTTTTTCCAATACAGATAGCCAGGGACATGCTGCAACCCTCAGACATAATTTACAAATTAAGCATGTATTTAGTGAGTCTGCCACATCAGAGGCAGTAGGGATGACCAGCAATGTTCTCTTGATAATTGTGTGAATTAGATCATTTTTCTATCCTGCTAAGCATTCAAAATGTAACGAGTACTTTTCGGTGTCAGGGAAAATGTATGTAGTAAAAAGTACATCATTTTCTTTAGGAATGTAATGAAGTAAAAGTTTAAAGTTGTCAAAAATATAAATAGTAAAGTAAAGTACAGGTACCCCAAAAAACTACTTAAGTAGTACTTTCAAGTATTTTTACATCACTGGCTTGCCGGCACCCGGCCCGCCACAAGGAGTCGCGGCCAAACCCTCCCCTAACCCGGGTGACGCTGGGCCAATTGTGCGCTGCCTCATGGGTCTCCTGGTAATGGCCGGATGTGAGACAGCCTGGGATCAAACCAGGGTCTGTAGTGACGCCTTAGACCGCTGCAGCACTCGGCAGAACAGTGCTTTTAAACCGATTGTTCAATTCCTAACCTTTCACTCATTCGTATCCAAACTAAAACATTCCTGACTTTCCTTTTATCCATCCATTTATCCTCCCTCTCCTTACCCTTATTCCGTGCTTTCTCTTTGGCTGACAGAGCTGCATTCTTCTCCTGCTCCTCCTGCTGGGCCTGCAGCTCTGCCAACTTCCTGCGCTCCTGCTCCTTCCTCGTCACCTGTGCAGCAGCCTCCTGCATCACCCGGATCAGTGACCTCATCTCATGCAGTGCCCGCTCTGCCACCATCCTATTCTACACACTGGAGAACTCTCCCTACACAAGCACACAGCCACTTACACATATTGAGCAGAGCAGGGACATAAAACAGGATCGCAAAAATGGAGATGTTTACTTTCACCCATACTCTGATGAAGAACCATGATGGAAGAGTTCCACCATTTGACATGTGGTGCTATAATGTCTATTGAAAGTGCAATTTAGGCCATTCAAGACTCATGCCATTATAGATGAATGAAGAATAGGATCTCACTGACCTCAGCTGTCGTGCGCACCACCTCCGACACTTGGGAGCATAGATGGTTGACGCGGGTGCTATAGGATGTGAGACCAGGGGTCGGGTCTGATTGGGTGGGTGCGGCCAGCTCCAGGAGCTGATTGAGTTGCAGTATCTCTTCCTGGATGGTGTTGAGAGCGCGCAATCTCTCCCTACCCTCCAGTTGTCTCTGCTTCTCAAACTCCCCCTCCCGCAAACGCTGCTGCTCCTCCTCCCGCAGGTTCAGGATCTGTGGAGGTTTTTCCATCTTTATCTGAACACTATTGTTTTGCATTTTGCTTTCTGAATTTCTAGTAGTTAAACTTTCAATACCTTTACTCTGTTTTTGTGCTCTTACAACTTCTCGTGGAGCCCAAGGCTTTTTTGTGTTCTCTTAAAGAAAGAACACAAGCAGCAAATGAGAAAGACAAGCAGCAAATGAAGATTGACATGTAACACATTTTCAGTCCTGTCACAGGGACAGAAGCCTATTGGTGGGTGAAAAGGAGACTATTTTTTGAGGTAAAACAAGCAGTTACTCTCTGTTCATCATGTCCCTCATACTCTGGTTCTCTTGCCTCTGCTTCAGCTCCATCAACTCCTCAAAGCGTTTGAGCCGCTCTGACTCACAACTCGCCACTGAAGCCCTAGCATCTCCTGCAGCTCCTGCCTCAGACTCAGTTTCATCTGCACCAGGACATTCAAGCCTCTAGATTAGGTTTGAAATGCTAACATAACATGATGCCATGATGGCTCCCACATATATAGTAAACAAACAGTGTTGGAGGCAATATGTAACAGTGATATGTTGATTCATGAACAAACTAACTAAGAAAAAAACAGACAGTAGCCTATGCAATCTTGGCACGATGTTTCTTCACACACATGCAAGTCCTGCCATTTGAGTTGCTCTGGGAGACAGCAGGGAGATGGTGGGGTTGGAGACTGGACTGAGATCGTCGCAGGCATCTGGGGCACTTTCTTCATCAACAACACGCATGCAGATTGATATTAAGAGAAATGTGTTATAATAGGTTAATAAGAATGTACAAAAATGGTGTGCTGTTATAATATGGGAGAGAGACTTACATGCTCCTCTTGCTTCTTCGAACCTGGGTGTGGGCTGATTATTAGCTGAAGGGAATGAGCTGCTTGAGGAGCTTGAGGAGACTGGGGTCTCCTCAGCCAAGCTAGGGCTTGGGCCACGGGAAGCAGAGCCCAAAGAGAAGGTCTTTTGAAGGAGAGGAGGGCTTACATTAACCCTCTTCACCTGACAAAATGTCCTGCAGGAGACATGAGAAAGGATCATAATAAACTAGCTAGCAATATCACATTTAATCCAATGAAAGGCTGATTTCAAATATGTATCTAAATCTTAGACATGTCATAAGCTAGTCTGATTAATCAGCCTGTAATACACAATTCATTGGTATATACAACCTGAGACATTTGTGTGCAAAATTGTGTAAAATATTCCTTACAATCCAGAATGCTGAATAAAATGACATTTAAATGTATTCTACCAGTTGTCTGTGCAGTTTGTCCTTCAGATGCTTGAAATTTCAGACAATATAGACAGGAAAGTATTTGTTTACCCGACTTCATAGAGAGCCATAGTTTTATTCAGGGGTAAAGTTAGTTTTGTATTGTATAGTCGGTTCTCTCTCGTCAATGGATATTGAACCAAGCATGCCATGACAATAAAAAGTGTATATCCTGAATCTGGGGAAGAGAACAATCCACACCCAAGTGGATTGTTCTTCATTCTACCCTGATTCAGAATATACAATGTTTTCATGGCATGCTTGGTCATTGTCTTATGTCAGATTGTCTTATGTCAGATAGCGTGTCGATTCCCCCTGCACCGATCTGTCTCGTATCCAGCAAAGGTTCATGGAATAACTCAAAAGTAGTTCTACTACAATGTGCAGTCGAACATTCAAAAATATTACCTAGGTGACATCTGCTGAAACCCATTTCTGCCTCAAAACTTTCTGAATTAATCTAAACCAAAACAATAAATGTCCATAATGTTGATGCTTTTTTGGTGAGGAAGACTTAGTCGCCCCATGTGACATTTAGCAAAGGATTATTTCACGTCAATGAGCAGTATTTCTGAAGTTTGACTATGGCACGAAAGCTAGCATAAATTTGTCCAACATTAGAGATAATGTTAGCTGAGCCATCACTGAAATCCTTTTGACTGAAACAATGCTCCTAACCAGCTAGCTTAGGGTTGCACATTTTGGGGAGTTTTCAGAGGTGGAGAATTTTTGTGGTAATTAATGGGAATATATGGGAATTAACAGGACTATGTGGAAATTAATATGAATACCGTTTAATGTTTTAGATATTATGTTTGTGTTATGTTATAGATGTAGATGTTTTTTTGCATTGGGTATATTTATCGTATCATATTGAGACAGAAACATAAACATAAATGATGCAATCCTTCCAATAGAAGTTTTAAAAAACAACAATTTAGTTACGAATTGAACATTAATTAAATGAGTTGACTCGTCACATGGGGTGATTTCACTGAACAACAAAAAGGGAATATTTAATGATCCCCAACGATCTATCGCATCTCCGAAAAACGTTTTCAACTAAAATGATAGTCTAGAAACTAAATCTTTGGTTGTCTTCCTCTCAGGCTTCCATGTCTTCTCCCTGGACCTCCTTAATGTCCACCTCTTGAACATCAGACTCTGAGGCCTCATCTTCACTGTCACTTTCCAACCTTGTTGAGGATGGCTCGTTGTTAGGCTCAAAAAGCCTCAAATTTGCCAGGATGGCCACCAATTCTTCAACCCTTGTATTGGTCAGCCTGTTGCGTGCTTTGGTGTGTGTTTTCCCAAACAAGGACAAGTTGCACTCTGAGGCGGCTGATGTTGGTGGGATTTGGCGGATGATGGAGGCAACAGGGGAAAGAGCCTCAGATCCACAAAGTCCCTTCCACCAGGTGGCTAATGAGATATGTTGGCACGACTGCCATATTGCATCTCCATCCCAAAGCCCTTGCTTGGAAGTGTACTTCGCCAGACTGCCAAGAACCTTGCCATCATCCAGGCCAAGGAGGCGAGACACGGTAGTAGGCCTTGTTGATCTCTGCACCAGACAGGATGCTCTTGCCAGCATACTTGGGGTCCAACTTGTACGCTGCGGCATGGATGGACTTCAGGCAGAATTCTTCACACTTTTTGATGCATTTCAGAACTACAGTTTCCTCTGCTTGGAGCAACAGTGAAGTGGGCAGGGCAGTACGGATTTCTCCAAAATACATCATCCAGGAGGATCCTCTTGACAGGGCTGTCCATATCGGCAGACTGTGATATTGCCATTACTTGGAGACACTACTTCCCCTCCAGGAGACTGTAAAACATTTTTAAAATGTTTTATTTCACCTTTATTTAAACAGGTAGGCTAGTTGAGAACATGTTCTCATTTACAACTGTGACCTGGCCAAGATAAAGCATAGCAATTCGACACATACAACAACACAGTTACACATGGAATAAACAAAACATACAGTCAATAATACAGTAGAAGAAAACAAAAAGTCTATATACAGTGAGTGCAAATGAGGTAAGATATGGGAGTTAAGGCAGTAAATAGGCCATGGTGGCGAAGTAATCACAATATAGCAATTAAACACTGGAATGCTCCTTTGCACCCCAGTATCTCTACTTGCACATTCATCTTCTGCACTTCTAGCAAGATAAATAAATGCAGTATGGGGATGAGGTAGATAGATGGGCTGTTTACATATGGGCTATATACAGGTGCAGTGATCTGTGAGCTGCTCTGACAGCTGAGTCTCCAGCTTGATTTTTGCAGTTCATTCCAGTCATTGGCAGCAGAGAACTGGAAGGAAAGGTGACCAAATGAGGAATTGGCTTTGGGGGTGACCAGTGAGATATACCTGCTGAAGCACGTGCTATGAGTGGGTGCTGCTATGGTGACCAGTGAGTTGAGACAAGGTGGGGCTTTACCTAGCAGAGACTTGTAGATAACCTGTAGCCAGTGGGTTTGGCGACGAGTATGAAGCGAGGGCCAACCAACGAGAGCGTACAGGTCGCAGTGGTGGGTAGTGTATGGGGCTTTGGTGACAAAAAGGATGGCACTGTGATAGACTGCATCCCATTTGTTGAGTAGAGTGTTGGAGGCTATTTTATAGACGACATCGCCGAAGTCAAGGATCGGTAGGATGGTCAGTTTTACGAGGATATGGTTGGCAACATGAGTGAAGGATGCTTTGTTGCGATATAGGAAGCCGATTCTAGATGTAATTTTGGATTGGAGATGCTTAATGTGAGTCTGGAAGGAGAGTTTACAGTCTAACCAGACACATAGGTATTTGTAGTTGTCCACATATTCTAAGTCAGAGCCGTCCAGAGTAGTGATGTTGGACGGGCGGGGGGCGGGCGGGCATGTGTGAGCAGTGATTGATTGAATAGCATGCATTTAGTTTTACTTGCATTTAAGAGCAGTTGGAGGCCACGGAAGGAGAGTTGTATGGCATTGAAGCTCGTCTAGAGGGTTGTTAACACAGCGTCCAAAGAAGGGCCAGAAGTATACAGAATGGTGTCGTCTGCATAGAGGTGGATCAGATAATCACCAGCAGCAAGAGCGACATCATTGATGTATACAGAGAAGAGAGTCGGCCCAAGAATTTAACCCTGTGGCACCCCCATAGAGACTGCCAGAGGCCCGGACAACAGGCCCGCTGTTTTGACACACTGAACTCTATCAGAGAAATAGTTGGTAAACCAGGCGAGGCAATCATTTGAGAAACCAAGGCTGTCGAGTCTGCCAGTAATGTCTCTTATTGATGGCGGTTATGATATCGTTTTGGACCTTGAGCGTGGCTAAGGTGCACCCATGACCAGCTCTGAAACCAGATTGCATAGCGGAGAAGGTACGGTGGGATTCAAAATGGTCGGTAATCTGTTTGTTAACTTGGCTTTCAAAGACCTTAGAAAGACAGGGTAGGATGGATATAGGTCTGTAACAGTTTGGGTCTAGAGTGTCACCCCCTTTGAAGAGGGGGATGACCGCGGCAGTTTTCAAATCATTTTCCAACATGACGACAACACCACACTTATTGCTCTTATTCTTCTCACTTTGCTTGGTGAGGTAGATTCCTGCTATAACTTGATGACCCTTCACATACCTAACCATTTACTTGGCTCTCTTGTAGAGTGTATCCATTGTCATGATATCCTTGGGGAGCATATTCAATGCATGAGCAGTACAGCCAATGGGTGTGATGTGAGGGTAGGACTCCTCCACTTTAAACCTAGCAGCCTTCATGTTTGCAGCATTGTCTGTCACCAGTGCAAATACCTTCTGTGGTCCACGGTCATTGATGACTGCCTTCAGCTCATCTGCAATGTCGAGACTGGTGTGTCGGTTGTCCTTGTGTCTGTGCTCTTGTAGAATATTGGTTGAGGGGTGGAGATGATGCGCTTAATTATTCCTTGCCCACAAACATTCAACCACCCATCAGAGATGATTGCAATACAGTCTGCTTTCTCTATGATTTGCTTGACCTTAACTTGTACTCGGTTGAACTCTACATCCAGCAAATGAGTAGATAAAGCATGTCTGGTTGGAGGGGTGTATGCTGGGCAAAGAACATTCAGAAATCTCTTCCAATACACATTGCCCGTGAGCATCAGAGGTGAACCAGTTGCATACACAGCTCGAGCAAGACATTCATCAGCATTTGTCTGACTGTTCCTCCATTGAGTGAAAAAGACTTCTGATTCCAGGAGGACCATGAGCTATTGATAAGGTGTCTGATTCATCATTTTCACCTTGAATAGAAGTAGATAGCAAATTTAAATTTACAAAAACAAAAATTACGTTTTCGTCTTTTGAGCTTCTAGTCATGAAATCTATGCAGCCTACTCAATCACTTTTTATAGCTACTGTTTACAGGCCTCCTGGGCCATATACAGCGTTCCTCATTGAGTTCCCTGAATTCTTGTAGTCATAGCAGATAATATTCAGATTTTTGGTTTTAATATTCACATGGACTAGTCCACAGACCCACTCCAAAAGGCTTTCAGAGCCATCATCGACTCCGTGGGTTTTGTCCAAATGTCTCTGGACCTACTCACTGTCACAGTCATACTCTGGACCTAGTTTTGTCCCATGGAATAAATGTTGTGGATCTAATGTTTTTCCTCATAATCCTGGACTATCGGACCACCATTTTATTACGTTTGCAATTGCAACAAACAATCTGCTCAAACCCCAACCAAGGAGCATCAAAAGTTGTGCTATGAATTCACAGACTGCACAGGGATTCCTTGGTGCCCTTCCAGACTCCCTCTGCCTACCCAAGGACGTCAGAGGACAAAAATCAGTTAACCACCTAACTGAGGAACTCAATTTAACCTTGCGCAATACCCTAGATGCAGTTGCATCCCTAAAAACTAAACACATTTCTCATAAGAAATGAGCTCCCTGGTATAGAGAAAATACCCGAGCTCTGAAGCAAGCTTCCAGAAAATTGGAACGGAAATGGCGCCACACCAAACTGGAAGTCTTCCGACTAGCTTGGAAGTATACCGTGCAGTATCGAAGAGCCCTTACTGCTGCTCGATCATCCTATTTTTCCAACTTAATTGAGGAAAATAAGAACAATCCTAAATTTATTTTTGATACTGTCGTAAAGCTAACTAAAAAGCAGCATTCCCCAAGTGAGGATGGCTTTCACTTCAGCAGTAATAAATTCATGAACTTCTTTGAGGAAAAGATCATGATTATTAGAAAGCAAATTAAAGATTCCTCTTTAAATCTGTGTATTCCTTCAATGCTCAGTTGTCCTGAGTCTGCACAACTCTGCCAGGACCTAGGATCAAGAGAGACACTCAAGTGTTTTAGTACTATATCTCTTGACACAATGATGAAAATAATCATGGCCTCTAAACCTTCAAGCTGCATACTGGACCCTATTCCAACTAAACTACTGAAAGAGCTGCTTCCTGTGCTCGGCCCTCCTATGTTGAACATAATAAACAGCTCTCTATCCGCCGGATGTGTACCAAACTCACTAAAAGTGGCAGTAATAAAGCCTCTCTTGAAAAAGCCAAACCTTGACCCAGAAAATATTTTAAAAACTATCGGCCTATATCGAATCTTCCATTCCTCTCAAAAATGTTAGAAAAGGCTTTTGCGCAGCAACTCACTGCCTTCCTGAAGACAAACAATGTATACGAAATGCTTCAGTCTGGTTTTAGACCCCATCATAGCACTGAGACTGCTCTTGTGAAGGTGGTAAATGACCTTTTAATGGCATCAGACCGAGGCTCTGCATCTGTCCTCATGCTCCTAGACCTTAGTGCTGCTTTTGATACCATCGATCACCACATTCTTTTGGAGAGATTGGAAACCCAAATTGGTGTACACGGACAAGTTCTGGCCTGGTTTAGATCTTATCTGTCGGAAAGATATCAGTTTGTCTCTGTGAATATTTTGTCCTCTGACAAATCAACTGTAAATTTCGGTGTTCCTCAAGGTTCCATTTTAGGACCACTATTCTTTTCACTATATATTTTACCTCTTGGGGATGTCATTTATAATGTTAACTTTCACTGCTATTGGGGCCTCCCGGGTGGCGCAGTGGTTAAGAGCCAGCTGTGCCACCAGAGACTCTGGGTTATCCAGGCTCTGTCGTAACCGGCTGCGACCGTGAGGTCTAGCGTCGTTCGGGTTAGGATGGGTTTGGCCGGTAGGGAAATCCTTGTCTCTTCGCGCACCAGCGACTCCTGTGGCGGGCTGGGCGCAGTGCACGCTAACCAAGGTTGCCAGGTGCACGGTGTTTCCTCGATACATCAGTGCGGCTGGCTTCCGGGTTGGATGCACGCTGTGTTAAGAAGCAGTGTGGCTTGGTTGGGTTGTGTATCGGAGGACGCATGACTTTCAACCTTCGTCTCTCCCGAGCCCGTACAGGAGTTGTAGCAATGAGACAAGATAGTAGCTACTCACAATTGGATACCACGAAATTGGGGAGAAAAAAAACACACACACATTTAAAAAAAACTTTCACTGCTATGCGGATGACACACAGCTGTACATTTCAATGAAACATGGTGAAGCCCCAAAATTGCCCTCGCTAGAAGCTTGTGTTTCAGACATAAGGAAGTGGATGGCTGCAAACTTTCTACTTTCTACTTTTTAAGACAAAACAGAGATGCTTGTTCTAGGTCCCAAGAAACAAAGAGATCTTCTGTTGAATCTGACAATGAATCTTAATGGTTGTACAGTCGTCTCAAATAAAACTGTGAAGGACCTCGGCGTTACTCTGGACCCTGATCTCTCTTTTGACGAACATATCCAGACTGTTTCAAGGACAGCTTTTTTCCATCTACGTAACATTGCAAAAATCTGAAATTTTCTGTCCAAAAATGATGCAGAAAAATGTATCCATGCTTTTGTTACTTCTAGGTTAGACTACTGCAATGCTCTACTTTCCGGCTACCCGGATAAAGCACTAAATAAACTTCAGTTAGTGTTAAATACGGCTGCTCGAATCCTGAATAGAACCAAAAAATGTGATCATATTACTCCAGTGCTAGCCTCCCTACACTGGCTTCCTGTCAAGGCAAGGGCTGATTTCAAGGTTTTACTGCTAACCTACAAAGCATTACATGGGCTTGCTCCTACCTATCGCTCTGATTTGGTCATGCCGTACATACCTACACGTACGCTACGTTCACAAGACACAGGCCTCCTAAATGTCCCTCGAATTTCTAAGCAAACAGCTGGAGGCAAGGCTTTCTCCTATAGAGCTCCATTTTTATGGAATGGTCTGCCTACCCATGTGAGAGATGCAAACTCGGTCTCAACCTTTAAATCTTTACTGAAGACTCTTCTCTTCAGTGGGTCATATGATTGAGTGTAGTCTGGCCCAGGAGTATGAAGGTGAACCGCCCTTGCTGTCTCTGCCTGGCCGGTTACCCTCTTTCCACTGGGATTCTCTGCCTCTAACCCTATTACAGGGGCTGAGTCACTGGCTTACTGGTGCTCTTTCATGCCGTTCCTAGGAGGGGTGCGTCACTGATGTGATCATCCTGGCTGGGTTGGCGCAACCCCCTTGGGTTGTGCCGTGGGGTAGATCTTTGTGGGCTATACTCGGCCTTGTCTCAGGATGGTAAGTTGGTGGTTGAAGATATCCCTCTAGTGGTGTGGGGGCTGAGATTTGGCAAAGTGGGTGGGGTTATATCCTCCCTGTTTGGCCCTGTCCGGGGGTATCATCGGATGGGGCCACAGTGTCTCCTGACCCCTCCTGTCTCAGCCTCCAGTATTTATGCTGCAGTAGTTTATGTGTCGGGGGGCTAGGGTCAGTTTGTTATATCTGGAGTACTTCTCCTGTCTTTTCCAGTGTCCTATGTGAATTTAAGTATGCTCTCTCTAATTCTCTCTTTCTCTCTCGGAGGAGGACCTGAGCTCTAGGACCATGCCTCATGGACTACCTGGCATGATGACTCCTTGCTGTCCCCAGTCCACCTGGCCGTGCTGCTGCTCCAGTTTCAACTATTCTGCCTGCAGCCATGGGATCCTGACCTGTTCTCCGACGTGCTACCTGTCCCAGACCTATTATTTGACCATGCTGGTCATTCATGACCATTTGAACATCTTGGCCATGTTCTGTTATAATCTCCACCTGGCACAGCCAGAAGAGGACTGGCCACCCCTCATAGCCTGGTTCCTCTCTAGGTTTCTTCCTAGGTTTTGGTCTTTCTAGGGAGTTTTTCCTAGCCAACGTGCTTCAACACCTGCATTGCTTGCTTTTTGGGGTTTTAGGCTGGGTTTCTGTACAGCCCTTTGAGATATCAGCTGATGTACGAAGGGCTATATAAATACATTTGATTTGAAGTAGAGGGACTTTTGTCAGAGGTTGCTTGTTGTGAGTGCTGAGGGAACGTTATGCACTTTGCCAGATGATTCTGCATCTTTGTTACATTCTTCACATATGATTTGGCACAGTATTTGCAAATGTACACTTTTCCTTTTACATTAGCTGCAGTGAAATGTCTCCTCACATCAGATAGTTCCCGTGGCATTTTCCTGTAAAGATTAGAAAAAAATGAGTAAAAAAACAACAAATACAATTCCATGTACAGAGAAATAGTTAAGCAGTTCGATTAAACAACTCCTTTGTAAGATAAATGTTTTAAAATGAAACGTGTGGAAACAGGTGAATTAACACTCCTCATTTAGCAGGCTCAAGCAAGCTAAAACCCACATGGTAGCAAAAACTAACTGGCAGAAATTGTTAACAAGTTAGATATTATTTAAACATATTTTTCTGTAGGCTACTATTTACTAGTTAACCAAAAAATGTCAGATAAAATAAATTCTCCCCATCCAGTATTGTAATGAAAATGTACCAGAAAGCATGTAGTCCTAGGCTCAGATAGTGTAGTAGTGTGGGCTCAATAGCATCTCATTAGTGTGGAAGATCTTGACAATCAGCTGTACATGTGATGGATGAATGCAGAGGGTTGCAATTCCATTGAATTGGGGATAGTTTAACACAAGACCTAGAATTGCCTTGTGTATCCCACAAAAAAGTTTCACTGTTATAACCTAACATTTTTGATGAATTTAAGCAAAATCCCCCAAAATCTTGGGCCAGTGACAATCTCCGGAATTTTATCAGAAAATGTCAGGATATTTACCAGAAAGTTTCCAAGCCTTTGCAACCCTAAACCAGCTACCTACTTAAAGCTGCACACACAATGTTGAATCTCCCATCAAAAGCTAGCTAGCAAGCTACAGTAGTTACTAGTGCTAATTCTTACATTATGAGTTTTCATGAAGCAGCTGTTCTTCTGCCACAACTAGTCATTGCAGTAGTATCCCGTGTCAGCTGCTGACTGTGCTCAGCTGACCCAACGATACGATCGCAGAGAAACATGCTGACCTACGGACTGATTTCTGATAACAGTAATTTCTTCTTAATTGTGGGGTTACATGTCTACAACATCAGGGTAATTAAAACAGGCTAAGAAAGTTTTTCATGCCAGTAAGCTTTGCTAAATACCACAGTTAGCGACACATCTGATCAAGCCACAGCACTGGTAACCAACATCCTTGCACAGAATTTGTGCAAGCCATAGTCACTGGTTTGTTTGTTGTTTATTTTCTCACAATTGCAAACTGTTAAATCACTGTCATAAACTTTATAATAATTTAGCTCGCTAGTTATTCTGCCCATTTAATGGAGCGAATGGCGGATGCACAATATTCAGGGTTGGGTAGGTTACTTTCTAAATGTAATCCGTTACAGTTACTAGTTACCTGTCCATAATTGTAATCAGTAACGTAACCCTTGGATTTTCCAAACTCAGTAACGTAAACGGATTACAGACAATTACTTTTAGATTACTTTCTCCTTAAGAGGCATTAGAACTAGAGGTCGACCGATTATGATTTTAACGGCGATACCGATTATTGGAGGACCATAAAAAGCCGATACCTATTAAATCGTCCGTTTAAAAAAAAATGTCTTTGTAATAATGACAATTACAACAATACTGAATGAACACTTATTTTAACTTAATATAATAAATACATCAATAAAATTAATTTAGACTCAAATAAATAATGAAACATGTTCAATTTGGTTTAAATAATGCAAAAACAAAGTGTTGGAGAAGAAATTAAAAGTGCAATATGTGCCAAGTAAGAAAGCTAACGTTTAAGTTCCTTTCTCAGAACATGAGAATAAATGAAAGCTGGTGGTTCCTTTTAACATGAGTCTTCAATATTCCCAGGTAAGAAGTTTTAGGTTGTAGTTATTATAGGAATTATAGGACTATTTCTCTCTATACCATTTGTATTTCATTAACCTTTGACTATTGGATGTTCTTATAGGTACTTTAGTATTGCCAGTGTAACAGCATAGCTTCCGTCCCTCTCCTCGCTCCTAACTGGGCTCGAACCAGGAACACAACGACAACAGCCACCCTCAAAGCAGCATTACCCATGCAGAGCAAGGGGAATAACTACTCCAAGTCTCAGAGCGAGTAACGTTTGAAACGTTATTAGCGCGCACCCCGCTAACTAGCTAGCCATTTCACATTGGTTACACCAGCCTAATCTCGGGAGTTGATAGACTTGAAGTCATAAAGAGCAGAGCTGCTGGCAAAACGCACAAAAGTACCGTTTGAATGAACGCTTACAAGCCTGCTGCTGCCTACCACCGCTCAGTCAGACTGCTATATCAAATCATAGACTTAGTTATAACATAATAACACACAGAAATACGAGCCCTATGTCATTAATATGGTCGAATCCGGAAACTATCATCTCGAAAACAAGACATTTATTATTTCAGTGAAATACGGAACTGTTCCGTATTTTATCTAACAGATGGCATGCATAAGTCTAAATATGCCTGTTACATTGCACAACCTTCAATGTTATGTCATAATTACGTAAAATTCTGGAAAATTAGTCGGCCCAAACTGTTGCATATACACTGACTCTGCGTTCAATGAACGTAAGAGAAGTGACACAATTTCACCTGGTTAATATTGCCTGCTAACCTGGATTTCTTTTAGCTAAATATGCAGGTTTAAAAATACAGTGAGGCAAAAAAACGTATTTAGTCAGCCACCAATTGTGCTAGTTATCCCACTTAAAAAGATGAGAGAGGCCTGTAATTTTCATCATATGTACACTTCAACTATGACAGACAAAATGAGAAAAAAACATCCAGAAAATCACATTGTAGGATTTTTTATGAATTTTTCGGCAAATTATGGTAGAAAATAAGTATTTGGTCAATAACAAAAGTTTATCTCAACACTTTGTTATATACCCTTTGTTGGCAATGACAGAGGTCAAACGTTTTCTGTAAGTCTTCACAAGGTTCTCACACACTATTGCTGGTATTTTGGCTCATTCCTACATGCAGATCTCATCTAGAGCAGTGACGTTTTGGGGCTGTTGCTGGGCAACACGGACTTTCAACTCCCTCCAAAGATTTTCTATGGGGTTGAGATCTGGAGACTGGCTAGGCCACTCCAGGACCTTGAAATGCTTTGTACGAAGCCACTCCTTCGTTGCCCGGGTGGTGTGTTTGGGATCATTGTCATGCTGAAAGACTCAGCCACGTTTCATCTTCAATGCCCTTGCTGATGGAAGGAGGTTTTCACTCAAAATCTCACAATACATGGTCCCATTCATTCTTTCCTTTACACGGATCAGTCTTCCTGGTCCTTTGGCAGAAAAACAGCCCCAAAAGCATGATGTTTCCACCCCCATGCTTCACAGTAGGTATGGTGTTCTTTGGATGCAATTCAGCATTCTTTGTCCTCCAAACACGACGAGTTGAGTTTTTACCAAAAAGTTATATTTTGGTTTCATCTGACCATATGACATTCTCCCAATCTTCTTCTGGATCATCCAAATGCTCTCTAGCAAAATTCAGACGGGCCTGGACATGTACTGGCTTAAGCAGGGGGACACGTCTGGCACTGCAGGACTTGAGTCCCTGGTGGCGTAGTGTGTTACTGATGGTAGGCTTTGTTACTTTGATCCCAGCTCTCTGCAGGTCATTCACTAGGTCCCCCTGTGTGGTTCTGGGAGTTTTGCTCACAATTCTTGTGATCATTTTGACCCCACGGGGTGAGATCTTGCGTGGAGCCCCAGATCGAGGGATATTATCAGTGGTCTTGTATGTCTTCCATTTCCTAATAATTGCTCCCACAGTTGATTTCTTCAAACCAAGCTGCTTACCTATTGCAGATTCAGTCTTCCCAGCCTGGTGCAGGTCTACAATTTTGTTTCTGGTGTCTTTTGACAGCTCTTTGGTCTTGGCCATAGTGTGGAGTTTGTCTTTTATACTGATAACAAGTTCAAACAGGTGTGACTGTTTGAGGTTGTGGACAGGTGTCTTTTGATACTGATAACAAGTTTTTCAAACAGGTGCCATTAAAATACAGTTAACAAGTGGAGGACAGAGGAGCCTCTTAAACGTTTTGCCTGTTTGATTGAAGAAGTTACAGGTCTGCCATGGTTAAATGTGGTGATTTGCCAGAAATCTGGCTTGTGTTCAACTCAGGCACCGTATCAGTGTATTCATCAATGTTATTCTCGGAGGCTACCGGAACATATCCCAGTCTGCATGATCAAAACAATCTTGAAGTGTGGACTCCGATTGGTCAGACCAGCGTTGAATAGTCCTTAGCATAGGTACTTCCTGATTGAATTTCTGCCTATAGAAAGGGAGGAGCAAAATGGAGTCGTGATCAGATTTTCTAAAGGGAGGGCGGGGAGAGCATTGTAGGTATCCCAGAAGTTGGAGTAACAGTGGTCGAGGGTTTTAGCAGCTTGAGTTCTACAGTCAATGTGTTAATATAACTTCGGTATCGTTTTCCTCCTCTAGCGACAAGCAATCCCGTATCCGGGAGCGTGACCATAGCCTCAAGGGCATTACCATAACGCAACCTTTCCTATTCATGAAAATCGCAAATGAAATGAAATAAATATATTCAAACACAAGCTTAGCCTTTTGTTAACAACACTGTCATCTCAGATTTTCAAAATATGCATTACAGCCAACACTAGACAAGCATTTGTGTAAGTTTAGCATGGCATAATGCTATGCTAGGCTGTGCTGGCAGCAGGCAACATTTTCACAAAAATAAGAAAAGCAACCAAATTAAATCATTTACCTTTGAAGAACTTCAGATGCTTTCACTCAGGACACTCCCAGTTAGATAGCAAATGTTCCTTTTTTCCCAAAATAATATTTTTGTAGGTGAAAAACGTCACGTTTGTTCATCCTGCTTGGCTGAGAAATCGACAGAAAAATAATTAAACTATAATGCATTAGCATAACGCAACTTTTTCTATTCATGAAAATCGCAAATGAAATAAAATAAATATATTGAAACACAAGTTTAGCCTTTTGTTAACAACACTGTCATCTCAGATTTTCAAAATATGCTTTTCAACCAAAGCTACACAAGCATTTGTGTAAGAGTATTGATAGCCTAGCATAGCATTAAGCCTAGCATTCAGCAGGCAACATTTTCACAAAAACAAGAAAAGCATTCAAATAAAATAATTTACCTTCGAAGAACTTCAGATGTTTTCAATGAGGAGACTCTCAGTTAGATAGCAAATGTTCATTTTTTCTCAAATATTATTTGTGTAGGAGAAATCGCTCTGTTTTGTTCATCACTTTTGGCTAAGAAAAAAAAAGAAAATTAATTCACTACAACGCCAAACTTTTTTCCAAATTAACTCCATAATATCGACAGAAACATGGCAAACGTTGTTTAGAATCATCGTCAAGGTGTTTTTCACATATCTATTCTATGATAAATCCTTCGTGGCAGTTGGGTTTCTCCTCAGTAGCAAACGGAAAAGTGCTGCAGCTGAAGATTACGCAATAATTGCAACGGAGGACACCAAGCGACCACCTGGTAAATGTAGTCTCTTAGGGTCAATCTTCCAATAATATGCCTACAAATACGTCACAATGCTGCAGACACCTTGGGGAAAATATGGAAAAGGTAAGCTGACTCCTAGCTCCTCCACAGCCATATAAGGAGTCATTGCCATGAGGCGGTTTCAAAAAATGCGGCACTTCCTGATTGTATTTTTATCATGGTTTTTTCTGTAACATCAGTTCTGTGGCACTCACAGACAATATCTTTGAAGTTTTGGAAACGTCAGAGTGTTTTCTTTCCAAAGCTGTCAATTATATGCATAGTCGAGCATCTTTTCGTGACAAAATATCTTGTTTAAAACGGGAACGTTTTTCATCCAAAAATTAAGAGTGCCCCCTATATCAAAGAAGTTAAAATCCCCAGCTACAATAAATGCAGCCACAGGATGTGGTTTCCAGTTTGCATAAAGTCCAGTAAAGTTATTTGATGGCCGTTGTTGTATCGGCTTGAGCGGGAATATACACGTCTGTCATTATAACCGAAGAGAATTATCTTGGGAAGTAATACGGTCGGCATTTGATTGTGAGGTATTCTAGGTGGGGTGAACAAAAGGACTTGAGTTGCTGTATGTTACCACAATGACACCATAAGTAGTTAATCATGTAACATACACCCCCACGCTTCTTCCCAGAGAGATATTCCTTCCTGTCCGCACGAAAAACTGAGAACCCAACTGGCTGTATGGACAAAGAGAGTATATCCCAAGAGAGCCATGTCACCGTGAAACAGAATATGTTACAATCCCTGATGTCTCTCTGGAAGGAAATCCTTGGCCTGAGCTCATCTACTTTATTATCCAGTCCCCTCCTGTACTCACTGTTCACCCACAACTGCATGGCCAGGCACGACTCCAACACCATCATTAAGTTTGCTGACGACACAACAGTGGTAGGCCTGATTACCGACAACAACGGTAGGGAGGAGGTCAGAGACCTGGCCAGGTGGTGCCAGAATAACAACCTATCCCTCAAGGTAACCAAGACTAAGGAGATGATTGTGGACTACAGGAAAAGGAGCACCGAGCACGCCCCAATTCTCATCAACGGGGCTGTAGCGGAGCAGGTTGAGAGCTTCAAATTCCTTGGTGTCCACATCAACAACAAACTAGATTGGTCCAAACACACCAAAATAGTCGTGAAGAGGGCACGACAAAGTCTATTCCCCCTCAGGAAACTAAAACGATTTGGCATGGGTCCTGAGATCCTCAAAAGGTTCTGCAGCTGCAACATCGAGAGCATCACTGCCTGGAACGGCATTTGCTCGGCCTCCGACTGCAAAGCACTTCAGAGGGTAGTGCGTACGGCCCAGTACATCACTGGGGCAAAGCTGCCTGCCATCCAGGACCTCTACACCAGGCGTTGTCAGAGGAAGGCCCTAAGAATTGTCAAAGACCCCAGCCACCCCAGTCATAGACTGTTCTCTTTACTACCACATGGCAAGCGGTACCGGAGTGCCAAGTCTAGGACAAAAAGGCTTCTCAACAGTTTTTACCCCCAAGACATAAGACTCCTGAACAGGTAACAAAATGGTTTTCCCGGACTATTTGT
Organism: Oncorhynchus gorbuscha; assembly: GCF_021184085.1. Lineage (NCBI taxonomy): Eukaryota > Metazoa > Chordata > Actinopteri > Salmoniformes > Salmonidae > Oncorhynchus > Oncorhynchus gorbuscha. Next base: position 61,782,241 of record NC_060176.1, read on the forward strand.
ATTATGTGCCCCCACCCTTTTATGCTGCTGCTACTCTGTTTATCTTATATGCATAGTAAATGTAACTATACATTCATGTACATACTACCTAAATTGGCCTGACCAACCAGTGCGCCGCACATTGGCTAAACTGGGCTATCTGCAGTGTGTCCCACCACCCCCTCCTTTTACACTTCTGCTACTCTCTGTTCATCATATATGCATAGTTACTTTAACGATACCTACATGTACATACTACCTCAATAAGCCTGACTAACAGGTGTCTGTATATAGCCTTGCTACTCTTATTTTCAAATGTCTTTTTACTGTTGTTTTATTTCTTTACTTACCTACACACACACACACACACACACACCCTTTTTCCCCCGCACCATTGGTTAGAGCCTGTAAGTAAGCATTTCACTGTAAGGTCTACTACACCTGTTGTATTCGGCGCACGTGACAAATAAACTTTGATTTAATTGAACATCAGCAAGTAATATACACAGAAGCGGTGCGTGGTGTGTGCGCCTCCTGAGTCGGAAAAAGTAAGATAGTCGTATTCCTGGTTGTAATGCTGGTGAATTACCGCTGCTCTGATATCCGAAAGTTCTTCCCGGCTGTATGTAATAACACAAAAACATTTATAGGCTAATAATGTAAGAAATAACACATAAAAACGAAAAACTGCAAAGTTGCCTTGGGGCTAGAAGCACAGCTGCCCTATCTATTGGCGCCATTTTCCACAAAGCGCAGAGATCATCCGTACACCTACTCTGCCTCTGACAAAGACAAGGCGGTTGGAACCAAAAATCTCAAATTTGGACTCAAAGGAGAGATTTCCACCAGTCTAATTTCCATTGCTCGTGTTTCGTGGCCCAAGCAAGTCTTGAAATGTTCCAGATTGACTGACCATGTCTTAAAGTAATGCTGGACTGTCATTTCTCTTTGCTTATTTAAGTTGTTCTTGCCATAATGTGGACTTGGTCTGTTACCAAATAGGGCTATCCTCTGTAAACCACCCCTACCTTGTCACAACACAAATGATTGGCTCGCATTAAGTTAAGAAATTCCACAAATGAACTTTTAACAAGGCACACCTGTTAAGTTAAATGCATTCCAGATTACTACCCCATGGAGCTGGTTGAGAGAATGCCAAGAGTGTGCAAAGCTATCATCAAGGCAAAGTTTGGCTACTTTGAAGTACCTCAAATATAAAATACAATAATTTTGATTTCTTTTTTTGGTTACTACATGATTCCATGTGTGTTATTTCATAGTTTTGATGTCTTCACAATTATTATACAATGTAGAAAATAGTACAAATAAAGAAAAACCCTGGGATGAGTAGGTGTCCAAAACATTTGACTGGTACTGTATATACCAATTAATTGTGTATTACAGCCGGATTAATCAGACTACTCATGAGCCAACTATACTAATGTTGTTTTAGTAAAAACACAACTTTTACAATAACTGTGAACCAGTAGCAAGGATGCTAGGTAGTGGTCACGTTCATTACCTCTCCCATTTCGTGCCAATCTGGGTTGTATTTTGGTCTTTCTTTTGATGAGTTTTTCAAGGCCTCCAATGTATCCCATCATAAACTTTCAACAGACATGTCAGCGTGTAAATAAACACACATTTGACACTGAGAAATCGGTGATGCCGTGATTAACTTGTCAGCGGCTTGCTTAATGGGCTTGCAGCATACGGTGCCGCCTAAAGTAAAACTCTGAAGTGCACAATTTCCGTCTATTTCGAGTTCAGATACAACAATGGTTCCACGTCAAGGGACCAAACAGTTACAAAGCTACTTTGACCTCATAATGGATACAATTAAATCAAAACATATATATTTTTTTATGTGTCTATGGAAAATACTGTGGAAAAACACTGGATAAATATTTCTTTTTCATACATGTTGTGAGTTTGTCATTTGTGAAAGAGTGAAACATAGTTTTGATTAACAGTATACAGTTTATACTGAAAATAACAAATAGATCATTGGTACACAAACTCATACAATATAAGGCTTACACTATTCAATCAGATTGGTAAGTGTGTGTGTAGAGAGCTTGATAGCACAGAGTCACCAAACACATTACTATATGAAGCTTTGAGAAACTGAACATAATTCTGCAGGCTGCGATTGGTAGAGTCAGATTGTTCCAGTCTCTCCTTCATGTTCTTCAACTGATTCTGGAATCGTAGCTCCATCTGCAAAGAAAAAAACAGACACATATTAATTAAGTTTGACACAGTTAACATCATACCTTATTATGGTGTTCAGATTTTGAAGTTTGTATAGATATACAGTATTTTAAGGTATTTTATTAGGATGCCCATTAGCTTTTGCGATAGCAGCAGTGTTGTAATGTACTTAAGTAAAAATACTTTAAAAGTACTACTTAAGTAGTTTTGGGGGGGTATCTGTACTTTACTATTTATATTTTTGCCTGCTTCACTACATTCCTAAATAAAATAATGTATAGATGATACATGATAGAACAGACTTTGCTCTAGCTGCCAGAAAGTCATACACCAGAGACAATAAGCCGAGTAAACTCAACTCCATATAGTCAAGTTCAGTTTACTCAGCTAACCACAATAACAGTAAAGGCATCATGGTCACGATTAGCTCCGACCAGCAGCTACCCATTTAAATTAACATGTATTTGAAAAATTTTTACTTTTTATTTTACTGTCAAAATTGTTAATTGAAATGTCTAGTTCACGAGATCACAAAATGGATGACCAGCAAGCTAACCTAAACAATGTAAAATGTTCCTTACTCAAAAACGTGCTCTACAGTTTACTGAAGCCCTTACAAACTTTTGTTTACCTACTGAATCTCTGCTGACGGGACACGATCCGGTCATCTCGTACGCAATTGGCTCGTTCATAACCGATTTGTAACGACACCTGTCTGTGATTGGAGGACATTCGTTGAACCCACGTTCGAGTTTACGTTGCCAGTAGTAACAGGACGTCCTCAAGGTCTTATTTTGCACACTTTGTACAAAATAATAAAATGCAGTACTACAGGATATTTATTAACGTAGCTCTTTATTAGCTAGCTATAACTGGCATGTTCACGTATCTCCAACCAGGATCAAACGGACCATGACCTAACCATTTGGGTGGTCTTAACCAATCATAGCACAGTATGATATGGCGGTAAAATGCATCCAATTATAATTCAGTATATTTACACATGAATATTACACTCAACACGTAATATTTCCTTGAAATGCCACCCCCTACCTGTAGACGGCGCAAAGCCATAGGGGATTCATTCGATCTTGACGCCGGTTCTTGTAAACATTACGTGGTTTTCCAGTTAATGTGGGAGGTTTTCGAACGAACCAAATTTGAGATGTCTATAAATATATGAATCGGCTGTAAGGAAGCGCCATTTCCGACTACTCTCGTATTTCTTCCGAACTCGCTCGTTCCCGATTTGCATCTAGGTGTAAAATATATTTGCATGATTGCGCACATACAATAATGATACACAAATATAAATATGCGATTCGAGTTGCTACATTGTTGCCAACAATGGCGGTCAGAGAGAGACAGCCGTGGGGAATTCGGCTACAAACACTTATGTTTTTCACTGCATTTCTGTGCGACTTTAAACTCGTCGAATCCTGTGTTGGCGATGAAGTCGGTAACTTGTTACTCTGCAGGTCCTGTGGACATGAATTGGCTTTTGAGAAAGATGCCAACTTTATCCACAGTCGACTTGCGCTCTCTTATAGAAATGATACGGTTGTTGGAGAAAGAAGAGTGCCCGTCCAGCGGTTCGAAAACCCACAGGGCTACCAGTTTGAAGTCATGACTTTCAGAAAGGCAGACGTTGTCAAGCACTGGCCTGCGGACAAACATTTCACCTGGTATCCTGGATATGCCTGGACAATGGCTACATGTCCGCGATGTAACGCACACCTTGGTGGGTCGGGAATTATATATTTTGATTGCGTGTCTCATCCATTAACCAAACGTGTCTGGCACATGGGTCTATTCTAACCTCAGGCAACAATTGCAAAATCAAATGACTCTACCTTATGCTGTTTTGTAATAATGTAACCCCCCCCCCCACAGGTTGGGCTTTTCAACCAATTGAATGGCCAAAGACTTTAACCAAAGGGGAATTTGAGGAATCGGAGGAGACATTTGTGGCCTTGGTCACTAATCGATTGTTACAAGAAAAATTTGCATCAACACTGCTGACTCCGAAATCATTCAGAAGTTGACATCTGCTGCATTCAAAGCTACAAATTATACCTGGCTGTAAACTTTTTTTTTTGCATTTCATAATAAAAATTTAAAAAGAAATAATACAGCATGTGGTATTTCCTGTGATTGTGTATTACAAAGTAAGCACTTTTCAGATCGATACTGTTACTGACAGTTTAACATACCAGTCCAAAACTGCGAGCATACCACAATTCTAGATGTAACAGCCAGACAGACATCTATCACGTAGCTTCTGGCTCTTAACTAATTGAACTACGGTTGGTTAGATGAAACATTTGTGTACACATTAAGTTTTATTGTAACAAAGAAACTTGTACACTAAGTTTAAAACATTTTTTCCCCAGCAGAAATTAAAATGGTGATTAGATGCAAATTCCATGAGATAACAAGGTCATTTTCCATGAAGCAGTGGGGGCCCAAATTTACAAGCATTTTTTTTAACGTTTTGTTTGGTTTATTAAAAATGTAATTTCAAATCTCACGGATGTCTGTAAAACAATACAAATGAAAAAAAAAATACATAGTAATGGCCTCAAAATTCCCACCCTCCCCAACACGTCTCTCTGCCCTACCCCAGCATAGACCACAAACATTGCAAGAACTGATAGGAATGAGCTAGTACTTTATCTGTTGACTTAACCACACAGGGGGATTTTTTTTTAGGGATCTACTCAACTGAACAAAAGTATAAAAACTGGAGGGGTCCACTAGTGCCAAGTCAATGCACCATGGCTTTTGTTAATTTAAATCGCACAACCGTTAACAGGAAGAACAATTTATAAAAATTGCCATTCATTTAACTACAAGATGGCATGCTTATTCTAGTAGTTCCCCCCCCTAGATTAGTGTGGGAATTATTGTGGTTTGACAATTCAAAGGCAAGAATTTGACATTGGTTTTAGAGGAGACAAAAATGAAACATGGCACAGACAGGAGAGGCTTCAGAATGAGGAAATGAAGCACAAAATAAAAGTAAAAAAATCTCTCCTAAATATGGGTGGATAACCAAATGGGGGGAAATAGCAAAGGGTATTGGTAGATTATTTAACTTTCCAGTTTAGTCATCTTCTCCATCATCCTAAACAAAAGGAAAGAAAAATCAATACCGTGCAAACAAATTTCGCTATTGAATATAGTGAATTGAACTAATTAATTATTTAGGGCATACCTCCCCATCATCACCGTCATCCTCCTCTTCATCCTCCTCCCCATCATCTTCATCACCCTCCTCATCAATGTCCTCAAGGCCTTCCTCATCGTCATCATCATCTTCACCTTCACCCTCCTCATCATCCATGTCAGGAACCTGCCAATCAAATTAGCCAACCATTTAACTATACATCCTTTGTCTACATAGCAGACTTAAATCTCCTGGGTGACATTTACAGACAATAGATAAGACGTTTAATAGTCACATGTACAGGGTTGCTGTTGTAATTTCAGGGTACAGTGGCAATCTTAAACCCAGAGCTCCAACAACACAGGTCAAAGTGAAATAAAAACAAAAAAAAATACATTAACACTAACAATACTAAACAATCAAAATGACACATCCAAAGAATCAACAATACAGTAGGCATAGAAGTCCTATTCAAAGTGAAGAGAACATTGATAAGAGGGAGGTGTTAGGCCGTGGAGACCACTCACCAGGTAGTACTGCAGGGGGTTTGGCCAGATGTCATCCTTGATAACCTCTCCCAGCTCATCTGCCCCAGCATCTGAGTGATCAGTGAACCAGGTGAAGAAGCTCTCTGGCTCTTCATGTTGCCTCTTCTTGCCGGCTTTGTTCTGTGTCTGGCTGGAGCGCTTTGTCAGGTCCTTCAGAGACAACATCACAGGAATTACAAACCAGCTTGATTTTGTTTGTTTTAAAGCAACGAGTTTGATTGCATAGCAAAACAAATGAAATACTGACCACAACTACCTGGCATGAAAACCAAAAGGCTCCGATCACTAAGGTACATACAACATTCAGGTAGTGTTTTACCATTACGTTGAACAGACTTTTTAAAGAAAGTGAGCACTGGTTTCTGCCAAATGCCATGCATTAATAGACTGCAGTATTACCAAACATTTGAAAATACTAACGTGAAATACCTTTCCTGATTTCCATTTGATTTCTGTCGACTTTGAGGATGGGTCTCCACTCTCGTTCAGATGGAACTCTTTGGAAAGGACTTTGTTTTCAAAGTATGGATTTTCATCGTAATACTGGAACACATCAATTTAATTGAGTACATTTTAAGGTGCGCTATAAAGTCCAGACATTAATGCAATATCCTGTGAATGCTATATGATGGCAATCATTATCACTTACAAAATCTATTCTGTAGCCCGATTTGATATCTTCAAACTCTGTAACCTCCACCCTGGTCAGATAGTGAAGTGCCTCCTCATCTTCCTCCCCAAGAAGAGCAGAAACTGCAGGGACAAACAAGAAAACAAAGTCAGAATCTGAATATTCTAGGTTCCAGTGGTAAAATCCTACGAGAGCCCAAAGGGATGTGCTGAAGCTCACCTTGTGGATGGTTGACGAATGTGGTGACCCAGAAGTTGGGGATTTTAGCAATCAGTTCTGATCTCTTCTGAAAGAACGGCTGACGGAGTTTATTGTATTTCTGTTCTACTTTCAATATCTCCTCACTTGCTTGCTCATTCAGTCTGGAGAAAAGAGATTGCACATCAAGCACCATTATCACACAGTTAAACGCTTTCGTTTTTCTGATACATAAACATTTTAACTTAACTTGACTGGCTTACCTGTCAATTTCGTTTTGAACTTCGTCGATGTGTTCAATAGCTTCCTGTTGCTCTTTTTCTATTAGGGAAAACAATGCAATAATGTCAGAAAATATTGGAGACGATCGGTACAGTACATTGGTGTTCAATAGACGTCAAAATGAAAGAGTATCTACCAACTTCCTGCGCATTACGAACAAAGAATTAAAGATGCATCTTAAATGTAGCAAACAAAGTTACGAGGTAATGGTTTTGAAATTGACCCTCAACAAGCTGCTGCTCTCAGGACCATTGATGGAAAATCATTGCAAAAGTTGCATGAGCTAATCACTAACGATTTGCAATCTGAAAAGGGGTTAACATTTTGCGGAAATATTATATAAATCTTAACCAACAAGTTAATTGCAATGCATGAGTTTTAGCAGCACCTTTTTGTAACTAGCGATTGTATAGCAGCAGCTTGCAAACGGCGTTTCCTGCTGGCTACAGTGAGGATGGCCGCGTGGTTTAAATGTGGGACCCCGTACACTACACTATCTGCCTCCTTCCCCAACACTGTCTAATAGCTAGGTAAGTGCGCATTGTAATCAAGACTATGACCAAGTTAGACAAATAAACCCTCCATTGCTACATCCGTTAAACTCTTCCAATGGGCTACTTCTCGAAAACTGTGGTTCACTATGTGGTAGCTTACTACCGTTAGCCATGTTGCCAATTTCACATTCGCAAAGTGGCTAGCTTCATCATGGCGGATATGCACAACAACAAAGTAACACTAGGCCACCGTTATTTCATTCAACATAGAAAACACATTCATCCTCAGTCAACTGCACAAATACAGTCTATTATAAACAAATGTTTTGCAATTGTATGTATAGTAGCAACGACTAGACTTGAGAACGAAAATACTTCACAGGACATTCATTGATTAGACAATTAGTTAGCCAGTTAAGAAATGCTGCTAGCTAGGTAACATGGCCTCCATCACCGGTCTAACGTAGTAGCGTTAACAGCTAGAGACTGAACTAACTACGCACTCAAGACAGACAATACTGACTGCACCCAAAACCGTCCAGATTCATAGTTAAAAGCCCACAGACGACAAATTACGGTTTGTGGACTATTTTACTTTAAAGTAGTAGATTCTGGTAGAACTAATAAAGGAAGTGAAAATGGCGGTGAACTGGAGGCCGCCATTCCTTACCGGAGGTCTCGTCCGCTCCGTCATGGTTTGAGTTCAGCTCCTTTTTACTCACTTTTGCCGCTGGTGCCGACATTTTTCGCAAGCTGTGAATAACAGACTTCGGGAAAGAATACTGAATTTGATTTTGTATTCTCCCCGAACAGGAGATTAGTATTTCTAAGTACGATGTCGGTGTGCTATAACAACGTGTGCAGCGCTCCTCCACACAATATAATGCGAGGAAGTCAAGCACATTTAGACACTCCACCAAGAAGCTCTAGCCCGCTCACGCGCTCCCTTTCATTACGAACGCGCCTCAGCAAATGGAACCGATTGGGCTCCGCCTCTCGAGAACAAGTCTGCATGCTGGGTTCTAGTGTTGCTTTCTCATAGGTGAGATTAACTTCGAAAAGGCGGGATTTGACATCAACAACGTCTTTGTAAAATGTTGAATGAATTTACATAATCACCTACATTAAAATTATCACAGCTAACAGTTTCACATTTAAATAGGTCTATTTATTTTGTCGTCGCATTTGCCCTCCTACCGTACTGCAAAGGGAAATGTATTTGTTTCAGGTTATGTGGACATATAGTTTAAAAACAACGTATATAACCCCTGCAAAAATCTTGGTGTCATTGGTAATGCGTTTTTTTTTAATAGGCCTAAAAGGAAAATATAAAATAGTTTACATCACTGCATCATTGTGTCATTACCACCACGACAAGCGAATTACATGATTGTAACGTTTGTGTACTTGGTTACCATGGATATGAATAGCGACAGTGGAGAACATGGATGTCATGGAGGGAGACTCACATTACGAAATAGGATATAATTTAATCAAATTATGTTACATTTTTTTAAATGATGTTTTAATTATGTGTAGATAGGATACATTGTATGCTAGCAGTTCAACTGGAGTTAGCATGCTAGAATCCCAGCTATTTATAACCAAATACTGTACAAATGTAATTTGTACAGTGTACAATGTAATTCCCACCACAGGTCATTACCACCACATAATGAACTGTGATGGTAAGGACAGAATGTGATGGTAATGGCAAAATGTATTAGTTCATACATTTTTACTTATATTAAGTCCTGAAAAGACACCCAAACTACACATATGATCATGGTTAAGTTGAAATTGAATACTTCTTTGCTTAATAAGACCATTACATTTTGTATTATGTTAGGTTGATTGAGGGATTTTGATGTCTATTTATGTGACTTACTATGGTTACTGACTTTAATTGTATAATGTTATTTATTTATTTATTTTTTCTATTAGCCGAAATATGCAAAAGTATGTGGACACCCCTTCAAATTAGTGGATTCGGCTATTTTTATATAAGATGCTTCCTAAATCAACCAAGGAGAGGACAAGGACATACACTATATATGCAAATGTATGTGGACACCCCTTCAAATTACTGTTATTATGAAGTGGAAACATCTAGGAGCAACAATGGCTCAGTTGCCATGTGATAGACCACACAAGCTCACAGAATGGGACCACTGAGTGCTGAAGTGCGTAAAAATTGTGTCTTCGGTTGCGATACTCACTACCAAGTTCCAAACTGCCTCTGGAAGCAAGATCAGCACAATAACTTCGTCAGGAGCTTCATAAAATGGGTTTCCATGGCAGAACAGCCGCACACAAGCATAAGATCACCATTCACAATGCCAAGTGTCTGCTGGAGTAGCGTAAAGCTAGCTGCCATTGGACTCTGAAGCGTGCTCTGGAGTGATGAATCACGCTTCATCATCTGGCAGTCCGACGGGCGAATCTGAGTTTGGCGGATGCCATGAGAACGCTACCTGCCCAAATGCATAGAGCCAACTGTAAAGTTTGATGTAGGAGGAATAATGGTCTGGCGCTGTTTTTCATGATTCAGGCTAGGCCCTTTAGTTCCAGTGAAGGGAAACCTTAACGTTACAGGACACAATGACATACAGAAATGGTTTGTCGAGATCGGGGTGGAAGAACTTGACTGACCTGCAAAGAACCCTGACATCAATCCCTTTGAACACCTTTGGGATGAATTGGACCGCAGACTGCGAGCCAGGCATAATCGCCAACATCAATACCCAACCTCTCTAATGCTCTTGTGGCTGAATGGAGGAAAGTCCATGCAGCAATGTTCCAACATCTAGTGGAAAGCATTACAAGAATAAGGGAGGCTGTTATAACAGTAAAGGGGCGACCAACTCCATTTTAATGCCCATGATTTTGGAATTAAATGTTTGAAGAGCAGGTGTCCACATACTTTGGGTCATGTAGTGTATATTAACAAAATCAAACAAGATCCTTTAAGATACCAGGATTATATTTTAAGAAACAAAAAGAAAGATACCTCAAGAGAAAATAAAGTGGTAAACTGAAATCCATCTCACAACTTTTCCTGCGAGAAAAAAGAAAAAAAAGGAGGCCATAGAAAATAAACCAAAGAATCAGATGATCAACTATCTAGAAAATAGTGGTTATGGAGTCATACCTGTCAAGGACCACATCACCACACTCACCCGAAGTCTTACAGCTTCAGAATGATGACCTATATGCCCCTCAAATGACTCCAAATCTATGTGATTGTTTTGGCCCATAGACCGTGATAATTCAATAATCAGAAGCAGACAAAGTACACCCTTCCACTTCCACCTGCACAGCACCACAGACATCTCCTAGCTCAATTACAGCCCATTGCAGACATACATGAGGGACTGATTTGAAAGTGGTGTGTTGTGAAATATGATGAAGACCCTTACCCGGGTATTATACAAGACGTTGATGCAGAGAGATGCGCTCTAGTCATGTTTTGTGGGAGCCAACTAATTATTTTGGCCAATGAGAGAGGACATTGTGTTGTACCAACCAGAGAGAATGTGATTGGGCTTGTCCCTGAGCATCATCCAGTGACAAAATGGCATATGATGCTTGATGGCGCAGTCTGGGAGGAAATCTGCTCTCTTGTTAGCAAAAGAGTGCGTTAAGGGCAAAACCTAATCTTGAGTAAGCACACACCTGTCTCATGAGTCTGAATCAATAGGCAGCAGCCAGTGAACAATACTTTGTTTAAGGTCAACCAGTGTTTCCAAACTTTACATGTATTTCTGCTTAATACATTGAATCCCAAAATGGTCTAAAAGATGCTTAAGTTATTGAGGCATGTATCTTTGTTTTTTGAGGTTCTGAATGGTGTGCTCTACAGTTGAAGTTAAAAGTTTACATACACCTTAGCCAAATACATTTAAACTCAGTTTTTCACAATTCCTGACATTTCATCCTGGTAAAAAGTCCCTGTCTTAGGTCAGTTAGGATCACCACTTCATTTTAAGAATGTGAAATGTCAGAATAATAGTAGAGAGAATGATTTATTTCTGCTGTTATTTCTTTCAGCACATTCCCAGTGGGTCAGAAGTTTACATACACTCAATTAGCATTTGGTAGCATTGTTTTAACTTGGGTCAAACATTTCGGGTAGCCTCAGGTTTGTAGGCCTCCTTGCTCACACACGCTTTTTCAGTTCTGCCCACATATTTTCTATATAATTGAGGTCAGGGCTTTCCAATACCTTGACTTTGTTGTCATTAAGCCATTTTGCCACAACTTTGGAAGTATGCTTGGGGTCATTGTCCAGTTGGAAGATCCATTTGCGACCAAGCTTTAACTTCCTGACTGATGTCTTGAGATGTTGCTTCAATATATCCACATAATGTTCCTGCCTCATGATGCCATCTATTTTGTGAAGTCTACTAGTACCTCCTGCAGCAAAGCACCCACACAACAAGATGCTGCCATCCCCATGCTTTACGGTTGGGATGGTGTTCTTTGGCTTGCAAGCGTCACCCTTTTTCTTCCAGACATAACAATGGTCATTATGGCCAAACAATTTTATTTTTGTTTCATCAAACCAGAGGACATTTACGACAATGCTAAGTCATTACGACACTGCTAAGTCATTACCATCACGGTACATATTCCTGAGGAAAAGTTGTGTTAAATTACAATTGACATTGATGATTTTCCCATGTGAACCTTCATTTCTAAAATAATGTAAAATATTGATATTTTGATGTGGTAAATACATGTTTCTGAGTATCATCAATGCATATACGGACATTTAGACATGATGAATACATATAATGAAGAAAACTTCAAAATAGTTTTAAAAAACATGATCTAAAAAAAAGTGAAATGTTATATTAACAATTTCTGTCATTTTCTTTTAAACTAAAATAGCAAATCTTATGACGTGGTGGTGGTGACATTTTCCCTCTGGTATTTGGGGTAACCAATAAAAATCATTATATTCTTAAATAGAATGGTCTCAGCCACTATTAGATATTGTTCCAGACAGAGTGAAGAAAATATTCAGATAGATAAAAAGCAGTTAAAGAGGTTTCATTTTCAATAAAATGTAACATCCAAAAGTGGCCGTATTTGCAAAATCAACCATATAGTCACCTGATTTGATGGTCCATTAAAAAAAAAATTGGGTCCCCGGCTGCCTTGCCAACGTTTATCTGAACATCATAATTCATTGCTCGTTCTGTCACCCAGTGCTCATCAATCTTATCCCACACTTCTCCTAGCATAGTGTAAAAATGATAACATAAAGCTATTTTATAAGTGCACATATTTTTACAATTATTACACTGCATGCATCCCATTTAAAACTGGACTTAAAGACATGTCCTTCTGCATAAAGAGCTGACTTCCAGGAGCGTTTGATGTATGTCCCAGACGTTCCCCCATGCTGGAATGGGTTTAGAAAGGCTCTAGCTGGATGCTCTTTGCCTGTCCTGTGGAGATCGTCTCTGTGTTTGTCTTTGGTTGGTGACAGAGGAACATGTGGTTCTGCGCTGGCCAATGCTGAGCCTGGACAGGGACATCAGCACTCACAGACTAACAGCAGTGTTGGCACAGCAGAGGGATCCCTACCACCCCTGCAGGAAGCCTACACAGGAAAAACACAGTGAGAGAGAGAGAGAGAGAGAGAGAGAGAGAGAGAGAGAGAGAGAGAGAGAGAGAGAGAGAGAGAGAGAGAGGGAGGGGTGAGAGAGTGATTAGTAACAGAAAGAAGAGGAGAACAGGATGCAGTGGAAAAGGGATTTTGCAGAGCAGTCAGCAGAGAGGCGAAAACAAACACAAGGAAAGACTGCTGTGTGACCAGATTCACAAGATGTAAAGCAGCTTCAGGAGGAACCCTGCCTGCTTGTTTGCCACTGATGCTCTGCATCAACAACAGCAGAGGACTTGTTGTATTTTCAAGGATAGTGAAGGTGGAAAGGTGCAATGTGAGAAGCCCTCCTGTGGCCAAGAGGATGACAAATTAGCCCTTATTCAGCAAGGAGAGACAGGAGTGCTCCGAGGTTTGTGAAGTGCATGGTCATACTACTGTTTTCACCTGGTTTAGACATGTTTGTATTTTTATTATTATTATTATTAGACCTTTTTTTCAGATTGGACACTGGCAGAGCTGAGACTTACACAGATGCCTCTTGTTTTTCAGTTTCTCATTCACCACTATTTTATGAGTCAGACATACTATCAGAGTATTTATTTTCTTGGATCAATAAACATGGAGCAGATTTTGTTCAGGTGTACTGTACTGGACTGGGTGTGTTTCTGCATCATTGTGTTAGTGTTATTATCACTTTCCAGGATCTGGAGATGCTGTCTACAGCTCAGCAGATGCTGCAGGACAGCCGTTCCAAGATCGAGCTGATCCGAATGCAGATTATCAAAGTCACCCAGACTGGTGTTGGGGATGGGAGCAGCAACCATGACAGCACCAATCATGGAGGTCAGAGCTTTATGGTACAGTTTAGTTAGGTGATCATGGTTACAATATACAGTTAACTCAATCCACATCTTTGCACAGAACTGAAAATGCTATCAGGATTGAACTGCCATCCGATAGGTTACTGTCTTGTATCTTACTATAATTTGTTAGGTACAGTGCATTCGAAAAGTATTCAGACCCCTTTACTATTCCAACATTTTGATACGTTACAGCCTTATTCTAAAATTGATTAAATAAAAAAAGGTATTCATCAATCTACACACAATATCCCATAATGACTAAGTGAAAACAGGTTTAAAAAAAAAATTTGTGCAAATTATTAAAAATAAAAAACAGAAATACCTTATTTACATAAGTATTCAGACCCTTTGCTATGAGACTCGAAAATTGAGCTCAGGTACATCCAGTTTCCATTGATCAACCTTGAGACAACTTGATTGGAGTCCACCTGTGGTAAATTAAATTGATTGGACATGATTTGGAAAGACACATATCTGTCTATACAAGGTCCCACAGTTGACAGTGCATGTCAGAGCCAAAACCAAGCCATGAGGTCTAAAGGAATTGTGTCGAGGCACAGACCTGGGGAAGAGTACAGAACATTTTCCCCAAGAACATAGTGGCCTCCATCATTCTTAAGTGGAAGTAGTTTGGAACCACCAAGACTTCCTAGAGCTGGCCTCATGCTGTGGGAATGTTTTTCAGCGGCAGGGTATGATAGACTAGTCAGGATCTAGGGAAAGATGAACAGAGAAAAGTACAGAGTGATCCTTGATGAAAACCTGCTTCAGGACCTCAGACTGGGGTGAAGGTTCACTCTCCAACAGGACAATGACCCTAAGCACACAGCCAAGACAATGAAGGAATGGCTTTGGGACAAGTCTCTCAATGTCCTTGAGTGGCCCAGCCAGAGCCCGGACTTGAACCTGATCGCACATCTCCGGAGAGACCTGAAAATAGCTGTGCCATGACGCCCCCCGTCCAACCTGGCAGAGCTTGAGAGGACCTGCAGAGAAGAATGCGAGAAACTCCCCAAATACAGGTGTGCCAAGCCTGTAGCATCATATCCAAGAAGACACAAGGCTGTAATGCTGCCAAAGGTGCTTCAACAAAGTACTCAATAAAGGGTCTGAATACTTATTGTAAATGTAATATTTCAGTGTTTTATTTGTAAATGTAAATGTAAATGATTAATTTGCAATCATTTCTAAAAGCCTGTTTTTGCTGTGTGTAGATTGATGAGGAAAAAAACAACAATTTAATCAATTTTAGAATAATGCTGTAACATAAGAAAATGTAGAAAAAGCGAAGATGTCTGAATGCTTTCCGCTGCTCAGTGTTTGTTTTGCTTGCTATTTTATATGCTGGTAGGATTATGAAAAATGTAAGATCACTGAAAATGACAAATGTATTACCTATGTGAGGATATATCATAATGCTTTCTCTATGCAGTCTAAGTCTGAACCTGGCCTGTTTTCTCATGCATCTTTGATCCAGAAGGAAGTACTCCAGTGGGTGTAAATCCCCTGGACATCCATGTGTTTGAGTTAAAACACTATGTCCAGAGAGAGACAGAGGTGGTGAAGGTGGCCAGGGATGTGGTGAAGCAGCTTGAGGAGCTGCCATCCCAGGACCAATTGGCCCTGGCTGAGGTGGGCTAGCTAGAATGTATCTATAAACTATTTTTATTGTTTTTACAATTCTATTTGAAAACATTCTAAAAAACAACCTACAAAATTAGTATAATTTCAGAGGGACTAATCAAATCAAATCAAATCAAATTTATTTATATAGCCCTTCGTACATCAGCTGATATCTCAAAGTGCTGTACAGAAACCCAGCCTAAAACCCCAAACAGCAAGCAATGCAGGTGTAGAAGCACGGTGGCTAGGAAAAACTCCCTAGAAAGGCCAAAACCTAGGAAGAAACCTAGAGAGGAACTAGGCTATGTGGGGTGGCCAGTCCTCTTCTGGCTGTGCCGGGTGGAGATTATAACAGAACATGACCAAGATGTTCAAATGTTCATAAATGACCAGCATGGTCGAATAATAACAAGGCAGAACAGTTGAAACTGGAGCAGCAGCACAGTCAGGTGGACCGGGGACAGCAAGGAGTCATCATGTCAGGTAGTCCTGGGGCACGGTCCTAGGGCTCAGGTCCTCCGAGAGAGAGAAAGAAAGAGAGAATTAGAGAGAGCATATGTGGGGTGGCCCGTCCTCTTCTGGCTGTGCCGGGTGGAGATTATAACAGAACATGGCCAAGATGTTCAAATGTTCATAAATGACCAGCATGGTCGAATAATAGTAAGGCAGAACAGTTGAAACTGGAGCAGCAGCATGGCCAGGTGGACTGGGGACAGCAAGGAGTCATCATGTCAGGTAGTCCTGGGGCATGGTCCTAGGGCTCAGGTCCTCCGAGAGAGGGATGAAAAAAAGAAGGAGAGAATTAGAGAACGCACACTTAGATTCACACAGGACACCGAATAGGACAGGAGAAGTACTCCAGATATAACAAACTGACCCTAGCCCCCCGACACAAACTACTGCAGCATAAATACTGGAGGCTGAGACAGGAGGGGACAGGACTAATGAATATTTTGTACAATTAGTTAGTTTGAGAGTGGAAAGAGTCTTGGTTGGAACATTTGTTTTTGTGCCTATGCTATGCATGTATGGGAAAATGCATACATCTCTCTACCAGGCCCGGTCCCGTGTGCAAGACTCTTCTCAGAAGCTAGATCTTCTGCGACTTTCTCTGGAGCACCGCCTGGGGGAGTCATCTCAGGAGGCTCTCCGGGAGCCTGTCACCAAGCAGGGGCTCCCTACAGTATCCTCACCCCCTGAGGGACAAAAGCAAAATTGCCTACTTTGCTCCTTCCCCTCCTCTACCTCCTCATCCTTTCTCAAACCTGCCTCCCTAACAGGTAACTACTCTCTTCAAACCGTACAGGTATTTTATGTCTGTTTATGGATCTGATGTAAAAGCAGAATGATAATGTTTATTTTAAGGCTTGTTCTCCTGATACATGTAATATTTTGCAGGCACACTTGAGGTCATGCTTCTGGGATGTGAGGACTTGCTGAAATCACTGCCAGGACGAGGCCAAATAACCAGTGGATCTTCTTCTCCGGAGAGCCCACCAGATTTCAATGTCAACAGCCAACCTGATCACACAGAAAACATCTCCTGTAAGTCCCCATATAAAGGACCTTAGCCCTACACAGCTCTTTAGTGTTAGATCCAACATCCACTATCTCCTCTTCTGCAAGGGGGTGTACTGCGTCTGTATGGTATTAGGGTTAGTGCCCAGAGGGCCAGTGACTTTGTGTTGAAGCTATGGTTGTTGCATTTGAATATCCCAAGTACTGCACCTGTAGAACCATCTTTCCTAAATGTTATTGTAGTCATGGAAGTACAGTATAGGACAGTAATATCAGACTTTCTGTCTGGCAGTGGAGATAAGTGCAGTGTTGAAACTGGATAACAGAGTGGTGGGTCGTACCCACTGGAGACCTTTGAGCAAGCAGGCCTGGAGACAAAGCTTCAGCATCCAACTGGAGCGGGTAAGTAGTGGCAATGAAGTGGGAAATTGATACAACCAGTTGAAGTGGGAAAGGTGACTGGTTGAGGCATAGTTCTTTTAACTGAACACCAGGAGGAACCATTGTACTTCACATAACTGGTTGTATGGGAACTCTATGGAATTATTGTACATAGTCTGAAAGTGTCTGTATTGGCAAAATACCATATAGTTTATCAGTTGGGAGATTGCATCTTTGTGCCCCCACAGTCTCGGGAGCTGGAGATTGGGATCTACTGGCAAGACTGGAGGGTGATGTGTGCAGTCAAGTACCTGCGCCTGGAAGAGTTCCTGGACAACCAACGACATACCCTGTGTTTGTGCCTAGAGCCCCAGGGAACACTCTTCACTGAGGTCTGATTCCTTTATATTTCTGAATGTGAGATGGCTTTGCCAGAGTTCGGTCTATCAACTAGATACCCATATGTAACAAGCTACTTGTTTTTCTGTTGGCTTTGCAGATGACGTTTGTCAACCCTGTGATTGAGCGCCAACCCAAACTAAGGCGTCAGAGGTGCATTTTCACAAAAGAGAAAGGTACTGTATGTAACCTGGCTGTGGTCACAGATCAAATAGACCTACTCATGTTACTGTTGATGATAAGTGTTGATGGCTTTTCCTGTCCTTCCACTCAGGGAAGAACTTCCTTCGTGCTGCCCAGATGAACATGAACTTTGCCACATGGGGTCATCTGATGATGAGTGTCCTGCCTCAATGTTCCTTTACCACTTTGAGTCCGTCTACTTCCTCTGATGTTGTGGTCAACCCCTCACCTTCTACCAATAAGGCCACTCGGTCAACCCCCCTACTGCCAGGGTGAGAAATTACACATAGTTGCCCATGGAAACAGTAGAAATAGTCAAATAAGTATTTTGTGCAGTTAATTTCTAAGAATATTTGGTTATGGGAGTATATGTAATATCTTTATCATTGCATGATTTCCCTGAATATATGACCATCACTGTGTTTCTCTATATCTGCAGTGAAGTGCCGGTGATTAATCTTCACATAAGTGAGGAGCATTTAGCATTTAAAACGTTTAGCGTTGACCAAGGAAGAAACATCCCCAACACGGTGTCAACAGCACAGAAAACACCACCTATGCCTACTCTGACAGAAAAAGAGGTGAACATCCATACCAGCTCCACTAAACATAAAATGGTGGTTCCAGTCTATTGTCATCTTGTTCAAGTAAAGTGCATAAAGTGCATTGGTAGACTTGCTATTTGAATAAATGACTGGCCTTGATTGCTTCATGATTCTACCTTCGTAGCATATCCGTCTGTCTCTTTTCAGTCCTCCATTGAAAACTACACAGAGAGAACAAGGATGCAGATGGAAGACTTCAAATGTATCTCTGTCCTGGGAAGAGGACACTTTGGAAAGGTCCAGACTTTTTTGCCAACATGACATTATATTACAGCACTATATGATTTTGCACAGCCCACTGCTTCATGTACGCCAATGTTCACCCTATCCAGGTACTTCTAGCTGAGTTGAAGAAGACAGGAAAACTCTATGCCATTAAAGCCTTGAAGAAGAGGGATATTGTAACCCGTGATGAAGTGGACAGGTTAATGTTCTTTATTGGGACATATACTATACAATGAATAGCCTTGCTCACCTTACACAAATACATTAGTGATATACCACAGATAATAACTTATTTACAGTAAGAAATGCTCTTTCTGATGCCTTCACAGTCTTATGTGTGAGAGGAGGATCTTCGAGATGATCAACGCATCGAGGCACCCTTTCCTGGTCAACCTGCACGGCTGTTTCCAGACCAGTGAGCATGTTTGTTTTGTCATGGAGTACTCACCAGGAGGAGACCTCATGATTCACATCCATAATAACGTCTTCTCTGAGTTGCAGACCAGGTGAGTTTTACCTGACAAGCACACACACACACACACACACACACACACACACACACACACACACACACACACACACACACACACACACACACACACACACACACACACACACACACACACACACACACACACACACACACACACACACACACACACACACACACACACACACACACACACACACACACACACACACACACACACACACACACACACACACACATGCACGTGCCATTAAAAAACATTTGGACAGTGCAAATGTGTATTTTCTTTGTGTTACAGGTTCTACTCAGCCTGTGTTTTGCTGGGTCTAGAGTTCCTGCATCTGAATAAGATAGTTTATCGGTGAGTCGTGTCTATGACTCATATTAACTAGCACTTAATACAGCTCTGGCTACAGCTTATTTCATTTGCATGTGTTTTTCATAGAGATTTGAAGTTAGACAACTTGCTGATGGATGCAGACGGATTTGTTAAAATCACAGACTTTGGACTTTGTAAAGAAGGTAAAATGATGATTTATTATATCTTACGACAGGGTTTGTGGTTATGTGTGGAAATTACATATGACAAATTGTATGTGTGTTAGCATTTAGTTAAATGCGGCTCCATCTGTTGTTGTACTGGCAGGGATGGGGCATGGCGACCGGACATCAACATTCTGTGGAACCCCAGAGTTCCTGGCGCCTGAGGTGCTTACTGATGATAACTACACACGAGCTGTGGACTGGTGGGGCATGGGCGTCCTTATCTTTGAGATGCTTGTGGGAGAAGTAAGTCATCAACAGACCAGAAACACACTCCATAAAACACAGTCAGAGATTTTTGTAAACAACAACAACAAAAACAGTCACAAATCAATAATAACAGTACAAATACACAGAAATGTAAAGCTTTATAGTTTCAATGACTGGTGGTCATATATCAGACTAAAGGCTTCCCCCTCTCCATCTTGTGCCAGTCTCCATTCCCAGGAGAAGATGAAGAGGAGGTGTTTGACAGCATAGTTAATGATGATGTTCAGTATCCTGGATGCCTCTCTCCAGACTCCATCTCCATCATTCAAAAGGTAACAACTTCCCCTTTCTCTGCTCATTCTGTCTCTCATATTTTTATATATTCGGAAACCGTTCAGAAATAGTTTTGTTATGAAAATATTTGTGTTTGAACCCTCCCCCTGTCTGTGCATGCTGATCCCTAATCAAACCCCTCCTCCCTGCAGCTTCTTAAGAGGAATCCAGAGAAAAGGCTGGGAGCCGGAGAAGGGGACGCAAATGAAGTCAAGGAAGAGAAATTCTTCAAGGTAATTTAGTTAAAATAAAATCATTTTCAATCAATGCTTTTAGATATACTGTAAATACCTCAACCTTATCTTTGAGATGCTTGTAGGAAAATAACTTATATTTTGCAATTTAACCCATATGCACTGTATCTATTTGACAAACAGACTATAGACTGGGATGCACTGCTAGCTAAAAAAGTGAAACCTCCGTTCCTGCCAAAAATTAAGGAGTCTGTGGATGTCAGTAACTTTGACAGCGAGTTCACGAGTCTCCAGCCGATCCTGTCACCTCCTCCCGTGTCCTGCAGCCTCTCCCCTGAGCAGCAGGAGGCCTTCGCAGATTTTGACTTCTCAGCCCTGCATGGATGAAGCAATCAGAGACCAGGGTTGCATCCAGCTCATGAAATGGTTGCATGAACAGTTCCATAGCACAACCTTTTCATAACTGACAATAACTGAATGTAGCTCGCCCCAACGGTACATGTAGATGAGGCGGACTGTCCTCAATGCCATCAAAAGCCATCATCAACAAACTCAACCAAGCAGGATATGGGATATTCTGCTGGTGGAAAGTAATTTGAATGCAACCCTGGTATTTCTGTGCCATGAATTAGTCTGACGGCCAGGTGCTATGACTGTTTCATTGTTTATAGTACCCAGTGATATCCAAACATTAACACTAGTGTGTAATGCTCTGGATTTCACTCAAATACAATTGGCTGCCATCTACGAAACATAACAGATTTGATGAGCGGTCTAATGTGGACAGAATTTGAGCATGCTTTGTGGCCTTTGCTTATTTTGCTATTATCAGATAACTGTTCCCTTTAGAGAGGTACACGCTGCCATTTCTATGCATCACTGTGAGAGGCTTTGCCCACTGCCTTGACTGAGCAAATGAAAAAGGCTATTTATTCCTGTTACAAGCTCTTTTCAAAATGTTGTTCTGTGTGAAGATGAAAAATTCCATGTTCTCATACCTGGGTCCAGTCATTCCCTACCAATGTGTGTTTAACTACTAACTCCTACTAACATATCTACCTTCTACCTACCAGCCAATTTATTATTTTTAGTGTGACTAAAATGTGCATGGCACACTTGGTGTGAACTTAGTTTTATGTAGACATTTTCATGAGAGAAGCCATTAAATAAGGTAGCCATATTTATGAATAAACCAATATTGTGGGATTGAGCACTTAATGCAATAAGATTATGAAGTGAGAGGCTGATAGTTGATTATGATAGAAATAGTATTTATTTTGCTATTAAAACGGTTCAATAGTTGCTGCTAATAATTATGCATTACTGTATGAATGTATGTGGATTACCACAAAGAAATGTATATGAGACAAAATGAATGCATATTCATTGAAATCATTACTGTTTTATTGTGTTGTCTATGTCAATAAATACAAAAATATGAATACATTATTTCCAATTAATGAAAGAGTGAAAAGTTTTATCAAAGAATACAGGTAAAAATTCTAACATTTCAACATATTATAAAACAGAGTACTAAAGTTAATTTTAAAGTTAAGTTAAGTTAAAGATCATTTTTGATCAACACCTTTCAATATTACAGTACATCATTAGTTCAACATGGAAAATAGCATATTCAATGACTCACGATAAACTGTCACTCAGTTAAACAAAACAATAAAAAATACCTAGGACCATGTATTACATAAATATCAAAACATTAGGCAACTTCAACTTTGCAAAAAATCTAAATTATGGGGGAAGCAGAATGAAAGGCCTACGCGGTGCCACGACCCTGGCTTAATCCTATAGCCTGGTATGGGCATGTTGTCTGTAGAGTGAGGTCAGACGTGATTGTGGCTCCCTCTGTAATACACCTGCTCCCACACTACAGTTCGGCACATGCAGAAGAAGTCCCAAAGATTACAGAGAATGCCACGATCAAAGGGGTTCTCCTCGTCACTGTAGCTCTTCAGGTAGGTGATCCGGTGGCGGGACATGAACTCCCAGGTGGTGGAGTTCATGGAGATAAGATAGAGGTGGCAGCCCAGGAGCAGGACCACAACCAAAGACATCACACCTACAACACACAGCGCTGCCAGCAGAAACCCATTCACAATGAGCCACAGTTTCCAAGTGCCAGAAGAATGGAAACCTGACCTGAAAGACAGAGTACATCAAATGATATTGACATCAATAATACAACGAGGGAACTATTGCGTATGTGGGACAAATAGTATTTAATCTACATCGTAATAATAATACCTCATAGCTACTTTCATCAGGTTAAATCACCCACACTCACCAAGCAATCTGCATTGCCCAGAGTAGAGCAAGCAGCTGAACAGCCAGATAGATGATGAAACAGCGGTGGTTTCTCTCACCCACACAATTCTCTATCCACGGACAGTGATGGTCAAACCGTCGCACACAATGTTTGCAGGCCTGGCAGTGCTTAGCTCTCATGGGCTGCTGCTTGAGACAAAGAGGAGAGAACAAGGAGTCATACATACAAACATCAACATAGCACACCCCCAATATGTCATCTCATCTGTGATCCAATATTATAGTTATTAAGTTATTAATGATCTAACTGCAACTGGATGGTATTCTTCCTGCTGTCCTACCTGTAGCAGACAGTAGCCACACCGGCGCAGGCGAGGTACGGGGTTTTGAGGGATCATCTCCTCCAATTCTTCACCTGAGCCCTGGGCATACTCACATATTCAAAGACAAATATAATGTAACATCAGTATGGAATACATCTTATCTGAAGGGGTTTTGGGGGAGGGTTGTTGGGGGTTAAGGCTCACCTTGATACTGTCAGAAAGAACAAAGCCCGGGTCCATCAGAGAGACAGTGAAATACAGCATCACTGACAGCAGGACTAGCAAGGAAAACACTACAGGCTGCATCAACTCTCCATTCTCCCTTTGTCTTCGGAGATCTTAACAGGCAAAATATAAACTTACTTAAACACCACATAAATCCAACACGTGGAAGGTTGTGTTGTTAAAATTACTATTGTATTCGCTGTGACTAAAATATATGGCTGAGAGCAACCACTTTATCTAGCCTGCAAGCTATCAAGAGTATTGTTTTCATAATGTGACAGTCTCCAGTCTGTGTTGCCTGGTAAGCTAACGTTAGCTAGCTAAATGGCTAATTAATATGGTTCGCCTCGAAGAGAAGCTAACTTACCGGTGTCATGTAAGAATAGTATCAGTGTAATAAACCATGTTAGGAGGACATGTGCGGTCCTAATTAGAAAACCAGATCGAAACACGTTTTTAAACATCGTTGCATGATTGAACGAACACTAGTTTTATTTGCGACTTCCTGTTTTGGTACTGCATGTCGTTTGTGTCAAACTTAGTATTGAAATCAATGGGGCGGAAAGTGTGTCAAATCTAAAATCGGAGTCGTTTTAATAAAATACCCTTATTGAACATCCAGCCACAAGGACACACACGTGAGGAGTCAAGAAATACACGTGAATATTATACAATACTTTTCATTTATTTGCTCAAAGAACATTGTACAAAATGGCTCATAAAAAAATGTTTAATAATAAAATGATTATTTACATCAGTTCAAGTGAATTCCCAGTTTCAATCTAAAGTTAATGCAAAACACTCAAAAGTGTCTCCAACATGAATTAAAGTGCATTAGTATTACTCATCGATCTTCGCAAAGCTCTAAAATCATGTTTGGTTTTAGGTATAAAGACAATGATTAAGTGTCCTGACAACCAAGACTCTCCTGATCTTGACTTGAGCTCATATACAGAGATTTGCACTCAACACAGAAGTAATTATTGTGCATTTCCATAATAACCAACTAAATGTAAATGGACAAACTATTACAGTTATATATTAAGTGAAAATATGCAGGATGGACTCAAGCAATAATTTATTGCATGGGTTGCATTGAAAACGTTTACAAATACATGCTCTTTAGCATTGCATAAGAAGCCAATGAGATCTTATTTTGCAAACACACCCACAATACTTGTACATAATATGGCTCTCTCTAGTTATCCATAACAATCAAACCTATGAACATAAAGCCAGTTAGTGCTGTGTTCTGAACAATAACAAAAAACATGCCATTCTTAACTGTCATACCCAGACAATAAAAAAATAATATAAAATGGCAGTGTGAATAAATTGTCTATCTGCACCAAGTGAGAAGGGGAAATAATCACCACGTGCTTTTCCCCCAATTTCTTATATTCTAGGAACATGAACAAATATAATTTTCATATCAGGCAAATGTGGGGGGGATAACCAATAACTACTCAGAAAACCCATTAATGCTAAGGAAAATGTCTGAATACACCATTGTTAGTCAAAAACATTTGTTGTGCATTACTGAAGTAGGTTCTACTTAATGAGTCTGGTGCAGTTTGCACTGTTGCATAGCCTCATTTACTGAGTGAAACCAAAGAGAGACAGGAACATTCTTACAGAGGCACGAAACCACAAACTGGAAACAGCAAGAATTGGTCCCCAATTATAGTTGCTAACCAATATTCATTGTCAAATTCTGGTAATAACTCAACAATTGATCTTCTAAAATAAACTATTAAATAATAGTAGAAATAGCAATATTGAGGGACGCCGCCCCACTCCATTTCAGCTCACAGAGTTGATACCTTGCCTTTTCATTCTATTGTCCCTTGTTCTACTCCATCTTCTGGCATTCATAGAATGAGATGGCTCCACAAACCTCAAGTGTCAGAGATTCCTTAGCCTCAAAATCGGAGGGATCTCACTCACACACGCACACACGTCAAAGCTGAACCATTCAGATGTCGTGAGTCACCTTCTCATCGCGACTTAACTCCCAGTGACATCTTCAGGTTCTCGTACACCACATAGCTGATGCTGACAGCTGGAATGACCTTCAGGAAGTTAGGGGCCAGGCCCCTGTAGAGGCCAGTGGCCCCTTCTGTCTGAATGATTTGTTTGAAGAGCCCTGACATTGTCATCTGTGGGCTGCCCTCCATCATGGCTATAGGAGAGACATGGCACACAGTATTAGAGCCAAAGATTAATACAAAGGAAGAGCAAAACTGGTAGTTATTTATAACTGTATCTCAATAAAATAAGGAAGATTTAATATATTTGAAAGAATATAAGCAGTGTAAATTAGGTGTATTGTTGAAGGTCTCACCTTGTGCCTGCATACGGGTCCTGACCAGGGCTAGGGGGTAGCTGGCCAGCTGACCACAGGTGCTGGAGATTGTGCCACAGCCAAGCAGAACTAACACTCCCGGGTCAGTACTTTTGGTGCCATGCTTTTCTAACCAGGAGTTCTTCAATGTCTGTGGAAAAAAAGAACAGTCAGATAATTCCAAATGGAGCATACAATGCAGTGACAACAGCTTTGTAAAGTTATATCCGGGTCTCTTCTTACCTCATACACAGCCAGGTCGATTCCAGCGTAGGGGATGATACCCATCACGTTGGGGATAAAGCCCTTGTAAAAGGCACCCAGTCCCCCTCTCCTAAAGATGTTCTTTGCACAGTCAGAGATGCCAGAGTACTGACCAGTCTTTCGCAAGGCAAGCCGTGTTTTCAGAACCTTGTGTTCAGAAATGAAAGACTATGAAAATCTAGCAGGTGGCATGTAATCAGATTGAAAACATTGGCATTACTAATTTATTTGCAAATCAATCATGCATTTTTGTCCTTTCTATCCTGACAACAATAATAGATGTAATCATCCCAGGTCTATGCTAGGGGGGATGATTGATGGCTGCTCACCTCCATGGGGTAGATGGTGCTCTGAGCGATGACTCCAGCCATAGAGCCAGCTACAAAACGCTCCAGGATGCCAAGTGTCTCCTTATCACTGCCAATCAAACGCTTGATCTGTGCCAGAGAGTTTTTCAGTTGAAAGGAGAGGGGAGAAAATAAGATGGGGCAGACACCGGTTAGAACATGAACTTGGTCCTCACTTCAGAAATTGAGATTAAGGAATTATAATAATGGTTTATATATCATTTTAAAAAGAGTAATAGAAATTAAGAAAATGATATAGGAGCAAGTACCTGCTCATAAGCCATGAACTTAATGGCAGTTTCAGGTGCAATTTTGACGATGTTCATTCCGTTCCCTCTCCACAGCGACCTCATCCCACCTTCTTTGATCATCTGGGTGAGCCCACTCATGATGCACATGTTGTTGCTACTGGAACCATGGACCTGACAAATAAATACCAATGTTTATCGTACAGAAGTCACATGAACAATAACACAATTAGGGGTGTATTCTGAATTGAGATCTGTGCGCTTAACTCAAACGTTCATGCACATCTTCCATTGATGCCAATTCATGATTTACATGAAAGTTGGCCTTTTATTCTCATAACATTTCTTCAGTTATCCGGCATAGGCTTTGAGAATGTGAACATATTTGCTCAACGGGGGGGGATCAGTGTGGAACAAGTCAGTGTTCTGGTATCAGTTGTACCAACACAAAGATGACGCTACACGACTTGTTCAAACATACCCACTAACGCCAATCAGGGGTTACTGATCCCCACATTGCTATCACGTAAAAGCAGATCTAATCTCTCCTGATGCAGCCAATCACAACTCACCAGAGACGATGTGCTGGCTCTTAGCCACTAACATTGGTCAGCTGAATGAGCCGGTGGGAACGAACAGCCCCCAGGACTCTTGCCCTCTGTTCTGGCAATAATCTACGTACTCATTAACCCATGTATGGATCTTAGGTAATAAATAAATCGGTAATTGAGGGCTAGGTGTACCATTACTAGGACTCAAACTCTTGTTGAGAATACAGGGCTGTCATACTATCTATTAAGACAGTAGATCAAGGGATTCTTACCTGCATGAGTACTTTGAGTCGGTCTAAGGGGGCGGTGAATGTTCGGGACACTGCTCCTGCACCTCCGCCTGCAACCAGATGCCTCCACCACATTCCTGTCAGTTTTTCCTCTGTTGTGAAGTCATCAGGCACCATCAGATTCTCACCTACATCAAAGAGCTACAGAGAGTAGAAAGATATAGAACACGAGTATTATTATACACTATTATCTTCTCTTTTGGCCCAAAAGACATCTAAGAGCAGATTGTAATTATAAATATAGTCAAGCTATTTATTTAAGAAAAAAAAAAAAGAGGGGGGGGGGGTGACTGAACATTTTTCAGTGTGTGTGATTTCTAAGGCCCCATGTATACACAAAACATTGATCTAGAGGTTGGGACAGGGAAGAGTGGTATTGACAGTGAAATGTGCAGTGTGTGTCTGCCCTCATCCCTCAAAACATAGGTCACCGGTCATGAGACTTTAGGTCAGTGATTACTTCATGTTCTGTGTTAGGAAGCTAGTTGAATTCTGTTGTTTCCTGCTCTGTTATTTCTGGGACATTTCTTTGTAATCTGATATCAAACCAGATAGAAAATAAGGGTGTTTGTGCTTTGATGTCATGGTTCAGACTGCTGATATTATAAGGGTATAGAATAGAGTGCATGTTCCCTTCTTGTAAAGCTATCTATTACATAATGACAATATGAGTCAGCCAGCGAGACTCCCGACTCTAGACATAGCTTTGGGTACAAGTCCCTACAGAGGTGCCTTTGCAAAGCCCATGCCAGAGTACAGGCTCTATCCCCCTGAAGCTTTACAATGCCAGAGATGAATCACCAGCTGAAAACTATTTCATGATCGCCAAGTTGATATTAAAATCATGTTATATAAGTGTGAGTAACAGTACTGGCATGAGATGGTCAGGTCAAAGTGACTTGAGTGAATGCCGTGGGACATTTTCCTTGGCCTTTGTTTTGGGTGGTCATCCCATCTCCAAGCAATGCTTCAGAATATTTTTTGCCCCCTGCTCGGCTAATAAATGTTGTTCTGTAGCTCTTGACACATAGGAGAGGTAAACAGGCTAAGATTTAGAGCTGGCTTTTCTTATTAAGACATACTGTATTTCATTACCCCACCCTCATGCTGCCCAAGAACACACTGTCCTGTGAAAGTGGTTCTGAATACCGAGGGGATAATTTGAATGTCCTCTTAACACTTTACAAATGTAATAAACATTTTACACAAGGGATAATTAAAACTGTAATCAACATTTGAAATACAAAGGGGTAATTCATGATTCCTGTAAATCATGACATTACATTCAGAGCGTTCCTGTCCTATTTAAACTCTAATAAGACTTAAATGGTGAGGCACGTACGTTCACAGTGTTAATCTATGTAATAGGATTAACATCCCTATTCACAATTTTGTGAATGAGTGTACTCAAATGAACGTGAAATAGAATTGTTCCCTGCTTGCTGGATAGCTAGTTCACACCCCCCGTCCTCCCACCCTTCTCACCGTGGAGTGTTTCCAGTAGAGGGTAATCTCAGGGATGTTATTCTCTTTGGGGTGTAGCAGAGGGTAGTTGCTCCACTCATTCCAGTCGATGGTCATTGTGCCATTCTTATCCATGCTATTGACAAAGATGAAAACAAAACCATAAACTCTTGAGAATATGAATCAAACTGGTAACAAAAGACATACTGACCAAAATCTTAAGGGAACACTGCTCCGTTATAATATCTTACCATTGATCTTCTCGGCATGCTGCTGTGATATGTGAACACCAAGGTCTCGGAGTGACTCCATGATTTCCTGAGAATATATTTGACCTGAATCACAATGGAAGAAGACAATTCATCACCAATCAGAATTCCACCTAAATCAGAAAAAAAACATTTGAATTGTGTGGTAGCTAAGGTATGTCCCCAAACAGCTGATTTGTGGATAATTGCATACCAGCTCTCCTTCTGTCCAGGCTCTTGAAGACAAGTCTCAGGTCTTTCTCATGATCTTGCAAATAGTTCACAAACTCCTCAAAGACCATCTGCTCATCCAGGTCCTTATCTGCACTTTTCACTGCTTTCTGCAGAGGCAAACAAAACCAAATGATCAACAACAGTGGAAAGGCACACTGACCTGCTTTCTATTATGAGACATTATAGAGGGGCCGATTGAAAATCAATCAACTGTAGTGAAGCCTAGACTGGGGGCTTCTCTGGAGGTGGACAATACTAATGGAATGTATTGTAAGCACCTGGAAGGAGGGTAAAGTGTGAATAATGTCATTCTCGATGGTGTCATCACCTTAATGTCCAGTCACGACAAACCATTTCCGCAATGTCTCTGAGAGGCAAAGACCACAAAGGTCATATGTTGAAAGCATGAGGACTCAAATCTAGGCTAACCTGTCCTACATTCACTGTCAAATGTGACATACGCCTGGATAGAAGGAATATTCTCTATGGGAACACTGTCACATACTGTATTTCAATACAGTAAATCAAATATCAACACCGGCCTTATTTTAGACCAGGTTGACAGGCTTAGTGTGAGTTTGCAAGATATGGATAGATGTCCCAGGCACTATTACCCACCCCTGAAGACATGAGGGCTCAATCCACAATGCCAAACTCTGCAATCAACACCATGTCTTGTCTATGATTTGTGGCGACAGGGTAGCCTAGTTGTTAGAGCGTTGGACTAGTAACTGGGAGGTTGCAAGTTCAAACCCCCGAGCTGACAAGGTACAAATCTGTCGTTCTGCCCCCGAATAGGGAGTTAACCCACTGTTCCTAGGCCGTCATTGAAAATAAGAATTTGTTCTTAACTGACTTGCCTAGTTAAATAAAGGTTAAATAAAAATATGATAAGTGGGTCAAACAGTCTTGGGGGTCTTGAAGCTCCAGCCAAGTCTTGCATGCAATTATTTAATCATTCCATCATCTTCCAGTGATTTCTTTATGCTAATTTGCAACCCTGAATCCAATGGGTTAGGGGTCCAGGTCAATGATACTTGATAATATCAATAAGAGGGTCTTGTAGGCCAATGGTTTTAATTTGCAAGCCCTAGGAACCATCAATGTGTAGCCAAACAATAATAATCCATCTATGCACTATTTGATCTTTTGATGATAAATAGTTGAGTTATTCAATGAACTTAAACACCTTCATGAAGTAATTCATTTAAAAAATATATTAAGGAGCATCATTATGTCATTATGTTTAACATTATATTCAGATAGGTGCACTGAATTGCATGGGAGCACTGGGTAGATGTAGAGTTTGACTAAAGTTAGTGCTATCTGGGATCATTGGGACGCTCCTATCTTTAACCTAACCCCTACTTTTACCCTAAATCTAGCCCAACCCTTACCGTTTTAAATGACGTGAGTTGGGACGTCCCAAAGATTCCGTTTATACCTTTTCCTTTTGACAAACGCATAGCCAAAGTTATAAACGCCGCCTATTTATAAAATGCATTTCTTTAAAAAAGTCATTTTAAACCAACACACTACTAACCTTATGCCTAACTTTAAATTAAGACCAATAAGGAAATTTGAGTTATACATTTTTTACTTTATAGGCCATTTTGACTTTGACTGTGGTAACTAATGGAAACCGTGACAAACCGCGAGTGCAGGAAGAAGGGGTTTGTACTTACAGGAAACTACGACAGCGTGATCGTTACAAATATGTGTAATTTCGAGGAATAACCAAATACAACACTCAAAATGTAAAAGTTGATGTGAACCCCGCTGAAGCATTAAGACATGTAAGTAAAATAATATACTGCAAGTTTTACCTTTCTCCATTTCCGATAAGTAGAAAACTCTTGTGAAGGTAGAAACACACTCAATTTGAAGAGCGAATCCGATGGTAGTCCATTGGACTCAAAATACTCGAATTCAGCCGCATCCGAATTCGGAACAGGCACATAAAGGCACAGGCCAAGCATATTTAAAGTAAAGGTAAACACGTTCCACAATAAATAAATAGCTAGTAAGTACACCAAAGACTGTTCAACTTCGCGTGTTAATACTAAAATGCCGGCAAGGAAGTGCGTTGTGTTGTAGAAACCCATGAAACCACTCCCTTTTAAAAACAGACCTATTTCATTGGCTCCTACGATGTATTTTTTTCCCCACACGGCAACGTAATTTGCACGAGCCACCACTGTATCATTCCACTGCGCCCTTTACGCAAGATCAAGGCAAATACATTCAAAGATGGCCTGAGTTCAACCAACATATCATAATAACAACTTTCTGAGAATGTCCAGCTTAGACAGAACAGACATTCAGTTCCTTGAACTGGTATGTTCCTTGGATTATTAGCCTGTTAGTAACAATGTTTACAACTCTAGGAATTCTGAGATAAGATGATAAAAGGCACATCAAGTTATGTGTTTAATACCAACATCCTAGGAGGACTACATAGCATAATTGAGGCAGTAAATATGCTGTGTGATAATTAGCTTTTCTCCCACACTAAAGAGAATAAAAAGTCATCAACAGATTTAAAACTTTGAATATGTGCATTTTTATATATCTTTTTTACATGGGTGTTGTATGTCCTGCAAAGGTCTGCACTTGTCCCACCAGGCACTAAAGAACATCATGAAGTTGTGCTGTAGAATGATGAAAACATGCCCAGATTTAAATGCCAGAGGACAAGCTCCAAGTACTATTTGCATTTGAAAATGTCACATGTTGCATTTGATCCATTGTTGACATTTTGTTGGTGGTCCAGTCTGAGGGTATGCACAAATGATGGAGTGTGGAAGTAGAAAACACAGAGAGGTGCTGCAGATAATTAACAGAGAACAAGTGCAGGTAATTATATAAACAGTAATAACATGTTTTGCAGGATACGTTTTATGGAACCCATTGGTCTATTGACATGGGTAGCCCTTCCCTGCAGTTAAATTACCCAGTGGCCTCATGGGTGGAATGTTAATAATGTTAAACATTTAAAAAGCTAAACATTTGGTGTTTGTATGTCAAACGGTTTTGTTATATTTCAGTCTTCTGTGATGTATATAAAGTGACATTGTAACATTGGGATGCAAACTCAAAATCGAACACATTTCAACTGTATCTGATATGGTACAGGTGTCTTATTCTTTTTAAGCCCATAACCATGTGTGTGAGGTGTATACTTCTGTTTCAAAATAGATTTGTTTAAGACTACCAAGAAACACTGTGTGTCCCTGATTTAACCCACTGCTGTAAAAGGTTGTGTTTTCATTCAAATACACCCCCCCTCCTCATAATCTGTACCCAAAAACAATTCTCATTAAATGTAATGTAAATTTAGCATATAAAAAAGTGTAGTGTTAATGTTTAAGTCAAACATGAGTTCTAATGAGAATTTATGGTCGTAGTCTCTGTACATATTTACTATTCAAAGAACATGGCACCTCGTAGGCAATAAAATCTTTAGAGATTGCAATAACTCTGGTACAACAATAGTTTGACAGGCAAGCTTCAGGGATACCAATTTGGAGTTACAGGGCTTTTTGGCATACCTAGATTCCAGTGCAAGCCCAGTGCGAGCAGAACCTCATCACAATGAGCATTCCAATGGAACTGAAAAGTGCAGCCCTTTCATTGTTTAGGATCCCTCTGCCACCTGTAAATACAGGCATTTTAATAATGATTGTTTTAGCAAGGCGAGAGCAAATTGACCAATTTATAAGAATAATGTACACTACATGACCAAAAGTATGCGAACATCTCATTCCAAAACAAATTGTATTGGTCACATACACATATTTAGCAGATGTTTTTGCGGGTGTAGCGAAATGCTCGTGTTTCTAGCTCCAACAGTGCAGTAATATCTAACAAATAATATCTAAACATTTCACAACAATACACACAAATCTAAGGTAAAGGAATGGAATTAAGAATATATAAATATTTGGATGAGCAATGTCGGAGTGGCATAGACTAAAATACAGTAGAATAGAAAACAATACAGTATATACACATATGAGATTAATAATGCTGACATATTTTGCATTACTCAAGTGACTAGTGTTCCATTATTAAAGTGGCCAGTGATTTCAAGTATATGTATATAGGGCAGCAGCCTCTAAGTTACAAGTGATGGCTATTTAAAAGTCTGATGGCCTTGAGATTGAAAAACAGCTTCTGTCTCTCGGTCCCAGCTTTGATGCATCTGTACTGACCTCGCCTTCTGAATGATAGTGGGTTGAACAGGCATTGGCTCAGGTGGTTGTTGTCCTTGATGATCTTTTTGGCCTTCCATGGGAATTAATATGGAGGTGGTCCTCCCTTTGCTGCTATAACAGTCCCCACTCTTCTGGGAAGGCTTTCCTCTAGATGTTGGAACATTGCTGCAGGGACTTGCTTCCATTCAACCACAAATATTAGTGAGGTCGGGCACTGATGTTTGGCGATTAGACCTGGCTTTGGTCAGCGTTCTAATTAATCCCAAAGGTGTTCGATGGAGTTGAGGTCAGGTATCTGTGCAGGCCAGTCAAGTTCTTCCACACCAATCGTGACTAACCATTTCTGTATGGACCTCGCTTTGTGCACGGCGGCATTGTCATGCTGAATCAGGAAATGGCCTTCCCCAACCTTATGACACAAAGTTGGAAGCACAGAATAGTCTAGAATGTCATTGTATGCTGTAATGTTAAGATTTCACTTCACTAGAACTAAGGGGCCTAACCCGAACCATGAAAAACAGCCCCAGACCCTTATTCCTCCTCCATCAAACTTTACAGTTGACACCATGCATTGGAGCAGGTAGCATTCTCCTGGCATCCTCCAAACCCAGATTCGTCCGTCGGACTGCCAGATGGCAAAGCGGGATTCATCACTCCAGATAACGCGTTTCCACAGCTCCAGAGTCCAATGGCAGCGAGCTTTACAACACATGGTGATCTTAGGCATGTGTGCAGCTGCTCGGCCGTGGAAACCGATTTCAAGAAGCTCCCGATGAACAGTTCTTGTGGTGACATTGCTTCCAGAGGCAGTTTGGAAGTCGGTAGTGAGTGTTGCAACCAAGGACAGACCATTTTTACGCGCCACAGCACTCGTTGGTCCCATTCTGTGAGCTTGTGTGGCCTACAGTACCACTTCATGGCTGAGCCGTTGTTGCTCCTAGACGTTTCCACTTCACGACAACAGCACTTACAGTTGACTGGGGCAGCTTTAGCAAGGCAGAAATTTGACTTGTTGGAAAGGTGGCATCCTATGACTGTGCCACATTGAAAGTCACTGAGCTCTTCAGAAAAGCCATTCTACTGCCAATGTTTGTCTATGTAGATTGCATGGGAATGTGCTCGGTTTTATACATCTGTCAGCAACGGGTGTGGCTGAAATAGCCAAATCCACTAATTTGAAGGGGTTGTCCACATACTGTATCTCATTATGTTCAGTAATATCACTTGAAATGTACATCAAGTGATTCAAATATTACAGGGTGCGAGTGCAACCATGATTCCGTGTACAGGTCACTTAAACTATGATGACACTGTCTGATAAAAAAAAAACGTGGTCTTTGGCACAGTTTGTAAGTCTCAACATTCTGTCCTAGAACACCACAGAATGTGCTGGTTTCTAATCAATTTATCTCCCCCACCAGAACTGAAGTAGAATATCTTAAATGTAACCACTCGGATGCATATGCAACTTTGAAACATGTAGGGGCTGGAGGAAACAAGAAAATGTCCATGATAAAAGTATTTGTAGCCCTAAAATAATTCCCTTTTATATGTAGAATCATGATTTCAAAAGTGATAGTCTTTGCAAACACTATTCTAATACAAAAGGATGATTATACTTTGAAACAGTTATTGCACCCATGCACATATTTCAACATAGATTTGAATGAACACAGAAAGATGTGATCCACATCAATGTGACAACCCTAGTTAGTGTTGGGATTAAGACATGAAAAGAGAGCAAGGATTTTAGTCCAAGCAGGCCATGTTTTAGGCCTATTTATCTATTTTGACACCTTGGGGCTCTATCACTCTCCTGTGGCCTGGTCTTGTTATGACATGTAGCAATAGCAGTTTGAAAGTAAGTATTCACCTGTGTCTGTATAGTCAAACAAATGATTGAATAAATAAAATACATTAGCTATAAAAAGTGGAACCTGGCTATAACCTATGAAACAATGTTTCCCATATGACATCCTTATTTGCAGAATGACAGAGGGAGAAAGTTCAATAACTAAAACCCGTCTAAGCATAATGAGAAGAACATGTGTGTTTTAGAGGTTGGTTTTTACACACACACACACACACACACACACACACACACACACACACACACACACACACACACACACACACACACACACACACACACACACACACACACACACACACACACACACACACACACACACACACACACACACACACACACACACACACACACACACACTCTTCCACTCTGGTGGGAAAAGTACTCAATTGTCTTAGTTGAGTTAAAGTAAAGATACCTTAATAAAAAATCACTCAAGTAAAAGTCACCCAGTAAAATACTGCATGAGTAAAAGTCTAAAAGTATTTGGTTTGAAATACTTAAGTATCAAAAGTAAATCCTCAAATGTTCTCAAGTATCAAAAGTAAAGGTAATTTCAAATTCCTTATATTAAGTAAACCAGACAGAACCATTTTCATTTTATTTATGGTTAGCCAGGGGCATGCTCCTAAACTCAAGACATTTTACAAACAATGCATTTGTGTTCAGCGAGTCCCCCAGATAAGAGGCAGTAGATGATCAGGGATGTTCTCTTGGTAAGTGTGGGAATTTGACAATTGTCCTGTCCTGCTAAGCATTCAAAATGTAAAAAATAACTTTTGGGTGTCAGGGAAAATGTACGGAGTAAAAAATACATGGTTTTCTTTAGGAATGTAGTGAAGTAAAAGTTGTCAAAAATATAAATAGCAAAGTAAAGTACAGATACCCCAAAAAACTACTTAAGTAGTACTTTCAAGTTTTTTCAAGTACTTTACACCACTGATTAGACATAGGCTACTGAGTGGATGGTTACAATTATCGTCCTGAGACGTACCACTTATGCATAGCCACAAGGGGTCGTATTCACCTCGTCGGTGGGAGCACCAGACTACACGATCAGTGACACGAAAGCATCCAGGGGCGGAGCTAATTGAGCAATTTTGGTATTGGTTCATAGTATACTAGAACCATACCCAATTTACTGTGTGGGTTACTGGTGGCATGTCAGTTGCATTTTTTCCTAGCTTTAGCTTGCGATATGTGGAAAAGAGATAAAATGTCATGATAGAAGAATTAGAGGTTGTTTGAACAGAAAAGTGCCTGACAAATGTATTGCTTGTTCTACAATGTATTGTACTCCAAGATTTCAAGACTGGTCAGTAGTTAGTCAAGAGCATTTGAGTCAGCATCGTATCAAGCACACAGAAGAAAAATTTGTGAGGTGCCAATACACACTGTGGTCGGTCTCAAGGTATGTAACCAATGTTTTGTAGTAATAAGTCATTTCAGATTGTTTCAATGTGTTATAGTCACCACAGCTGTTTCAAATTTAATAGGTTGAATTAATAGTGTAGGCTATTTTAATCTCTAAACGTTGCCATCATCAGCTAAATCTTTTTGTCATTGTTTACAGGTCCATTACAATACCCTTCAATGGCTTTTTTTGCAAAAAAGAAGAAATTCAAGTTTCAGACACATTTGACATTGGAGGAGCTGACTGCAGTGCCTTTCGTGAACGGG
The DNA here is from genome assembly GCF_021184085.1 of Oncorhynchus gorbuscha. Lineage (NCBI taxonomy): Eukaryota > Metazoa > Chordata > Actinopteri > Salmoniformes > Salmonidae > Oncorhynchus > Oncorhynchus gorbuscha. Next base: position 61,819,528 of record NC_060176.1, read on the forward strand.
GTATTGTTCTGCAAGCTGAGATTGTTGGACGGTGGAGACTTTGTTGCAACTTCATCAAGGTAGAATGTTGTTTTATGTTCGCTGTGTGCATACCGCATGGGCAATATAGCAAACTATTACCATACTGCTGTCATACTGTTAACTTTAAATGCCTCATACCACTCTTACCCCAGCATAACTTTGTTTTTACTGCATTGTTAGTAAACAATGTCTGTATACAAATAATTTCAAAGTATGTCTAACATTGTTGCCTTTCGTGAACGGGGTATTGTTCTGCAAGCTGAGATTGTTGGACGGTGGAGACTTTGTTGCAACTTCATCAAGGTAGAATGTTGTTTTATGTTCGCTGTGTGCATACCGCATGGGCAATATAGCAAACTATTACCATACTGCTGTCATACTGTTAACTTTAAATGCCTCATACCACTCTTACCCCAGCATAACTTTGTTTTTACTGCATTGTTAGTAAACAATGTCTGTATACAAATAATTTCAAAGTATGTCTAACATTGTTGGATTTATGTCCATCATTGGTAGGGTTGCAAAATTCCAGGAACTTAAAATATATTCCCTGTTTTACCCGAAATCCTGGTTGGAGGATAAGTAGAATGTCCGGAAACCTCCAACCAGGATTTCTGGAAAACCAGGACATTTTATTGAAAGTTCCTGGAATTGTGAAACCGTAGCATTACATCCTATTAAGGATTACAAAGGGAAATCCAGATGCGAGCTGCCCAGTGACGAAAGTTTACCAGACGAGCTAAATTCCTTTTATGCTCGCTTCGAGGCAAGCAACACTGAAACATGCATGAGAGCACCAGCTATTCTGGATGACTGATAACGCTCTCTTGGTACCGATGTGAACAAAACCTTTAAACAGGTAAACATTCACAAAGCTGCTGGGCCAGATGGATTACCAGGACGTATACTCAAAGCATGTGTGGACCAACTGTCAAGTGTCGTTCCTGACTGAGTCTGTAATACCTACATGTTTCAAGCAGACCGCCATAGTCCCTGTGCCCAAGGAAGTGAAGGTAACCTGCCTAAATGATTACTGCCCCGTGGCACTTATGTTGGTAGCCATGAAGTGCTTTGAAAGGCTGGTCATGGCTTACATCAACAGCATCCTCCCGGACACCCTAGCCCCACTCCAATTCGCATACCGCCCCAACAGATCCACAGATTATGCCATCTTTATTGCACACCACACTGCCCTTTGTCACCTGGACAAAAGGAACACCTATGTGAGAATGCTGTTCATTGACTACAGCACAACGTTCCCTCAAAGCTCATCACTAAGCTAAGGACGCTGGGACAAAACACCTCACCCTGCAACTGGATCCTGGACTTCCTGATGGGACACCCCCAGGTGGTAAGAGTAGGCAACAACACGTCTGCCATGCAGATCCTTAACACTGAGGCCCCTCAGGGGTGTGTTCCTAGTCCCCACCTGTATTCCCTGTTCACCCACGACTCTGTGGCCAACACCATCATTAAGTTTGCTGATGACACAAGTGGTAGGCCTGATCACCGACAACGATGATGCGGCCTATAGGGAGGAGGTCAGAACTAGCAGTGTCGTGCCAGGACAGCAACCTCTCCCTTAATGTGAGCAAGACAAAGGAGCTGATTGTGAACTACAGGAAAAGGTGGGCCGAACAGGCCCCCAATAACATCAACGGGGCTGTAGTGGAGCGGGTCGAGAGTTTCAAGTTCCTTGGTGTCCACATCACCAACAAACTATCATGGACCTGACATACCAAGACAGACGGTGAGAGGGCACGACAAAACCTTTTCCCCCTCAGGAGACCGAAAACATTTGACGTGGGTCCCCAGACTCTCAAAAGGTTCTACAGCTGCACCACCGAGAGCATCCTGACCGGTTGCATCCCCGCCTGGTATGGAAACTGCCCGGCATCTGACCATAAGGCGCTACAGAGGGTAGTGGGAACGGCCCAGTACATCACTGGGGCCAAGCTTCCTGCCATTGAGGACCTATACAATAGGCGGTGCCAAAGGGAAGCCCATAAAATTGGCGGAGACTCCAATCACCCAAGTTATAGACTTTTCTCTGCTACCGCACTGCAAGTGGTACCGAAGCGCCAAGTCTAGGACCAAAAGGCTCCTCAACAGCTTCTTTTCCCAAGCCATAAGACTGCTGAACAATTAATAAAATTGCCACCGGACATTGACTGACCCCCCCCCACCAGTACACTGCTGCTACTCACTGTTTTATCTATGCATAGTCACTTCACCCCCAACTACATGTACAAATTAGCTCAGCTAATGTGTACCCCTGCACACGGACTCTGCCCCCTGTATATAGCCTCGTTATTCTTATTGTGTTACTTTTTATTTTAGTCTACTTGGTAAATATTTTTTTAACCCACAGTGCAGTTCAAGAAGAGGTAAGGGTTTGAATGTAAGCATTTCATGGTAAAGTGTACACTTCTTGTATTTGGTGCATGTGACAAAGTTTGATTAAATCAATAGCTCCATCCTATGATCTTGAGACTGGTTAGCCAACCATCCTTCAGCTTTTATAGCAAACCTAGCTATACATTAAAATGATGGTTGGTTCTTCTTCCATAGTAGCCATTATACCTTGGCGAGTAGAAAGGGTCAGAAGCAATTTCAACTAACCTGTTCTTGCTGATACTTTCTTAGTTCGATTCGGAAGAAAATCATATCTACTCTGTTCAGTTGCAGGTGGTTCATAAAAAAACAGAATATTCTGAAACCTTTGTATTGAGTGAGAAATTCCTCTTGCATGTGTGTAGATATTTTAGATTGCACTGTGATGCGCTGTCATCTACTTCTATACGTGGCCGCGGCTGTGTCGCATAAGAACCGGCTTTATGCCAGATGTCCACCAGAATCATATACGTTTTGTTTTGCCAGATGAATTTCTTCCGCTGGAACGCAAAGTGTTTTCATCTGGTACAAAGCCTCATGTCCATCAGATGCATCAAACTCTTTGCGTTCCGGCGGTAGTCATTCAATGTCAATGCAGCAGTCCGCAACGCTACGTTGGGGATGCCGTACTGGGCTGCAGAGCGTTCTGTGTACCGCATGCGTTCAATGTTTTCAACGTATACGTTGCTTTACCGTGCAGTGCTACAAACAGAAGTACACACAGACTCCAACTAGCTACCGTTTAGCTAGTTGAAAAGCGAAGCACGTGTGTCAAGTACGGAAAATGCGGCCTAGACATCCGGCAAAACGCATATGCATTGGGCATGACGGCTACTATGGAAGAATTGACATATTGCCATTAATGTATAGTAAACAAATGGCAGTGCTGCTGTATAGCTGAAAAACAAATCAAAGGCTTGAATATGCCAAGCCATTGATACAGCCTAATTAAAAACCCTTTAACGCCCAATGTTACATACACGTAAGTGTCTTTAAACACCTGGTAACGTGCCTGTACGAGATCAAATGATACAATAACACCACTCTTCTAGATGAGATCCTAATAAACATTTTGTAATTAATAAACCGGAAATCGTCACTCTAAATGGCACGCCTCTGTAGCTTTCAACACGGCAGTTTTGCTCCTCTGAAACGGCCTCGTACATGGTCAAAAAGAGATATTTCTGAAATTCAATGCATGCAAAATGCTCATTAGATTTCCAGAGACACCAGAGTAAATGTCTTAAGCAAAATATTAATTTTTGCCAAAGTATAGCGACTTAATTCTTGTTGCGGTTGTTCAGTAATGCAAACCACACTTTATGTAGCCCAATATGTACTCTTAAGGAGCCTACGTTACTCCTTAAAAACCTCTTGGGGCTAGGGGGCAGAATTTTCACTTTTGGATAAATAGCGTGCCCAATTTCAACTTCCTGCTACTCATGCCAAGAATATAAGATATGCATATTATTCATAGATTTGGTTAGAAAACACTCTGAAGTTTCTAAAACTGTTTGAATCATGTCTGTGAGTATAACAGAATTTATGTAGCAGGCAAAATCCGAGGACTAACTGTTCAGAATTATTTTTTGTCTCTCTGTTCCCCGACTTGTTATTGCCAAGGGATTCTTCTTAGGAACCTGTTTTCAGTTCCTACCGCTTCCGCTGGATGTCACCAGTCTTTGGAATTTGGTTGAGGTTATTGCTTTGTGCAATGAAGAAGTAGGCCAACTAGGAATTGGGTACACTTTTGTGAGTTGCGCAAGACGTGAAAAGTAGCGCTGGTTTGTTTTCATTCCTGTATTGAACACAGATTGCCCCGTCTACAATTTGATTGATTATTAACGTTTAAAAATACCTAAAGTTGTATTATAAAAGTAGTTAGAAATATTTTGGCAAAGTTTATAGGCAACTTTTGAAACATTTTGTAGTGACGTTGCGTTTTTTGTAAGTAGTTTTTTCCTGGATCAAACGCGCTTTATAAATGGACATTTTGGATATATATGGACGGAATTAATCGAACAAAAGGACCAATTGTGATGTTTATGGAACATATTGGAGTGCCAACAAAGAAGCTCGTCAAAGGTAATGCATGTTTTATATTTTATTTCAGTGTTTTGTGTAGCGCCTGCAGGGTTGAAATATGCTAACACCTGTTTACTGCAGATGGTGCAGGCTATCAGATAATAGCTTCAAAAGGCTTTCGCCGAAAAGCATTTTAAAAATCTGACATGTTGGCTGGATTCACAACGAGTGTAGCTTTAATTGAGTATCTTACATGTGTGATTTAATGAAAGTTTGAATTTCATAGTATTTTATTTGAATCTGGCGCTCTGCATTTTCCCTGGCAATTGGCCAGTTGAGACATTTGCATCCCGCCTATCCCTAACTAGTTTTAAGGTCCAAGTACATTGTATGTTATTTTCAGAGGTAGTCTGGCTCTCGCAGCCAAGACAGCCAAATACTCCATCTAAACGTGAATTGATTCTCAATTGCGATACGGTTATAAAAACATAAAGCACTTTCATATCATATCAAAATAATTTCATAAATGCAAAATATACACTTACTGTACACTTAACCAACTTGATCACAGTTGCAGCTGACAGTGTTTTTCGTTTCTGGTGGCCTTCTTCCATTACACACAGGTGTTCGGAGCATGCTAGATAGCTTATTAGCACAGGTGGTCCCTCTGTCTTCCGTAAACCCGCGCTGTAACATGGAGATATGGTCGGGTGGGAACAATAACCCTATAAAAGTTGTATCAATTTGAACCTAGTTCATATTAGCAAAAAAAAAAGGTCATTGGGCTTACAAAACCATACTGCAAGCTTCACGTGTTAATGTTCAAACGAAACTCCCTTGTACAGAAGACGCCGTTGTCAAATTACTTAGTGCATTTGGAAAGTATTCAGACCGTGACATTTTCCACATTTTGTTACGTTAGTCTTATTCTGAAATGGATTAGATTATTTTTTTTCTCTCTCTAATCTAGACATTTCAAATTTACATAAGTAAATTCAATGTCCACTCAAGGACAATCAGAAAGAGTTCAGTCTTGGTTTCATCAGACCAGAGAATCTTGTTTCTCATGGTCTGAGTCCTTTAAGTACCTTTTGGCAAACTCCAGACAGGCTGTCATGTGCCTTTTACTGAGGAACGGCTTCCATCTGGCCACTCTAACAAAAAGGCCTGATTTTGTGGAGTGCTGCAGAGATGATTAGCCCATATCCACTTAGGAACTCTGGAGCTCTGTCTGTGATCATCAGGTTCTTTGTCACATCCTTGAACACGGCCCTTCTCCCCAGATTGCACAGTTTGGCCGGGTCGGAAGATCTAGGAAGATTGGTGGTTGCAACCTTCCATTTAAGAATGATGGAGGCCACTGTGTTCTTAGGGACCTTCAAAGCTGTTGAAATGTTTTGGGTCCCTTCCCTAGATCTGTGCCTCAACACAATTCTGTCGGAGCTCTCGGACAATTCCTTCGATCTCATGGCTTGGTTTTTGCTCTGACCTGCACTGTCAACTGTGGGAGCTTTATATAGACAGGTGTGTGCCTTTCCAAATCATGTCCAATCAATTGAATTTACCACCGGTGGACTCCACCAAAGTTGTAGCAACATCACAAGGATGATCAATGGAAACGGGATGCACCTGAGCTCAATTTTTGAGTCTCATAGCAAAGGGTCTGAATACTTAGGTAAATAAGGTATTTCAGTTTTCTTTATTTTATACATTTGCAAAAATGTCTAAATTTGATACATTTTAGAATAAGGCTATAATGTAACAGAATCTGTAAATGTGTAATGAACTGAGTCATGATTAAGGGCTAACATCTTTATGATGCTTTATATACAATTACATTGTTTGTATATCACGTCAAATAATAAACATCTACATTTAGTCTGGATTTCTTTATTAAAGATATAGTTGAGTGTCAACTGTCTATGGGTCCCAATTTACACACGAAAAAAAGTGAGCAAACTGCCCTTAACTGTAACATATCTGACAGACACCAATGAGAGTGGGATGTTTTGAATAGTGTAAGTATCGGGGCTCATGGAAATTTTGCAGTGCACAAATAAGGACACACTGAAGATTAACAACTTGTGCAATATATATGATACTGCTTTTATAACTTGGGTTTCAGAAATAATGAGTTAGATTTCATAATTAATGTTTACATTTTAGTGTAAGCAGTTCACAATGCAGAAATAGATATTGTTGAAACTGGATGGTTTGCACCCCTTTCTACCCGATGTTACATATATGAAACATTGCATAACTATTGCAAGGAGTGTTGATTTGTTTTCTTCAGGAATGCTATTAGGGGTTTCCTTGGGCTGTCCTAACCACTGCTTAATGTTCACGCAAGTAAAACTGGTTCCGGGTTTCTACGGGTTAAACTTCCTCCTCAGGTTTAGAACCTAGGTCATTGTTTACTTTAGTAATATAAATGGGAACACAAACAGATTCCGGTATTTGATCTGGGAGTGTTTGTTTTAGAGTAGGTTGGGGAGGAAAGGGATGCTCCTCTGGGGCTTTCAGTGTTTGGTAGAGGGGTGTGTTACTTCACACACTGACCTAAAGATGAAAGGTAGCCGCACATAAACAAGATTTAGGGGGACATGTGTTACGTCTCTTGGATCTGAGGTCATCAGCGTATTTGTCCTAGATGTCCAGAGAACACCCCCCCCACCTTATTTTCATTTATAAGATTCATATAATATTCAATAAATATAGTACTTAACATCTGACTTGGACCAAACTTCTAACAATGAATAAGACATGAGGAACCCAAAGAAATTGGGCCACCCACAGACCCCCCCCCCATCAATTCTCTGTCTGACAAGTAATATGGAGCTGCGGCTCTGTGTATTTGTTTCTTTATCCTATCGAATGTATTCTCAGGGAATTTCATATTTTATGTTCAGAGAAATTAGTCATTGAAGTTGTTAGGTTTATGGCCTGTCGTACATCCTGATATTACCAGGTTCTGACCACTAGATGTGGCTGTTCCTGCTATTAGTTTTTATTTTATTGTATTTTTTAAGATTCCCCAACCATTCCTCTGGACTTTCCGATGGGCGCTCTGTAAAGAACCATATGATGCAGTAAGACCTCATTGAACTTCTGAACTGTGTAGGGCCTTTGAAAGAGCACAAAAAAAACTAAATCATCATGATAACCCTTACTATGATTACTGTTCACCGGATGTTTTTCTCCTATGCCTGTCATCATTGATAAACACATAGAGTTAAAATGAATGTTGCCCTCCACTCCACTTCCCCTGCAATGATACAAGACCCGGGTATGCTATGCACCCCTTTTAAGTCTCTTTTTGAGGATTATATAACAGATTGGATGGAGACAATTTATCTGCTTGAGTTATCTGGCAATTCTGTCTCTGGTTTCTCTCTGTAACCTGAGTGCAGGAAACAAGGTCTACTCAGAAACACAGAGACTGATTTGGTGGTCCCATGTCTTTGATAGAGATTGTGTGTTATCATAGGGCCTGGGGAGTACAGAACTCCCTTTGTTCTGTTGTTGCCTGAAACATACTGAACAAAAATATAAACGCAACATGCAACAATTTAAAATATTTTACTGAGTTACAATTCGTATAGGGAAATCAATCAATTGAAATAAATGAATTAGTCCCTAATCTATGGATTTCACATGACTGGGCAGGGGTGCAGCCATGGGTAGTCAGGCCCAGTCAATCAGAATACCGCATGTGGAGGTCCTTGGCTGGTGTGGTTACACGTGGTCTGTGATTGTGAGGCCTATTGGATGCACTGCCAAATTCTCTAAAATGATGGTAGAGAAATGAGCAATTGCACGCTCCCTCAAGTTGAGACATCTAGTGTTGTGTTCTGTGACAAAAAACTTCATATTTTAGTGGCCTTTGATTGTCTCCCAGCACAAACTGCACCTGTTTAATGATCATGCTGTTTAAACAGGCTTGGGTCTATTTTTCTCCACTTCCTGTCTGACTGACGTGTCCAAAGTAAACGTCCTGTTACTCAGGCACAGAAGCCAGGATATGCATATAATTGGTACCATTGGATAGAAAACACTTTGAAGTTTGTATAAATGTTAAAATAATGTGTGAGACTATAACACAATTGATATGGTATGAGAAAATCCAAATAAAAAAGAACCAGAATTTGGTTTTGGAGAGCCCATGCTCTTTCAATGGAAAGCTATGGGGCCTATGCAATTCCAGCTCCCAGATTGCAAATCCTATGGCATCCACTAGATGCCAACAGTCTTTGTTCAGGATTTCAGGCTTGTTTCTTCCCAAACGAGGAAGAATTTAGTTTTGGTACTGGGAGTCAGAGTTGGAAATCAGTCTGTGTGCGCACTTGCTAATTTTACTTTTCTATTGAACATACTTCTTTCTGTATGAAATATTATCGTTTAATTACATTTTAGTGTACCTGAGGATTAAATAAACCTGTATTTTGACTTGTTTTAGCGATAGCTTTTTGGATTCCTTTCTCTGCATGTTGAACGAGTGGATTACTCAAATCGATGGCGCCAACTAAACAGACTTTTTGGGATATAAAGAAGGATTTTATCTAACAAAACGACCATGCATGTTAAATTAATATTTAATCGCTATTTGTGATTTTATGAAGCCTGTGCTAGTTTAAAAATATTTTTATATGGGTTGCCGTCCTTAATCAATCGCATGGCATGTTTTCTCTGTAAAGCCTATGGTAAATCAGACAATGCAGTTAGATTAACAAGAATTTAAGCTTTTAACCTACATAAGATACCTAGATGTTTAACATCCATCATTTTTTCGATTATTTATTTGAATTGCACGCCCTCCAATTTCACCGGAAGTTGTCGACAGGTGTCCCGCTGGCAGGACGCCTATCCCAGTGAGGATTTATTAATCAACTTCTTGATATGCCACGTGTCAGGTGGATGAACTATATTGGCAAAGGAGAAATGCTCACTAACAGGCTGGTAAAGAAATTTGTGCTCAAAATTGGAGAGAATATATTTTTGTATTTTCCTTCGACCATGAGGTCGAAGGAATTGTCCGTAGAACTCTGAGACAGGATTGTGTTGAGGCACAGATCTGGGGAAGGGTACCAAACAAGTTATGCAGCATTGAAAGTCCCCAAGAACAGTGGCCTCCATTCTTAAATGGAAGAAGTTTAGAACCACCAAGACTCTTCCTAGACCTGGCCGCAAGGCCAAACTGAGCAATCAGGGGAGAAGGGACTTGGTCAGGGAGGTGACCAAGAACCCAATGGTCTTTCTGACCGCTCCAGAGTTTCTCTGTGGAGATGGAAGAACCTTCTGGAAGGACAACCATCTCTACAGCACTCCACCAATCAGCTCTTTATGGTAGAGTGGCCAGGTGGAAGCCACTCCTTAGTAAAATGCACATGACAGCCTGATTGTAGTTTGCCAAAAGGCACCTAAAGGACTCTCAGACCATGAGAAACAAGATTCTCTGGTCTGATGAAACCAAGATTGAATTGTTTTTCCAGTATGTCAAGCGTCACATCTGGAGTAAATCTCTACTGTAAAGCATGGTGGTGGCAGCATCATGCTGTGGGGATTTTTGTTCAGCAGCAAGGACTGGGAGACTAGTCAGGATCGAGGAAAAGGTGAACGCAAAGTACAGAGAGATCCTTGGTGAAAATCTGCTCAAGAGCACTAAGCACACAGCCAAGACAATGCAGGAGTGGCTTCGGGACAAGTCTCTGAAGGTTGTTGAGTGGCCCAGCCAGAGCTTGGACTTGAATCCGATCTAACATCTCTGGAGAGATCTGAAAACAGCTGTGCAGCGACGCTCCCCATCCAACCTGACAGAGCTTGAGAGGATCTGCAGAGAAGAATGGGAGAAACTTCCCAAATACAGGTGTGCCAAGCTTGTAGCGTCATACCGAAGAAGACTCAAAGTTGCAATGGGTCTGAATACTTGTTTGTAAATGTAATATTTCAGTTTTCTATTTTTGACCATCCTCTCTCCCCTCAGTGCTCTAACTCATTCACTACTGTTTTGATTCAACGTTGTAGTTGGATTTCAGGAGTGTGTGGTTGCCATGGCAGTTTAATAAAACCACCTGCTTTATTGAATGTGGCTGAGAACGTTTTCAGAGACTTATTGAGGGGGGTGGGCAGTGATTAGCGTGACACTCTTGGTAAGAACTTGAGAAGTATGTGTGTGGCAAAGAACCAAGGAATGCAAAACAAAGAGACAACTATATAAAGAACCTATGTGAGGAAAAAAAATCAAATGGCAGTGAACTCCAATACTTGCATAAAATGTGTTTCATTGCAATTATAGACTGTAAATGAATAATCATTAAGAGTGGAAATGGGGATGTCTAATGCATTTTAAACAACATTTAAGTATGACCAAAGGTTTTAGAGCCAATCAAATTGTTGGAATCTGTTTTTGTAATACAAAGCAGCAGTTTCTCAAGTAAGCAACAGGATTTCTTTCCCGCCAAATTGGCCTACATGACATTCTCCCAATTTTCTTCTGGATCATCCAATTGCTCTCTAGCAAACTTCAGACAGGCCTGGACATGTACTGGCTTAAGCAGGGGGACACGTCTGGCACTGCAGAATTTGAGTCCCAGGCGGCGTAGTGTGTTACTGATGGTAGGCTTTGTTACTTTGATCCCAGCTTTCTGCAGGTCATTCACTAGGTCCCCCCGTGTGGTTCTTGGTTCTTGTATTCATTTTGACCCCACGGGGTGAGATTTTGCGTGGAGCCCCAGATCGAGGGAGATTATTAGTGGTCTTGTATGTCTTCCATTTCCTAATAATTGCTCCCACAGTTGATTTCTTCAAACCAAGCTGCTTACCTATTGCAGATTCAGTCTTCCCAGCCTGGTGCAGGTCTACAATTTTGTTTCTGGTGTCCTTTGACAGCTCTTTGGTCTTGGCCATAGTGGAGTTTGGAGAGTGACAGTTTGAGGTTGTGAACAGGTGTCTTTTATACTGATAACAAGTTCAAACAGGTGCCATTAATACAGGTAAAGAGGGGAGGACAGAGGAGCCTCTTAAATAAGAAGTTACAGGTCTGTGAGAGCCAGAAATCTGGCTTGTTTGTAGGTGACCGAATACCTATTTTCCACCATAATTTGCAAATAAATTCATTAAAAATCCTACAATGTGATTTTCTGGATTTTTTTTCTTCAAAAATGATCACTTAAGGGGTGGTGCTCCCATAGGCACCAATGTGATAGCAGCTGGGTCTGCTTAGTTCATTGGCTGTATATGAACCAGATAAAAGGAGCGAATAAGATGTCTCGCTTCCTCTTCCGTATCTGGTATGCCTAAAGTGTGACATTGATATTCAAGGTCTGCATAGTAAAAGCTGTGTGTGCATTTGGGAACATGCTGTCCCTGATATAGAGGTACTGCAGGCGTCACGTGGCTCCCCTGGAACATTTCTTTGAGCAGATGATCCTATGATGCCAGTCCCTTGCATGGCATGGAGTAGGAACACATGTCCTGGCCCTGTAAAGAGCCGAACCACTACACACCACTACTGAAGCCCCTCTGCAGCTCTCTAGTCAATACAAGAAATGTGTCAGCTGGTTAGGGACCATGTGCTAACTGACTGCAATTCACAGGGCAAAATCTTTATTTTTTGTTGAATTTTACCCCTTTTTCTCCCCAATTTCATGGTATCCAATTGTTGTAGTAGCTACTATCTTGTCTCATCGCTACAACTCCCGTACAGCTCGGGAGAGAGGAAGGTTGAAAGTCATGCGTCCTCCGATACACAACCCAACCAAGCCGCACTGCTTCTTAACACAGTGCGCATCCAACCCGGAAGCCAGCCGCACCAATGCGCCGGAGGAAACACTGTGCACCTGGCCACCGCACACTGCGCCCAGCCCGCCACAGGAGTTGCTGGTGCGCAATGAGACAAGGACACCCCTACCAACCAAGCCCTCCCTAACCCAGGCAACATTAGGCCAATTGTGTGTCGCCCTACGGACCTCCCGGTCGCGGCCGGTTACGACAGAGCCTGGGCGCGAACCCAGGGACTCTGATGGCACAGCTGGCGCTCCAGTACAGCGCCCTTAACCACTGCGCCACCCGGGAGGCCTCACAGGGCAAATTCTGACTCTTTGCACCCGACCTCTATGGCAGTGAGTTTCTTTCTACTGCTTGCCAAAGTGCTGAAGTACTCCCCTGTGCTTATTTCAAAAACAGTGTGCTTATGGCTAGTCCCAGGTACGTCTCTGCTGGTACAACTGCTCAGGAAGCATGCTGCATTTGCTGCCTTCTGGGTAAATCCATTTGAATTCAATCACTTTCTGAAAGGATCCCTTTTGATTTAAACCAAATAAGTCAGTTACCTTTTGAGCCTGAATGCCAAAACATTCAGGAGATAAAGTTAAATAATTTTGCATACCCCACCATACCATGATACATCCATGTCTTCATTACGAGAAAAAATAAACAGTTGAGTTTAAAATCATTTTAAAAGCATACAAACCGCGTTGAATAAAATCTATTTGACATTTTAACGTCAATTGTATAAATGCGTAAACACAGATATATTTTCATATTCACATATGTTGTAACTTTTACACATCTGAGGTTTTTGTGTTGTGCCCGCCATCAGTTGAGACACGACGTGCTCTTGAAAACAGGGTGGGTGTCATTTCAACCATAGAAATAGAATTCAGAGAACAGACCATATCCCTTCAGACCACTGCAATTTAGCTGGTACACCATTAAAATTGAATAGAAATTTTAACTTCTAATTACTACCACAAAGATGACTGCCGGTCCACTGTCGAAAGTCAACTTAAATGGTCATTTCTACTCTATTGTCTATATTTCTTATGATTTCAATAGGTTTCCTATGGAGGATCGACCAGATGATGTACAACAGATGTTCCCGTTCAAGACAACGTTCTCTGATCTGTGGACCTCAAACTATCTTTGTGGTGCCATTTGAAAAAATGTGACACCCACCCATATTCACACAACACAGAAACCTAAGATGTAAAATAGGGTCTCAGCTCCAACATATGCGAATATGTAAAACATCTGAATTTATGTGTTTTTAGATCATTGTCATTAAAGGTTCCAAAAAAAGTTTGACAACCCTGTTTGTAAGCTTTTAAATTATATCAAACTCAACTGTGTATGTTTTCCAGTGATGAAGACATGGGAGTCTCATGGTATGGTTGAATATGCTAACTTTTTAAACTTTGAGCACCTTATCTCCTGAATGTTTTGGCAATCAGGTCCAGAAAGTAACTTTTTGTGCACTTATACAATGGTTAATTAAATATGTAAGGAAGGTTTCATTCAAATCAAAAAAGTGTGCTGTCAAAAAGTGATTGAATTCAAATGGATTTACCCTTCGCACTTAAAGGGTGTTTGGGTTTTAACTGAAGGATGGCTGTTTCACTGTGTATGCTTTGTGGTGATGTCAGCTGCAGTCTGGTAAAACCTGATTGTTTGAGCACTCCCACAAGGCAATAGGTACACACTACAGTAAACAGGCTGATCTGTCCACCTCCCTACATTTCTGATCTGTGAGCTGTTAGTTTGGGTGTATCCATGGCTGTTTGTTTACATTGGAGATGATGAGTACGCATATCCAGCCCTGTAAATTTACATTAGCTCCTCATGCTCTGTAAGTTATTCATTATTTCTAGAGTCCACATTAAGCCCTGGATTCACTTGAGTTACTCCTGTGCATTCTGAGTGGCTGGGTCCAGGCACAGGGCATGACTAATACTGACAATGGTTACATTCAGTTCAGTTGGGAAGGGGAGAGTATGAAGTGAGTTAAAATGGGAAGTAGACAGATTATCACCAGGACTGTTTTTACATCAACCGTCCTTCTCTGTATACTCAGCCATTTCCCTGAATGTATGGACGGACAGGGTGACGTCAGGCACTGGCCTATTTACAATGTGAACTCTGTTTTTACATCAACCGTCCTTCTCTGTATACTCAGCCATTTCCCTGAATGTATGGACGGACAGGGTGACGTCAGGCACTGGCCTATTTACAATGTGAACTCTGTTTTTACAGAAGCCCACAGGCTATTGTTCACCGTTTCCTCAACAACAAGTTTGCTTTCACTAAAACTGGAGCAAAACGTTGAAGAGCGAGGGCCAAAGCACAAGTGATGTCTTATGTGCCGTCGAATTAGTAACTTCTCATTGTGAGACCACTCAAACAGTAATGACTGTCATTAACTCCCTTGACATTAATAAGAGTTTATTGAGGTGTGTGTAGCTGTACTGTCGTGCCATGCCCGCTCTGATTCCTGTCCTCTTGTCCTACAGAGAGGAGGTTCAGGAGAACTGTGTTTGCTGGAAGAAGAGGTTTACCTTTGTGTGTAAAATGAGCACCAACCCCACAACTGGAGTGCTGGATCCCTCCATCTGTCGGGTCTCTGTGCGGAAGGTCTGTCTGACTTTTGGGGGACCTGTCTAAGCAACACACAGCTCTTTGCTGTTATCTCTTTGTGAACATCAGGGACTACCGTTTCCTGCGTGTACCACTGGGTTATTTATCTTTCCATTCATTATTCACACCCCTGATAGTGTAAACTCTGTAGCCTCTGTAATCTGATCATAGATCAGTGTTAAACACACACTACACTGTGTGCCAGACTGTCAATGCTCAGTAGTCATCTCCCTTTTCCTGTTTTCACTACAGGAACTCAAAGGAGGAAAAACATATTCAAAGGTAAGAGCCCACTCCTCCTGAGCATCCCACCCTATATCCACGAACACATTACAATGTACTGTAGCCTGATGTCAACACATATCAGCACTGCTGTTAAGACATTTTAAACATTCACATTAGTCACCCCACTTCTACAAACACAAGCTACAACTTTGGCACTATGTATAAGTTGAGTAAACTATACTGAACAAAAATATAAACGCAACATGCAATAATTTCAAAGATTTTACAGAGTTACAGTTCATATAAGGAAATCGGTCATTTTAAATCAATTCATTCGGCCCTAATCTATGGATTTCACACGACTGGGAATACAGATATCTGTTGGTCACAGATATATATACAGTGCCTTGCGAAAGTATTCGGCCCCCTTGAACTTTGCGACCTTTTGCCACATTTCAGGCTTCAAACACAAAGATATAAAACTGTATTTTTTTGTGAAGAATCAACAACAAGTGGGACACAATCATGAAGTGGAACGACATTTATTGGGTATTTCAAACTTTTTTAACAAATCAAAAACTGAAAAATTGGACGTGCAAAATTATTCAGCCCCCTTAAGTTAATACTTTGTAGCGCCACCTTTTGCTGCGATTACAGCTGTAAGTCACTTGGGGTATGTCTCTATCAGTTTTGCACATCGAGAGACTGAATTTTTTTCCCATTCCTCCTTGAAAAACAGCTCGAGCTCAGTGAGGTTGGATGGAGAGCATTTGTGAACAACAGTTTTCAGTTCTTTCCACAGATTCTCCATTGGATTCAGGTCTGGACTTTGACTTGGCCATTCTAACACCTGGATATGTTTATTTTTGAACCATTCCATTGTAGTTTTTGCTTTATGTTTTGGATCATTGTCTTGTTGGAAGACAAATCTCCGTCCCAGTCTCTTTTGCAGACTCCATCAGGTTTTCTTCCAGAATGGTCCTGTATTTGGCTCCATCCATCTTCCCATCAATTTTAACCATCTTCCCTGTCCCTGCTGAAGAAAAGCAGGCCCAAACCATGATGCTGCCACCACCATGTTTGACAGTGGGGATGGTAGGTTCAGGGTGATGAGCTGTGTTGCTTTTACGCCAAACCTAACGTTTTGCATTGTTGCCAAAAAGTTCAATTTTGGTTTCATCTGACCAGAGCACCTTCTTCCACATGTTTGGTGTATCTCCCAGGTGGCTTGTGGCAAACTTTAAACGACACTTTTTACGGATATCTTTAAGAAATTACTTTCTTCTTGCCACTCTTCCATAAAGGCCAGATTTGTGCAATATACAACTGATTGTTGTCCTATGGACAGAGTCTCCCACCTCAGCTGTAGATCTCTGCAGTTCATCCAGAGTGATCATGGGCCTCTTGGCTGCATCTCTGATAAGTCTTCTCCTTGTATGAGCTGAAAGTTTAGAGGGACAGCCAGATCTTGGTAGATTTGCAGTGGTCTGATACTCCTTCCATTTCAATATTATCGCTTGCACAGTGCTCCTTGGGATGTTTAAAGCTTGGGAAATATTTTGTATCCAGTAAAGGGGCTGAATAATTTTGCATGCCCAATTCTTCAGTTTTTGATTTGTTAAAAAAGTTTGAAATATCCAATAAATGTCGTTCCACTTCATGATTGTGTCCCACTTGTTGTTGACTCTTCACAAAAAAATACAGTTTATATCTTTATGTTTGAAGCCTGAAATGTGGCAAAAGGTCGCAAAGTTCAAGGGGGCCGAATACTTTCGCAAGGCACTGTATTTTAAATGTAGGGGAATGGATCAGAAACCCAGTCAGTGTCTGTTGTGACCACCATTTGGCTCATGCAGAGCAACATCTCCTTCACAAAGCTGTTGATTGTGTCCTGCGGAATTTTGTGCCACTCTTCAGTGGCTGTGCCAAGTTGCTGGATATTGGCGGAAACTGGAAAACACTGTCGTACACGTCGATCCAGACCATCTCAAACGTGCTTAATGGGTGACATGTCTGGTGAGTATACAGGCCATGGAAGAACTGGGACATTTTCAGCTTCCAGGAATTGTGTACAGATCCTTGCGACATGCTGAAACAGGAGGTGATGGTGGCGAATGAATGGCACGACGATGGGCCTCAGGGTCTCGTCACGGTATCTCTGTGCATTCAAATTGCCATCGATAAAATGCAATTGTGTTTGTTGTCCATAGCTTATGCCTGCCCATACCATAACCCCACCATCACCGTGGGGCTCTCTGTTCACAACGTTGACATCAGCAAACTACTTGTCCACATGATGCGGTACAGTTAAAATCAGTATTCATCTGTGAAGAGCACACTTCTTCAGCATATCAGTGGCCATCGAAGGTGAACATTTGCCCACTGAAGTTGGTTACAATGCCGACGTGCAGTCAGGTCAATACCCTGGTGAGGAGGATGAGGACACAGATGAGCTTCCCAGAGACAATTTCTGAAAGTATGTGCAGAAATACTTTGGTTGTGCAATCCCACAGTTTCATCAGCTGTCCAGGTGACTGGTCTCAGACGAGCCTGCAGGTGAAGAAGCCGGATGTGGAGGTCCTGGGCTGGCATGGTTACACAAGGTCCGCGGGTCTGAAGCCGGTTGTACGTACTGCCAAATTCTCTAAAATGACAGAGGTTTCTTATGGTGGAGAAATTAACATTCAATTATCTGGCAACAGCTCTGGTGGACATTCCTGCAGTCAGCATGCCAATTGCACTCTTCCTCAAAACTTGAGACATC
Organism: Oncorhynchus gorbuscha; assembly: GCF_021184085.1. NCBI lineage: Eukaryota > Metazoa > Chordata > Actinopteri > Salmoniformes > Salmonidae > Oncorhynchus > Oncorhynchus gorbuscha. Next base: position 61,837,364 of record NC_060176.1, read on the forward strand.
TGTGGCATTGTGTTGTGACAAAACTGTACATTTTACTGGCCTTTTATTGTCCCCAGCACAAGGTGCACTTACAGTATGTCATGATCATGCTGTTTAATCAGCTTCTTGATATGCCACACCTTTCAGGTGGATGGATTATCTTGGGCGAGGAGAAATGCTCACTAACAGGGATGTTAACAAATTTGTGCACAAAATTTAGGAGAAATAAACTCTTTGTGCTTATGGAACATTTCTGAGATAATTTATTACATTTAAACATGGGACCAACACTTTACATTTTTGTTCATTGGAAATGAACTTAAAATAAAGCTGGTGAAAGTTTCTAGATGATGCACTCTCTCAGGTAGCCAGGGACCCTTCCTGTGTTTTCTCACGCTATGCTTATGGATTTCCTTAAGCTAAATAAAACCCCTTTCCTCTTTGGAAATGGGCTTCCTTCAATACACACATCTGTAAACAATAGCTTTGACGAAATTGAACCTGGAGAAAAGGAAATTAGGCTCCTCTTGGATAACCTGGGATTCAAACAAAAAAACAGGAGGACTAAGAATCTGGAGCCGTCTCTCTATATCCAGTCCCTTAGGGCTAGAAAACCTAAATGTTAAATGTCATGGCTACCTCACAGTATATGCAGGTTTAAAACTACTGTGGTGAAAGTAACTGTTCTTTCTCCCTCAGCTGGGTTTTACTGACCTCAACATGGCAGAGTTCGCTGGCTCGGGCTCTGCAGTCCGCTGTTGTCTGCTGGAGGGATACGACACCAAGAATACTAGGCAGGACAACTCCATACTGAAGGCAAGGGACTGTGCTAGGGTGGGCAGGAGTCAAGACTATTGACCTTGGGATGTCAGGGTTGGGTTTTGTTTGGTTGTGCAGAACAACTGACATAGTTTATACTTAGACTTTATATTGTGGTAAAGGACCCCTCGTTCCACTGATCACCCAGGGCTGTTGATGCGCAGCACCTCAACTGAACTTTGATATAGATGATCTGTGGCATTCTGGGGCGACAGGATAGCATAGTGGTTAGAGTGTTGGACTAGTAACCGGAAGGTTGCAAGTTCAAATCCCCGAGCCGACAAGGTACAAATATGTTGTTCTGCCCCTGAACAGGCAGTTGAAAATAAGAATTTGTTCTTAACTGACTTGCCTAGTTAAAGGTAAAATAAAAATATATACTGTAGCTAGTGTAGCTTTTTATATGTTCTTATTGTAATAAAAGTAGAATTTGTTTGGATTTTCTATGAAGGTGACTATTGGGATGGCCCTCCTATCTGGAGATCCGTGCTTTAAAACGTGAGTGACCTGACATGTTCAAATCTCTGATCTATCTTTCATCTTCATGCATTTAGAAAATGTGACTCTGGCACCCCCCAATGGGGAGTCAATTAGCCAATCAAGCAAACTTAACATTTCACAGTATAATGTGGACTGACCAGTCATGTTTTTTTGCAGTGCCCCCAGCACAGCCAAGTCCATCTCCATCTCAGGCCAGGACCATATCCTGCAGCTGGACTGTAAGGGGGAGGGCACTGGAACCCCTAACCGGCCCACTTCTCTGGGCCGGTCCATGAAGCCCAGGCCCTCGATCATCAGCTCAGGTACGACAGGGCACGTGGATCCGCTCAAACCTGGTAACAGTGGGTATGTTATGATAATCCATCACCACTAAACAGTTAACCTAGGTATGGGACACATGGTGAGGGACTCTAAATAATTGAGGTGTGGCTCTGTTTGGTGTCAGGTCTTCCAGAGGAGTCAGACCAGACCCAGGCAGCTAGCCCAGGGGAAGTATTCCAGTCGGGGCACTCTCGCAACTCCAGCTATGCCAGCCAGCTGAGCAGGATCTCAGGTGTGTGGGTTCATGTTCCCCATCTTTCCTCTCCAGAGTTTGTTTGTTTGTTGGTATTTGCACCTAAGTCTGTAATGTAAATGTCTTGTCCCCCAGGCTGCAGCACAGAGCACTCCTGCTCCTCTAGTATGTCTGACCTCACACACAGGAGGAACACCTCCACAGGAAGCGGCACATCTGGGGGCCTCAGTGTGACAGTAGACACTCCAACAGAGGGAGAGAGGCCAGGGAGACCCCCTCGACCCCCTCGGCCCGTCTTGCCATCCAACAGACCCCCCAGGCAAGACCTTCTACTCACCAGATTAGCCCAATGTGTTTGTTTTGACAATCTATGAAAACAAACGAGTAGAACTGTCAGTGGAACACTATTGCTATTTGTATGACTGCTGTTTATCCACTGTTGCCTGACTGGGCCTTTTCCCTGCACCCTGTGACAGGAGGAAGCAGGATTCCGTGGAGAGCCATCCCTCCTGGGTGAATGACACCCGCATCGATGCCGACGATATTGTTGAAAAGATCATCCAGAGCCAGAACTTTGCTGACATAAGTAACACTGAAGGTATGGAGCCCCAACCTCACCCTGCCCTTTCAATTGTCCACTACATTTTTGGGGGGCTCTTTTTTTTTTTTTTTACATAACTTGTCTCTTTTGTACTGTTTCATTTGTCTCTTGGTGTGTTTATTTCCTCCTCAGACAGTAACCTGCGACTGTTTGTCAGTAGAGACGGCACCACATCCCTGAATGGTTTACTGCGCAGTAACAGGTGAGAAACCAGAAAGGACACGCACACACAATAATAATACATCAAACGCACACACAGGTCTTACTCTGCCACTTTTCCTTCTTTCAGGGTGTGTGCTGGTGTGTATGAGCAAGTGGTGATAGAGAGCCATTACGACTGGTGAAGATTAATTTTAATTGAGGCCTCTGCAATGAAGCTTGTGGACTAACTCTAAAAATATAATGCAGTCATCCTGGAGCACTGGCTGAGCTGGGAGCCATGAGGAGGACAGTTTACACAAGTATTAATAACTATCGGACAAATGTAGTACTTTAAAGAAAATACCAATGCATTTTTTTATACGCTACTTTGTAATGTATTTTTCCCTTACATGACCCAAGGCACCAGACCCTCTCTGTGATGACCGTGCTAGTCTCGTCACCACTGAAGGAGACCTGGTGATGGAGAAAGTCCTCAGCACTGTCTGACTGGTGTTTGTCAAATTTAGACTGTAGTATTTTGGCTCCCTCTTGTGGAGAAATGGCTTACTGAGGGATCAGTCTCTTTTATTCAACCAACTATCTCAATGGCATACTCCCAGGATTCCTCTCCGCTCGTCCACTCGTTTCCTTCTCAAAACCCATTGGATGAGAAAGCCAGAGGTCCCTCCCTTCTGACCTTCTCTTCCAAAGGGGTTTGAGAAGGAAACGAGTGAAGATTATGTCCCCCAAAAACAGACATCTCCTATTCTGTCCATTTTTTTGAAAATCCAGATCTCAAGGAACTGGATAGGTGTAGCAGTTTCGGGAAGTTTTATATGCTATAAGTTCTAAACCCATTTGATGGTTATTTGGTGCAAACACCAGAGGTAAGAAGCTAGGTGTTGTTCTCAGATTTGTACATACATATTCAACATACTTTTACACTAGTAGATGTCTCCAAACATGATCTTATGAAGGATCATGATTTGTTTGTGTTTTCCAACCAGCTGGCTGGTTTGTTGTATTTTTTAAATTGATTTTAACACTTCAAATATGGTGAAAAGGGTCCCTGTTGTATTATATATTTTATAGAACGTCTCTCTCTCTCATGTATAAAAACTGTTCTCCTGCATAACCTGAATGTTAACTGTTAACCTTTCGAATACTATGTGACTAAAATGACTTGTTATGGACTGAATGCTTGTAGGTCTGATACACTTGTTCGGCGTAAACTTTTTTCAATGTGCTGATAACTATCATCTATAAGTAGTCTGCCTATGAAGACTGCCTTAAATAATATCAGTCTGTGTACAGTGCCTTCAGAAAGTATTCATACCCCTAGCTTCCTCCTTTTCACTCTGTCAATTAGGTTAGTTTTGTAGAATAATTGCAATGTTGTTGGTCAATCCTCAGTTTTCTCCCATCACAGGCATTAATCTCTATAACTGTTTTAAAGTCACCGTTGACCTCATGGTGAAATCCCTGAGCGGTTTAGTGCCTCTCCAGCTACTGAGTAAGGAAGGACACCTGTGTCTTTGTAGTGACCTGGTGTATTGATACATCATCCAAAGTGTAATTAATAACTTCACTATATTCAATGTCTGCTTTTTAATTTTTGCCCATCTATGAATAGGTGCCCATCTTTGCGAGGCATTGGGAAAACTCCCTGGTCTTTGTGGTTAAACCTATGTTTGAAATTCACTACTTGACTGTGGGCCCTTTATATATAATTGTATGTGTGGGGTACAGAGATGAGGTAGTCATTCAAAAATCCGGTTAAACACTATTATTGCACACACAGTGAGTCCATGCAACTTATGTGACTCAAGCATATTATTACTCCTGAACTTATTTAGGCTTGCCATAACAAAGGGGTTGAATACTTATTGACTCAAGACATTTCAGCTTTTCATTTTTAATGAAGGGTGTGTAGGCCAGTGACAAAAAAAACTCAATTGAATAGATTTTAAATTCAGGCTGTAACAACAATGTGGAAAACGTAAGGGGTGTGGATACTTTCTGAAGGCATTATGTACAAAATATGTCATTGTTGTGGTGGGAAAATATGGATCTAATTTTTGACAACATTGTCACATGGGCTTATATTAACCACAGCAGGGTTTGGTGGTCTCGGGTGATGTGACGTTCATTGCGACAGCATTTCAGATAGAAATAACATGTATTAAAAAGTGATGTTTTTCCATTCTCCTTTCCTGTGTTTGAAGAGGGTTTTAAGCTATGCACAAAGCCCCAGTGTCCTACACATACATTAACAATCTTGTCTTTTGTAATATTATTTTAACAAAATAAAATAATTGTATATTATTTTAATAAATGCACATGTATACTAAATAAAACAATTGACTGTAATCTTATCTATTTGAGATCCTCCAGAAATGTTATATATATATATGTACCAGTCAGAAGTTTGGGCACACCGACTCATTCAAGGGTTTTCTTTATTTTTAACACCACACGGGCTATTTGACCAAGGAGAGTGATGTTGTGCTGCATCAGATGACCTGGCCTCCACAATCACCTGCCCTCAACCCAACCCAGTTGGACCGCAGAGTGAAGGAAAACCAGCCAACAAGTGCTCAGCATATGTGGGAACTTTGTGTAAGAGCCGTTTGAAAAGACCATTGAAATTTCGTCTTGTTTTGGTGGGATTAAGTTTTGGCCTGCCTGGTTACATAACCATAAATGGTAGGTGATGGCGCTGAGGGAGAGGACGATGGTGCCAGGACCCACATGTCAGGGGGTAAGTGTACTCTAGAACTAGGGAAAGCTGATGTCAGGGGGTAAGTGTACTCTAGGACTAGGGAAAGCTGATGTCAGGGGGTAAGTGTACTCTAGGACTAGGGAAAGCTGATGTCAGGGGGTAAGTGTACTCTAGGACTAGGGAAAGCTGATGTCAGGGGGTAAGTGTACTCTAGGACTAGAGACATCTGATGTCAGGGGGTAAGTGTACTCTAGGACTAGAGACATCTGATGTCAGGGGGTAAGTGTACTCTAGGACTAGAGACATCTGATGTCAGGGGGTAAGTGTACTCTAGGACTAGAGACATCTGATGTCAGGGGTAAGTGTACTCTAGGACTAGAGACATCTGATGTCAGGGGTCAGGGGGTAAGTGTACTCTAGGACTAGAGACATCTGATGTCAGGGGTAGGTGTACTCTAGGACTAGGGACATCTGATGTCAGGGGTGTACTAGAGACATGTACTCTAGGACTAGATGGACATCTGATGTCAGGGGGTAAGTGTACTCTAGGACTAGAGACATCTGATGTCAGGGGTACTCTAGGACTAAGTGTACTCTAGGACTAGAGACATCTGATGTCAGGGGTAAGTGTACTCTAGGACTAGAGACATCTGATGTCAGGGGGTAAGTGTACTCTAGGACTAGGGACATCTGATGTCAGGGGGTAAGTGTACTCTAGGACTAGAGACATCTGATGTCAGGGGTTAAGTGTACTCTAGGACTAGAGACATCTGATGTCAGGGGGTAAGTGTACTCTAGGACTAGAGACATCTGATGTCAGGGGGTAAGTGTACTCTAGGACTAGAGACATCTGATGTCAGGGGGTAAGTGTACTCTAGGACTAGGGACATCTGATGTCAGGGGGTAAGTGTACTCTAGGACTAGAGACATCTGATGTCAGGGGGTAAGTGTACTCTAGGACTAGAGACATCTGATGTCAGGGGGTAAGTGTACTCTAGGACTAGAGACATCTGATGTCAGGGAGACATCTGATAAGTGTACTCTAGGACTAGGGACATCTGATGTCAGAGGGTAAGTGTACTCTAGGACTAGAGACATCTGATGTCAGGGGTTAAGTGTACTCTAGGACTAGAGACATCTGATGTCAGGGGGTAAGTGTACTCTAGGACTAGAGACATCTGATGTCAGGGGGTAAGTGTACTCTAGGACTAGAGACATCTGATGTCAGGGGGTAAGTGTACTCTAGGACTAGGGACATCTGATGTCAGGGGGTAAGTGTACTCTAGGACTAGAGACATCTGATGTCAGGACTAGAGACATCTGGGGTAAGTGTACTCTAGGACTAGGGACATCTGATGTCAGGGGGTAAGTGTACTCTAGGACTAGAGACATCTGATGTCTGATGTCATCTGGGGGGGTAAGTGTACTCTAGGACTAGAGACATCTGATGTCAGGGGGTAAGTGTACTCTAGGACTAGGGACATCTGATGTCAGGGGACATCTGATAAGTGTACTCTAGGACTAGAGACATCTGATGTCAGGGGGTAAGTGTACTCTAGGACTAGAGACATCTGATGTCAGGGGTAAGTGTACTCTAGGACTAGAGACATCTGATGTCAGGGGGTAAGTGTACTCATCTGATGTCAGACTAGGGACATCTGATGTCAGGGGGTAAGTGTACTCTAGGACTAGAGACATCTGATGTCAGGGGGTAGGTGTACTCTAGGACTAGAGACATCTGATGTCAGGGGTAAGTGTACTCTAGGACTAGAGACATCTGATGTCAGGGGTAAGTGTACTCTAGGACTAGAGACATCTTATGTCAGGGGGAAAGCTAAGTGTACTCTAGGACTAGAGACATCTGATGTCAGGGGGTAAGTGTACTCTAGGACTAGAGACATCTGATGTCAGGGGGTAAGTGTACTCTAGGACTAGAGACATCTGATGTCAGGGGGTAAGTGTACTCTAGGACTAGAGACATCTGATGTCAGGGGGTAAGTGTACTCTAGGACTAGGGAAAGCTGATGTCATGGGGTCAGTGTACTCTAGGACTAGGGAAAGCTGATGTCATGGGGTCAGTGTACTCTAGGACTAGGGAAAGCTGATGTCATGGGGTCAGTGTACTCTAGGACTAGGGAAAGCTGATGTCATGGGGTCAGCGTACTCTAGGACTAGGGAAAGCTGATTTTAGTGTTGAGCACAGACAACAATATTGACACTCCAGAATTACGCTTCTGCTTACCACAACATGAAACAGATAGTGTGCAAGCTGTTGTTGTCATGGATTGTTTTGCCCTCATGTCTTCCATAGTTTATGTAGTGACTGATGTATGTGTTATTTCTGTAAAACCTGTCCAGTAAATAAAAAACAATTGAATTAATCTTTAGGGTCCTCTGTAAAGACTTAGGCCTATATCGATGCTTTACAGTATGTAATATTGACCAACACAAAATACTGCATATATTTTTTTTAACTATGATGATTTTTACAAAAAAGTAAATACCTGACTGTCAAACAGGCAACCATATCTGTGCAGTCTGTCCCTGCTCAGAGAACGGTTGACTCGCTGAAGGAGAGGAGGATCGTTGCATTCAGTGGCACATTCTCAGATGGCACAGGCTTTAAGTGTCACAGGAATCCATCTGAATCTCCAATGGCTGCCAGGTTTGTCACCCCTGAGCCATCCTTCATGATGCGTCTACAGTTACTTAAAACAGCCCATCCTTCTTCTCTTCAAGACCGAGTGCAAGGCGAAGTGTTGGACATGGAGGGAGACGATGAAATGACACCAAAGCAGATGGATAAAGTAAAGAACCATCTGAAACCTTATCTAGACGATGTTGAAGTGGACCTCTAGCTAGTTGTCTGTTGAGGAAGGTTCATTAAGGCAGCCATTTGTAATGTAGCATCGTAGTGCCACTGACAAACTCATTAGAGGCCATCTACTGACACATTCCAGGCAGTCCACAAGGTGTGATCTTTTCCCAGAGGCACATAAACAATCAATGACACCATACACAAACCCATACATACACACAATTTAGTTCAGACTACTCCTGTATTATATATATTCTCATACATTAAACTATACATAGAATATTTCCCCTCTATAATGAGAAGTTGCAGCTTTAGGCTACGGTGTGGGGGTATTAAAAACACAGATGGGACTGGATAGAATAAAACTACTCAGCAAACTTAAAATACATTGTGACAATAATGGTGCAGAAGACAGACTTCTTTGTTCAGCTTTATAGTGGTAGAGGTTCATAAGGTAGTGTGCTTGCCCTCATGCCCTTAAACAATTGTTTGACAGCCCCCTATATAAATCACTATGATAGGCAGTAAGTTGACGCCATCACTGCATTGCACACAGCTTTTACGCCTCTGCATGTGTGACAGTTCCCTATATTGAGTACCACAGTATGTGTCATAATACCCATCAAATCTAGCCGTCAAACACAGAAATGGTTCCAATAGTTTTACCCACCAAATCCACCATAGGGGACATTAAAATGACTTTGTATACGGTGAGGAGGCAAGTAGCCTAGTGGTTAGAGCATTGAGCCAATAACTGAAAGGTTGCTGGATTGAATCCCCGAGTTGACAAGATAAACATCTGTTGTTCTGCCTCTGAGCAAGGCTGTTCCCTGGGGAATGTCAATTAAGGCAGCCCCCTCCACCTCTCTGATTCAGAGGGGTTGTGTCAAATGTGGAAGACACATTTGAAGGCATTCAGTAGTACAACTGACTTGGTATTCCCTTTTTTGTGTAGGCTTGACGTTTTGATAACAACGTTAATCTCTCTCGGACAAAGTAACTTTTATCAATACATTCGCCTGTAATCATCCCCTCAAAATGAAACACTAATTAGCCACTAATGTGGCTATCATACAGAACTACAACACGTAAGGCCCATGTTTCATGAGCTGAAATAGAAGTTTCCAGAAATGTTCTATATGCACAAAAAGCTTATTTTTCAAAAATGTTGTCACAAATTTGTTTACCTCCCTGTCAGTGAGCATTTCTCCTTTGCCAAGATAATTAATCCACCTGACAGGTGTAGCGTATCAAGAAGCTGATGAAACAGAATGATCATTACACAGATACACCTTGTGCTGTGGACATAAAGTGGTAGAATTCATAAGGTAGTGTGCTTGCCCTCATGCCCTAAAACATAAGGTAGTGTGCTTGCCCTTATGCCCTGAAACATAAGGCAGTGTGCTTGCCCTCATGCCCTGAAACACAAGGCAGTGTGCTTGCCCTCATGCCCTGAAACATAAGGCAGTGTGCTTGCCCTCATGCCCTGAAACATAAGGCAGTGTGCTTGCCCTCGTGCCCTGAAACATAAGGCAGTGTGCTTGCCCTCATGCCCTGAAACATAAGGTAGTGTGCTTGCCCTCATGCCCTGAAACACAAGGCAGTGTGCTTGCCCTCATGCCCTGAAACATAAGGTAGTGTGCTTGCCCTCATGCTCTGAAACATAAGGTAGTTTGCTTGCCCTCATGCCTTAAGCTACAGACAACAAACACAATTGTATTTTATCGATGGCAATTTGAATGTACAGAGATACCGTGACGAGATCCTGAGACCCATTGTCGTGCCATTCATCCGCCGCCATTACCTCATGCTTTAGCATGATAATGCTCGGCCCTATGTCGCAAGGATCTGTACACAATTCCTGGAAGCTGAAAATGTCCCAGCTCTTCCATGGCGTGTATACTCACCAGACATTTCACCCATGCTCAGCATGTTCTGTATGCTCTGGATCGACGTGTACGACAGCGTGTTCCAGTTCGCACCAATATCCAGCAACTTTGCACAGCCATTGAAGAGGAGTGGGACAACATTCTACAGACCACAAGCAGCAGCCTGATCAATTCTATGCGAAGGAGAGGTATCACGCTGCATGAGGCAAATGGTGGTCACACCAGATACTGACTGGTCTTCTGATCCACGCCCCTACCTTTTTTTAAGGTGTCTGTGACCGACAGATCTGTATTCCCAGATGTATATCTGTATTCTTGTGAAATCCATAGATTAAGGCCTAATGAATTTATTTAAATTTCCTTATATGAGCTGTAACTCAGTAATTATTTGAAATGATGACATATTATGTATATATTTTTGTTCAGTGTAGCTAGTAAAAGGAACTTTTTTGGGGGTCTTTCACTTTGCGTCTGCAGCTGCCATTTTCTGTTGGGAAAGAGAAATGGACCATCATGGCAGAAGAGGAAGATCCAGACTCATCCACCATGGCAGAAGAGGAAGATCCAGACTCATCCACCATGGCAGAAGAGGAAGATCCAGACTCATCCACCATGGCAGAAGAGGAAGATCCAGACTCATCCACCATGACAGAAGAGGAAGATCCAGACTCATCCACCATGGCAGAAGAGGAAGATCCAGACTCATCCACCATGGCAGAAGAGGAAGATCCAGACTCATCCACCATGGCAGAAGAGGAAGATCCAGACTCATCCACCATGGCAGAAGAGGAAGATCCAGACTCATCCACCATGACAGAAGAGGAAGATCCAGACTCATCCACCATGGCAGAAGAGGAAGATCCAGACTCATCCACCATGGCAGAAGAGGAAGATCCAGACTCATCCACCATGGCAGAAGAGGAAGATCCAGACTCATCCACCATGGCAGAAGAGGAAGATCCAGACTCATCCACCATGGCAGAAGAGGAAGATCCAGACTCATCCACCATGGCAGAAGAGGAAGATCCAGACGCATCCACCATGGCAGAAGAGGAAGATCCAGATGCATCCACCATGGCAGGAGAGGAAGATCCAGACTCATCCACCATGGCAGAAGAGGAAGATCCAGACTCATCCACCATGGCAGAAGAGGAAGATCTAGACTCATCCACCATGGCAGAAGAGGAAGATCCAGACTCATCCACCATGGCAGAAGAGGAAGATCCAGACTCATCCACCATGGCAGAAGAGGAAGATCCAGACTCATCCACCATGGCAGAAGAGGAAGATCCAGACTCATCCACCATGGCAGAAGAGGGAGATCCAGGCCTCTCGGCCTCTGAAGAATATAAACGGCTGCTATCTGCACAATTGCAGAATGTTCTCACTGATGTGTAGGAAACATTAGCGCAGTTGAAGGTTCTAATGGAGAATCAGCTGTAAACCCGCAACAGGTATTTAGCATCACACCTGTCTGATAAAGTACTTAGGATGGAAACAGGACTTCCAGCCAAGGACATAAGACATGTTCAACATCGTTGATAAATACTTGGAACATTGCAAGGACTGCACTGTCTACTTTACCAAGTGAAGGGTCGAGGTGCTGTTTTTTGAGGATTGAGTGTTTATGATGCTTATGAAGTTGCGTATGAAGTTACACCAACGTGCACCTGGCTCAATTATTCCATTGTAGTGCAATCACTGTCAGCAATGTTACCATCACTTTCATTCATGTGATCCACAAGCTTTTTTTCATTAGCATCATAAAGACTGCTCCAGAAAATTCAGAATGGTCATTGACTCTACTGACATAGAAGTTGCTACTCCAAGTCAGATGGCTCTGCAGAAGCAAATCTACTCTGTGTACAGTTCAATGCCCTCCTACTCCTGGGAGTTGCACATAATGCGATGATAACATACTGCAGTGATCTGTATCCAGGATCTGTGTCGGACAAAGCCGTTGTCCAGAAGTCGGAGTTTGAGAAGATCTGGAGATGTCTGGAGGCATTATTTTGGCACCCAAAGGCTTCTTGATCTAGAGCTTGATGGCTGCTGGAGTCACTGTGAACATTCCTCCATTCTTGATAAATGGAAAGTTAACAGAGTGAGAGACATCTCACAAAAGACATAGCAAGAAATATAATCCATGCGGAGAGGGCAAATGCTCTACCAAAAGATTTCAATATCCTGAGATTCATTCCACCTTATCTGCATTGTTATAGTAATGTGCTGCTGGAGACTTGCTGTGCACTTGTAAACCTCCAAGACCCACTCATCAGAGAAGTAGCTGTTGATTGGAAAACAAGAACCAACAATGAGACATGAGGATTAGATGTTGAGGGACCACTTGTCACTTTGTCCAAGGTGGGTTTTTGTTATGATAAACAAGGTATTTTCTGTCCAGATAAAGATGTTGATAAGGCATTGAAAAAGACCCACCACTGACCAAATCTCAGACCAGTCTCTTTGATTTCCCATCCAATAGGAGTGCCGCTCTCAGGCCATGCGATGCATGGACATCCTGTGCCAGTGTGATCTGAGCACAAGCGTCAAGTTGCTGAAAATACAGCAGATCAAGCCTGTGGACGGACACGTCAGTAACTCATCAAATATGACACAATATTGTGTACAACAATGAATTTGTAGATATATCTGCACAGTATGTTTGTCATGTTTGTGTAAGGTTCTCATGACTTAAGATTGGATGTTGGTCCTTCTGTAGCTCAGTTGGTAGAGCATGGCGCTTGTAACGCCAGGGTAGTGGGTTTGATTCCCGGGACCACCCAAACGTAGAATGTATGCACACATGACTGTAAGTCGCTTTGGATAAAAGCGTCTGCTAAATGGCATATTATTATGTTGAGATGTACTCTCTCTCGCTCTAGTTAAGCAGTCGAGATGATTTTCACATGGTGTAACCTATCCAACTCTACTTACCTCTTATTTGGAATTCAATGGAACGAGGCAGAATGCCAGATGCAGGGATAGCAGGTAGCCCATTGCTATGCTTTGATGTTGGCAGTTAATTATATATATATATCGGTGTCCCTTCCACGGGACGGTTGAGCTAACGTTGGCTGATGCGATTAGAATGAGGTTGTAAGTAATAAGAACATTTCCCAGGACATAGACATGTCTGATATTGGCAGAAAGCTCAAATTCTTGTTTGTCTAACTGCGCTGTCCAATTTACAGTAGCTATTACAGTGAAATAATACCATGCGATTGTTTGAGGAGAGTGCACAATTTTGAACATGAAAAGTTATTAATAAACAAATGAGTCAATTTTGGGCGGTCTTGACACATTTTTTTAACAGAAATGCAATGGGTCATTGGATCAGTCTAAAACTTTGCACATACACTTCTGCCATCTAGTGGCCATAATCTAAATTGCACCTGGGCTGGAATAATGCATTATATCCTTTCTCTTGCATTTCAAAGATGATGGTACAAAACATTCAAAAGAACGGTTGTTTTCTTTCTTTGTATTATCTATTACCAGATCTATTGTATTACATTCCCTACACATTTCCACAAACTTCAAAGTGTTTCCATTCAAATGGTACCAAGAATATGCATATCCTTGCTTTAGGTCCGGAGCTACAGGCAGTTAGATTGTTAGATTTAGGTATGTCATTTTCAGCGAAAATTGAAAAAAAGGGGCGGATCCTTAAGAGGTTCATTTGAAATATTGTCTGTTCAAATTAAATATTGTCAGTTAATCATTCCACTTAATCTGGCTGGCTAGTTAGCTGTCAAACTAACATACTGTGCAGAGACTCCCTACATTACTACATTTGGTTTGCTTTGAGCAAAGCTTGAATGCAATACAAACTATTCTAGGAGCCTATTGTTTGCATATGATCTTTATTCATTGTTCACTAGTTTTTCAACAATGCCTGTGACAGGCAGGGATGACTGGGGCCTTCAGCAAGTAAGAGAGGGGTTAAGAAATGATTTGAACATCATAAATATAAATTCCCACTGTGCCCATGATAAAGTTAACTGTATTACTTTAGTTGGCTGCTTTTATCAAAACTTGTATGTAATGTAACCTATTCTGGGAGCCTAGTGTGTGTGGAATATATTTGGACCATTGGCTACTGACAAAAGGTGTGATGAAAACACTGATCTAGTGCCCCCTCCCCGCAATACCCAATTTGATTGGAATAAAACATCAAGGTAAGGTAAAAACTGATTTGTGTGCAAAAAAATATTTACAAGATCTTTACAGATGTTCACTGTTGCAGTGCCAACTGCACAGAACCTGTCTAGTCCAGCAATATGAGTCTGCCAGAGGTTGTCATGCTGGATGGGGATAGTGATAGAGGCTTTGGTGATCCACACAGCGAAGAATCAAGTGTCCATTCCAGTGATGTGGAGCTGCTTTTGGACCTCAGTGAGGATGCTCTTCAAGGAGGTGGTAAGAACCTCCCTCCTCTTGGATGTAAAAATCCTTAGACTTCACTGCCTTTTCAATGGTAACGTCCCTTGCACCATAGGGACACTTAGCCTCCACCACTGCTGTGGTGCGCATCCGACACTCCGGTGAGGCACCCAGGATACCAGACCCTGTGACCCAAAGCCCTGACTACTGGACATCCATTCCTGTGGACATTTTGAATGCCTTGATGCCCTCCTCTTCGTTATCTGTGCCCCACTTTACACACAATACCCCTTCCAACGTCTGTGATCTGAGGACCCTTTTTAGCAGCGACGGAGTAACGTGCTTGGCCCTAACCACTGCTCCCCAATTGCTGGCCGTCAACCTCCCTCACCTCATGGTGTGCCAGTTTGGGTTGTTGCGCTGTCTAGCTGTTGCCTGCCATGTAGCCTCTTGCAGCTCCACCGAAAGCGCCATGCCAGGCAGGAGGCCTGCGTGCCCCAGGTGCCCTTGTTTTTTAACAATGTCCGGTACAGACAGGGATGACAGGGATGGTAGTTGTTCTGGGACAGGTTCAAGGATTCATGCAATTCCATGGAACCTGCCCCAGAGATGGTTCCTTAGCCACTGAAGATCCTCCTCTGTGGGCTCTAGGGACAGAGGCTTGTAGTGTTTGTCCAGGTACAGGTCCTCCACTGATTGCACCTCGATGGGCACGGCTGGCTTCCTCCACTCACATTCCACATCTGTACAGCTGACATTGTGAACCGCATAAATAGCCAATGGCTACACTTATGAGCTTCACGGCGGCATTCACGTGGTAGTGAGAATCCCCTGGTCACCTATAGAGACCTGCCAAGAGGAAGGATGTTAAGTGCCACATGCCTTTCAATGCATGAGTTTAAACACTTTCAAATTCCTTTGTTTTAAGAAATGTGCAATATAAAGTTTGATTTGATTGATGACATTACAGTTGTAAAATATTGAATCAACTGTAATTTTCATGAGGACAAGTGCCATTTTTCCACAAACTTAATTGAGAACTTGGGATTTTATCACTTATCAATCATACAGTGGGAATGATCCTATTAATCAAGACGGTGTGAATGCATGTTTTTATTCACCTTTTTCACCTTTATTTAACCAGGTAGGCTAGTTGTACCATTCAGGATAAATAAATACTGTGCTCTGGTCATGCAACTACAATATAGGCTGGTTGTCAAAACAAAGTCAATAATTCTGAATGTCAATAGATTGTTTGATTCATTCTCATCAATTACAACATTCTAGAACTGAGTTATCACTCATCTAAGTCTGGTATACTGGGTCATCTGGTTAATGATTATATAATTGATTAAGTGTCTCTTTCCATGTAGAATGTTGACAGCTGTGTAGAACACATAGTATTGCTAAGATGCTCAAACTTAATAGCTACACTCACCGACACAGGATAAACTTTATCCCATGCTGGCCCTTACCCAGTGGTGGAAAAGTACCCAATTGTAGTACTTGAGTAAAAGTATAGATACCTTAATAGAAAGTTACTCAAGTAAAAGTGTCAGTCAACTAGTAAAATACTACTTGAGTAAAAGTCTAAAAGTATTTGGTTTTAAATATACTTAAGTATCAAAAGTAAATGTAATTGCTCAAATTGCTCAAAAGTAAAAGTAAAACTATAAATAATTTAAAATTAATTATATTAAGTAGGGGCACACTCCAACACTCCAAAATGATTTACAAAAAATGCATTTGTGTTAAGTGAGTCCACCTGGCCAGAGGCAGTAGGGATGACCAAGTGTTCTCTTGATAAGTGCTTGAATCTGACCATTTTCCTGTCTTGCGAAGCATTCAAAGTGTAACGAGTACTTTTGGGTGTCAGGGAAAATGTATGGAGTAAAAAGTACAACATTTTCTTCAGGAATGTAGTGAAGTAAAAGTAAAAGTTGTCAAAATTCTAAATAGTAAAGTAAAGTACAGATACCCCCGAAAAAAACTTAAGTAGTACTTTAAAGTATTCTTACTTAAGTACTTCTCACCCCCTCACTACAGCTGCACTTCTCCACATGGCCAGACTTATGGTATTTTCACCTTTTAATGCTTTTTAAAAATACCATAGTTGACATACTGTACAAACAATTATCCAGGCTAAGTAAAACTAAATGTTTTTTTGATCCACTGCTCCGCTAACTAGCTAGCTAAAGTGTAGTCAGTGGCTAGCTAAGACATAGAAAGGGGACATAAGAAGTTCAACACTTTATTCAAATAATTTCAACACAGCACATGGATTCATCATGGATTGCGCACAGAAGGTCTCTGATCTGCTGGTGAATGGTAGCTGACAGTGTTGGCTAGAGATGACGTGTAGGAGCTTCTTGAAGGAATTTGTAGTCTTGCAGAGGTCTTCTCTGTTGCTAATTAGCGGTCAAACTATTTTTTTGTATACTGTGGCAAATATATTAATAAAAATCACCTTGTCGGAGAGAGAATTACACGTTATTAAAAACGTCATGCCAAGGTAACCATACAGCTCAGCGTTCAACACCACAGTACATACAAAGCTCATCACTAAGCTAAGGACCCTGGAACTAAACACCTCCCTCTACAACTGGATCCTGGACTTCCTGACGGGCCGCCCTCAGGTGGTAAGGGTAGGCAACAACACATCTGCCACAATGATCCTTAACACTGGGGCCCCTCAGGGGTGTGTACTTAGTCCCCTCCTGTACTCCCAGTTCAACCACGGCTGCGTGGCCAAGTACGACTCCAAGACCATCATTACGTTTGCCGACGACACAACAGTAGGCCTGATCACCGACAGTGATGGGACAGCCTATAGGGAGGAGGTTTCTCAATGTGAGCAAGACAAAGGAGCTAATTGTGGACTACAAGAAAAGGAAGGCCGAACAGGCCCCAATTAACATTGAAGGGGCTGTAGTGGAGCGGGTCGAGAGTTTCAGTTTCCTTTGTGTCCACATCACCAACAAACTATCATGGTCCAAACATACTAAGTCACGAAGAGGGCATGACAACACCTTTTCCTTCTCAGAAGACTGAAAAGATTTGACATGGTTCTCCAGATCCTCAAAAAGTTCTACAGCTGCACCATCAAGAGCATCCTGACCGGTTGCATCACGGCCTGGTATGCCAATTGCTCGATATCCAACCGTAAGGTGCTACAGAGGGTAGTGCGTACAGACCTGTACATCACTGGGGCCAAGCTTCCAGCCATCCAGGACCTATATACTAGGCAGTGTCAGAGGAAAGCCCAAAAAATTGTCAAAGACTTCAGTCACCCAGACTGTTCTCTCTGCTACCGCACGGCAAGCGGTTCCGGAGTGCCAAGTCCAGGTCCAAAAGGTTCCTTAACAGCTTCTACCCCCAAGCCATAAGACTGCTGAACAATTTATAAAATGGCCACCAGGACTATTTACATTAACACCCCACTCCCCAGCACATGGACTCGGTACAGGAACCACCTGTATATAGCCTTGTTATTGTTATTTTATTGTGTAACTTTTTCTTTTCTTTTTTACTTTAGTTTATTTGGTAAATATTTTCTTAACTTTATTCCTTGAACTGCATTGTTAGTTTAGGGCTTGTAAGCAAGCATTTCACGGTAAGATCTACACCTGTTGTATTCATCATTTCACGGTAAGGTCTACACCTGTTGTATTCGGTGCATGTGACAAATAACATTTGATTTGACCAAATACATACTTCATTTGAAGTGTTTGGAAAAGTAACAATGTGAAAAATGAATGGTAGAAAGATGATTGGAACCATTTCCGGGTTTGAACACTAGGTTTTATGGGTATTATGACACATCCAATGTGGGGAACTATAATGGTGCTTTCAAGACAACTGGGAACTCTGAAAAAAAACAAGGTAAAATCCTGACATCAGTGATCTTCAGGTCTAGCTCTAGAAAGATGCCAGAGTTTCAGACTTCAGACAAGCATTTCACCAGTTGTAGCTAGTTTTTCTCCGAGTTCCCAACTGTCTTGAACGCACTCAAGTCGGAAGTTGCAAATTTCCAAGTTCCCAGTTGTTTTGAACACGGCCTACATCACTACAATAGGAAGTAAACACCCTCACTGCATTGAACACACCTTTTAGGCCTCTGCAGGTGTGATACACCCTGAAAATCTTGTCCAACCCGTTTACTGTGGTACTACTCTCGGCTGGAGAAAGAGTTAAGAGAATATAGACCATTGTCATGAAATGTGCTTCTTTGCTATTCAAAGAAATGTGCTATTCAATCGCATATAAAAATAATGACTCTTAATTTTCACTGAATTCAGATATTGTTGGTGCATCCCGGCATCCAAAGATACAGGACAACGTCAGGAAACCAGTTTAAGGTAAGAACTTTTGTGACATAGTGGTTGTCAGCTTTCATGCCAGTTACACTCAGACATTGCTTACAGTTGTAATGAATATACATTTGTCCATGTTCTCCCCAAAAATATGAATTTCTTAGCCACGGGATAATCACAATTTCTTCTAATTAAAAACACCTGTCTAACTTGAAATTGAGCTACTCAGTAGACAGTGAACAAAACATTAGGAACACCTGCTCTTTCCATAACAGACTGACCAGGTGTAAGCTATGATCCCTTGTTGATGTCATCGGTTAAATCCACTTCAATTAATGTAGATAAAAGGGAAGAGACCAGTTAAAGGAGGTTTAAGCCTTGAGACATGGATTGTGTATGTGTGCCATTGAGGGTGAATGGGCAAGACAAAAGAATGAAGTGCCACTGAACGGGATATGCTAGTAGGTGCCAGGCACATCGGTTTGAGTGTGTCAAGAACTACAATGCTGCAGTTTTTTTCACGCTCATCAGTTTCCTGTGTATCAAGAATGGTCCACCACCAAAAGGACATCCAGCCAACTTGACACAACTGTGGGAAGCATTGGCGTCAACATGGGCCAGCTTCCCTGTGGAACGCTTTCGACACATTGTAGAGTCCATGCATTGACGAGTTGAGGCTGTTTTGAAGGAAAAAGGGGGTGCAACTCAATATTAAGGTGTTCTTCAAGTTTTGTGCACTCAGTGTGTGTGTGTGTGTGTGTGTGTGTGTGTGTGTGTGTGTCAGATGGAGAAGAGGAACGTTCAGCGTTACTCTGGGACAACAAGGCGGAGGCGGTGGTGGGGTCTGAGGAGGCGTTGGAGAATGTTAGGCCTGTTTGAAATCAACCAGGAACATGAGTTCTACAGCTTCACCTGTCTTATGAAAGAGGGGCTGCATGCTGCCCTACAGACCAGCATCGACACACCAGGACCTGTCAGTAAATCTATAGTGTGTATATTATTGTCTATTTCAACTGTCGCACAGAATACATTTTTATACCATAGGAACTTACTACATTGACACAACTCTGAGAAAAGTACTGTACATACAGCACTTGCATTGTACAGATGTACTGAACAAAAAATGTAAATGCAACAACTTCAAATATTTTTACTGAGTTACAGTTCAGTCAATTGAAATAAATTAATTAGGCCCTAATCTATGGATTTCACATGGGAGGGCCAGGCCCAGCCAATCAGAATGAGTTTTTCCCCACAAAAGGGCTTTATTATAGACAGATAATGACCATACTGTTTAATCAGCTTCTTGATAATCCATCCACCTGACAGGTGTGGCATATTTTAGCAAAGGAGAAATGCTCACTAATAGGGATGTGCACAATTTGAGAAGCTTTTTGTATGTGTGAATTTTTTTGGGACCTTTTATTTCAGCTCATAAAACACGGGACCAACACTTTACATTTTTTGTTTTTTATATTTTTGTTCAGCAGATTTCAAAGTACAATGCAAGTACCTTTTCAAAGAGTTTCTTTAATAATCCCACAGCCCCCCCAATTGAATAAGATTGCCTTTTTTAACTAACACTCGTATTTGTCCTTTCCCCACTACTAGCACTGTCTTTGGTAGCTACTTTGAGGTAGCAGTTACTTACTATGACTGAGATATGTGGTTGTCCTATCGACAGTGCATTCGGAAAGTATTCAGGTCCCTATTGACTTTTTCCACATTTTGTTACATTACAGCCTTATTCTAAAATGTACGAAGTTATTTTACATACAATACCCCATAATGACAAAGCTAAAACAAGTTTTTAGAAATGTTTATACATTTAAAAAACAAATAGCTTATTTACATATGTATTGAGAACCTTCGCTATGAGACTCGATATTGAGCTCCGGTGCCTCCTGTTTCCATCGATCATCACTTGATTGGAGTCCACCTGTGGTAAATTCAAATTGATTTGGAAAGTCACAAACCTGTCTATATAAGGTCCCACAGTTGACAGTACATGCCAGAGCAAAAACCAAGCCATGAGGTCAAAAGGAGTTGTTTGAGAGCTCCGAGACAGAATTGTGTCGAGGCACAGATCTGGGGAAGGGTACCAAAATATTTCTGCAGCATTGAAGGTACCCAAGAACACAGTGGCCTCCATCATTCTTAAATGGAAGAAGTTTGGAACCACCAAGACTCTTCCTAGAGCTGGCCACCCGGCCAAACTGATCAATCGGGGGAGAAGGGTCTTGGTCAGGGATGTGACCAAGAACCTAATGTTCACTCTGATAGTGCTCCAGAGTTACTCTGTGGAGATGGGAGAACCTTACAGAAGGACAATCACGCCAGTGGTCAGAAGGAAGACACTCCTCAGTAAAATATGCATGTAATGCTGCTCTGAGTTTTCCAAAAGGCACCTAAAGGACTCTCTGACCATGAGCAACCAGATTCTCTGGTATGATGAATCCAAGATTGAACTCTTTGACCTGAATGCCAAGCGTCACGTATGGAGGAAACCAGGCACTGCTGATCACCTGGCCAATACCATCCCTATGGTGAAGCATGGTGGTGGCAGCATCATGGTGTGGGGATGTTTTTCAGTGGCAGGGATTGAGAGACTAGTCAGGACCGAGGGAAAGATGAACGGAGCAAAGTACAGAGATCATTGATGAAAACCTGCTCCAGAGCGCACAGGACCTCAGACTGGGGTGAAGGTTCACCTTCCAACAAGACAACGACCCTAAGCACACAGCCAAGACAATGCTGGAGTGGCTTCTCTGAATTTCCTTCAGTTGCCCACCCAGAGCCTGGCCTTGAACCCGATCGAACATCTTTGGCAAGACCTGGAAATGCCTGTGCAGCGACGCTCCCCATCCAACCTGACGAATGGGAGAAATCAAATGTATTTATATAGCCCTTTATACATCAGCTGATATCTCAAAGTGCTGTACAGAAACTCAGCCTAAAACCCTGAACAGCAAGCAATGCAGGTGTAGAAGCACAGTGGCTAGGAAAAACTCTCTAGGAAGGCCAAAACTTAGGTAGAAACCTAGAGAGGAACCAGGCTATGAGGGGTGGCCAGTCCTCTTCTGGCTGTGCCGGGTGGAGATTATAACAGAACATGGCCAAGATGTTCATAAATTACCAGCATGGTCAAATAATAATAATCACAGTAGTTGTCGAGTGTGCAGCAAGTCAGCACCTCAGGAGTAAATGTCAGTTGGCTTTTCATAGCCGATCATTAAGAGTATCTCTACCGCTCCTGCTGTCTCTAGAGCGTTGAAAACGGGTAGCACGTCCGGTGAACAGGTCAGGGTTCCATAGCCACAGGCAGAACAGTTGGAACTGGAGCAGCAGCACGGCCAGGTGGACTGAGGACAGCAAGGAGTCATTATGCCAAGTAATCCTGAGGCATAGTCCTAGGGCTCTGGTCCTCCGAGAGAGAGAATTAGAGAGCTCATACTAAAATTCACACAGGACACAGGATAAGACAGGAGAAGTACTCCAGATATAACAGACTGACCCTAGCCCCCCGACACATAAACCACTGCAGCATAAATACTGGAGGCTGAGACAGGAGGTGTCAGGAGACACTGTGGCCCCATCTGACGATACCCCCGGACAGGGCCAAACAGGCAGGATATAACCCCACCCACTTTGCCAAAGCACAGCTCCCACACCACTGGAGGGATGTCTTCAACCACCAATTTACCATCCTGAGACAAGGCCGAGTATAGCCCACAAAGATCTCTGCCACGGCACAACCCAAGTGGAGGAGAAACTCCCCAAAGACGGGTGTGCCAAGTTTGTAGCATCACTCCCCAGAAGACTTGAGACTGTAATTGCTGCCCAATGTGCTTCAACAAAGGTATTGAGTAAAGTGTCTGAATACTTATGTAAATGTGATATTGTTGTTTTTAAAATCAAAAATACATGCATTTGCAATCATTTCTTAACCCATTTTTGCTTTGTCATTATGGAGCATTGTGTGTAGATTGAGCGGGTGTGGGGACAATTTTAATCCATGTTAGAATAAGGCTGTTACCTGACTGGAAAAAAGTGAAGGTGTCTAAACACTTTAACTGTAAGTCCCTCTAGATAAGAGCATCTGCTAAATACCCATAGATTTTATTTTGTTGCATATGACAAACCTTTCATTGTGGGTTGATTTATTGTTTCACTCAGGATGAACTTTCTGCTGAACATTACAAATCGGAGCAGACTCAAGTCCACAAGGTGCTATTTAAACTATATTTACATGAATAACACTGAATCACTATTCGCATGGAAAACCAATTCTGACAATTTTACTGTCCATTTTAGTAAATGTTTTGTGGGACATATTTTTTTTGGATCCATGGTCCTCTGTTGCCTGTCCCTGTAGGACTATGAGATGCAGACATTTGCAGGACTGGTGTTTTCCAGCTTGCGGTACTCCCTGGACATAAATGAGGAGGAGTACAAGAGATCCCTCTCTTCAGACAGCTGCTATCTACAGTTCATGAGCAACTCCAAGAGCAAGGCTGACTTCTTCCTCACGTGAGGCCTACTGAAGGACAACATAGATTAAATGTGTTTATTTGATGATCTCTATCTCAACTCTTTAGTTGCACATGCAGAAAAGGCCTTTTTTTAATTATTTTTTTAAAACCTCCTTAAGGAATGACAAGAGGTTCTTCCTAAAGACACAGAATAAGCAGGAGGTGAAGTTTCTTCTTTCCAACCTGATGGCATATATGGATCACTTGGAGAAATACCCCCACTCGTTGTTGGTCAGGTTCCTGGGTGAGATAGAAAATATCACATAAGAAATATTGGGTACAATGTCACCTGTTGCATATCATTTTGTCAGCTGTGCATGCTCTTTTCTTATTCCAGGTCTCCATAGTATCCAAGTACCAAATGAAACAAAGGTGATAATAATGAAGTACACATTCAAACACAGCTGTAAAAAACAACAACTATTTAACTCTTCTCTTAATCTTTCTCAGAAGTATTTCATTGTGATGCAGAGTGTGTTTTACCCGGATGAGAGGATTGATACAAGGTGAAAATCTTTTGTGATTTAGTTTAAAAAATCTCTTTCTGGATTGTGTGTTGACAATTTTGTCTTTGTCTCTTAGATATGACATTAAGGGCTGTGAGGTGGGTAGGTGGACTGACCCTGCATCTACTGGAAGCCCAGTTAAGATTCTGAAGGATAACAACTTTGAAGGAAAGCACATCATTCTGGGTAAGAGCCTGGTATGCCCTGTATCTGCCAGCACCTGACGGAATGGAGAAAGTCACATTTTATTGTTGTTTCCTTGTGTCTTATGACTTAAACAGAAAGGGAAATAAAGTGTCATTCACAAAGGTAAAAACCCATGCATTCCCCTAAGAAGTAAACGTTTATCATGTGTTGACAGATCAGAAGAGCTCCTGGCTTGTGGAACAGGTTGAAATAGACACAGCTTTCCTCCGTAGCCTCAATGTGCTTGACTACAGCATTCTGCTGGCCCATCAACCCTTGCACAAAGATGAGCTGGATGGGAAGCATTCCTTTAGTAACCTTATTGTGCGCACTGAAAAGTAGGTGTTCAGTTCAGTGGCGCACAATCTACTGTATGGCAAAAAATGTTACGGAGTAGTCTTTATTGCACACTCCAGACATGCAGTTGTTGCTCAGCTAATGTAAGGTAACACAGTGAGAAGACCATTTGGTAATGAGGGCTTTTACTCTTATCCTAATGTAAGCTGATTGTTATCTCTCTTCTTAATCAGTTCTTACATGCTCTTTCCTCTGCAGGTCCATGGCCCAAGACAGTCGAAAAGAGGAAGATCATCCCACTAGTCCATTGTTGGGGGGAGACTCTTTTCGACTGGCATCAGCCACAATAGACAGTGGGCCAGACCATGTTCAGGACACAGGGGAGCACTCTGGCCATTCAATCCACTGCCAGGAGATAAACCTGCCCTCTGTAAACAGTACAGATGCAGAACTCCATGAGTTCCATGCTCATCACCGTAGGCTGCTGCCTAATTTCAAGAACTCTGTGCATGTCATAGATGGGCCAGAGCTGCGCTACTTTGTGGGTATTGTAGACATTTTTACTGTGTACGGTTTGAAGAAAAGGCTGGAGAACCTGTGGAAGAGTGTGCGCTTCCCTGGCAGAGCCTTTCTACTGTCAGCCCAGCTACCTACTCCCAGAGGTTCTGCCGGTGGGTAAAGGACCACACCAAGTAAAACGGGGACACTGTGTCTCTAGAAATGCATCTATCTAGATAATCTGGGCATTTTTTTCCCCTGTTTTTGTCGGTAACAGTATGAACAATAGGTGGCACCACAGCTTATGTTGTAGTGGTGGTAGCCTATTTCAAAATACAGATACAACACACAATTTAATTACGCAATAAGGCATGAGGGGTTGTGGTGTATATGACCAATATACTGTGGCTATGGGCTGTTTTTAGTCACGACTCAACGTGGAGTGCCTAGATACAGCTCTTATATTGGCCATATACCACAAGCCCCCAGGGTGCCTTATTGCTATTTGAAACTGGTTACCAACGTAATTAGAGCAGTAAAAAGAAAAGTGTTGTCATACCCATTGTATGTCAGCCAATCAGTATTCAGGGCTCAAACCATCCAGTTTATACTTGTTATTAAATGTGTTCATATTATTATGGTATTCTGTGTGTTTATATAAATCAATTACCAACAGGAATTTAACTGAAGATATATTTTACCCAAACAATTATGTGCCAAGTTTCTCAGAAAACAATCATGCACGAATATGTATGACATTTTCTTGCAATTAGTCGTGAATACAGAATCAATAATAAAAACCTGTCACTGCATAATAAACCATACGCTGCATAAATTGTAGTATGGGTAAACGATAAAGGTTATAAGTAATGATTCCAGGATGATGTGTAAATACCAGGGAGGGACACATTGCTTGACAGTGACAGAACCGAGCTAGCGCTGTCACTGACTGGGCAACGTAACGTTATGTCCCTGATTGGACATGCAGTAGCTAGCTTGATGCCGTGGAGACTGTGTGTGTTTGTTCATCATATATAGCTAACGAGCTAATATATAGCTAACCTTAGTCGTTGGTTTAGTCAGATACTACTGACATGGATTTCAACGTGAAGAAATTAGCTTCGGATGCAGGAATTTTTTTCACTCGAGCTATACAGGTAACTCATCTAACAGTAACTATTTTTTACATTAAATGTATTTCGTGTCTCCAATACATGTAACTAAATAACGTTACTAAAGTTACTGTATACTGTTGCTCGCTAGCTAATGTTCGATAACTAGCTAGCTGACGTTAGCTAGCGTCTGGCTTCAGTAAAAACTGGAAGCATCATTACATATCTGATTTATGCATATTTTCCAGTCCTTTAGCTAGATATTCGAAGGTTTCTGTGCCGTCTGCTATTGCCACTGGCACTGCTAGCTTTATGCTATCGACAGCTAACTATGTTTTGGCTAACAAACGTTCGCTATCTAACTTAGCTATGTTTTTGAAAAAAACATTACTTTTCTGTTTCGGGTACAGTCAGTGTATCTATATAAAAACTGGAGGCATCATTACATATGATTTAGCATATTTGCCAGTACATTAGCTAGATATTAGAGGAAGGTTTCTATGCCGTCTGCTATAGCCACTGGCACTGCTAGCGAAAACAGCTACCTAGCATCAAGCTATCTACTATAGTTATGTTTTCGAAAAACTCTGCTTTTCGGTGTCAGGTACAGTCAGTATCTATGGGGTCAGACGAACTTTCGCGCCCTCACCCCTCCAAAATGCCAACGCAAGAGATATCTTTCATTATTGTAACTGTGTAACAGGTCATGATGAAAATCTCCCCAGGGAATGACAGTCAGACTGATTTCCTAATGACTATGTTGCACATAAAGCAATGGATGTCTGCTCAGCCAATAAACTAAACTGAATACACTTTCTATCTTTGTATCTGAACCCATTGGCAGAGGATACTGGGAATGGGAAAAGACTGGTGAAATATTAGATGGGGAAACTAGTAGGTGTATAGTTTCATAGCCTATGAGGACTTGGCATTTAGTTGTATGCTTTCCAGTAGCCTATGAGGAGACCATGACATGAAGTGCATCCCCAAAACCAGTGATAATGATGCTGCTTCTGGTGGCATGGCATAGGGCAGTTCCATGGGCACCACGTGAAAGTTGATGTTGAGTTGCTGCAGTAGGCCTTGTTTACTGAGAACTGAAGGTTGATGCTGTTGTTTCTTTTGCCAAAGTTCACAGGGGAAAAGTTTGGACAGGTAGAGAAGACTGAGCTGGATGCCCACTTTGAGAATTTGCTCAGCCGTGCTGATTCCACTAAAAACTGGACAGAGAAAATCTTCAGGCAGACAGAGGTTCTGCTGCAGCCCAACCCCAGTAAGGCCCAGCATACAAACTGAACTGATCAGGACAGAGGCCTCCAACTCTCACCACCCATCCCTGCTTAATGCAAACACCCATGCACACACAGGATAGTTAACCAAAAACACATCAATTGAAAACCGCTTCAAATACTTCAGATCAGTTTTTTTAAAATGTGAAACATGGTGGTCAGGTTACATGGTGATGGAGTGCTAACCTGTGCCTTTCTGATTCTCCATGCTACAGTTGACAACACTGGTGAGTATCTCTGTCGTGCAATCTTTTCATCCGTGTGGTCTATAGTTCCACAGACAAGTGTTACGATGCTGTATTGGGTGTTTTCAAGGATGAGTCTTTTGTGAAAACCTGTTGTTTAGCCTATCCTCTATTGCAAGTAGTACTTATCAGTGAGCAGCTCAACAGCTGTGTCCATTAGCCACAAAGGACAATGACTCAGCACTGCGGGCCTGTGGGTAACATGCAGAAATCAATTCCCATGTTAGTCTCTCTACTAAGTAGGCTGTCCCAGAAAAAATATGTAATCTTGGTAGACTGAGTCATCTGTTCTTTCAACCAATCGATTGGTTAACATTTAAAAATTCGTATTTTTTTCCAAATATAGACACCCTGTGTTTGAATAAAATCAACTATGTGTAGGCTAATGAGCTTGACTAATGCTTTAAGCCTCATCCCGCTGCTGCTGGCCTTAGCAGATTATGCCATTAAGCTCTTAAAGTTGCCGGTAATAGGCTACACTAGCGGTCGGCAACCTTTTTTCTTTTTGGGGTGCCAAGTTATCCTACCATTTCTACTGATCTGCGTGGAAGTTATGATTTTAATATGCAAATTTTTGTGGAACACGTTAATTTAATTTATAATAGTCTTCATAACTCAAAATCAATGTTGTGGTTAATCAAAATTCTAAATGAAAATGATATGAATCAAAAAGTAACTTCTATTGCCAATATGTAAAAATTGCCAACAAATAAAAACATTGCAGCCTGCAGGTAGAGAATATTCTGATGAAAATAAATATCCTATAAATCATATTGGCTATCTGCAAGGAACTTGAAACATTGTATCAACTATTTATTAACTTGGTCCAGCCCAAAGCTAGTGCTAGCAAACTTGCAACATTATATAAAATATTCTGTGTCCTCTTAGAGTTTCCTGCCCCAAACAGACACAGTTGTAGGCTATTTTGCGCAAGGGATAAGAAGTAATCAGGTAGGCCTATTTTATGTTTCCACCAGATCAGAGCATGACATTTTCCCCCCCTTTTCATGCTGAGTGGTAATCGAAATGGAGAGAGCTGAAAATATTTTTCAAATAGGGCACGTATAGGAACTGTTGTCATTTTCAGTGGATGTAAAAAC
Source organism: Oncorhynchus gorbuscha (assembly GCF_021184085.1). Classification (NCBI taxonomy): domain Eukaryota; kingdom Metazoa; phylum Chordata; class Actinopteri; order Salmoniformes; family Salmonidae; genus Oncorhynchus; species Oncorhynchus gorbuscha. The sequence continues at coordinate 61,865,812 of NC_060176.1, forward strand.
AGACTTTGTTTACTTGCTGTTTTGAGGTGAAGAAAAGATGACTTTGAGAAGCTCCACCGGGATGGTGAGTTAAGACAATCAGAAATGGTGTCAGATCCCCAAATGGGCACACTTCTATGCAGTCCTACATTTGCACACAGGCCATGTAGACTAGTCCTACTTCTATATGCATAATCGGGTGCGTTTCCCAACTCAAGATTGACAGGAGCACTCCAAACAAAAGACAATGAATAAAATGACTACTCGTAATTGTAATGAAGTAAACCAAAACGTTTTCTTACAAGTGTAGCCTAGGTTGTGCACTCTGCAAACAACGTGTCCAATGACAACGGTAAGACTGTAATAATAATATATTGAATGCTAGCAGAAATGACCATAACCAAGCAAACATTGTAGATTAGAAATTACAGGAACTAATGGTAAATGTACTACTAGTGATACTGGTGTGCCATTCCCATGGCCTCCGCAATGGATTATAGTCCTCTCAGACAGGCGTGAATCAGACGTGTCTCATGTGACAATTATTCAGTATATTTTTTCCACTGCTCGACTAAAAAACATCTTGGTCGACCAAACAATCGACCAGTCGACTAAATGTAGTCAGCCCTACTACCAATGCTAGTTATTTTCATTATCTGAGTGAAATAACATTTATTTCCATGATGACTTCATTCAACACCTTATTCCCACAATTTTGAATTACAATACTGTACATTCTCATACTGGGCATTGACTTACTTTGCTTTGGCATTCTCCTCTCCCACCAATTTCCATTTTCAAGTTTCATTTGATGACTATTTTTGGCCAGTACTCTCTTGAAGCAGGCCCGTTCTTTCTATCTGCAGGTTCCAGGATTGAGGAGTTCCTGTATGAGAAGCTTGACAGAACGGTTCCCTCCAGACCAAATAATGAAGAACTGCTGGGTCATTACATGCAAGATGCGGCAAAAGATTTTGGTCCTGGAACTCCATATGGTGAGTGTGACTCAAGCTTTTTGTAGGGCAACACGGTATTTCCAGGTGGTATAGAACTGTTTTTTGTTGTTGTATAGGATTGGCAAGTGATAATACAATTTGAGAGAGGAAACTGAGGCCGTGTCTTGGGCCCCAGTCAAATCCAATAATTTCACCTGATGATCTTACTCAATACATCTCCTCTCTGTGCTCTCTCCCTCATGCAATCCCTAAGAATGACTCGAACCATTTATGGTACAGTGCCTTCAGAAAGCATTCACAGACCTGGACTTTTTCCACATTTTGTTGTTACAACCTGAACTTAAAATGGATTCAATTTAGATGTTTTGTCACTGGTATACACACTATCACATAATGTGAAATTGGAATGATGTTTGTAAAAGTTTTAAAAGACTCAATAAGTATTCAACCCCTTTGTTATGGCAAGCCTAAATAAGTTCAGGAGTGAAAATGTGTTTAATAAGTTGCATACCTTATATATCCTACACAAAACATTGGTTCAGCTGACATGAATTATCCTCCCTTCTCTGCAGTAGCTGTCGTACTGCTAGGTAGCTTTTCTGGCTTGTGCTATAGCCAGACTAATGTTAGATATTAGAGGAAGGTTTCTGTGCCGTTAGCTATAGCCACTGGCACTGCTAGCTTAGCAGAAGTTTTTGCCTTTCGGTTTCAGGTACAGTCAGTGTATCTATGCGATCAGACATGACCTTTCATGCCCCCACCCCCAACAATACCAATGCAAGAGATATCTTTCATTGTTGTGACAATGTGTAACAGGTCTTGATGAAAATGTCCCCAGGGAATGACAGTCAGATTAATTTCCTAATGTCTATTGCATTTAAGCAATGAATTGAGCAATGAATGTCTGCTCAGCCCTTAGAAATTATATTCAGTTGAGTTTTTCTTTGTATCTGAACCCATTGGCAGAGGATACTTGGAATGGGAAAAGACTGGTGAAATATTAGACAACTAGCAGGTGTATTGTTTCATGGCATATAAAGGCTTGGTATTTAGTTGCATGGTTTAATTCCCCCAAACCAGTGATAATGATGCAGCTTCTAGTGACATGGCATAGGGCAGTTCCATGGGCACCATGTGAAAGTACAATGATACACAGAAACAGTGGAAGGTCACTATTGATGTTGTGTAACTGCAATAGGCCTTGTTAACAGAGAACTGAAGGGTGATGTTATTGTTTCTTTTGCCAAAGTTCATTGGGGACAATTTTGGACAAGTAGAGAAGACTGAGCTGGATATGCTTAACAAGTCACAATAAGTTGCATGGACAAACTCAGTGTGCAATAATAGTGTTTAACATGAATTTTGAATGACTACCTCATCTCTGCACCCCACACATACAGTTGTCTGTAAGGTTCCTCAGTCGAGCAGTCAATTTCAAACACAGATTCCCACAAGACCAGAGAGATTTTCCAATGCCTCGCATAGAAGGGCACCTATTGGTAGAAGGTTTTTTTTTTTAAATGCAGAAATTGTATATCCCTTTGAGAATGGTGAAGTTATTAATTACACTTTGAATGGTGTATCAATACACTCAGTCACTACAAAGACACAGGCGTCCTTCCTAACTCAGTGGTGATATACAACACATTACTGCGGAAGCAGGCTGCATCATGTTATGGGTATACTTGTAATCGTTAAGGACTGGGATGTTTTTCAGGATAAAAAAATTAATGAAATCGAGATAAGCACACGCAAAATCTGATTGTCTGCTTTTCACCAGACACTGGGAGATGAATTCACCTTTCAACAGGACAATAACCTAAAACAAGGGAAAATCTTCGTTGGAGTTGATTACCAAGAAGAGTGAATCTTCTTGAATGGCCGAGTTACATTTTTGACTGAAATCTACTTGAAAATCTATGGCAAGACCTGAAAATGTTTGTCTAGCAATGATCAACAACCAATTTGACAGAGCTTGAAGAATTTTGAAAGTAATAATGGGCAAATTGTTGCACAATCCAGGTGTGGAAACTCTTGCAGGTTGTGTGTAGATCAGTGAATTATTATATGTATTTTTTTTAATCCATTTAGAATTCAGGCTGTAACACAACAAAATGTGGAATGAGTCAAGGGTTATGAATACTTCCTGAAGGTACTGTATATCCATGTGAGAAAACATCACCGTATCTAGACTCTATGCTCTTTGTCCAAAAGTGTGTAGTGTCACTCTTCCCAAAGCCTTTGCTTATACTGATGAGTTCACCCTAAAGTGAGTGAGCAGTGAGATTGGTGATCAGGGCTGTTGTGAGCATTAGTCAATTAATCTCCTCCCGCCCCTTCACTCCCCTGCGGTCCAGCCTGTCTCATATATCTGTCTGCCCAATAAATCACCTTCTGGCAATCCTGAGGATCAATAGTGCTCTCTCTCTCTCTGTTGTTCAGAGTTGGCTCTGCAGGTTTGGCTCTGCAACGACAACCTTAATGCATAAAGTTTATGCACATATTAGATTATTAGGTTGTCTCTCTGTGGAGCTTTTCCCCTTCAGTTGGAGAAATGTAACTTCGTCACAGAGACCTGAGTGATGGGTCATGTACAGATTTATTTAGGGCTCTGCAGACCTGTTTAGCTAGGAGGTGTTTTATAAATTAATTCAGCTAATTTGGAATGGAAAGCTCATGCCAATAAATCCACATTGGCTTTTTTCCAAGATAAAAATGCACAAATACAGTAGCCTATACTCACGGTTGGGTAGGTTACTTTCTAAATGTAATCTGTTACTAGTTACCTGTGCAAAATTGTAATCAGTAACGTAACTTTTGTTTTGCACAAACTCATCAATGTAATCTGATTACATTAAGTTACTTTTAAATTACTTTCCCCTGAAGAGACATTAGAAATAGGCAAAAATGTATGTTACCAATTGATCTATTGCAGTTTACATAGCTGGCCATATATGTATGTTACGTTTTACTTTATGGGTTGGTTATGTAAGCTTCTTCTAACCCATCGCTTTCTACTACATATAATAATACAATTCAATTATCTTTATCATAAATAAATATCATTTATAAGTCCAAAAATGGATGTAGCAACTATAGATTTCCCCTTTAAGTCTATCAAATGTGTGAGGGTTTGAGCATGTGTCCATTAGGCCTATGAATAAATAAATAAAATATCAGCATGAATTCGATTGAACAATAAAAGCCCCACTTTTATTCAATAGGCTGGGATCCGGACTATGCAGCTGTTACGAGCACATTTTCACTGGCTGTTAACTGGTTTCAAAAACAATGATTGATAGGCAGTTTAAACTTCTTGAATTCAACCATTATTGGGTTCAAATACACATTTAGATTTGAGAACTAACATCCACAATCCGTAAGGCGCAAATAGCTAAATGAGAGAGCAGCAGTGTGATTCAAGGCGCAAGTTTAAATTTGTTCCACCTGAGCGAGTCAGAGACCACTATGATGACACACCAAATGAGTTTGATGGATCGGGGAAAAGGGCAGGAATAGGCTTTTATAGCTTGGACTGTAACCTACGTCTTCCAATGGTGCGATTCACACTGCTGCTCTCTCAATTAGCTATTTGTGCCTTACGGATTGTGGATGTTAGTTCTCAAATCGAAATGTGCTGTCAATGTGCTATGTAGATACCAATAATAAGTGATATCCGTATCGCTGTAGACAACAATACTTCTGTCATCCTTACCTCCAAGCGTTTATTCAAGTTGGATAAACTTTGGATGCCGACAGCAGTCGCACCATTGGAAGACAGCTTGGACTGTAGCCTACAAAAGCCTATTCCTGCTATTTTCCCGCGATCCATCAAACACATTTGGTGTGTCATCATAGTGGTCTCTGACTCAATCAGGTGGAACAAATTTAAACTTGCGCCTTTTTTCAATGTTGGTTTGAATGTCATTGAGAACAGAGACGTGTCAAATATTTATTTTTTGCAAACATCCTTTCTGAATTTAAAAGTAATCCTTGAAGTAATCATCTAGTTTTTCAAAAGTATCTAATCTGGTTACAATATTTTTGGTGGTAACGGATTACAGTTACCATTTTTTGTAATCCCTTACATGTATTCTGTTACTCCCCAAACCTGCCTACACTAAGCAAGTTACGTTTATACGCTGTAATTCCCTCCTCATGAGAGAAACAGGCATGTTTTAGTGATTTTGAAATAATTTGATTTGTAATGAATTAATTTGTACACAGGTTATTCTGTTCTGTAGCTAGGCATAAATGTCAGACATCTTTGGAACCGTGGAAGAGCAAGACATCAATCCCATTCTCTCCTCTCCTGCCATAGCAACTATTACTAGATGAACACTCTGTTGCTTTAATCAGGCCTTTAGTGGCCTGTTTCTCAGTGGTGGCTTTTAGTGATGCAGCCTTCCGTGTTGATGGGTGGAGAGCCACTATGTCAACATAGTTTTTCGAACAGCAAAGATGTGGAGAAAAACCTTTCCTCAGTATTAGAATGCGGTCTGTCCATGTTTGACACAGATTTGCATACTTCAAATTCTGCTAGTATAGGCCTTTTTGATGCTATAATCATTGCTCTGTGTTGTTATTCATTAGATATTCCCTTGAGGTCTGTAATCTAGTCTTTTACATCTGGGGAAACAACAATGTTAAAATGTTGAATTTTGAGTTTTGTTGTTTTGGTAAAAGTCATGTCAAGAATGTCACAGTGTCTAGAGGTTCCGTCAGTGTGGCCCTCCCCCTCTCTTTGCAGGTATATTGTAGTTGGCCAAGGTTCTCCCACACTCTATCTCAGCTGCAGTGCATTCATTATTGATGCACTGGGTGTTGCTATCTAGATGGAGCTCTGAATCTACACTACTACACCTAAACAGCAGGCTTTGTGGGGTAGGGTCATCAGGGCATTGATAGACAGTTGGTGAAGGGGCGTTTGTGCCATAGATTACTGGGATGGGAATAGCCTAAATGTTTGCTACAGGTTGTATTGAGCTACCATGTCCTATTGGTCTAGACTTTGTCTGTTTGTATTCTTCTGATAAGTAATATGTCATTCCTCTGATAAGTACGTCTTCTGATAAATAATGTCATTCATAGTTAATAAGTCACTGCTAGGCCTATATTTCACATATATTGTGTGTGTGTGTGTGCTGCTGTAGGTAGCACCCTGATCAAAGTAGGTGATTGTGAGAGGAGACTGGGCAGTGTACAGAGGGAGTTCCTACAGACCTCCGCTATCGGCTTCCTCACCCCACTCAGGAACTTTCTGGAAGGAGACTGGAGGACCATCTCAGTGAGTCTGGCTATCTGGCCTCAGAGGGACATCTTGGGATTGCATGCAGACCAGTGTGTAGACCAGGATTTAATACAATGCTAATCAACACCTTTGGGTTTAGTTTTCTACTTATTCCTATATGGATGTAGCAGAGTTTTTTTAGGACCTAGCCAATTTAACCCCACACATACAGGCTACATTTATGTTGTGCAGAGAGTTGCTGATCTTCTCCTCCCTGTCTCAGAAAGAGAGGCGTCTCCTGGAGAACCGCAGACTGGACCTGGACTCTTGTAAAGCACGGCTGAAGAAAGCCAAATTAGCAGAGTCCAAGGCTGCGGTGAGTATACTCTCTCCCTGTTCCCCTTTAGCTGCATCATGTAGCTATGAGTCTACCCTCCTCTTCCTGTTTCCCTTCAGCTGCATCATTTAGCCATGAGTCTACCCTCCTCCACCTCTTCCTGTTCCAGTTCAGCTGCATCATGTAACCAGGCTCCAATTCAGCGTGAACTGCTACTGCTAACTAACATCTATCTCTGTTCTAATTATGTTCACAGTGTGAGGGAGAAGTGAGTATTAGTGTAAAATATTGTCCACTTTGGTTATTTCCCCCCACTTTTTTCTTTCTGACATGCTCTGCCCATTTTCTCATTGGCACTTTGAAATCCAGTTGAACGCATGTGAGAAGCCAAGAGAGCGAGAGAAGACTTTCACGTTCTTTTGAAAGTGAAAGAAAGGATCTTGTGGCATGGTACACTGGAGCAAACCCATATGACCCTAGAGCAGTGGTATTCAAACTTTTTCAGCAGGGACCCAATTTTTTTACCATCAGAATTTTTGGGGACCCCACCTCAAATGTAATGACACAATCATAAAATTACGATTTTTACATCTGTGTGGTGTGTGTGTGCCGTGCCTACGGAAAGTTACAGCCTTATTCTTAAAATGGATTAAAATAAAATATTTTCCTCATCAATCTACACACAATACCCCATAATGACAAAGGAAAAACAGCTCATTTAGAAAAAATGAACAGAAATACCTTATTTACATAGGTATTCAGACCCTTTGCTATGAGACTTGAAATTAAGCTCCATTGCATCCTGTTTCCATTGATAATCCCTGAGAGGTTGCTACATCTTGATTGGAGTCTGTGATTTGGTAAGGCATGTCAGCAAAATGTGTCTCAAGGGAATTGTCTGTAGAGCTCCGAGACATTAGTTCAAAGGCACGGATCTGGGGAAGGGTACCAAAACATTTCCCACAGCATTGAAGGTCCACAAGAACACAGTGGCCTCCATCATTCTTAACCTGTTGCGACGAGCCATCCCGGATCCGGGATCGTGAATACAGCCTCAAGCTCATTACCATAACGCAACGTTAACTATTCATGAAAATCGCAAATGAAATTAAATCAATATGCTAGCTCTCAAGCTTAGATTTTTGTTAACCTCTTGCGCTGAGCCATGCCGGATCCGGTAGCATAATCATAGCCTCAAGCTCATTACCATAACGCAACGTTAACTATTCATGAAAATCGCAAATTAAATGAAATTAATATGCTAACTCTCAAGCTTAGCCTTTTCTTAACAACACTGTCATCTCAGATTTTCAAAATATGCTTCTCAACCATTGCAAAATAAGCATTTGTGTAACACTATTGATAGCTAGCGTAGCATTTAGCGTTAGCATTCAGCAGGCAACATTTTCACAAAAACCAGAAAAACATTCAAATAAAATGTTTTCTCCATCACGTTTGGGTAAGAACCCCCGTAAATTAAGTCATTAAAACGCAAACTTTTTTCCAAATTAACTCCATAATATCGACAGAAACATGGCAAACCGATGTTTAGAATCAATCCTCAAGGTGTTTTTCACATATCTATCGACGATAAATCCACCGTGGCAGTTGACTTTCTCTTCTGAAGAAATGGAACGCACATGGACCTAGAGATTACGCAATAATTTCGACACAGGACACCAGGCGGACCCCTGGTAAATGTAGTCTCTTATGGTCAATCTTCCAATGATATGCCTACAAATACTTCACAATGCTGCAGACATCTTGGACGAACGGCAGAGAGCATAAGCTCGTTCACGGCACATTCACAGCCATATAAGGAGACGATAGAAAAACCGAGCTTCAAAAATTCTGCTCATTTCCTGTTTGAGTTTCCTCTTGGTTTCGCCTGTAGCATGAGTTCCGTGGCACTCACAGATAATATCTTTGCCGTTTTGAAAACGTCAGAGTGTTTTCTTTCCAAAGCTGCCAATTATATGCATAGTCGAGCATCTTTTCGTGACAAAATATTGCGCTTAAAACGGGCACGTTTTTAAATCCAATAATGGCATAGCGCCCCCATAGGTTGAAGAAGTTAAATTGAAGGAGTTTGTAACCACCAAGACTTCCTTGAGTTGGCCGCCCTGCCTAACTGAGCAATCGGGGGAAAAGGGCCTTGGGTAGGGAGGTGACCGAGAACCCAATGGTCACTGACAGAGCTCCAGAGTTCCTCTGTGGAGATGGGAGAACCTTCCAGAAGGACAACTCCACAAATCAGTCCTTCATGGTAGAGTGGCCAGATGGAAGCCACTCCTCAGTAAAAGGCACACGACAGTCCGCTTGGAGTGTGCTGTAAGGCACCTAAAAGACTCAGAGCATGAAAAATAAGATTCTCTGGGCTGATGAAGCATGATGGTGGCAGCATCATGCTGTGGGGATGTTTTTCAGCGGCAGGGACTAGGAGACTAGTCAGGATTGAGGCAAAATACAAAGAGATCCTTGATGAAAACCTGCTCAGGACCTCAGACTGGGGCAAAGGTTCACCTTCCAACAAGACGATGATCCTTAACATACAGCCAAGACAACACAGGAATGACTTCGGGACAAGTCTCTGAATGTCCTTGTGGCCCAGTCAGAGCCCGGATGTGAAACTGATCGAGCAACGCTCCCCATCCAACGTGACAGAGCTTGAGAGGATCTGCAGAGAAGAATGGCAGAAACTCCCCAAATACAGGTGTGCCAAGCTTGTAGCGTCATACCCAAGAAGACTTGAGGCTGTAATCGCTGTCTAAGGTGCTTTAACAAAGTATTGAGTATAGGGTCTGAATACTTTCAGTACTGACTGCATACATATTTTTTTGTTTAAATATTTTTTTAACCTTTATTTAACCAGGCAAGTTAGTTAAGAACAAATTCTTATTTTCAATGACGGCCTAGGAATAGTGTGTTAACTGCCTGATCAGGGTCAGAACGAAAGATTTGTACCTTGTCAGCTCGGGGATTTGAACTTGCAACCTTTTGGTTACTAGTCCAATGCTCTAACCACTAGGCTACCCTACATACATACAGTTGAAGTCGGAAGTTTGCATACACTTAGGTTGGAGTTATTAAAACTCATTTTTCAACCACGCCACAAATTTCGTGTTACTATAGTTTTGACAAGTCGGTTAGGACATTTACTTTGTGCATGACACAAGTTATTTTTCCAACAATTGTTGACAGACAGATTATTTCACTTACAATTCACTGTATCACAATTCCAGTGGGTCAGAAGTTTACATATAATAAGTTGACTGTGCCTTTAAACAAAGATCATACATTTTGGAGAAATGTCCTCTGGGCTGATGAAACAAAAATAGAACTGTTTGGCCATAATGACCATTGTTATGTTTGGAGGAAAAAGGGAGAGGCTTGCAAGCTGAAAATACTATCCCAACCATGAATCACAGGGGTGGCAGCATCATGTTGTGGGGGTGCTTTGCTGCAGGAGGGACTGGTGCACTTCACAAAATATAAAGTATCATGACGAAGGAAAATTGTGGATATATTGAAGCATCATCTCAAGACATCAGTCAGGAAGATAAAGCTTTGTCGCAAATTGGTCTTCCAAATGGACAATGACCCCAAGCATACTTCCAAAGTTGTGGCAAAATGGCTTACGGACAACAAAGTCAAGGTATTGGAGTGGCCATCACAAAGCTCTGACCTCAATCCCATAGAACATTTGTGGGCAGAACTGAAAAAGAGTGTGCGAGCAAGGAGGCCTACAACCTGACTCGGTTACACCAGCTCTGTCAGGAGGAATGTACCAAAATTCACCCAACTTATTGTGGGAAGCTTGTGGAAGGCTACCCAAAACATTTTTATTCAAGTTAAACAATTTAAAGGCAATCGTACCAAATACTAATTGAGTGTATGTAAACTTCTGACCCACTGGGAATATGATGAATGAAATAAAAGCTGAAATAAATAATTCTTTCTACTATTATTCTGACATTTCACATTCTTAAAATAAAGTGGTGATCCTAACTGACCTAAGACAGGGAATATTTACTAGGATTAAATGTCAAGAATTGTAAAAAATTGAGTTTAAATGTATTTGGCTAAGGTGTATGTAAACTTCCAATTTCACTATATATACATACACACATATTGGGGAACCCACTGCAATTCCCAGTGGGGTTGCAACCTCGACTTTGAATACTACTGCCCTAGAGACAGCACAACTGAATAGTACACAAAATCATTTGTAAAATGGAACAGAAGTGTCTTTAAATTGGACCAGTGTATGGGTGCAAAATGACTAACTGCATCCAATTACCAAGTTCATCCTCCTATTAAAATCACAAAGGGCTTTTTGAGACCAGTAGTGAGAGGAATGGCCCTGTCCCATGTGAGTACAGATGACTTGGTTTAAACGTTCTGTTTGGTAACATGCTTGCCCAATTATACCATGTCCAGTGAATGTCTACCTCCACATCACATTCCCAGCTCCCACTCTCAGTGAGAGCATTTGAAATGTTAAGATGTATGGCTGTTTTTTTCCTTCAGGTCAAAGATCTAATTTGATACGGTATGTTTTCTTGATAGCATGATTAAATAAACCGATATACAGAACTCCGTAAACACATTTTATTTTGATTGTAGACTAATTTCAAATCAGACCTTTGAGACCTGTATGCATGGTGATTGCCACATGAAGGCATGCACATTTTTCAAAATGTTTGTTTAGCGTACTTATTTATTTATTTCCTGCATAATATTTGTATTTTAGAAGTACTTAAATTACATTAGGATTTGGCCAGCCCAATGTAATGATTAAGAAGTCAATTGAGAGTAATTTACTGTATTTGATTAGATAATGTATTGCCCTCTGAAAAGGAAATTATTTTCCACAGACCTCAACATTTTACAGAAACTGTACATAAAAGATCAAACCAACTTATCACCCATTCCCAGACATAACATTCACAGTTTCTTCTTCCTTGCTCCATATATGATAGATTAACCTCAGTGACCAGACGACCGAAACTATTCTCCAGGTATACTGTAGGCTACACATTCCTATAGGCTACTGCACACATATTTGTTTTAAATCCAGCACCTGGTTTGTTTGGGGATAGAATGAGATGATGGCTATGACAATGACAGGCTGTGTACACATCTCTCATGCTGATGTGTTTATTTACACGTGCTGCATGGTCGTCGTCCTTCTAGTGTAACATGCCTTGGGACTCCAGGCAGTAGATGTGCAGCACAGGAGGTTGATGCCAACTTAATTGGGGAAAACGAGCTTGTGGTAATGGCTGGAGCAGAATAAGTGGAAACCATGTGTTTGATTTCATTCGCTCCGGTGCAGCCATTATTATGAACAGTCCTCTCCACAGCAGCGTTCACTGATATGAGGGTGAAGAAAGATATTTGTACCATTCCAGGGCTCTATAGTGGGACCATTTTACTCACATATGTGCCTAAATATTTTGCTTTGGGACCTGGAATGTTTACATTGGAACACCAGTGTGCCTAGAAAAAGTAAGGATTTTAGCTTTAATATCTGAAATATTTTTCTTTGTGCTCCTACATTTCTTTGTATGCACATACATTTTTCAACTTAGGCGTGCACACGTGCTCCTTGTAAAAAAAGGTCAGCGTAGAGCTCTGCAGTCTTTGATTGGCCAGTGCTCGCAGAACAGACGTCTCATATCATCAAGATAATAACAAAGGGTTTAGTTTTCGCTATGTGTGCATCCCTGTCACATGACTCTCTTATACTTTTGGTTTTGTTTGTCCTTTTGTTTTTGTTTGGTGCACACCATACTGTATGTGTAAACTGCTCTGCCGTGTCTGTAGGCTGTGCCTGATTTTCAGGAAACCAGGCCCAGAAATTATGTCCTCTCTGCCAGTGCATCTGCGGTAAGGAGCTTAAACAGCCAGTCCACTCTACACTAACACTGTACATGTAGCCTACTGTCACTCTACAAATTCTATGGTATTTCTTCATATCACCAGATTGTTTCCTGCATAGTAATCCATTATCTATGTGGTACTTGACTTATCACAGACAACAGTCTAATTTCCCAGTCACAATGACCAGAAGTAGGGCAAAGAAAGCACTTCAAAGGTGTTATACTTCAATTGATCCAAATAAAATGAACTCTGAATGCAGGACCAAAACATTTGGAATATGCTTTCTTTTGAATGCACCCCTGGGTTGAAAATCTATTTCTTTACTGTCATCAGTCTCAATCCAATCTAAGAATGTGTGTGTCTCCCCTGTGATGTCATCAGAATGTGTCTCTCACTCCCCCTCTCTTGTTGCCCTGCCGCTTTTCAGCTCTGGAGCGAGGAGGTGGACAAAGTGAGTATGATGTGTTTGGACACCCTCCTCTTCCTGTACTGTATAAATAAGTCATATCTTTACTCCTAGTGAGCTTTGTTTCTAGGTAAAGTGTCTCTCTTTTCACAAGTTATCACCTTCAGAATTCACAAGAACAAAACAGCTGATAATGGAAAATGGGGGCTGTAGTATTTCATGATACCGCTCTCTGTTTGTTTTGGTTGTTCTGTAGGCAGAACATGAGCTTCGAGTGGCACAGACCGAGTTTGACAGACAAGCAGAGGTCACACGGCTTCTGTTGGAGGGCATCAGCAGTACACACGTGAGTCATGAGGTCAAACTTGTAGAGTGGACCAACATGACCACTACACATGGCCACTCTCTTCAGCATATGCACTGTTTACCAGGTAATAAGTTAGGGATAATCAATAAGGGGCTCTATGGAAAATAATGAACGATGTGGAAGGTGTGTTAGTGCGGCGTGGACTGACCTTCCACAGAGTTTCATTATTTTCCAGAAAATGCATAGAGCCCTGAGTTGATTATCCCTTTATACCATCATTTAACACATTTGCAGCAACATCTTTTAAAAATTTGCAGGTAGAAATGTGTTCAACATCCACTAAAGTAGGTAGCAAGGTTACTAGATAGCTACAGTAGTTGCCTTGGCAACCAAACATACTTACTGGTTTTTGCTAACCAAACAATCAGTCCTATCTTGTTATTATGAATTAATAACATATTGAAAATCGAATTCAACCGTGTCAATAATGTTTTCAATTTGACTTTTGCCTTCAAAAGCAGCTCAAACATAGAACATGTAAGACTGAACTATAGCTATTGAATTCTACTGTACTGATATACCGTGCATTATAGGGAAATAATGCATGCACCAGAATGCACTTCAAGCCAATGAGAAACGAGTATTCAACAATGCCATGGTATAAACTGTTTTAATATGGTGGGGACAGGGTATGTTGAGGGGGACCAAGTAACAACTGTGTTATGTGTTTTGGGTATGTTGTCTGTAGGTGAACCACCTGCGCTGCCTGCATGAGTTTGTGGAGGCACAGACAGCCTATTACAAGCAGTGTCACCTGCACATGCAGGACCTGCAGAAAGAGCTGGACAGGTGAGGACTGGCTCTGGGTAGATGCACAACTTTATATTGGACATACTAGCATACTTAGCTGGGCTGTCTAGATCTAGCTTTTATTTGCTGCAGTGTTTGCTATTGAAATGGATGTAAGCTGTTTATCAATGACCATCTCCACTATTATCTCTTATGTTCTCAGTTCCAATGGAGATGTGTAAGTAACATTTGATGACAATTACAGTTGAACTCACCATTACTCAACATATTTTTGTTAACCGTTAGTAAAGTCTGATTATTCCCCAGGGAATGTGCTGTGTACCTTATGAATGTCTTCATTCCCTAAACCTCTGCAGGTTTCCCAATGCGTTTGCTGGTAACCCAGGCCACTCCATGGCCTCCGGTGGCTCCTCTCCCCTGGACCCTGCAAGCGCTGTGGAGACAGACACGCTGAAGATCGAGGAGGTGCAGGCGCCTGCCACAGGCACACGCAAGGCCAGGGTCTTGTACGACTATGATGCTGCCGACACCAGTGAGCTATCCCTACTGGCTGACGAGGTGAGCACACAAACACGCACACAGAATTCTACCTGCACACCCGTCATTAGTTGAATCAGGTATATCCGTGCAGTGCTATAATATGTAGTATGGTGGGCAGGAAACGGTCTACAGTCTTGAAACAGCTAGGACTAGATGGAATATACAAGATAGCGCTATTTTGTATTTTTTTGTGTTTAACTTATTCTGTACATAATGTTTCTGCCACTGTCTCTTTATGACTGAAAATAGCTTCTGGATATCAGAACAGCAATTACTCACCTCTAACTGGACAAAGTTTTTTTTCTTTAACCTCTTGCTCCTACCTGACACGCAGGCGTCCCATCTAGACATCTGGAAATGCAAATGCGCTACGCTAAATGCTAATAGCACTCGTTAAAACTCAAACGTTCGTTAAAATACACATGCAGGGTATTGAATTAAAGCTACACTCGTTGTGAATCCAGGCAACAAGTCAGATTTTTAAAATGCTTTTCGGCGAAAGCATGAGAAGCTATTATCTGATAGCATGTAACACCCCAAAAGACCCGCAGGGGACGTAGACAAAATAATTAGCATAGTCGGCGCTACACAAAACGCACAAATAAAATATAAAACATTCATTACCTTTGACCATCTTCTTTGTTGGCACTCCTAGATGTCCCATAAACATCACTATTGGGTCTTTTTTTTCTCGATTTAAATTGGTCCATATATAGCCTAGATATCGATCTATGAAGACTGTGTGATCAACGAACAAAATAGCGTTTTATAACGTAACGTCATTTTTTAAAATTAAAAAAGTCAACGATAAACTTTCACAAAACACTTCGAAATACTTTTGTAATGCAACTTTAGGTATTAGTAAACGTTAATAAGCGATCAAATTGATCACGAGGCGATGTATATTCTATAGCTGTACGTCTGGAAATAATGTCCAGGTAAATCTCAACCAAAATATCCGGTCGGAATCCGGAAGAACTGCGCTGCCTTGTGTCTGTTTGACCAAGAAACAAATTGTAGGCAAATGACAAGACTGTTGACATCGTGTGGAAGCTGTAGGTATTGCAACCTCGGTCCCATTTAATGTGGTTCACGTTTAACAATTGGTTGAAGTGGCGCGTGGATATATTTTCCCATTTTCAGTGATCAGATTTTCCTGCACTTTTCGATGAAACGCACGTTCTGTTATAGTCACAGCCGTGATTTAACCAGTTTTATAAACGTCTGAGTGTTTTCTATCCACACATACTAATCATATGCATATACTATATTCCTGGCATGAGTAGCAGGGCGCTGAAATGTTGTGCGATTTTTAACAGAATGTTCGAAAAAGTAGGGGGTAGGAGTAACAGGTTAACCTCTAGTGACACCGCATCCCGTGAACGGGACCGTTGTCATCATCTGACACTAATTAGCATAACGCAACGGACAAATATTCCTAGAAAATATTCCTATTCATAAAAATCTCAAATGAAATATATTGAGACACAGGTGAGCCTTTTGTTAATCACACTGTCATCTCAGATTTTCAAAATATGCTTTGCAGCCAAAGCTAGACAAGCATTTGTGTAAGTTTATCGATAGCCTAGCATAGCATTTTGTCCAGCTAGCAGCAGGTAACTTGGTCACGGAAATCAGAAAAGCAATCAAATTAAATCGTTTACCTTTGAGCTTCGGATGTTTTCACTCACGAGACTCCCAGTTAGATAGCAAATGTTCCTTTTTTCAAAAAATATTATTTTTGTAGGCGAAATAGCTCCGTTTGTTCTTCACGTTTGGCTGAGAAATCGCCCGGAAATTGCAATCACGAAAACGGCGAAAAATGTTCCAAATTAGCTACATAATATCGACAGAAACATGGCAAACGTTGTTTATAATCAATCCTCAAGGTGTTTTTCAAATATCTAATCGATAATATATCAACCGTGACTGGTGGCTTCTTAGTAGGATAGAGAGAAACAATGGCCGCATTTGTCCTTTACGCACCAAACACTCTGAGAGACTTCAGCTGACCACTGACGCAATGTTGACGTTCAGGCTCATTTTTGAAAATAAAAGCCTGAAACTATGTATTGTGACACTAGACACATTAGGGAAGCCATAGAAAAAGTAATCTGGTTGATAGCCCATGATAGCCCAGCCTTCTAAATAAGAGTCCCTTCCTGTTTGGATTTTTCTCAGGCTTTCGCATGCAACATCAGTTCTCTTATACTCACAGACAATATTGTGAGAATATTGTGAGTATTCTATCCTAAGCTGTCAATTATATGCATATTCTAGCATCTTGTCCTGACAAAATATCCCGTTTACCACGGGAATGTTATTTTTCCAAAAATGAAAATACCGCCCCCTAATCACAAAAGGTTAATGAGTCGAACGCAAAGGATTTACTGCTGATACCATGCCTAAATCCCCGTAATTCGCATGAAGAGGAGATGCCGATACAGGGTACGCAGTTCCGGGTGCCTTGTGAGAAATTGTCGGCAAGTGAGTAACCCGTCTCTATCATCCGTCCAATCATTGGAGAATAAACTGGATGAGCTCAGTTCGAGACTATCCTACAGGGACAATAAAAATGCTAATATCTTATGTTTCACCGAATCGTGGCTGAACGACGACATTGATAATATACAGTTGACTGGGTTTTCCATGCATCGGCAAGACTGAACGGCTACCCCCAGTAAGACGAGCGGTTTGTCAATAAGTCTTTGTCAATAACAGCGTGATATCTCATGTTTAAGAAGTCTCAAGATTTTGTTCGCCTGAGGTAGACAACGTCATGATAAGCTGTAGACCACACTATTTACCAAGACAGTTTTCATCTATATTTTTCGTATCTGTCTATTTACTGGCACTGCCCGCACTCAACAAGCTGAATAAGGCCATAAGCAAACAAGAAAATGCTCATCCAGAGGCGACGCTCCTAATGGCTGCGGACTTTAATGCAGAAAAACTTAAATCTGTTTAATATTAAACTCGTTTCTACAAGCATGTCACATGTTCAACTAGAGAAAAAAAACCTCTAGACCACCTTTACTCCACAAAGACGCATACAAAGCTCTCCCTCACCCTCCATTTGGCAAATCTGACTAATTCTATCCTCCTGATTCCTGTTTACAAGAAAAAAACTAAAGCAGGAAGTACCATTGGCTCACTCAATATCGAAGTGGTCAGATGAAGCCGATGCTAAGCTACAGGACTGTTTTGCTAGCACAGACTGAAATATGTTCAGGGATTCATCCGATGGCGTGAGGAGTACACCACATCAGTCACTGGCTTCATCAATAAGTGCATTGATGACGTCGTCCCCACAGTGCCCATACGTACTAGAGGTCGACCGACTACGATTTTTCAACGCCGATACCGATTATTGGAGGACAAAAAAAGCTGATACCGATTTAATCTAACGATTTTAAAAATGTGTATATATACAGTGGGGCGAAAAAGTATTTAGTCAGCCACCAATTGTGCAAGTTCTCCCACTTAAAAAGAGGAGGCCTGTAATTTTCATCATATGTACACTTACACTATGACAGACAAAATTAGAAAAAAAATCCAGCAAATCACATTTGTAGGATTTTTAATGAATTTATTTGCAAATTATGGTGGAAAATAAGTATTTGGTCAATACTTTATATACCCTTTGTTGGCAATGACAGAGGTCAAACATTTTCTGTAAGTCTTCACAAGGTTTTCACTGGTATTTTGGCCCATTCCTCCATGCAGATCTCCTCTAGAGCAGTGATGTTTTGGGGCTGTTGCTGGGCAACACAGACTTTCAACTCCCTCCAAAGATTTTCTATGGGGTTGAGATCTGGAGACTGGCTAGGCCACTCCAGGACCTTGAAATGCTTCTTACGAAGCCACTCCTTCGTTGACCGGGTGGTGTGTTTGGGATCATTGTCATGCTGAAAGACCCAGCCATGTTTCATCTTCAATGCCTTTGCTGATGGTAGGAGGTTTTCACTCAAAATCTCATGTTACATGGCCCCATTCTTTCCTCTACACGGATCAGTCGTCCTGGTCCCTTTGCAGAAAAACAGCCACAAAGCATGATGTTTCCACCCCCATGCTTCACAGTAGGTATGGTGTTCTTTGGATGCAACTCAGCATTCTTTGTCCTCCAAACACGACGAGTTTTTACCAAAAAGTTATATTTTGGTTTCATCTGACCATATGACATTCTCCCAATCTTCTTCTGGATCATCCAAATGCTCTCTAGCAAACTTCAGATGGACCTGGACATGTACTGGCTTAAGCAGGGGGACACGTCTGACACTGCAGGATTTGAGTCCCTGGCGGCGTGGTGTGTTACTGATGGTAGGCTTTGTTACTTTGGTCCCAGCTCTCTGCAGGTCATTCACTAGGTCCCCCCGTGTGGTTCTGGGATTTTTGCTCACCGTTCTTGTGATAATTTTGACCCCACGGGGTGAGAGCTTGCGTGGAGCCCCAGATTGAGTGAGATTATCAGTGGTCTTGTATGTCTTCCATTTCCTAATAATTGATCCCACAGTTGTTTTTCTTCAAACCAAGCTGCTTACCTATTGCAGATTCAGTCTTCCCAGCCTGGTGCAGGTCTACAATTTTGTTTCTGGTGTCCTTTGACAGCTCTTTGGTCTTGGCCATAGTGGAGTTTGGAGTGTGACTGTTTGAGGTTGTGGAAAGATGTCTTTTATACTGATAACAAGTTCAAACAGATGCCATTAATACAGGTGGAGGACAGAGGAGCCTCTTAAAGAAGAAGTTACAGGTCTGTGAGAGCCAGAAATCTTGCTTGTTTGTAGGTGACCAAATACTTATTTTCCACCATAATTTGCAAATAAATTCATAAAAAAATCTACAATGTGATTTTCTGGATTTTTTTTCTCATTCTGTCTGTCATAGTTGAAGTGTACCTATGATAAACTACAGACCTCATCTTTTTAAGTGGGATAACTTTCACAATTGGTGGCTGACTAAATACTTTTTTGCCCCACTGTATATACACATTTTTTGTAATAATGACAATTGCAACAATACTGAATGAACACTTATTTTAACTTAATATAATACATATTATGGGCTTTTGGATCGGTGTTCTTAAGGTGATTCCACAGGTTGGTGGTATTTTTTGATTTAGCTGTTGCTGACCCCATGCTTACGTCTTTATCACAAATAGAAACCTTGCTTTCCCTGGTGCCAATTCCATGTAATAGTCCCACACTGGTGCTCTGCTTTTCTCTGCCATCTGTAAAACACACACAGCTCTGAAGTGACAGCTTAGGAGACAAATACTGTCAACTATTTGAATAAAAATAGAGTTTAAGTTACCTGTGATGAATGTTGAAAACAAACTGTAATTTCTATATGCAGGAAATCCTATTTTAATAATGGACATGGTAAGAATTGACTACCAAAGTGCGAGTCATAATTCCCATGACACCTTCTAACAAAATCTGAAAAGCGGTTCCTTCATTCATTTATTCCATAGGATATTTTTAGATTCACTTAAAATAAGGTCTGTTTCATGTAGACTTACACCACCTTGCCAATTTTATAACTCTGATCAATATTTGCTAAATATAAGTGAAGATCATTTTTTTTGTAGAGTGGATTTATGAAAATATTTTGACAAACGTTACCTTATCCTAGTGAGATTTACACGGGTCTCAAAACGCCGAGGCGGTTTAAGCCTGAACGAAACAGACCTTATTTGAAGTAGATCAAGACATTCTCTATGGAAGACATGAACGGTAAAATAACGAAGGAACCCCTTTCAAGTTCAGTCGCAAGTTATTACAGGAATTATAACGCGTCAACTATTTCTCTCTAAACCATATACCTTTGACTATTACGAGCCTGCTGCTGCCTACCACCCCTCAGTCAGACTGCTCTATTAAATATCAAATCATAGACTTAACTATAATAAACACACAGAAATACGAGCCTTCGGTCAAATCCGGAAACTATCACCTCAAACCAAATGTTTATTCCGTTCCGTATTTTATCTAATGGGTGTCATAATTACGTAAAATTCTGGCAAATTAGTTCAAAGAGCCAGTTGGCCCAAACTGTTGCATATACCCGGACTCTGCATGCAATGAACACAAGAGAAATGACACAATGTCACCTAGTTAATATTGCCTGCTAACCTGGATTTATTTGAGCTAAATATACAGGTTTAAAAATATATACCTGTGTATCGATTTTTAAGAAAGGCATTGATGTTTATGGTTAAGTACAGATTGGAGCAGCGACAGTCGTTGATTGATTGTTTTTTACAAGATAAGTTTAGTGCTAGCTAGCAACTTACCTTGGCTTACTGCATTCGCGTAACAGGTAGGCTCCTCGTGAGGCAGGTGGTTAGTGCGTTGGACTAATTAAGTGTAAGGCTGCAAGATTGGATCCCCCGAGCTGATAAGGTAAAAATCTGTTGTTCTGCCCTCTTCCTAGGCCGTCATTGAAAATAAGAATGTGTTCTTAATTGACTTGTCTAGTTAAATAAAGGTGTAAAAAAATCATCAGCACCCAAAAATACCAATTTCCGATTGTTATGAAAACTTGAACTCGGCCCTAATTAATCGGCCATTCCGATTAATTGGTCGACCTCTAGTACATATATACCCCAACCAGAAGCAAAGTATTACAGGCAACATCCACACTGAGCTAAAGGGTAGAGCTGCCGCTTTCAAGGAGCAGGACTTTATCCCGCTATGCACTCCGACAAACCATCAAACAAGTGTCAATACAGGACGAAGATTGTATGGCATCCATTCAATTACATTTTCAACCCATCCTTGACCAAGTCTACATTAGGAAGCTGTTCTTAATATTTTGTACACTCTGTGCATGTTATTATTTTGTCTTTTCCCAGCTCATCACAGTTTACACAGTGCCAGGCATGGACTCAGACTGGCTGGTGGGAGAGAGAGGGAACCAGAAAGGGAAAGTGCCTGTCACATACCTGGAGCTGCTCAGCTAAAGAAATAAATTGAAAGATGCACGCTTGCAACATTGCACTCATATGCCTTCAAACATGCTGACGTTGACAAATTCAACCAAACACACCCACATGCTGTACGCACACGGACCACATTACATCATTGGTGAATATGAAGGCAAATGCACAACATTGAATACGGAGGAATAGTTACCATCACAACTCGGCCGAAAATTCTGAAATGTAAGATATTTACTTACTGAAATGCCCTGTATTATTCAGGCTTTGATGACCTTTGGTGACCTTTCATAGCTGTGGAAAAAGCTTCATTACAGCCTGCCCACACACACTTGCACCTGTTTTAGACATCTTTCCCAAATCCATTATTTTTATGTGGAACATTCCATACACCCTGTGCACCTCTCGTTAGTCCACATTCCTATATTGTCATTTTCCTGGACACCTCTACCACTACCTGGCACTGAAACATTTCATGGCCGTATGCCCTGCTTAGTGACTAACCAGAAATTGAAGCACTCATACAGCGCCGATTTGAAGCACTCCTAGTCTTTTACTAACTGCCTTAAAATAATGGGAGAGAGGCTGTGTCCATCTGCTATAACTCATAGAATGTATTGGACACACTGCAATGTTCACACTCCAGTTTGCCTGTTCGCTGAGGACACTTATTTTGAAGAGGACAAGCCAGATCTTACACAGAACATACATTTTGGCATGCAAAACTGTAACTTATTTAAGTATCTGTGGTGAGTTCTATTCCCATTTGTGCCCCTTTTTTTAGTTTGCTCTTTTTGCTGTTCTGTTTCTTTAACATGTCATTATTCCTTCAGTTGTCTTTGTATGTTTTTAGTTGAATTGTTTGATCCGATGTTGTCTTTTCTGTGATAGTCTGTGTCTTCAGGACAGGACCTAGGCTGCTACATGTGCTACTGGCAGTAGTTAGTCAGACTACTCTGCTCAATGCAAAGCCTCGGTCTTTCTTGTAATCAGAATTTTGATGCCTGTATATTTATTTCTCATAGACCTTTTAGTACCAAAGCAAACTTAAGTATGCATGCACTCTGTCATGGTTTGTGATGCTGTGACTGTTTTGCCCCTTTTCTGCCTTTTACTGTCAATGTATTTGTCTGTTCCCAAGCCATGCTGGGTGAATGCGTAGGATGTAATAAAAAATATGCTTTGGACACAATCTAGTTTGTGTGGTTTGTCAGTTCAGGTTCTTAATCTAATATTCTGGTGTAGTAGTCTGTCGGATTGGAAGTAATCATTATTTATTAAATACAAATTCAAACTTTGTCCATTCTCGTACTGGTAATTACAACACGCTCTCTTTTTACAATATTTTCTGACTACTGCATCAACATGTTCATGCGTATAAAGTATTTTAATCTGGCATTAATGTAATGATTTCATTTCAAATAAACAACTCAAGAAATATCGCTTAGACCCATATTATTATTATTTTTTATTTTTTTGCATTTTCCAATTAAGAACATTCAAAACAAAAGTGAAAAGATATTAGACAACGATAGGACAAAGTGACAGTAACAGACAAACAACAAAAATAAATGATAGTTATAAACAAACATACAATAATAAAAAATAACGAGACATTGGATCACCTGCCGTAGGCTACATAATCTACATTACGTGTGAAACATTATGTGAGGATTATATATAGATTCAATCAATGAGATGTGGGGGGAGATTCTCCATATAGTCAAAAGGTTGCCAAATTCTGTCAAATGTCTAACTTATTCCTCAAGCAGTATGTGATTTTCTCCAAAGGGATACAACTATTAACTTCCAAAAGCCACATTGCAACTGGCAGGGAGGAATCCAATTTCCATTTAAAGGCAATACATTTCTTGGCAATCGCTAGCAATATTTCTGTTAGCTTTATAGTATGGCTTTGCCTAAGATTGGTGTTAGTAAAGTTACCCAGTAGACAGACCTCCGGGTCTAAAGGGAATGCAGCCCCGTGAATTGAGGATATGGTATCGTATACCCCCTGCCAGAAACCGTGTAGTTTTGAACACTGCCAAGTGGAATGGAGGAATGTTCCTTCATCTGAGCCACATCTAAACCATAGGGAGGAGATATCTGGGTTGAACCTGTGCAGTCTAGATGGGGTGATATAGAGCTGATGGAGGAAATTAAACTGGATCAGTGTCAGGACCCGGTTACGAACCAGGGTCTCCGGAGTGAGAAACAGTCACTAAACCAACTGAGCCACGAATAGTCAGCAGAACCCAGAAGATGAGGCAGACACAGCAGTACTTGAGACGGTGTATTTAATGAAGTAAAAAGTGAAGTTCTTCAGGAAAACATGTAACTCCACAACCTCAAAAGGAATTCCACAAGAACAAAGGTAATCCTCCAAGACAAAAAAGGTAAATCCACAAGGTGGAAGGTATAGCACAAAAAGCCTCAAAAGATACTCAAAAACAAACAAACAAGAACAAAAAACAGAATTCCACAAGAGAGTCCACCGGGATCACCAAGAGTTCACAGAGTACTAGGGCTGGGTGCTAACATACAAACACTGAGCAAAGAACTGAGTAAAACAAAGGGTTTAAATACAATCAGGGGAAATGAGGCACAGGTGCAAATAATAATGGGGATCAAGGGAAAACAAAAGGCACAATGGGGGCATCTAGTGACCAAAAACCAGAACAACCCTGGCCAAATCCTGACAATCAGTCTGTATCTGGAGTAGAATGTGGATGTAACCCCATCCCTGCATAGGTCACTCCATAGATCCTCATCAAGATCAATACCCAGATCTCTCTCCCATCTAAGTCAGGGTTTATCTAGCCCAGGCAGTGTTAGTCCTGACATAAGAGCATTGTAAACACGGGAAATGGTCTTGAACAGTGGTTGGTCTGCGTGGCAGAGTTGTTCAATAGGTGACATCTTAGGTAGGTTCCATTGTCCCTTGAGTCACTGTGTTATTGACTTGTTAATTGTTTACTCCATGTGTAACTCTGTGTTGTCTGTTCACACTGCTGTGCTTTATCTTGGCCAGGTCGCAGTTGCAAATGAGAACCTGTTCTCAACTAGCCTACCTGGTTAAATAAAGGTGAAATAAAATTAAAATAAACCCTAATAAAGTTTCGTAGTTGTAGGTAGCTAAAGAAGTCCCTGTTAGGCAAGTGGTATTTCTGTTTCAGCTGATCAAAAGACATAAGAACTCCCTCCTCGTAACAATGTTCCAGAAGAGTGATCCCCTTATCAGACCATGGTCTAAAGTTACTATTCTGGAAAAACATAGGGATCAATCTATTGTTCCATAAAGGGGTTTTAGGGGAAAGGAATCCCCCTCGTCCGAACAGCTCATGCAGTTTGCACCATGCCAGGACAGAATGTATGATTAAAGGGTTGTCTGTGATGGTTTTTATAGATTTTCTGTCCCATTTGTGAAACAAATCTGCGCCAGTGTCATTTACCTCAAGCTTTTCAATGTTCAACCATGAGGGAGAGGGACCATTGTCAAACCTCTGAGCCAGAAACCTAGACTGTGCAGCCCAGTAGTACATGCTAAAGTTTAAGGTTTAAGGCCCCTTGACTGAAATCAAGGGTCAGTTTATCCAGGCCAACCCTAGGGGTTTTGCCGTGCCAGATAAACCGTCTGGTCAGCTTGTCGAGAGAGGAAAAAAATGCTGCGGGAACAGGGATAGGGAGAGATTGAAACAGATATAGAAACCTGGGCAGGACATTCATTTTAATTACATTGATTCTACCCAGTAGAGTGAGAGGTCCATCCATTTACAAAGGTCAACCTCCACCTTTTGCAACAAACTGGCCAGATTGAGTTTATAGAGGTTGTTCAGATTACCATCCACCATTATGCCCAGATATGTGAAGCCCATAGGCGACCATCTAAAAGGAAACGTGTGCTTGATGGTATGATGGTCAAAGACAGACAACGGTAAGATTTCGCTTTTATCAAGATTGACCTTATATCCAGAGAAAGAACTATAACACTAGTAGGATCTGCAAGTGAGAGAGGCAGTGTTCTGGGTTTGTTAGGAATAAGATAAGGTCGTCCGCAAAGAGTGATAATTTATGGGTATGGGGGCCCACCTCAAAGCCATGTATGTCAGGGCACGTTCTAATAGCCTCAGCCAACGGTTCGATGGCGAGGGCAAAGAGGTGGGGGCTAATTGGGCAACCTTGTCTGTTCCCCTTATAGAGCGGGAAAGAGGAGGAAGTAATCCCATTGGTAGCAATCCTAGCTTTAGGAGATTTGTAGAGTGATTTTATCAAATTTACAAACACGGTACCTAAACCAAACTTTTCCAAGACGCAAAAGAGGTATGGCCATTCAACCCTATCAAAGGCCTTTTCAGCGTCGAGGGAGACTGCAACACCAGGTATTTTGTTTTTGTTAGCAAGGTGAATTATATCAAATAACCTTCTGAGATTATTGGAGGACAATCTATTAATTATGAAGCCAGTCTGATCTGGGTTGACCAACAGGGGAAGACATGACTCCAGTGTCTTAGATAGCATCTTGGTGACCAGTTTACAATCTGTGTTAAGGAGAGAGATTGGTCTATAGGAGGCGCACTTTAGCGGGTTTTTTCCTTTCTTGTGGATTACAGTAATCACTGCTTGAGAGAAGGACTCTGGAAAGCAGTTGTCTTCTCTGGCTTTTTTAAGTACCTCCATAAGGTAGGAGACCAACAGCTCCCTAAATTCTTTATAGAACTCTGGAGGGAAGCCATCCTCCCCAGGAGATTTATTAGAAGGTAAGGATTTAATGGCCTCCAACAATTCAGGGACTGAGAAGTGTTCACTCAGGCGCTCGCTGTCTTCCCCTGACAGGCATGGGAGGTTGAGAGAGGAGAGAAAGGAGTCTATCTCTGATAGATCATCGCTTGATTGGGAAGTGTAGAGGTCTTCATAGTATTTCTTAAAAGTTGTATTAATTTCACTAGGGTCGAAAGATATCTCTTTAGTGAGAGTTTCTATGGCATTAATTGTCCTCTTACTTTCCTCTGCTTTCAGTTGCCATGCCAATACTTTGTGAGCTTTCTCTCCAAGCTCATAATAACACTGTTTTGATTTAGTGATGGCCCTGTCAGCTTGATATGTGTTCAGAATATTTTATTTAAGTTTTTTTATTTACCAAAAGCCTGTATAGATCTTTAGTTGGGCCTCTTTGGTAGGTTTTCTCTAGCTCGGAGATTTCAGATTCAAGGGCACTCAGTTCCGCACCGTGTTTTTTCTTCAGCCCTTTAGTATAGGAAATAATCAGTCCCCTCAGATAGGCCTTCAATGTGTCCCAAAGAATGAAGCTGTCAGGAGCAGAGGGTTTGTTTGTCAAAGCAAAAATATTGATCTGCTCTTTGATGATGAATGCACAAAATTCAGGTTGCTTTAGGAGTGTAGAATTTAGTCTCCATCTATATGCTCCATTTACCTTGGTAGGAATGGAGATTGATAATACCAGAGGAGAATGGTCACTAAGCAATCTGGGGAGATACTCGACATCTAACACTCTATGAAACAGTTGTGTCGAAAGTAAAAAGTTATCTTTGCGTGTGTGTCTTGTGTGGGTGTGAATAAAAAGAGTAGTCCCTATCCTGTGGGTGCAACTGTCTCCAGATGTCTAGTAAATTGAGATCTTTCATGAATGACATGGTGAGCTTGCCGGCTTTGGTAAGAAGTGAGGGTTTATCAGAAGACCTATCAAGAACTGTATCTAAGCAAAAATTAAAATCTCCTCCAACCAGTAGCCATACTGGTGGTGCTTGAGCAACCTGAAGGAAGACATTCTGAATAAACACATGGTCATCGAAGTTAGGAGCATAATATTCAATAGGGTCCAAGACTCTGAAAACATATGCCCCTGCACCAAAACAAACCTGCCAGAGGGATCAGAGATGGTGTTGTTGACGCAGAAGGGGATGTGTCTACTTATCAAAATTGCAGTTCCTCTTGCTTTGGAGTTAAAAGAGGATGCAAAAACTTGTCCTACCCATTCCCTCTTTAATTTCTTGTGTTCACTGGCTGTAAGATGTGTTTCTTGTAAAAACACAATATCAGCCTTTAATTTCTTAAAGTTTGTATAGACTCTTTTCCTTTTAATCGGGCTGTTAAGACCTTTTACGTTGAATGTGACATATTTTAGTGGATTAAGCATAGGTTGGGTTTCAAATATGTAACTGAATAGAAATCTATCATATGCAGATAATTTTGGTTTGAGCACAAAAGTGACCTGTGTGTCTCTTTAGGAAGGAAACAATAAACATAGAAAAAAGGAATACAAAAATAATAAAAATAATATTTCAAATAAGTACTAAATAAGTACTAATAAGTACTATATAGGTCATTTGTCCAGCAAATCGGTGGATATACAATATGTACAGTGCCTTCAGAAAGTATTCACACTCCTTGAAGTTTTCCACATTTTGTTAAAAAGGGATTAAATTGAGTTATTTTCTTTCACTAGCCTACAAACAATAGCTCATAATGTCAGTTTTCAGAAATGTTTTCAGCTTTTCATTTTTAATTAATTGTCAATAAGTAATAAACCCGTTTGTTATGGCAAGCCTAAATAAGTTGAGTTAACATTTGCTTAATAAGCCACATAATACGTTGCATGGACTCACTATGTGTGAAATAAGTGTTTAACATAATAATAGAGATGAGTTTATGACTATGTCCCTCAGTCGAGCAGTGAATTTCAAACACAGATTCAACCACAAAAACCAGGGAGGGTTCCCTGGGCCTTGTAAAGAATGGCACCTATTGGTAGATGTGTAAACATAAAAAAGCAGACATTGAATATCCCTTTGAGCCTGGTGAAGTTATTAATTACACCCAGTCACTACGAAGATACAGGCGTTCTACCTAACCCAATTGCCGGAGAGGATGGAAACCGCTCAGGGATTTCACCCAACTTTAAAACAGTTCAAGTTTAATACCTATCATAGGAAAGAACTTATGGTCACAACATTGTAGTTACTCCACAATATTAACCTAAATGACAGAGTGAAAAGGAAACGTACAGAACAAAAAAATATGACAAAACATGCATCCTGTTTGCAACGAGGCACTAAATTAATACTCCTGTAAATACAGTTATGTTTTCACAAATCCGACAACATATTATTCAGTTCCACTCTTCGTATTTTCAAACATGGTGGTGGGTGAATCATGTTATGGGTATGCTTGTCAACGGCAAGGACTAGGGAGTAAAAACAAATGGAATAGAGCTAAGCACAGGCAAAATCTTAAAGGAAAACCTGGTTGTCTGCTTTCCAACAGACACTGGGAGATAAATTCACCTTTCAGCAGGACAATAACCTAAAACACGAGGTCAAATATACACTGGAGCTGCTTTACCAAAACGACATGATTGTTCCGGTGTGGCCTAGTTAGTTTTGATTTAAATCAGCTTGACTATGGCAAGACTTAAAAATGGCTGTCTAGCAATGATCAACAACCAACTTGAGCTTGAAGAATTTTGAATGTGCAAGGATTGTACAACCCAGGTGCACAAAGCTCTTATTTATTTACCCAGAAAGACTCACAGCTGTAATCGCTGCCAAAGGTGATTCGAACATATATTGACTCAGGGTTATAAATACTTATACCAATGAGATACTTATGTATAATCATTTTCAATACATTTGCAAAAAATAAATAAATGTTTTCACTTTGGCATTTAATTTGCGGCTCACGGTGATTTGCCTATTTTCCATTCATAATACATAATGATAAAATTTCAATTCAATGCAGGCTGGTCGACATGGATAGATTTATTGTAAAAAAAAAAAGAGAAAGAAAGGTAAATCAATTGACAATGAAAATGAGGGGTAAGAGCTGGAGAACAATGTGACAGCTATGAACAAACAACCACCGGCGAACCAGGAAAATCAGGAAGATGGCAGCGGGGAAATGCAGCTAGCTAACGTGGCTCTGGTGGCCAAGAGAAGGATGCAGTCTATTCAAGAAGAATACAGGAAGTTCTAGGAGAAATGGACAGACAACTGTTTTTTTGTACTGCATAATGGGGCTAGCTCACTTTGCCTTATTTGCTGGAAGGCGGTCGATTGTTTTAAACGAGCAAATTTAGAGCGATATTTCCAGTCACACCATGCCCACTTTGACAAAACATATCTGCCACAAAGCAACCTCTGTCGTGGAAATTCAGTACTAAGAGAGACTTTGTTCAAACAATCATCTTTGTCAACGGCATTAAACCATTAAACCCCTTCAACTCATCCAGAACGCCGCAGCCCGTCTAGTGTTCAACCTTCCCAAGTTCTCTCACGTCACCCCGCTCCTCCGCTCTCTCCACTGGCTTCCAGTTGAAGCTCGCATCCGCTACAAGATCATGGTGCTTGCCTACGGAGCTGTGAGGGGAACGGCACCTCAGTACCTCCAGGCTCTGATCAGGCCCTACACCCAAATAAGGGCACTGCGTTCATCCACCTCTGGCCTGCTCGCCTCCCTACCACTGAGGAAGTACAGTTCCCGCTCAGCCCAGTCAAAACTGTTCGCTGCTCTGGCTCCCCAATGGTGGAACAAACTCCCTCACGACGCCAGGACAGCGGAGTCAATCACCACCTTCCGGAGACACCTGAAACCCCACCTCTTTAAGGAATACCTAGGATAGGATAAAGTAATCCTTCTCACCCCCCCCCCCCTTAAAATATTTAGATGCACTATTGTAAAGTGGTTGTTCCACTGGATGTCATAAGGTGAATGCACCAATTTGTAAGTCGCTCTGGATAAGAGCGTCTGCTAAATGACTTAAATGTAAATGTAAATGTACATCAAGGGTGCCAATAGTTATGGACCTGATTTGTATTTTATTCCATTTATGCTCATCTACATCAAGGGTGCCAATAGTTATGGACCTGATTTGTATTTTATTCCATTTATGCTCATCTACATCAAGGGTGCCAATAGTTATGGACCTGATTTGTATTTTATTCCATTTATGCTCATCTACGTCAAGGGTGCCAATAGTTATGGACCTGATTTGTATTTTATTCCATTTATGCTCATCTACATCAAGGGTGCCAATAGTTATGGACCTGATTTGTATTTTATTCCATTTATGCTCATCTACATCAAGGGTGCCAATAGTTATGGACCTGATTTGTATTTTTCCATTCCATTTATGCTCATCTACATCAAGGGTGCCAATAGTTATGGACCTGATTTGTATTTTATTCCATTTATGCTCATCTACATCAAGGGTGCCAATAGTTATGGACCTGATTTGTATTTTATTCCATTTATGCTCATCTACATCAAGGGTGCCAATAGTTATGGACCTGATTTGTATTTTATTCCATTTATGCTCATCTACATCAAGGGTGCCAATAGTTATGGACCTGATTTGTATTTTATTCCATTTATGCTCATCTACATCAAGGGTGCCAATAGTTATGGACCTGATTTGTATTTTATTCCATTTATGCTCATCTACATCAAGGGTGCCAATAGTTATGGACCTGATTTGTATTTTATTCCATTTATGCTCATCTACATCAAGGGTGCCAATAGTTATGGACCTGATTTGTATTTTATTCCATTTATGCTCATCTACATCAAGGGTGCCAATAGTTATGGACCTGATTTGTATTTTATTCCATTTATGCTCATCTACATCAAGGGTGCCAATAGTTATGGACCTGATTTGTATTTTATTCCATTTATGCTCATCTACATCAAGGGTGCCAATAGTTATGGACCTGATTTGTATTTTATTCCATTTATGCTCATCTACATCAAGGGTGCCAATAGTTATGGACCTGATTTGTATTTTTCTCTTTTTTTATATATATATAACATATCAAGTGTCATTATTAAAAGATTGTCATCACACTTCTACCTTTCAATTATAGTTGCTAGTTTTCGATTTTATACTTATTTTCCATACTTTTATAATGATTTATAAAGTTTTTTGTTTTTCAATATGCACATATAGTGCCCTTGGAAAGAATTCAGACCCCTTGACTTTTTCCACATTTTGTTACGTTACAGCCTTATTCTAAAATGGATTTTAAAAATAATTTCAGCAAACAACACACAATACCCCATAATGACGAAGTGAAAACAAGTTTTTAGTCATTTTTGCAAATGTATACCAAATTAAAAACATAAATACCTTATTTACATACTTGATCAAATGGCGCTGGAGCAGAAGCCAGACATTTTTTGTGCCCCCAACCAATTGTTTTTTTTTGTTTGTTTATCTCCGTTGTTTGTAACATTTGAAAAAATATATATATTTTTGTACATAATGTTGCCGCTACCGTCTCTTATGACTGAAAATAACTTCTAGACATCAGGACTGTGTTACTCACCACAGACTGGCAGAATCCTTTTCCTTCTTTCACGACTCTGACGAGGACCGAGGTGGAGGATATACGGCTCCCTCTGGAACAGTCCCCGACCTCAGTGATCTGCGTGAAGAGGAGGTGGAGAAAGAGAGGCCGGAGGTCGGGCTACCTGCTGAGGAGTAGGAGGCGATCTAATAAACACCCACTCCGCTCAATTCTGCTCGCAATCATTGGACAATAAAATGGACAAGTTATTGGGAAGATTAAACTACCAATGGGACATTAAAAACTGTAACAAACAAGAAAACGTTCACCCAGAGGCGGCGCTCCTAGTAGCCGGGGACTTTAATGCAGGGAAACTTAAATCAGTTTTACCTCATTTCTATCAACATGTTAAATGTGCAACCAAAGGTAAAAGAACTGTGGACCACCTATACTCCACACACAAAGATGCATACAAAGCTCTCCCCCACCCTCCATTTGGCAAATCTGACCATAATTCTATCCTCCTAATTCCTGTTTATAAGCAAAAATAATGGCAGGAAGCAGCAGTGACTAGATACAAATGTAGTCAGATGAAGCAGATGCAAACCTACAGGACTGTTTTGCTAGCACAGACTGGATTATGTTCTGCGATTCCTCAAATGGCATTGAGGAGTACACCACATGTCGTCTCCACAGTGACTATGTATACATACCCCAACCAGAAACCATGGATTACAGGCAGCATCCGCACTGAGCTAAAGCCTAGAGCTGCCGCTTTCAAAAATCTGGACTCTAACCTGGAAGCTTATAAGAAATCCCGCTATGGCCTCCGACGAACCATCAAACAGGCAAAGCGTCAATACAGGACTAAGATCGAGAACACCGGCTCTGACCTCTTCCTGTCCGAGTCTGTAATACCAACATGTTTAAAGCAGACCACCATAGTGCCTGTGACCAAGAACACTAAGGTAATCTGCCTAAATGACTACCGACCCGTAGCACTCATGTCTGTAGCCATGAAGTGCTTTGAAAGGCTGGTCATGGCCCACATCAACACCATCATCCCAGAGACCTGCCCGTGTGGTGCCAGGACAACAACCTCTCACCCTACGTGATCAAGACAAAGGAGATGATTGTGGACTACAGGAAAAAGACGACCGAGCACGCCCCCATTCTCATCGACGGGGCTGCAGTGGAGCAGGTTGAGAGCTTCAAGTTCCTTGGTGTCCAGATCACCAACAAACTAACATGGTCCAAGCACACCATGAGAGTTGTGAAGCTGGCACGACACAACCTATTCCCCCTCAGGAGTCTTGGCATGGGTCCTCAGATCCTCAAAAGGTTCTACCATCTACCATGGCAACTGCTGCATCACTGGGGCCGAGCTTCCTGCCATCCAGGACCTCTATACTAGGCGTGTCAGAGGAAGGCCCTGAAAATTGTCAAAGAATCCAGCCACCCTGGTCATAGACTCTCTGCTACCACACGGCAAGCGGTACCGGAGCGCCAAGTCTAGGTCCAAGAGGCTTCTAAACAGCTTCTACCCCCAAGCAATAAGACTCTTGAACATCTAGTCAAATGGCTACCCAGACTATTCACATTACCCCCCCCCTCCCCTCTCCACAACACTGACACTCTCTGTTGTCATCTATGCATAGTCACTTAAATGAACTCTATCTACATGTACATAGTACCTCAACTAACCATTGACTCTGTACCGTCACCCATGTATTTGTTATTTTTTACTGCTCCTCTTTAATTACTTGTTACTTTTATCTCTTATTCTTATCCATATTTTTTAAACTGGTTTTGTGTCGAGGCACAGATCTGGGGAAGGGTACCAAAAAATGTCTGCAGCACTGAAGGTCCCCAACAACACAGTGGCCTCCATCACTTTTAATTTGAAAAAGTTTGGAACCACCAAGACTCTTCCTAGAACTGGTTGCCCGGCCAAACTGAGCGATGGTCACTCTGACAGAGCTCCAGAGTTTCAATGTGGAGATGGGAGAACCTTCCAGAAGGACAACCATCTCTGCAGCACTCCACCAACCAGGTCTTTGTGGTGGAGTGGCCAGACTGAAGCCACTGCTCAGTAAAAGGCATGTGACAGCCCACTTGGAGTTTGCCAAAAGGCACCTAAAGACTCTCAGACCATGACAAACAAGATTCTCTGGTCTGATGAAACCAAGATTGAACTCTTTGGCCTGAATGCCAAGCATCACATCTGGAGGAAACCTGGCACCATCCCTATGGTGAAGCATGGTGGTGGCAGCATCATGCTGTGGGGACGTTTTTCAGTGGCAGGGACTGGGAGCCTAGTCAGGATTGAGGCAAAAATGAACAACGCAAAGTACAGAGAGATCTTTGATGAAAAGCGCTCTGGAGCAGGTTAGGAACTCAGACTGGGGTGAAGGTTCACCTTCCAACAGGACAATGACCCTAAGCACACAGCCAAAACAACGCAGGAGTGGCTTTAGGACAAGTCTCTGAATGTCCAACCTGACAGAGCTTGAGAGGATCTGCAGAGAAGAATGGGAGGAACTCCCCAAGTACACATGTGCCAAGCTTGTTTCGTCATATCCAAGATGACCTGATGCTGTAATCGCTGTCAAAGGTGCTTCAACAAAGTACTGAGTAAAGGGCCTGAATACTTATGCAAATGTGATATTTCCGTTTTTTTATTTTGATAAATTAGCAAAATTTTCAAAAACATGTTTTGCTTTGTCATTATTTAATTAGGCAAGTCAGTTAAGAACTAATTCTTATTTACAGTGACCCAGGCCAAACCCGGATAATACTGGGTCAATTGTGCCCCGCCCTATGGGACTCCCACTCACAGCTGGTGTCTTGTTTTGATCAACTGACCATGACCTAACTGGGTGGTCTTAACCAATCATAGGATACGGCGGTAAAATGCATCCAATTATAATTCAGTATGTTTACACATGTGAATATTACAGCTGGTTGGGGTCTGAACCAGGGTCTGTAGTGATGCCTCTTGCACTGAGATGCAGTGCCTTAGACCACTGAGCCACTCTGGAGCCCATTATGGGGTATTGAGTGTAGATTGATGAGGGAAAAAAAACAATTTAATCAATTTTAGAATAAAGCTGTATCGTAAAAATGTGTAAAAAGTCAAGGAGTCTGAATACTTCCGAAGGCACTGTATAAGGTTCTTTATCTCCATGATTCAGTAATGAGGTTATTTTACATTCCATTCCACATTCCATTTTTCAACACAACCCACTCAGTTTTTTTAAAAGTCTGGTATTTATTTCCTTCCCTTAAGTATTTGTCAGCAATAACACAAAATGGCATGTGCAGTTTACTCACATTTAAATTATATTTATCATACTATTCCCACCCCCCTAAAACCCAACCCACATGTTTTGTCATGCCTGCTTCCACTCCCTCTCTCAGGCGCCCGCGGCCAGCCTGCCCATCATTACGCACACCTGTCACCATCGTTTGAATTTTTTTTAAACTAGGATGGTCAGTTAAGAACAAATTCTTATTTACAATGACAGCCTAGTGAGAACCAATCTAGGCAACCATAGACATATATAAACACCTAGATAGTAAACAACCCCAAAAATCTACAAAACCCCTAGACAGTACAAAAAACACATCACCCATGTCACATTGCATGTTCATCCTGTTGTTATTCTGCTGGAGACACATCAAACATCACTTAATGTTTTTATACAGTAAAAGATCAGGATGAGCTTTAGGGACATTTGTAGCTGACACAGTCAGACTCTACTCATGGCTAAGTTCATTAACACAAACTGATTACCAGGCTTTCTAGGCATTGAGTAAGATCATCAATCTAATTTGATAGAAAGTTCCCTAATTGCCTGTGTTACAGACATCACTGTTCTTGCTTATCATACTTTCTCTCCTAGAGCAGCTCACACTGAGACTGACTGGAACGTGAGACCTCTGTCTTGAAAATAAACGTGCCTACCCTCTTGACAACGTCTCTGGGGTGCGGGGGGGGAGACATTTCAGGCTGAGGAGAGAGGTTACAAATCCCCATCTGTTACACCTGCTCATTTGAATTCTCTGTTGCTGACCAGGTGAAACAATATGAAAGAGACTGATTAAAATAATCTACTGGAGTTGCAGAGTAAAATTTATGAAATTTCAGAGTAAAGGAGTAGCCCCTCCTTATATCACATTGCTATATATATATATATATATATATATATATATATATATATATGTCCATTATTATCCCTGCACCTGTTGTTTCTGGGGAACAACATCAAATGTGATGTGCCCCAAAAAATGTCCTGTCTTCTTGAAGGAGCATCAGCTCATGGTACCTGTCCCCCTTCCTCACTCTGAGCCTGTCCCCAGCTTTTAGTTTAAACACCCCGGACGTGCAGAGAGACTTTTCCCAGTACTGAATACCTGACTCCTCCTTGCAGCCCTCTGAACCAGTTGACTGACAGTCATTCGATTTGGGAATGCAGTCCACTGTGTCAGATGCTGTTAGCAGGTCTCTGTTTTTTTGGTAGCCCTTTGCAAACAGGATTACTTTTTGGGTGAGGATGAAACCTGATTCCTCCTCGTTACACACAAAGTGACCAGGGCTTCGGAACGTGATCTGCAGGTAAACCATGTACATGCCATCCTTGAGCACGATGAGGTCGCAGTCGTGATACTTAAAGCCGCTAAGGTGAGCAAGTCCAAGGTTGTACTCCCATTCAAGGTATATCACTTTTGAATGATTAAATGAGTATGGAGCTGGAGGAGAGACAAGAGAGGCCATTACTTTTTAGCTTAGTCTTAATGATTGGTCTTTCAAGGAATAGTGTGTGTGTATCATAATTGTACCTGTCAGATGGGCACTTAGATTGTTTTCAATTTGCTGCTGCTGTTGAACGCCACCTATGGTGGGATAAAATAGACAGTGATGATGATGATGATGATGATGATAATGATGATTAGATTATCATAACCATAGTCATAATAATAATTTACCCATAGAATCCCCTCCAGCTGAAGTGTGCTACAAATAAAAACACAAGATCCATTAAGATTTTATGAGCATAATCTCTTAAAAATGTATTTGATTTGGCTCCCAAGTGGCACAGCGGTCTAAGGCACTGCATCTCAGTGCTTGAGGTGTCACTAAAGACACCCTGGTTTGATTCCAGGCTGAATCACAACCGGCTGTGATTGAGAGTTCCATAGGGAGGTTAAATATATATATATATATATATATATATATATATATATATATATATATATATATATATATATATATATATATATATATATATATATATATATATATATATATATTGATCAAAATACAGTCCAAGTATTACCACAATTAGAATGACAAGCGTGTTCTGATGTTGGCTCTCTAATAATTATACACATTTACTGTAGGCTACTGTACCAGTTTCGTTTCTAACCACACACAACACTATCCATAAATTCTTCTGAATCGGGATTATTTGCAGGTAACAGGTTGATTTAATCGAATAACACTTGTGCGCTGTTGAATGAGAATCTCACCTGGTAGTCTGCTGCTTTATGATGATATGCGTTTAGCAAGAGTACCAAACAAGACAGATGTAAAGAGACAAGCGCAGCGAACCGAGTGAGGCA
Organism: Oncorhynchus gorbuscha; assembly: GCF_021184085.1. Lineage (NCBI taxonomy): Eukaryota > Metazoa > Chordata > Actinopteri > Salmoniformes > Salmonidae > Oncorhynchus > Oncorhynchus gorbuscha. Next base: position 61,903,123 of record NC_060176.1, read on the forward strand.
CATTGGCCGCCCTTTGTCTCTGCGGTTCACTCCGGCATAACGACTCCTGTCACTCTCCGCAGGGATCTCACAGCAAACTTCCTCAGCGCCAGCAGGTGTCATGGTCAGCATGTAGGGAGTACTCAATGGATTTTGACATTCAAGTCCGATTTATATCAATGTTGTCGCCCACGTTGCACCCAGGGGCGTTTCTAGGATTTGAAAACATTCGGAGTTTAGCCCCAAACCAGTAGGGAGGTCTGGGGGATCCTCCCCCGGCTGAGAGAAGATATTTCTCGCGTAACTGGCACCTTCGTACCTGCCACAGCAGACAGTTATAGTACTTAATTACAGTAGCTACTGTAGGTCTCTACTCTGGAACACTCTCTACTCTGGAATACATACATCTACAGTCAGTGGAAATAGTACGCAATTTTCATACTTGAGTGAAAATAAAGATACCTAAAAGTGAAAGTCACCCAGTAAAATACTACTTGAGTAAAAGTCTAAAAGTATTTGGTTTTAAATATACTTAAGTATCAAATGTAAAAATAAAAGTATAAATCAATTCCTTATATTAAGCAAAGCAGACGGCCACATTTTGTATATTTTTTGTTTATTTCCAAAGATGCATGTGTTTATTGAGTCCGCCAGATCAGACACAGTAAGGATGACCAGGGATGTTCTCTTGAAAAGGGTGTGAATTAGACCATTTTCCTGTCGAGTACTTTTGGGTGTCATGGAAAATGTATGGAGTAAAAAGTACAGAATTTTGTTTAGTGAAGTTAAAGTAAATGTTGTCAAAAATATGAATAGTAAAATAAAAGTACAGGCCCAAAAATCTACTTAAGTAGTACTTTAAAGTATATTTACTTAAGTACTTTACACCACTGTCTACAGTTTATTGTCAAAATCCTCCATACCATTCAACAACTTGACCTGCCCAATAAGCTAAATTGATTAAAGAATCACACAGTAGCGAAACACCCTCTCTCTCACACACATGCACACACTAGTTAGAATCCATAGAGCAGCTTTAAATGATACAGTCTACTGTGTGCTCACTCCTCTTCCTCTCTCCATCACTTTTTCTGTGTCTTCTGTTGCTGTCTCTCTTGTCTGCCCTCTTCTGTTGCTGTCTCATAGTCTTCTGTATTGCTGTCTCTTGTCTACCCTCCTCTCCTACCCTGCCCTGGTTGTAAAACTGTAAATGTAAACAATTGTTTAATTGTAATTTTACAGGCCTTTTCACCTCACCTGAATATTCTTTGGAAACCATGTTATAGTTTTTCACTGTCTGCATTTCACCTGTTATCATTTTTTTTGCAAATAAATCAAACTAATTAGAATCTATGGAGCAGCTTGTAGTGATACTGTCTAGTGTGTGCTCATCCACACTTTGTTCTCTCTCCATCTCTTCTGTCACTTTTGCTGTATCTTGTCTGTTGCTGTCTCTCTTTTCATCTATTTCCTGTCTTAGGTTCTTGCTTTTTACTGTCTCCTTTGTCTATCCTCTTCTGTTGTTATGGCCTGTTCTGTTCTTCTGGTGTCCCTCTCCATCATATCCTAGTCTTCTGTTGCTATCTCTGCTTCTTTTCTGGTGTGTTTCTCTTCAAATCAAATGTATTTATATAGCCCTTCGTACATCAGCTGATATCTCAAAGTGCTGTACAGAAACCCAGCCTAAAACCCCAAACAGCAAGCAACGCAGGTGTTGAAGCACGTTGGCTCGGAAAAACTCCCTAGAAAGGCCAAAACCTAGGAAAGACCTAGAGAAGAACCAGGCTATGAGGGGTGGCCAGTCCTCTTCTTGCTGTGCCTGGTGGAGATTATAACTTCATCACCTATTATTCCGTTGCTGTCTCTGTGTCTTGTCTGGTGTGTGTTTCTCCATCATATCCTACTCTTCTGTTGCTATCTCTGTGTCTTGTCTGGTGTGTGTTTCTCCATCATATCCTACTCTTCTGTTGCTGTCTCTGTGTCTTGTCTGGTGTGTGTTTCTCCATCATATCCTACTCTTCTGTTGCTATCTCTGTGTCTTGTCTGGTGTGTTTCTCCATCATATCCTACTCTTCTGTCGCTATCTCTGTGTCTTGTCTGGTGTGTGTTTCTCCATCATATCCTACTCTTCTGTTGCTATCTCTGTGTCTTGTCTGGTGTGTCTTTCTCCATCATATCCTACTCTTCTGTTGCTATCTCTGTGTCTTGTCTGGTGTGTGTTTCTCCATCATATCCTACTCTTCTGTTGCTATCTCTGTGTCTTGTCTGGTGTGTGTTTCTCCATCATATCCTACTCTTCTGTTGCTATCTCTGTGTCTTGTCTGGTGTGTGTTTCTCCATCATAATCCTACTCTTCTGTTGCTGTCTCTGTGTCTTGTCTGGTGTGTCTTTCTCCATCATATCCTACTCTTCTGTTGCTATCTCTGTGTCTTGTCTTGCCATCCAAAACGGTAAAGGGCATACTGGGGTAGCTTAACTTGTTTTGGGCCTGTGTCTTGGTCACCTAAATCATCCTCTTCCCTACCAATTCCCCCTGGCTACTGCTGTTCTAAGTGCTCCAGTGGCCTGCTGTTCTCATCTGTCCTCCTCCTTGGTTAATCTGCAAGGATGCAACGTAGAGTTATTAGTTTGTTTTAAACGGTGACTGCACTTCCTGATTTGGCCTCGTTTTGGATTTGGTTCATTAAGAAATGCTAGCGGCCATGCCTGAATTCAAACGTGAGGTGGTTTCAGGGTGTGGTTTGATGTGGGTGTCTCATGTGTGCTCGCAGGTGGGAAGAGTTATTTAGCCAATTAGCTTCAAGCGGGCTATTTGGGGACTGTGAATAAATTACACAATGTAAATAGGACAATATTTTCATGTTGAACATCGTTTAGTTGTCTCATTAAATGCTTTAAATATTTGTATATGAATTTCTACAATGTATAGTTGGTTTGAGGTTAAGTCATTGCAATTTGGAGCTATTGGAGTTTTAACATATCCCAAGTACATTGTATAATTTACCAATGGTCCATAACTAGCCCCATAGGGATACCCAAAGTCACCCCAAATTTACCACAGGCATTACGATAGGGTCACGTGAAACTGCACTCCAAATGGATGATTACTTGTGTGCTGCCAGCTGTGGGCAGGGTTGAAACAAAACCAACCTTCATTTACGTTGTGATGCAGTCACCACCACAAGTCTCACAAAACTTAATTTTGGACAAGACAGACATTATGACCAAAATTATCCCATTTAGACTTTGTAGTCAATTTTGACGGTTTGACTCATATCGATGCCACATAGGCTGTTTTCTAAATGAGAAGTTGGTTTTTAGGGGCAGTTGCTCTTTAAAACTTCTCGAGGGTAGGGGGCAACATTTGTAATTTTGGATGAAAAGCATGCCCAAATTAAACTGCCTTCTACTCAGGCCCAGAAGATAGGATATGCATATAATTGGTAGATTTGGATAGAAAACACTCTGTAGTTTCCAAAACTGTTAAAATAGTGTCTGTGAGTATAACAGAACTGATTTGGCAGGTGAAAACCTGAGAAAAATCCATTCAGGAAGTAGGATTTTTGTTGTTGTTGTAGTTTTATATTCAATGCCATTACAGTATCCATTGACTTAGGACTCACATTGCAGTTCCTATGCCTTCCACTAGATGTCAACAGTCTTTAGAAAATGTTTCAGGCTTGTATTCTGAAAAATTAGGGAATAAGAGCAGTCTGAATGAGTGGACCTTGCTGTGTCACAGAGCTTTTTATGTGCACGACCGAGAGAGTGCCTTTCTTGTTTACCTTTTATACTGACAACATTATTGTCCAATTGAAATATTATTGATTATTTATGCTTAAAACAAGCTGAGGATTGAATACAAACATCATTTGACATGTTTCTATGAACTTTATGGGTACAATTTGGATTTTTTTGTCTGCCTGTTGTGACTGCGTTTGTACCTGTGGATTACTGAAGAAAACACGCTGACAAAACTGAGGTTTTTGGATATAAAGAGAGACTTTATCAAACAAAATGAACATTTATTGAATAAATGAATGCCTTCTGAGTGCAACCATATGAAGATCATCAAAGGTAAGTGATTCATTTGATCTCTATTTCTGACTTTTCTGACTTGTGTAACTCTTCTACTTGTCTGGTTACTGTTTGTAATGATTTGTCTACTGGGTGATGTTCTCAAATAATCGTACGGTATGTTTTCGCAGTAAAGCATTTTTGAAATCTGACACCGTGGTTGGATTCACAAGAAGTTTATATTTAAACCTATGTCAAATAGTTGTATATTTTCTGAATATTTATAATGAGTATTTCTGTATTTGAATTTGGTGCTCTGCAATCTCACTGGATGTTGGCCAGGTGGGACGATACCCTAGAGAGGTTAAAGACACTGTATACTCACATGACCAGGGCAACTCGACTGTAAAAATATATTCTAGTGTCTGCGTAACAGAGCAATACAACTCCAAACATGTCAGATAAGAAGCTACATGAATATAAAGAAACATGAGCCCCCAAAAAATTACCTGTAGAATTGAATATGTTATAAGACCTCTATGATTCATTTAATTTTGTCAGTCTACCAGCTAATGTGAGATTTTTAGATTTCATAACATTTGAGGACACAATTTAAGGGGCTATGTATTTTCAATATTTTTCACAATTTAACCACAAAGCTGGCCATATCCCCCCCCTCTTTCTGGATGCCCACCCCCTTCCCTTCTAAGTTCAAGTTTGTTTATTAGTCAGATGTACATGAAGTACACAGTGCATTAAAATGCTTACCGGAGCAGCAGGTAGCCTATTGGTTAAGAGCTAAGAGCGTTAACCCAGTAATCCCGAGCCGGCAAGGTGGAAAAATCTGCCGTTCTGCCCTTGACCAAGGCAGTTAACCCCCAACAACAACTGCTCCCCGGGTACCGATGATGTTACAGGGCATCGTTTAAGGCAGGCCCCCTAGCGCTCCTCTAATTCAGAGGGATGGGTTAAGTGCGGAAGACACATTTTGGTGCGTTCAGTTGTGCAACTGACTAGGTCTCCCCTTTCCCTTACTTGCAGGTTAACCTTTCGACAATGCAACAATAGAAAAAGTAAGTACAATACAATAGTAAAAGTATGTGGACACCTGCTCGTCGAACATCTCATTCCAAATTCATGGGCATTAATATGGAGTTGCGCCCTCCCCCCTCCGGCTCACAGTCAATGTTCCAATCCATCCCAAAGGGTTTTGATAGGGTTAAGGTCAGGGCTCTGTGCAGGCCAGTCAAGTTCTTTCACACCGATCTAAACAAACTATTTCTGTATGGAACTTTCTTTGCGCATGGAGGAATTGTTATGCTGAAACAGGAAAAATGGCCTTCCCCAAACTGTTGCCACAAAGTTGAAAGGAACAGAATTGTCTAGAATGTCATTGTATGCTGTAGCGTTAAGATTTCCCTTCACTGGAACTAAGGGGCCAAGCCGGAATCATGAAAAACAGCCCCAGACAGCCTCATTATTCCTCCTCCACCAAACTTTACAGTTGGCACTATGCATTCGGGCAGGTAGCGTTCTCCTGGCATCCGCCAAACCTAGATTTGTCCATCGGACTGTCAGAAGAAGAAGCGTGATTCATCACTCCAGAGAACGCGTTTCCACTGCTCCAGAGTCCAATGGCAGCAAGCTTTACACCAGTCCAACAAACGCTTGGCATTGCACATGGTAATCTTAGGCTTGTGTGTGGCTGCTCCGCCATGGAAACCCATTTCATGAAGCCCCCGACAAGCAGTTCTTCTGCTGACATTGCTTCCAGCAACACGTGTGGCTGAAATGGGCAAATCCACTAATTTGAAGGGGTGTTCACATTTTGTCGGGGTATTGGATGAATTAAGATACTCTTTGAAGAGGTAGGGTTTCAGGTGTTTTTGGGAAGATGTGCAGGGACTCTGCTGTTCTAGCTTCAGGGGGAAGCTAGTTCACAATTGGGGTGCCAGGACAGAGTAGAGCTTGGACTGGGCTGAGTGGGAACTGCCCTCCCGCAGGGGTGGGAGGGCCAAGAGACCAGAGGTGCCATAACAGAGTGTTCGGGTTGGGGTGTAGGGTTTGAGCAAAGCCTTCATGTAGGGAGGGGAAGTTCCTCTTCCTGCTCCGTAGGCAAGTACCATGGTCTTGTAGTGGCTGCGAGCTTCGACTGGAAGCCAGTGGAGTGGGGTGACATGGGAGAACTTGGGAAGGTTGAACACCAACCGAGCTGCAGCGTTCTGTGTGAGGTAGGGTCGTACTCTACGGAGTTTGTAGAGCATAAACCTGCAGGAATGAGTTGCTTTGATGTTTGGTTGGTGTCCAGGGTCACGCCAAGGTTCTTTGCACTCTGGGAGGGAGACACCATGGAGTTGTCAACCATGAGAGAGGTCTTGGAGTAGGCAGGCATTCCCCATGAGGAAGAGCAGCTTCGTCTTGCCAAGGTTGAGCTTGGCAAGCTGAGATATCTGCCAGTCACACAGAGATGCATTTCGCCACCTGGGTGTCAGAAGGGGGGAAGGAGAAAAGTAGTAAACCACTGTCATCCACATAGCAATGATAGAAGAGACCAGGTGAGGATATGACAGAGCCGAGTGACTTGGTGTATAGAGAGAAGAGGGCCTAGAACAGAGCCCTGGGGGACACCAGTAATGAGAGTATGTGGTGCAGACACAGATCCTCTCTACGTCACTTGGTAGGAGTGGCTTGCCTGCTAGGATGCAATTGAAGAGTGTGCAGAGCCTGAGACGCCCAGCCTAAAGAAGGTGGAGAGGAGTATCTGATAGAGCTATGAGGATAAGAACAGAGGAGAGTGTCAGCTTTGGCAGGGTGGAGAACCTCTGTGACACAGAAAAGAGCCGTCTTGGTTGAGTGACCCATCATAAAGACTGACTGGTTAGGGTAAAGAAGAGCGTTCTGAGAGAGATAGCAAGAAAGTTTGTCAGAGACAGCATGCTCTACTAAGAAAAGACAGAAGGGATACCGGTCTGTAGTTTTTTGTGTTGATTTCTTGAGGAAGGGAGCGACTTGGGCCAATTTGAAAGTCAGAGTGGACACAGCCAGTGGCCAGGTATGAGATGGTGAGGTAGTAAGGACTGAGAGAAGGTAACTCCCCAGTTCAGAGGATGGGGTCGAGTAGGCAGGTTATCGGGCGGCCGGTCCTCACTAGTTGCAGGATTTCATCTGGAGAGAGAGGGGTGAATAAGTTCAAGGCATAGGGTAGTTCTGTGTTAAGGGTTGCAGCCAATGGGTGGGGAGCGTCTGTAAAACCTACAGGGAGAGGAGCCAACAGGTATAGAAAACACACACATAGTTGCCAGAGCTACCAAAGAGCAAAGTTAGATAATTTGAAAATAACTATGTAAGATACACAAGTGAGAGAGGGGTGTGGAGCCTTCCTCTCTTTCCTTCCTCCAATAACCCTGCAGAACAACTTGGCAGAACTGTCTTTGCTTTGGCAACGAGACCACCACTGTCACAACTGCTGCTGCTAAAACAGAGGAGACTAAAGTACTAATAGGACAGGAGAAACCACTCCCCTCCAACACAGCCACTGATTACAAAAACAACAGTCACAAATGTCCCTGCCCTTTAACCCTGGTTGATGTGTCAACAATAATCTGCTTGTTATGAGCAGTCAGCAGTTCACACACCAAGTAGGCTACTGGGAAGGCAGTCAGCACTTAAAGTATATGGCTCTAGCTAGCAAAAATACAGTACTAGGCAAAGTGAGAGGGCCAGGAGGTATGCGGTCAACAATGATTGACTCAGGGAGGAGGACGCCCCTGCCATGCATAGTCCCATGGGATGTTTGCTATCAACAACAAGGCAACTCCTATGACTAATTGGGAATGGGACGCAAGCGTAGGATTGATCACCCTGTCGCTGGCCGCCTTTGAGGAGGGTGTATAGTGTGAAAGGCCGAAACACCCTAGGAACCAAAGGTACACTACTGACGATGCGCTCCCCAAATTTCACCACGCTCACTGTTCATTAACTCTTGGAAGTGCTTGCACAAAGGATAGTAACATCTCATCCTGTGTTCTTGGAATCTGAATCTAGGCAACAACAGATTAAGAGAAAAATTTAATTTATCACACTTTGCTCAGTGCTATACTACAGACTCTGACGGAGTGATTATATTATCAAAATGATTATTCATTTTGCTGAATGATGACATTGAGCGAGTTCGTTTTGGATTGCCCAGTGCACCAGGTGGTTGGAGATTTCACTTAAAGACCAATTGAATGGTTTACAATGTGTAAACTCCACTCACCTGGGCCACCGGGTGATGCAAAATGAACTGCCTATTGACATCTTATGTGCTTTATGTGAGGGGGAGGGGTCAATCGACGTGAGCAGTCCACTGCATTGTGAAATCTTGGCCAATCTCAGTAGCTACCGTGCCACTCAAGGGGCTTCTTGTAGTGCCTACTACTGGGTTCCTGCTAGATAACTCAGCCCCAAAGTCAGATTCCACAGACAGAGTCAAAATTGGCTACAAAAATGTTAAGGTTAGCAGTGTGGTTAAGGTTTGGGCTAAGGTTAGGGTTAGGCTTAAAATCAGATGTTATGAACATAAATTGTAGGCATGGGTTTAGACAATTAGCAGAGGAAGAAAATAATAATAATAGTAAAAATGTCAGTAAAACATTTAAAAAAAATATTGCATAGCGCAAGTGATGTGTGTTTATGGGAAACTCATACCAGACTGAAAAAAAAAGGTTCTGGGCTGGATGAAAAATATCATGGGCTGAAGCCCTGGAAGCCCAGGCCTAATGATGCCACTGGTTCCACCTACATTCAGGGTTTCATGTGAAGGTGTTGTCCCAATCTGTGAGTTTCAGTGTAGTTTGTGGCCATTGATACATTAACTTCCTGTTTAAACATTAGAAATTGATCACGTATGGGAACCTAGGCTAGACCATTCAATAGACTTGAACATTATACCATCTACTCATGAAGCTGTCTGTCGCTGACACCTGGGAGGAATTCCAAGACAAACAACTCATTTTGACCCACTGGTTGCAATTCATTCTACAGCAGTATTAGGGTGATTCTGCAACTACAATTCATTCTACAGCAGTATTAGGGTGATTCTGCAACTACAATTCATTCTACAACAGTATTAGGGTGATTCTGCAACTACAATTCATTCTACAGCAGTATTAGGGTGATTCTGCAACTACAATTCATTCTACAGCAGTATTAGGGTGATTCTGCAACTACAGGCAATTATATGTCCTCAGGGTCCATTTCTTGGACTTTATGTGTTCAGTTCACACTACAATCACCCCAGATTTTTTAACACTAAGTATTTTAGAAACATTTCAGATGCATTTTATACCTCAATTTCACTGTTTTGCCCTTGTCCCTGACCCAGACTTTTGAGTTTTTCTAGGAGAAAACATGAATAATTACACTGGGTGGTTTGAGCCCTGAATGCTGATTGGCTGACAGCAATACCACAGGTATGACAAAACTCTTATTTTTACTGCTCTAATTGCGTTGGTAACCAGTTTATAATAGCAATAAGGCACCTCGGGGGTTTGTGATATATGTCTAATATACTATGGCTAAGGGCTGTGTCCAGGAACTCTGCATTGCGTCATGCTTAAGAACAGCCCTTAGCCATGGTATATTGGCCATATACCACAGCCCCTCGGGCCTTATTGCTTAATTATATAATGTTATCTACTAGAGAAAGAGTCTATTAAATAAAATCTATATCAATATTTATTGCGAGTATGCCCTTTATATTGTTATTTACACAAAATATACCTGTCCTTTGTTAGTGGTGTCATTTCCACCACTGAGGACCTATACCTCACTAAATAATGTTTTATCAAGAGAATGTTAATTTAGTTAACATGGAAACTTATCTCTGAAGCACATGGCTGCAAGAGACAGTTGTTCCAGATGTGATGTCCAGAAGTTGAGGAAAAATTTAGGTAAATATTGCTTTTGTCCAGAATATTTTTATTGTCAGTCATTTCCAAACAGGCTTTAATTTCTGGTAGAATAATAAAATGAAAAAAGTATATTTTATGTATTTAGTGTATGCTAGCTAACTATATGCTAGCTGTAATACTAGCCAAAGCATGCTAAGCAGTCTGTCATTCTTCTCCAAAAACTGTAGAAGCGTCATTTAGATCCCAGTCATTTCTATCACAAACTTGAACTGTGGTGGTAATGACAGAACGTACTTTCTTCTGTTTTAGGCTTATTTAATCATGTTTTAAATTCATTTAATTAGAAGATGTCATATGAAACAGCACAGAGAAATAGATGTCACGCACATAGAAATCCCAGGAACATCTGCAAAAAGACGGGGAGAGATACTGAAAGAGAAGGGAGACATGAAAACTATCTCTGAGCTTACAAAGTGAGAACAAAGAAGCAAGAGAAGGCAATAGAAATGCAACCAATGGAATAGAAGACAGACTTTAAAGAGAACAGTTGCAATGGAGACCTACCTTTTAGGCAACACACCACCTCAGATACCAGATGACCTGCAGCCAGAACATGACGCCAACATACCTGCCCCTAACTTATTTGCCCCTGATCCACTCCCTGATACACCTTCCTCGCCGTCTGCAACAGGAATGAGAAGTCGAATACTTGCTGGAAGGAAAAAGCTTGGAAGCCAATAGTCCAAGATATGAGACACAGACCTCTGCAAAACCTACGCTAACCTCCAGTTCATGGCGGACAAACTACAGTATCACAAAGTGATCAGCTGCAGCAACATTGAGAACCTTATAGAGTCTTTGTACTGTGAGAACCTGAAGAAAGAGTGCATGTAGACAGAGTGCTCCTTTTGCCAAGCAAAAGAGCATAAACATCTGACTTTAATGCTGGTGAGTCGACATGGTGGTTTGAGTGGAAAAACAAAGCTGAAGAGATAGAGAAAGAAGAAAAACAAAGAGGGAAACATGGAGAAGTTCACTGTACATTTGACAGTAAAAGAAAATGTGTGTCACACTGCAGATTCTACTGGAGGACTTCTCCAAAGGATTGAAAGAGAAGTTGGGGAAACACGTGTACAACATTCGACACCAATACTCCAAACTGAGAGAATTCCAATAGAATCTGCGGAAAGAGATCATCGTGCATACTGACTTTGCAGAGAACTACCTGTGTAAATACACCAGTGAAATCCGGCAGTTCACTTTGGTGATTCTCACAAGCAGCACACTTGTGTTGGAAACGCCACAAATGATACAGTTTCACATTGCTCACTGAGGTCTACTATGTGGATGAACTCTCTGCAATCTGGGCCCATCTCTCAAAAATACTGGCCAACTTCCTTGAGCTCTGCCCATCGGCTAATTTTGTAATCTTACTTTGTCTTATTTGAATTAAATGTTTAACAATGGTTGTTGTTCAAAGTGTTTGCAATAATATATTGTTTTTGTACGTACTTTTTGTACATATTTTATTTCCAACACACCTTGTCATTTCCACCTTGTCATTGAGGTAAATTAGTATATTATGTATAATTTACATTGATTGATTTGTTTTAGATAGGGAAATCATATGGTTGTTGTAATAATCTCACAAAAAGGTTTGGTGTAAGTATCTTATTTTTCATAATAAATAAATGTTTTCAACTGTCACAAAGGAAAGTTTATACATTCATGCGTTGTGTTGAATTATTAATATTAGGAAAACCTTAAAAATCACTGAAAATAATATTAAACGCAAGTTAATGTACAAATGTATAAGAAATGAATTGTATGATATTTAATTTTGAACTAAAATGGATGCTTAATGACGTGATGGAAATGACATTTGTCTATGGCGGTCAGAAAAAAAATACAAAATATAGATAAATTCAGTTCACCAAGAGTTCTTCACAGTCTAGTCTGCATGCAACCACAACCAGACCTCATTTCAAATGTACCAAGAAATAATCTTATTTGTATGACTAGCAATGAACAACGTGAACGCGAGGCTTGTAGAATCATGACTATCTACAGTTTTCAGTTCATGGTTCGCCGTTATGGGTTCATGCGTGCTCTGAGCATTAAAGACTCATATGAACAAAATTAGTATAAATATTTGTTATTTTCACTGAAAGATTCGAAAAGATCAGAGTCAGTAAAAAGAGTCAAACTTCCCATCACTAGGGAATTTCAACATCTAAATGGAGAAATCTATTGCACTTTGAGATGAACATTGAGAGATGAAATCTACTAAGAATGTTGTATAACATACAAAAATAATCCATTCTATTCAAAATAATGTCTATAGTATTCTCTCTGGTATGCAATCTGTTTTCCACTCAGGTTATGGATGTGTCACTGCAACCTTAAAGGTCTTCACTGATGTCACCATTGCCCTTGATTCGAAGCAATGTTGTCCTGATATTTATATACTTGGCCAAAGCTTTTCATACGGTAGACCATTCATTTACATTTACATACATTTAAGTCATTTAGCAGACGCTCTTAACCAGAGCGACTTACAAATTGGTGCATTCACCTTATGACATCCAGTGGAACAGTCACTTTACAATAGTTTATCTAAATCTTAAAGGGGGGGGGGGGGGGGTGAGAGGGAATACGTATCCTATCCTAGGTATTCCTTAAAGAGGTGGGGTTTCAGGTGTCTCCGGAAGGTGGTGATTGACTCCGCTGTCCTGGCGTCGTGAGGGAGTTTGTTCCACCATTGGGGGGGCCAGAGCAGCGAACAGTTTTGACTGGGCTGAGCGGGAGCTGTACTTCCTCAGTGGTAGGGAGGCGAGCAGGCCAGAGGTGGATGAACGCAGTGCCCTTGTTTGGGTGTAGGGCCTGATCAGAGCCTGGAGGTACTGAGGTGCCGTTCCCCTCACAGCTCCGTAGGCAAGCACCATGGTCTTGTAGCGGATGCGAGCTTCAACTGGAAGCCAGTGGAGAGAACGGAGGAGCGGGGTGACGTGAGAGAACTTGGGAAGGTTGAACACCAGACGGGCTGCGGCGTTCTGGATGAGTTGAAGGGGTTTAATGGCACAGGCAGGGAGCCCAGCCAACAGCGAGTTGCAGTAATCCAGACGGGAGATGACAAGTGCCTGGATTAGGACCTGCGCCGCTTCCTGTGTGAGGCAGGGTCGTACTCTGCGGATGTTGTAGAGCATGAACCTACAGGAACGGGCCACCGCCTTGATGTTGGTTGAGAACGACAGGGTGTTGTCCAGGATCACGCCAAGGTTCTTAGCGCTCTGGGAGGAGGACACAATGGAGTTGTCAACCGTGATGGCGAGATCATGGAACGGGCAGTCCTTCCCCGGGAGGAAGAGCAGCTCCGTCTTGCCGAGGTTCAGCTTTAGGTGATCTGGTGATCTGTCATCCACACTGATATTTCTGCCAGACATGCAGATGCGATTCGCCACCTGGTCATCAGAAGGGGGAAAGGAGAAGATTAGTTGTGTGTCGTATGCATAGCAATGATAGGAGAGACCATGTGAGGTTATGACAGAGCCAAGTGACTTGGTGTATAGCGAGAATCGGAGAGGGCCTAGAACAGAGCCCTGGGGGACACCAGTGGTGAGAGCGCGTGGTGAGGAGACAGATTCTCGCCACGCCACCTGGTAGGAGCGACCTGTCAGGTAGGACGCAATCCAAGCGTGGGCCGCGCCGGAGATGCCCAACTCGGAGAGGGTGGAGAGGAGGATCTGATGGTTCACAGTATCGAAGGCAGACGATAGATCTAGAAGGATGAGAGCAGAGGAGAGAGAGTTAGCTTTAGCAGTGCGGAGCGCCTCCGTGATACAGAGGAGAGCAGTCTCAGTTGAATGACTAGTCTTGAAACCTGACTGATTTGGATCAAGAAGGTCATTCAGAGAGAGATAGTGGGAGAGCTGGCCAAGGACGGCACGTTCAAGAGTTTTGGAGAGAAAAGAAAGAAGGGATACTGGTCTGTAGTTGTTGACATCGGAGGGATCGAGTGTAGGTTTTTTCAGGAGGGGTGCAACTTTCGCTCTATCGTAATTGCTCCTCCTTCACCCCAGCTGCCAAACTAACCCTGATTCAGATGACCATCCTATCCATGCTAGATTACGGAAACATACTTTATAGATCGGCAGGTAAGGGTGCTCTCGAGCGGCTAGATGTTCTTTACCATTCTGCCATCAGATTTGCCGCCAATGCTCCTTATAGGACACATCACTGCACTCTATACTCCTCTGTAAAGTGGTCATCTCTGTATACCTGTCGCAAGACCCACTGGTTGATGCTTGTTTATAAAACCCTCTTAGGCCTCACTCCCCCCTATCTGAGATATCTACCGCAGCCCTCATCCTCCAGCGACTGGAACGAGCCGCAACAAACACTCAAACTGGACAGTTTTATCTCAATGTCTTCATTCAAAGACTCAATCATGAACACTCTTACTGACAGTTGTGGCTGCTTTGTCTGAATCATTGTTGTCTCTACCTTCTTTCCCTTTGTGCTGTTGTCTGTGCTCAATAATGTTTGTACCATGTTTTGTCCTGCTACCATGTTGTTGTCATGTGTTGCTGCTTTTGTCACGTCCTGACCACAGAGAGCCCTTATTTTCTATGGTAGAGTAGGTCAGGGCGTGACTGTTTTTTTTCTAGTTATTATTTTCTACGTGGAGTTCTAGTTTAGCTTTTCTATGTTGGTGTTTGGTATGATTCCCAATTAGAGGCAGCTGGCTATTATTGTCTCTAATTGGGGATCATATTAAAGTAGCATTTTTTCCACCTGTGTGTTATGGGATATGGTTTGTGTTTATATGTAGCTGTATGTTAGCGCTCCATTTTCATCACGTTTCGTTTATTCTTTATTGTTTTGTTGTGTGGTTCACTTACCTTAAATAAAAAAGATCACGCTGCACGTTGGTCCGAGTATGCTTCCAACTATCGTGACAGCCTTGCTATGTTGTTGTCTGAGGTCTCTCTTTATGTAGTGTTGTCTCTCTTGTCGTGATGTGTGTTTTGTCCTATATTTATATATAGAGATTTTTTTTTTAAATCCCAGCCCCCGCCCACTCGAGGCCTTTTGCCTTTTGGTAGACCGTCATTTTAAATAAGAATTTGTTCTGACTTGAGTAGTTAAAGGTTAAATAAAAAATTATACAAAATTTAAAAGCCAACACAATATAAATACAAGACATTCAGGTAACTTGCACTTTCTCACCTGCCACAGCAGACATTGCCAGTTTTCAATTACAGTAGCAACATACTGTGTGTCTCTCTACTCTGGAACACATACATCTACATTGTATTGGAAAACCTCCATACCTCTCTCTCTTTCAGTTCAAAGGGGCTTTATTGGTGTTGGAAACGTGTTTACATTGCCAAAGCAAGTAAATTAAACAATAAACAAACGTGAGAAGAAAAAACAATATCAACAAAAAACAATGAGAAATGAACAGTAAACATTGCATTCACAAAGGTTGGAAATATCTCATTCCAAAACCGTTGGTCCCCCCTTTGCTGCTATAACAGCCTCCACTCTTTTGGGAAGTATTTCCACTAGATTTTGGAAGATTTCTGCAGGGACTTGCTTCCATTCAACCACAAGAACATTAGTAAGATTGGACGCTGATATTGATTGATTAGGCCTTGCATGCAGTCGGTGTTCCAATTCATCCCAAAGGTGTTCAATGGAGTTGAGGTCAGGGCACTGTGCAGGTCAGTTAAGTTCTTCCACACCGATCTCGCCAAACCATTTCCGTATGGACCTCGCTTTGTGCATGGGGGCATTGTCATGCTGAAACAGGAAAGGGCCTTTCCCAAACTATTGCCAGAAAGTTGGAAGCACAGAATCGTCTAGAATGTAGGCTGTAGCGTTAAGATTTCCCTTCACTGGAACTAGTTCCTGGACCGAACCATCAAAAAAAGCCACAGACCATTATTGCAAACTTTTCATTTGGCACTGTATATTGGGGTAGGTAGCGTTCTCCTGGCATCTGCCAAACCCAGATTTGTCCGTCGAACTCCCAGATGGTGAAGTGCAATTCATCACTCCAGAGAATGTGTTTCCACTGCTCCAGAGTCCAATGGCGGTGACCTTTACAGCACTCCAGCCAACACTTGGCATCTGCCACGGCATACTCTCTGTTTAGGGACAGATAGCATTCCAATTCACTCAGTTTTTTTGGTTGATTCTTTCCAGTGCCAAATAGTTCTCTTTTTGCTTTCTCATAATTTAGTTTGGTCTAATTGTGTATCTGTCCTGGGGCTCTGTTTATGTTCGTGAACAGAGTCTCAGAACCAGCTGGCTGAGGGGACTCATCTCACTATAGGGGAGGGCTTTGTGATGGAATGTGTAGGCATCACTTCCTTTTAGGTGATTGTAGAATTTAACAGCTCTTTTATGGATTTTGCTAACTAACGGGTGTGGTCCTAATTCTGCATGCATTGTTTGTGGTTTTGCGTTGCACAGAAAGTACATTTTTGCATGAGAAGTCTCAACTGGGTGTTTGTGCCATTTTATGAACTCTTGGTTGGCGAGTGGTCCCCAGATCTCACAACCCAAGAGTTCTATAACTGAATGAAATCTTTTCTGACAGATCCTAATTGGGATGTTGAGTTTGATTTTCCTTTTGATGACGTAGAAGGCAAATTATATCTAGACACCACAGGTAACTTGTGACATAATTTTCTGGAATTTTCCAAGCTGTTTTAAAGGCACAGTCAACTTATTGTATGTAAACTTCTGACCCACTGGAATTGTGATACAGTGAATTATAAGTGAAATAATCTGTCTGTAAACAATTGTTGGAAAAATGACTTGTGTCATGCACAAAGTAGATGTCCTAACCGACTTGCCAAAACTATAGTTTGTTAACAAGAAATTTGTGGAGTGGTTGAAAAACAAGTTGTAATGACTCCAACCTAAGTATGTAACCTTCTGGCCCCCTACCTCCTCTCCTCGCCCCATCTGACAATAAGCAGAGCGGCAGCAGCAGACTGTCTACACTCACTGAGAGCAGGCTCCTGAATAGAGTACCACAGTATGAGTCATAATAGCCTTAAAACCTAGCGGTCAAACAGGGAAATGGTTCAAAACGTTTTTCCACCATTCATTTTTCCCATAGGGGATTATAGACAGGTATATATAGACAGGTGTGTGCTTTTCCAAATCATGTCCAGTCAATTAAATTTACCACAGGTGGACTCCAGTCAAGTTGTAGAAACATCTCAAGGATGATCAATGGAAACAGGATGCACTTAAGCTCAACTTCGTGTCTCATAGCAAAGGGTCTGAATACTTATGTAAATAAGGTATTTCAGTTTTTTATAAATGTGCTAAAATTCATAAAAAACTGTTTTCACTATTGGGGTATTGTGTGTAGATTGATGAGGAAAATGTTTTATTTAATCAATTTTAGAAGAAGGCTGTAACGTAACAGAATGTGTAAAAAGTCAAGGGGGTCTGAATACTTTCTGAAGCCACTGTACCCCCCTTAGGTTCTCGAGAGCTAATGGGAACCTAGCCTCACTCTTACCAAAGAAGATATTGTAGCAAATATCGTGATTCAACAACAATGGATTCGAGTTACAGCTCTTTGACCATAACTGGTTGTGGACAAGCTCTATCGTCATAACACAACAGAACACATAAACTGGTATCACATTCACTCATGGTTGTGCAAAAATAAGTGTGTGAAACCACACCTCCAAATATTCCGTCAACCTAGTGCCATCAACCTTACTGATGTTGTCTCCATGAACTGATGGTTTCCACGGTTGTGGCTAGATGAGGTACAGCTCCATCTAGTTGTTGCATTAGGGCCAATTGGAGCATTTTAGCTCAGCCCAACCTAAGCCCTTTCCTAACCTGCTACACTAATTCTCCTAACCTGCTAAAAGTAATTTCTGTCCGTAGCTGTACTCCATCTAGCCACAACCATAGAAGCCAATCAAGCAATTAGTTCCAAGAAATCATTAGTATCACCACACCGGCCTTGACGACGTTTGCCAGTTGATCTCTGCTTGCTTTTCATCTCCAACACAGGGCACAGAGTGTAGATGTGGTTGCAAGAACAGCTTAACAAACATGTGCTCAGAGGGATCTGCCATACATCCATATCGCGCGCCAAAACACAACCACGTTACAAAAAGCAGTCCCATTGTGAGTAGTAGGCCTCTGGCCAAAGGAGGAGATGACTATCATAAAAAAAACTATTACAAATGTATTTTCATTTTTAATCAATGAAAATGTGACGAGACGAGAATTCCACGTGAGACTAATGGACATTTAATATGACATGCAGACTGCGGTGCGAGAGCGGCAACACAGATGAAAGAATAACAGCCCCCTTGAAAATAGAGCTACTGATGTGATCAAAGCAAAAATTGTCTACATGTCCTGGCACTTTTTTTTTTTTTTTTGTAGTACAAAGTCATTTTCAGCAATAGGCTTTCTAAACGTTTTGCACAACTGTGATTTTCAATCATTGATAAAGAGTAAAATATTTGCAAGACAATTCTCAAACTGAGACCATTTGTTTACGGTGTATCTGTAATGTGTTTTCTCCATCTTTAACTGTCAGATTATGAACAACTGATATGATGGGCTTGTTAAGATTAGCCAACCATTGTAGGTACCAATTCCAGCAACAGACAGTGTTCCGTTGGACACTGCTCAGGGTTAGAAATCCTTTTGAAGATCACTCTTTTTAAGATGCCCCCTTTCCTTGAAATAGCCATCCCTTACAGGAATTGAACACATAGTTTTTACATACTTCGCCAAGCTTGATCGTTTGTAGTCTCTTATCTTCCGTCGCTCTCCTGCTTCTCTCTCATTCTCCTTAGTGTCCTCCTCCTCCTCCTCTTCCTCCTCTGCCGTCTTGGGCCGATCCAACTCACAGATCAGACTGATATTGGGCACATCGAAGGGGTCAAAGCGATCCAGTTTTCTCAGGTCAATAGGAACAGAAATTCCCCTGGTTTTGGGATGGATGCTGAATGGGGCTCTTCAGCAAATGGTTGACTCCTTTACTGATGTTCACAATGAGCCGAGGGTAAAAGTACTGCAAATAACCTTCTCAAAGTAGTGGCCCTTGGCATGTTTGTTTTAGACCAGAGTCTTAAGTTTTCACCAGCGCTTCTCAGGGTTTTTCTCAATCTGGAAGCACTGCAGAAGCTCCTTTCTGACATCTTTGGGCATGAGGGACAACACTTTGTCTGCAACCTCTTTGTTGCCCAGTATGTCCTGTCCCACTAGAAAGTACTGGGGAAAGTGGTGCTCCACCACCACCAGGGATTCTTTGATGAATGGATGAATTGAGTCTGACAGTACTACTTTCCTCACCATCTCGTCTTCATCCTTGACCAGACTCAGGTACTCAGACACAGCGGAGCGGAGCACTGAAAGCTTCCGGGTGGCCTTGTCACACACCCATCAATGCACCCCTCTCAGTGCCGGAAACCAAAGACATCTCCAAGGGCTCTGTCCACGATACGGAGAGTGGACAATAGTCATCAGAGTCCAGCACTTTGGGCAGATGTCTGCAGCACTGCAACAGCTTCTGATATTGTCATAGTCTGTCATATCAACATCAAACACCTGCTCCTTCTCCAGAGCCTGGAAGGATCCAGACTTGACTGTGTTATACTGATTAGGCCTGTGACTGTAGACCGCTCCAACGTCAATCTTGTACAGATTTGTCTTCTGCATCTCCTTCTCCAGCTCGTTCAGAGTGCTGAATGACTGTTGTACGTAGATGTCATCCTTCAATGTGAGTAGTTCTTTGTCACTCCTCCATATTTCGGCCACCGGTAATATTGAGAGAAAGGGAAAAGTCGGAGGTAGTAGAGGGGTAATAGCTCCGGTAGAGGGGCCTGGTCGTAATCAGCAGCTGGCATTTCTGAAGTTATTATGCAAATGTATAGATTTAAGTGAAAATAATAAGAAAACGTCTAAAATGTTGATAGCCGACTGTACCCCTCAATTGTTTTAGTGTCCTGGCACCTTGCTTCACATCAGTTCAAACGATTGACAAGTAACAGAAGTGACAGCCTGGAGCTTTGTGGGAGACAATTCTGCCAATGAGAGAGTCGTAGGTAACTGCATACATGGAGTGTGTCTGAAAGTGGGCGTGTCAACAGAAGTGGGAGGATCAACAGAAGTGGGTGTATGGAAATCAGCTATTGGGCAGTTTTTTTGCCACTCAAGACCATTTTGCATGGCTGATTGGGCTGCACGACGAGTCTATTGTTGACAACTGTAGCATTTTAGCTAAGCCTAACCCTTTTCCTAACCTTAACCTCATTCCTCTAACCTGACACGCTAATTATCCTAACCTGCTATGTAAAAATTAAGCTGACCTGAGGTGCACCTGGAAATGGCTGGTCTAAACAATAATGGAGCTCTGATGTTACACCCATCACTGTTGATCCACCCATTAATGTTACATCCATAGCTGTTGATCCACCCACTTCTTTTGAAACACCCACTTTCAGACACACTCCAAGTATGCAGTTATCCATACTTGGAGTGAGAGGATTGCATGAAATATTCTGCATGAATTCATGCTTAGGATTGGACAAAACAGATGAAAAGTGTTTGTTTGCTGAATTGACATATTTCAGTTTGAGCTGATCTGCCCGGGTTTCCTCCCACACAGCTTCCAGGTGGTCACTTCTTCTTTGGAATTGTGTTGGCGGACTGCATCCAATTTAAGGTGCATACACCTACTGTACTGGAGTGTGAGGCGTTTCACAGCAACCTACATTACATTCTTTGTGATAAGGTTAAGCAAAATATGACCTTGACAATTAATAGCCTGCTCTAAAAAAAACACCCCATTCTACTATTTACCCCATCTAAACCAACGGTCTGGGGGGACAGAACACTACCACTCAACACCCCCTGCAACTGTTCTGCAGTAAAACCTCACAATCCCAAGTACTTCTCTGCCGCCTCTCTTTTCTGGGACTTTCCATCCATTTCTGCAACCATATCTATGAATGCCAAGAAACCTACCTCACCGAAGCACATATTCTTCCCATCACTCTCTATTGGTCTCTGCCTTCTCAAAGAAATCATCTTAGTATCCCTCACCCTGTACCCATCTTCCTCTACCACTCTCTTCACTGCTTCAGCATACAACACCACTTTCCCTACTACTCTGACCCTGGCAACCTAAACCTGCCTTTCTCTCACCAAACACCTCCGATCTCCAGCCCCGCGGGCACCCCTACAACTTTCTCCACTGAAACGACACATTCCTTTGTCTCATGCCCTCCTGCACACTTCTCACATCTAGGACTCTCCCTCCGACATACTGCTACAACATGCCCAGACCCTACATCAAAACTCATCAAAACTTCAATCTTTTGAACTGATGCGAAGCCAGGTGCCAGGATACTTGACTTGTAACTAACCTCAACTAGGAACAATAATCTTTACTCTCGCTCTCATTTTCATGTAGCTATTTAAGCATTAAGGGCAGAGGGGTTGTGGTTTATTGGTCGAGGTGCCTTATTGCTATTATAAACTGATTATCAATGTAATTAGAGCAGTAAAAATAAATGTTTTGTCATACCCGTGGTAAATGGTCTGATATACCACAGTTGTCAGCCAATCAGCATTCAGGGGTCAAACCACCCAGCTTATAATTTTTCTTTGATCACACCAGAAGCTCTATTTTCCCATATGTGCTGCTATTCATTCATCTGTGTTTGAGCTCTTGCGCCGCGGTCCACAAATATGAGTGGTTGCTTTTTTCCTGAGAAAAACAAATGCCATTTGTTGAATATTAGGAGTTTGGTAATACTCCCCCCGCCACAATATCAATGTTGCCAGTTAAAGTATATGAGGAGACAGTAGGCCTAGTTGTCTGAATGTGCACATGATGGAAGTTAGAGATAGTCTAAATATTCATTATGTAATACAAAAAAATGCACTGACAAAATGGCTGTAACTGAAACTATACTAAAATTGTCCAGAGTTGTCTTCGATTGATGGTAATTAAACCAGCAAAGGATGAAATGACTAAAATGTGACAGACTAAAACCTAAGAGTAAAACTAAAATAGCTGCAAAAATGAACACTGCTGCATGGCTGCCCAGGCTGGCACTGACAGGACACCTCTCCGTTGTTCCAGAGCTCCTGGGGTCCCAGCAGGTGCTGAGGTGGAGCTACTGTTACACAGTACAAAGCCTTGTAGACATGAAAACATTTTACCATGTTTCCACGTATGCCCATAAAAAGGAAGCAAAGACTATGACAATATGAAACAACAAACAAATGAAAAACAAATCAGCCCAGTCTTCCCTGTTGAAATGACGCTGCACTTCCTTAGCACTGGTGAGTGACTCAAACGATTGCCATCAGTATTTAGTTGATGTCGTTAAGCCTTCAATTCACAGAAATGCTGCCACTGTAAAAACAATATAACGAAAACAATTCCAGGTTGCGTAAACATGCAAATATAAAGGAGTTAAACACAGTTACAGACTAACCAATAAACCCTATTTTATTTAGCATTGTGTGTGACATTTTCAGTTAGTACTATTTACAGTTTTTTCCATTCATTATTTAACAGTAGTTAGGGATGATGGCATGTAGCATATCCTGCAACATAATACAGAGGGTAGATCTATTGATAGGTCATTTCCTGTGTGGACTGTGCCGAGCCCATATTTGAGTCTTTCAGTGTAAGGGTACTGACTGTTCTGAGTGTAAACTGCACTCTACCTGTACAATAATAATGATCCTATTCACATTCATCTGTACAATGTCCTACTCTTATTTACAGCGATCACACTGGGGAAAGAGGCATTCCCTGAGGAGTGAGTTCCCTTACTAGCTTAACTCACTCATGATGCTTTTACCAGAAACAAATCCAGGATATCAATTGTAGTTTATTAAAAACACTTGAGCGGGATTAATGGTGATGCTGCCAGCAAACACATCACCAAGATCTGTTTCTATTTTGTACTGTTAAGACTTACATAAGAAATTGTGGCTAGCATCATTGTGTCCTAGAAGTGGATTACTTAAACGAAACCAGCCTAAATGGACTAGTACTAAAAATGTGTTCAGCAACTTCCATTGAGGTAGGCATTTCTCAAACCAGCAGATTTGCAAACCATCAGTAAATAGGTCAAAGTATTAATCATAACGAACAATAGGACCAACTGCCCTGCAGGGAACAGTAGTGAGTAGAGAGAGGATACAATGTATGTTTGATCATCTAAACACCCCTCGTTAATACTCAAGGTAAGGACCTGGAAATTCTTTATACAGGATACAACTGAAAACAAAAGAGGATGTCATTAAGCCAGCAGCCTTCCCATTTCCTATATCACTCACAAAAAAAAGACATACATACATATGAAAACATTTTGCCCTTTTCAATTTGCATTCAATATAGCACACAAGTTAAAACACCATGAAACGCACATCTTACATGCGCAACATTTATCCCAAAAAGAAAACTTGAAAATAAATAAGAAATTAATCAAAATAAATGGAATAACAATCATCGTCTAGACTAGATCTCTGTTCAAGTTATAACTTAAACTGTTAGTTTGTTTTAAAAGGTTCTGAAATGCTAGGGTTCCTAGTGTAGTCTGATGTCCAATGAGCTGCATAAGGAACAGTGTGCCATACAACAGAGACATGGGAAGAATCTCAATTGCATACTCCTTGTGTCCTCTCTCCTCACTTCCTTTAGAGGGGAGGGACCTCTGACTTTCACGCTCATCCAATCGGTTTGGAGAAGGAGGCTGGGAGAGATAACACGAAGACTATGCAATTGAGATTCTCCCATGGTCCTCTACTCTTGCATGGGCAAACTCCCCGTTACCTCAGCCATCCACATCTGTTATAGTGCCCTCTGCAGGCACAACTGAATTTTAAAAGTCTACTCTTCTTTGGACCCTTCATCGACGACTTCTTTTACGCGAATCACTCAAATCTGAAATGGAGCCCAAACGTAAGGACAAACAGAAACATTCCATTCCTTTTCTCTTTGCAAACATCTGTCAGTCTGTTGGTGTCCTTCTGCTCCACAGAAGGAGAGAGGAGCTGGGTAGAAGGAGTCAAGTTACGCATTGAGCTTTGGGTTTGGTGTCCAGCAGCTTTGAAAGTCTTTATCCATTTCATGCCTCTGTCCTGTGAAGCAGGCAGCCAGGCCGGAAGCCTCTCCGGGAGTGTCCAGTCTGTCCGCAGTGTGCTCATCGTCTGCCCTGTGGGCTAGGCCTTATAACAGTTGCCCTGGTTGGTAAGAGCCAGCTGGCCGTTGGGCGCCACCTCGTTGGCCTCGTCTTCCAGCAGGCCAGACACGTCAGCGTTGGGAATGCTGTCATGGTAACTGCTGAAGCTGATGTTGTCCTCCTTCAGCTCAATGGTCCAGAAGGGAGCGTTGAGCTTGCGGTTCTGGTACTCTCTGTAGGTGTACACTCCTCCCACGAAGCCCAGCAGCAGCACCACTACTAGAATGATGACGGCCAGGACGATGATGTTGAACTGGGTCCAGGAGACCTCCGTGAGAGCGGCCGTGGTATTGACTGTGGGGCTGCCCAGGCTGGTGAGCAGGGCCTGGGTGGTGGCTATGCTCAGTAGGATGCTGCAGTTAGTAGTGGAAGGGGAAGCACTGGTGGGCACTGTGGCAGTCAGGCCCTTGCTGCTGGGGGTTGGAGCAGAGGTTGTAGTGGTGGTTTTAGGGGTCTCTGTTGTTGTAGCAGGCTCTGGGGTAAGAATGATCCGTGCTGCTAGAAAACAAATTATTCACAATGTGAATGGGATTGAATTGAGCTACTCATGGCTCATTCAATAACTAATACCCTTCTGCACCAAATTATTGAATGACGCTTACCTGGGCGGGTGCAGTTGTGGGCAAGGGCGTCCCCTGTGAAGCCGGGGGCACAGAGCTGGCATTGAGGCCCCGTGGTGTTGACGGTGCAGCTCAGGCAGTGGCCAGTGTCAGGGTGGCAGAGCTGGGCCGGCCCTGTAGGGTCTGCGTTCCCACTGCAGTCGCAGGTGACACACACACCATTGGAACTGTAGAAGCCAGCCTTGCACCGGTCACACTGCTGACCGCTGTACTCAGACAGGCACTGGTCACACACTGGGAACCCATCAGAGTCTAGGGAAACAAAAACACACACTAATACATGTCAGTCATAAAATAGACTTGGCTGATGCACCACCACTAGATGGCACCAGAATGCCAAAGAGATTGATTTCTAATACAGTACAGCACAGAGGGTAAGCCCTCTGGCAGTGTTTAGTAGTCTACGGGCTACATACGGGCTACACATGGGTTATATAAGACTACCCTGGCTAATAATAGGATTTTCTGTTGAAGAATGAGACATTTTTTAACTTCCCCAAAAGATACGATAATAACATGCCATTTAGAAGACACTTCTATCAAAAGCAACTTACTAACACACATCTCTACAGCGCAGAATCAAATTCAGTTGAACTGTTTTTAAAGACTGATCCCTTGTATCAGAGCAGCATCATCATCACTCATCATTATCAGGAGTCAGCTTTCTCCTCCGGCCTCTGAACCTTAGTAATATGATGCTACTATACAGTGCCTTCTTTCTCTCCTAATGGCTTCACTAACTGTGATATATCCCCTTTTGATGTTGTCACATCCATTAAGGGCCAAGAGCTCTGGCACCAAATATTATTGAGCACAGTAATTAGGCTTGCTGCATGTCATGAGTGTAAGTGTTGATCACCTCCTACTAAACAAGTTCATCAAGAAAATAGCCACACATTTAATGGTACCTCAAATTTGTGCTGCAGGCTGTAGTCTGCTCAAGATCATTCATCTCTAAATCATATCTAACTCTTTCAGACTTATGGGAACAATATTTGTGCCCACAACAGACACACTTTTAAAGACACAATACATTTTTTAGAAAAGAGTTAGACCAATAAAGTGCAAGAGTGATAACAACTCTTATCTATAGGCAGTTTCTGATTGGTCTGTTTTAACCCCGGACTGTTGGCAGTGGAAACGCTTCAGTCAGATTGAGCCGATGTGTTATATCACCAGGAGAGAACATGACCCAGTCAGCACGGTGACGGCTGGGGGGCAAACCTTCACATGATGCTACTGTACAACCTGACCTGGATATTTACCCAATACCTTTACCATCCCCCCCGTCTACTGCAATACAGCCAGCTCAGTCACTTACAGGCCTGAACATAATTTTCAATCCAGTTCTCTCTCACACACACACACACACACACACACACACACACACACACACACACACACACACACACACACACACACACACACACACACACACACACACACACACACACACACACACACACACACACACACACACACACACACACACACACACACACACACACACACACGTCATCATGAAGTGTTTTGAGAGTCTAGTCAAGGACCCACTCCAATAGGTCCTCAGACGACGCAATTGCAACCACACTGCCCTAACCCATCTGGACAAGAGGAATACTTATGTGAGAATGCTGTTCATCGACTACCAAACTCGTCATCAAGCTCGAGACCCCTGTGCAACTGGGTACTGGACATCCTGACGGGTCGCAGGTGGTGAGGGTAGGTAACAACATCTCCACCCCACTGATCGTCAACACTGGGGCCCCACAAGGGTGCGTTCTGAGCCCTCTCCTGTACTCCCTGTTCACCCACGACTGCGTGGCTATGCACGCCTCCAACTCAATCGTCAAGTTTGCCGACGACACAACAGTGGTAGGCTTGATTACCATCAATGATGAGAAAGCCTACAGGGAGGAGGTGAGGGCCCTGGTGGAGTGGTGGCAGGAGAATAACCTCACACTCAACGTCAACAAAACAAAGGAGATAATTGTGGTCTTCAGGAAACAGCAGAGGGAGCACCCCCCTATCCACATCGACAGGACAGTAGTGGAGAGGGTAGAAACTTTTAAGTTGCTCGGTGTACACATCATGGACAAACTGAATTTGTCCACCCACACAGACAGCGTGGTGAAGAAGGCGCAGCAGCGCCTCTCAACCTCAGGAGGCTGAAGAAATTCAGTTTGTCACCAAAAGCACTCAAACTTTTACAGATGCACAATCGAGAGCATCCTGTCGGGCTGTATCACCACCTGGTACGGCAACTGCTCCGCCCACAACCGTAAAGCTCTCCGGAGGGTAGTGAGGTCTGCTAAACGCATCCCTGGGGGCAAATTACCTGCCCTCCAGGACACCTACACCACCCGATGTCACAGGAAGGCCATTAAGATCATCAAGGACAACAACCACCCGAGCCACTGCCTGTTCCCCACAGCTATCATCCAGAAGGCGAGGTCAGTACAGGTGCAGCAAAGCTGGGACCGAGAGACTGAAAAACAGCTTCTATCTCAAGGCCATCAGACTGTTAAACAGCCACCACTAACATTGAGTGGCAGCTGCCAACATACTGACTCAACTCCAGCCACTTTAATAATGTAAAAATTGATGTAAAAAATGTATCACTTGCCACTTTAAACAATGCCACTTCATATAATGTTTACATACCCTACATTACTCATCTCATATGTATATACTGTACTCTATACCATCTACTGCATCTTGCCTATGCCGTTCTGTACCATCACTCATTCATATATTTTAATGTACATATTATTTCATTCCTTTACACTGTGTGTATAAGGTAGTTGTTGTGGAATTGTTAGGTTAGATTACTCGTTGGTTATTACTGCATTGTCGGAACTAGAAGCACAAGCATTTCGCTACACTCGCATTAACATCTGCTAACCATGTGTATGTGACAAATACATTTGATTTGATTTACACACATGTATGCACACCCACACAAGGCAGAGTTTGAGCTGAACATAGTGCACACTGAACATCATGGGCACAGCTGGGCCACTTCACAGCAAGCTAGTCAGGCAGCAACAGAACAGAGGGGGGTGGGCACCACACTCCATTGACTTCACAAGGCAGCAATAGGAGGATCATGTTGTGTGTGTGTCCCTTCCCCTCGCAGTGCAGTGATGTAGCTGCTCAGATTAGCCCCCCTCAGCACTCAGCCCTGACCGGGCAAACAACCTGACAGGCTTCAGAACCCTCTCCACATGGCTGTTGCCAGGCTGCTGGGACCCAATGGGAGGCTGTCAGCAGTCACATGGCTGCGGCTGATTGGTCAGATCAGAGGTAGGGAGGAGGTGATAGACAGGGACTCTATGTATGTCCTTGACACCAAGGCTCAGGCCTCAGCTGCTGAGGTATTAGTTTAGTAAGGGTACAAACGAATGCTGGCTTGCCTGGTTAAAACATGCTTAATATCAAATACGTGTCTACAGGAGCACAGACATACACTGTGACCTAGACTTTTGTGATGAAGCTGATGTGAGCAGACCCATGCTCGGTGATGAAACATAACTTGACCAGCAGGGATAAGACAGATAGGTGGGAATAAACATCATCAACCAGATAGTCCAGACATTGATTCTGTGACAAACCATCACAAGTAAATTGCAATTATCTGTAAAAGATTAGAAGTATCCCTGCGGATGAGGCTATAATAAATGTCAGGGGTGCAACTTTCACTGGGGACGGGGGCCCCACATTCTGAAATTGCAATTTTGTCTTGCCCAGTTTTATCATTGGAATGTGATACAAAACGAGTCAACGGGGTGCTTTAGGATTTTGCGGATGCCTCCTAGCAGTCGGGTAAGTTGTTTAGAGATGCCCCCCCCACTTCTAAAACCAAAGTTGCACCCCTGGTAATGGGGACCAGAGCCTTCATCCCTGGCAGTGACTGTTGATGGTGTTTTGCTGTTGGAACATTAAGAGTACTCCTGGGCCACTACCTTCTGTGGTCACTCTCTCTCTGCCAGGCAGGGCACACCAAGACATAATGCCAGATACACCAGCCTAGTAAAAGAACCACAAGAAACCTTGAAACACCATCCAACCTGGAACTGAAAAGATATAATCCTTGCAATAACAGCCACAACAGGACAACTTTTTCTGGACGTCGTAAAAGACCATTGCGCCAAAACTGAAACGGAAGAGATATAGCTAGCTAACAACATCCTTTTCCAAGTGGATGAAAAAAGCTGGACAGAGCTAGCTAGCTGGGATTTTCTACAAGGAATCTGCCACCTACTCCTGTTGCCTGCTGCACTGCTGCTTGGATTCCACCTGGCAATCTGATCACTGTCTGCCATGGCCTGTCTCTCCCCATCTGGTACAGGTGACCTGATTTGTCATAGACGCTTGCTAAAAAACTTATGAGCAAGCCTTCCTTCATGACCTGGCCTATTTACATTGGTATAGAATCAGCTTGATCCTCTCTGTCGAAGACGCTTGGACCTTCTTTTTAAATATTTTCAGTGGTATTGTTAACAAACACACCCCCATAAAGAAAATTACAATTAAAAACAAGTACAGCCCCGGGTTCGACCGTGATCTGGCAGAGTTACAACACCTCAAGAATTACATTTGGCGAAATGCTCGGCACACGCTGACTGGCTCTCGTTGAGGCAAATGAGAAATAAGCGCACTCAGGCTATCCGGAAGGCCAAAGTTAGTTACTTTAAGGGGCAGTTCCCTCTATGCATGTCTAACCCTAAGAAGTTCTGGAAAACGGTTCAAGACCTGGAGAATAAAGCCTCCTCCTCACAGCTGCCCATGTCCCTTAATGTTGATGATGTGGTTGTTACTGACAAGAAGCACATGGCTGAGCTCTTTAAATCACCACTTCATTAAGTCAGGATTCCTATTTAACTCAGCCATGCCTCCTTTCCTCATCTCCCTCCCCTTCTAATGCGACGAGCCCCATGCTCCTCCCTGCTACAAAGTTTCTCCCTACAGGCGGTCACTGAGTCTAAGGTGCTAAAGGAGCTCCCCAAAAAAACATCTGGGTCAGACGGTTTATACCCTTTCTTAAATCAAATGTTATTTGTCACATACACATGGTTGGCGGGTGTTAATGCGAGTGTAGCAAAATGCTTGTGCTTCTAGTTCCGACAGTGCAGTAATATCTAACAAGTAATCTAACAATTCCCCAACAACTACAAGATACACACAAATCTAAAGGGGTGAATGAGAACATGTACATGTAAGTATATGAATGAGCGAGGGGCATTGTTCTTTAAGGTTGCTGCCCCTATCATTGCCAAGCCTCTCTCTGACCTTTTTAACTAGTCTCTCCTCTCTGGGGAGGTTCCCATTGCTTGGAAGGCAGCCATGGTGGGTCCTTTATTTAAAGGGAGAGATCAAGCTGATCCTAACTGTTATAGATCAATTTCTATTTTCCTCTGTTAATGAAAAGTGTTTGCAAAACTTATCAATAATCAACTAACTGGCTTTCTTGATGTCTATAATATTCTCTCTTGTATTCAATCTGGTTTCCGCTCAGGTTATGGATGTGTCACTGCAACCTTAAAGGTCCTAAATGACATCACCATTGACTTTGATTCTAAGCAATGTTGTGTTTCTATTTTTATTGACATGGCCAAAGCTTTTGATACGGTAGACAATTCCATTCTTGTGGATCCTCCGAGGGGTCTTTGGCCTGGTTTGCTAATTACCTCAAAGGGTGTAGTGTATCAAGTAAGAACATCTGCTGTCTCAGCCACTGCCTGTCACCAAGGGAGTACCCAAGGCTCGATCCTAGGCCCCATGCTCTTCTCAATTTACATCAACAACATAGCTCAGTCAGTAGGAAGCGCTCTCATCCATTTATATGCAGATAATACAATCTTATACTCAGCTGGCCCCTCCCCGGGTTTTGTGTTATAAGCTCTAGAATAAAGCTTTCTAAGTGTCCAACAAGCTTTCTCTGCCCTTAACCTTGTTCTGAACACCTCCAAAACAAAGGTCATGGTTTGGTAAGAAGAATGCCTCTATCCCCAACGGTGTGATTACATCCTCTGAGGATTTAGAGCTTGAGGTCATATAGAGTTACCTCATATAATTACTTGGGAGTATGGCTAGATGGTACACTGTCCTTCTCTCAGCACATATCAAAGCTGCAGGCTAATGTTAAATATAGACTTGGCTTCCTCTATCGTAATCGATCCTCTTTCACCCCAGCTGCCAAGCTAACCCTGATTCAGATGACCATCCTACCCATGCTAGATTACGGAGACATAATTTATAGATCGGCAGGTAAGGGTGCTCTCGAGCAGCTTGATGTTCTTTAACATTCGGCCATCAGATGAGACACCAATGCTCCTTCTAGTACACATTACTGCACTCTATAGTCCTCTGTAAACTGGTCATCTCTGTATACCTGTCGCTTATTTATAAAACCCTTAGGCCTCACTCCCCCCTATCTGAGATATCTACCGCAGCCCTCAGCCTCCACATACAACACCCGTTCTGCCAGTCAAATTCTATTAAAGGTTCCCAAAGCATAAACATCCCTGGATCGCTCCTCTTTTCAGTTCACTGCACCTAGCAACTGGATCGAGCTGCAAAACACTAAAATAGGACAGTTTTATCTCAATCTCTTCATTCAAAGACTCAATCATGGACACTCTTACTGACTGTTGTGGCTCCTTCGCGTAAGGTATTGTCTCTACCTTCTTGCCCTTTGTGCTGTTGTCTGTGCCCAATAATGTTTGTACCATGTTTTGTGCTGCTGCCATGTTTTGTGCTGCTGCCATGTTGTGTTGCTACCATGCTGTATTGTCATGTGTTGCTGCTTTGCTATGTTGTTGTCTTAGATCTCTTTATGTAGTGTTGTGGTTTCTCTTGTCGTGATGTGTGTTTTGTCCTATATATATATAAATATATAAATAAATATATAAATAAATATATAAATAAATATATAAATAAATATATAAATAAATATATAAATATATAAATAAATAAATATATAAATAATAAATAAATAAATATATAAATATATAAATAAATAAATAAATAAATAAATAAATAAATAATAAATATATAAATAAATAAATAAATAAATATAAATAAATAAATATAAATATATATAAATAAATAAATATAAATAAATAAATAAAAATATAATAAATAAATAAATAAATATAAATAAATAAATATAAATATATAAATAAATAAATAAATAAATAAATATATAAATATATAAATAAATAAATAAATATAAATAAATAAATATAAATATATATAAATAAATAAATATAAATAAATATATATATATAAATAAATAAATATAAATAAATAAATATAAATAAATAAATAAATATAAATATATAAATAAATAAATATATATATATAAATAAATATATATATATAAATAAATATATATATATATAAATAAATAAATATATATATATAAATATTAATATATAGGACAAAACACACATCACGACAATATATATATATATATATTTTTTTTTTAAAATTTGATTATTGTTATTATATATTTTTTCTCCGCAGGAGTCCTTTTGGTAGGCTGTCATTGTAAATAAGAATGTGTTATTTTCTGACTTGCCTAGTTAAATAAAGGTTCAATAAAAAATACAAAATAGAAGTAGCAACCAGACCGGCAAGGGTTCTAATAAGGCGACCTAACTAAGAAGGGCACTACTGAGGCAGGGGGTAGTGGCTACTCACCGGTGTGACAGGTGCCAGTGGAGGTGGTGTTGGAGCAGGGGCAGGCGACACAGGCATCGGTGCTGGCAGCACCAGAGCTGCGGTAGAATCTGGGCTTGCATTCCTCACAGTTGGGTCCTTGAGTGTTGCCCTGGCAGTTCAGACAGACACCTGTGTGGAAAAGGAGAGAATATTATGGTGAATTTTTTTTTTCAACTGTCGGAAATATGATACATGCCATTTGTTGACCACACCTAAACCCTATAGTGGTTTTGTTTGTACACATTAGAGCAGCAAATACTGCCATCCTGTTGATTTGAATTTGAGCCTCAGGTTGTTGAGTTACCTGTTCTTGGGTCTTTACTCTGCCTGGGCTGAATGGTGAACTTCTTCTGTTACTCTATACCTGTTTAGTAATGCTGTAATTACCCTAGTAACACTATTGTATTAATATACTGTTTATATACCTACATTCAAATGGACTATTTCATTGGTAATTACATAGTGATGGAGTTGAGTGTTTTTTGTGGAATAGAAATTATTCTGTATAGTGGGACATTGCAGACGTCCTCTAAAATGAAGAAATACACAGTCCCTTAAAATGTATTATAAAAAGGACTAATCCATTTTCTAAGTGTCGTCATTGTGGAATCTTCTATTCTGTTCCAAGTTCCTTTCACTTCTCGATAGGAGTGATAATGGTGTTCCCTATCTAAAATCAATAACCCTATAGAGGTAGGAACAATCATCTTGATTTTCCAGTTCTCTGATAGAAATGGAACAGGTTACTGCCATGTTAATCTGGAAGAGACAGAGTCTTTGTTTTTTAACATACCCACAGGTTTCTTATGCAACGCTTCCTGGCTGACTGAGAGGGTCATTCTAGTTGATATCAGACCTGAGCTAAGGAAGTAAATATACGGCATTCCTCCATTGATCCCAGGAAAGACTACTGTGCCATCTGGCTATGCATCACAATAGCAAACAGATGGTTTCTACAATTCCATCCAACTTCACCTCCTTCAAGCCTCTCGATATCTTTTAGTGTCCACTCACACAACAATACACAGCTGTGGAGACGGAGACGAACAGGATTCATGTGTAGCAGAAACAAGAAAGTGTGATTGTTGTGGTTTGTAGATAGAAGGTGTGGTGTAGTGGATTACTCACCAGATTGTGGGTGGCAGTAGTTAGTAAGGTTGTTGCACTGGCAGGGTTGGCACCCCGTGCTGCTGAAACGAAAGAAGCCTGGGTGGCACTCGTCACACTTGGGGCCATACACTCCCGTCTTACACACACACATTCCTGAGCTGAAAGGACAGGAGCGCACAGTCAGCACACGGTCACATACTTTGACTCTTTTCTATTTGATTATCCAGCCTTTAGGTTCTGTAACAGCTCAACTGTACTGCTGTAATGGTGGAACTGCTCCATTTGGTTAGAGACTCTTCTGATGGCAGGATTGTACTAGCCATGACATTCTGTGGTTTCACGCCTGACATCCTACAGGTTCCCCCTGAGTGGTTTCTTCCATCAATCCATCTGCTACCCATAACTCCCATCACAATCCCTTCCCTGGTTAACCAGATCCTCCATTCTATCCGTGGTGTACAGAACACAGCTACTCCAGTCAGATTCAATAACCTGGGATAGCCTAGCCCCCCATCCTCCACAGTTCTACGCTGTCTAGGCCTTTTATATATAATTCTACTAACATGTTTGGCATGTTCTGGGGGCAAGGGCAGCACAGTAGAGTCTGGACCACAAACTGGAGCACTCCCAGGGACATCTGGTCCAAGGCTGTAGACAGTAGCTGCCTGGATCACACAGCCTACAGGCCAGGTACGATTATACTCAGCCTAGCACAGTCCCTTTCTGCCAGGTTCTCATCACAAGCTAGATTGCCAGCCAATTGGCGACAGTTTAATGCGAAAATCTAAAATTTGCATAAAGAAAATACACATTTTACCACCAGTAGTGTTTCCACCAAACAGACTTGTTGCAGATAAAAATCAGTGTATGATGACAGTGCACACAAAATGTACGTTTTTCGCTTAAATTTTAATGTACCGAATACAAAAATCTAAAGTTCAATGTGTATCAGGTACCAAGGTAAGACCCAAGTGCAAAATGTGTGAAGCAACAATGTTTATTGTTATAACAGGGGCAGGCAAATGACAGGTCAAGGCAGGCAGGGGTCGATAATCCAGAGTAGTGGGACCAAGGTACAGGATGGCAGGCTGGCTCAGGGTCAGGTCAGGCAGAGGTCGGTAATCCAGAGTAGTGGGTCCAAGGTACAGGATGGCAGGATGGCAGGCTGGCTCAGGGTCAGGTCAGGCAGAGGTCGGTAATCCAGAGTAGTGGGACCAAGGTACAGGATGGCAGGCTGGCTCAGGGTCAGGTCAGGCAGAGGTCGGTAATCCAGAGTAGTGGGTCCAAGGTACAGGCTGGCAGGCTGGCTCAGGGTCAGGTCAGGCAGAGGTCGGTAATCCAGAGTAGTGGGTCCAAGGTACAGGATGGCAGGCTGGCTCAGGGTCAGGTCAGGCAGAGGTCGGTAATCCAGAGGTGGAGCAAAGGTACAGGACGGTAGGAAGGCTCAGGGACAGGACAGGCAAGGGTCAAAAACCAGGAGGATGAGAAAAACAGCAACTGGAAAAACACAGGCATGAATACACAGGGGATAATGTGGAATATGGGTAACATCTTGGTGGAGACAATCACAAAGACAGGTGAAACAGATCAGGGCTTGATCAACCGATAGTTGTCACAAAAACAAAAAAAGACTGGTCTTAGTATTTTATGAGGATCCCCATTAGTTGCTGTAAAAGCAGCAGCTACTCTTCCTGGGGTCCACACAGAACATGAAATAATACAGAACATTAGTAGACAAGAAGAGCTCAAGGACAGAACTATAAACATTTTAAAAAGGCATACACAGCCTACATACAGTGCCTTGCGAAAGTATTCGGCCCCCTTGAACTTTGCGACCTTTTGCCACATTTCAGGCTTCAAACATAAAGATATAAAACTGTATTTTTTTGTGAAGAATCAACAACAAGTGGGACACAATCATGAAGTGGAACGACATTTATTGGATATTTCAAACTTTAACAATTCAAAAATGGAAAGATTGGGCGTGCAATATTATTCCGCCCCTTTACTTTCAGTGCAGCAAACTCTTTCCAGAAGTTCAGTGAGGATCTCTGAATGATCCAATGTTGACCTAAATGACTAATGATGATAAATACAATCCACCTGTGTGTAATCAAGTCTCCGTATAAATGCACATGCACTGTGATAGTCTCAGAGGTCCGTTAAAAGCGCAGAGAGCATCATGAAGAACAAGGAACACTC